>NC_088102.1:51172141-51809064 GCF_036370855.1 Dromaius novaehollandiae | reverse complement strand
ACATCAAATGTCTTGGACAAGGCCAGCAGGGCCAGATCTCAGCGCAAGGTTTCAAATTCACAGGTCACTGGCTCCTGGTCACGATAAGAACAATCTATTTTTATATAAACATTCATTTGCACAATAACAGTCCTGTTGCCTGGAGGGAGAAGTCTTCTAGACTGCTATTGTCAGATAGGTTAAAAATGTACCTGTGGGAATTTCTGAGCTACAGAGGCAGCGTTGTTGTTGGGTGGGTAATGCCACCAACCAGGCTGTGAGAAAAGTTTCTTGTTAGAACAATAGGAACTGCTAGAAAGAGGTATTTCATTATTAACTTTGAAGAAAATCTATTCAGAAAAGGGATTTTGGTTTCTGTAAGACCTGCCAGAAGTCCTAACAGTCAGATTCTCCAGCTTTATTCTGGATTATATATATCAGCTCAAGAACCAGCTCTCCATATTACTAAATTAAAATGCTGGAGCAGGTCAAGCATTGCTTTTCAAATAATATCAATATTAAAGCAGAAACACATTTCAGATGGAATTCAAGACACACAATGGGGGTGTAATCCCCTATATCGTGCACTTCGCATCTCTCTACGGTTATGCAGAAAACATCACATGGCAGAAAATCTGAATGGAAGTCCAATTCCAGTGAGTAATTTGCAATTCGATGGATTAAAGCCACATTTTGCAGTGTTACCTTAAAGCTGGCGTTAGCCAGCAGTGCCTCCAAGAGAAATAGTCCTGCCTTGAACCTCTGACCACTTTGCCCTTGCCGCAGCCTGCTTTAATCTTTGCACTCGATCCAGGTTACAGACCAACTTTTTTCTTTTTGTGGGTTACTTTCGGCATCTATCACTCCCTGAACTGGATCACTATGCAAATGTTTGTACAGGCAGAAAGAGGAAGATGGCAGAGGGCCAGAAACCAACAGCCAGGGAGACAAAAAGGGCAGAATCACTTTTTCCAAAGGCAGTATTAATGCTTGCCTGCGTAACGGGAATCTGAGACCACAGCCTAGGTGGCAGGAAAGAAGTCTACATAAATCTGGCAAGCTGATTAACTCCAATTAATATCCACTGATTACTGTACAGAAATATTGTAATTCAGAAGAGGACAGCATACTGAAGCCTACTGTTACAAAATTTATCCAGGAAAATGCAAAAAAATGCAAAAGAATACATCTGCAAGAAGCAGAAGAACGCACACACACCGCGTTAACCAACTCAGAAAAACTCGGCGCCAGGCAATGACAGTTCCTGGTCCTGTTTTACCTAGAAGTACAGATGTAGCTTAGGAGACTGAAAAATAAAGAAAAACAGCACGTTTAAAGTATTGAGGCTTTTGGAAAGTTAATCTATTGTCCTGCTGTTCCCTTGATCAGCCTCTGTAAAATGCCACTGCTAATACTCGATTCTTCTGTAAAGCACTTTTATTCTGTGGGAGAAAATGCTAGAAAACTAGATCACTTGTATGAAATTTGGAAGAAACTACCCTCCATGGTAATTACCTACAAATTTTAATCATAGAGTATTTTGCTATTTATACCCCCAAACATGTTTTTTCCCCTATATGCCACTCCTTCACTTCAATTCTCCTTGGTTACATCATCTGGTAATGCATTTTTGATCTCTGTGTTAAATAACTGAAACACCCAAATAAATATTTTAGGAGAAGATATGTGTGCTGAGGCATAAGTATAACATGCCAAAATGCCAAGCGAAATTCCTCCCTTACTTTTCTCTTAACCCGTTGTTTCTCAGTGTAGCATCTCTTACCCAAAAACTTAAATCTGAAATCAATTTGAACTTAGTTTGAAATCAGTATTGAAAAATCAATGGTTATATGCATCTGTCCCCCCAGGGCCACAAGGAAGATTCTTAATGTCTTGATTTTAGGGCATATTTATGCAGTCCTTGATTTCTCTTGCTAGGTCATCTCCATGGGTAATAGGGACAAATTATTCTGCAAGGGTTTAATACTGACACTTTTTTTTTCTTTTTTTCTTTTTTTTTTTTTAAAGAAAACTGAGTGAAGTAACTCTTGAACCACCTTATTTCTGAGGCTGCTTGTTATCCCTTGCGCATGTATATCTGCACAGTGCAGACTTGCCAGGAAGAGGCTAAGCCCCATTAACTTCTGGTATTTAGAGTGCTAAATACCAACATCATATGATTAAAGTGGGTCTTAAGACCAGACTGTAAGAATGTAATTTGTTCATTACAGATGTACTTCACCATTGGCACTCATAAAACATGCAAAATACACATGCAAACTTTTTCTAAAAGTTTCTAAGTTTCCAAGTAGCTTTGGACGATAAAGTTCTTTGTCCTCATCTGTTCTGCTTCGTGTTTACTTTACTCAAACTATTTAGCCAGTCATGCTGTCTTCACGGGAAGGCTGAAGTTCAATCGGGCAGACGCAAAGGCAGATTTTGGGGAAGGATAGCTACAAAGGATGCACGAAACAAGTGACTTAATGTGCTGTGACACATTAAGACTGGAAGACAGGCAGAGAGGCAGGTGTAGAAAAAGCATAAAAGCATTTTAAGTAGAAGTAACTTTTCAAACTGAGAAAACAGAACCTGTTATTAGAGGAAAGAGGAACCAGGTATAAAGATTTAGCACAGTGGCACATGCAGGATGGTTAAAACGTTAAAAACCTTTAAAAAATTCAAACGCACTACTAGGGGAAATACAGTAAGCATTTATAAATGTTAACCACAGTGCAGTTTACAGTAAAGGCCAACTCCCAGTGGCAATATAATGTCTTAAGTGTCTTCTTTTAAACACCTCCAAGGTTTCCAGTGCAATCCTATCTGACCTTTATTTAAAGGTCATTCACCCAGCCACGGAATTACAGCTAGCCCCTTGAGCCGCAAGGCCAGTAGTTTGCAAGCTTTGTTCATTTTATAAGTTTTCTTTTTAAATATGGCTTCTGATTTTGAGCATTTATTTCCCAATAAACAAACAACAGTATTCATAAGTCATTCTTTAAATACTGCTTGCAATAGATACTAGAGTTTACCTAGGACTAAATCATAAAGCACTTTAAGGTATTAATTAAAAAAATGGATCCCAAAATAATTGCATATATTTATTGGTGAAAAAAAACAACAAAAAAAAACCAAAAACCACCACTTCAATTTGAAAACTCATCTTTTCAGATGTAGTAATCCGGAATTATAAAACGCTTCAAATAGATGTCAAACAAGAGAAGCTAAATAAAGACTAAATGACTAATTTAAATAGATGAAAAACAACAAAGCTTTTTTAAAATAATACATCCAGCAAATTAACCCAGAAACAGAAGTTCACCAGCACACCAAATCTGAGATCTGGCTTCTTGGACTCGTAAGTTCAGATCAACACCCCTTTCTGAGAAACCAGAGCCTATCATAAAACGGATATTGTTGATCATCCTTGGAGAAAAAAAACCAACAAAAAACAAACAAACAAACAAACAAAACAGACAGGGAGCCATCTGAAGTTCCTTCCTGAGCAATTTTACATCTTTCAAGGTGAATTAATCACATATGTAACCACACTGAAATCAACAGAATTACATTAAGGTCATCTCCAACAAGACTTAACCCCTATATATTGCCTATGGATCCAATTTGGCATTTCTTTCTAATTCAAGAGCTTTTCAGTTACGAAGCACCGGGAAAATAAACTAGAGATTCAGCTCTTGTACTGACTCTGCCTCCATTCCAAAATGACTTTGAAGTATGCACTTTCAGTAAGCTCCCTTACATATAGTACCTGCAAATTTCAAAGTTGCAAACTACAGCAATACAAAAAAAATTATTTCCCCTTCAATTATTTAAAGTGAGAATGAAACAAAAAGAATAACTAGCCATGATTTGTTCTTTTTCAGCAACATGGAAGTATTACACCACTTCAATTTTAAAAGGTCATTATCTATTCATAAAAAATGTATACAATTCTTCTTGATTTTCCCAGAACTTTTCCTTACATCACCTGCAGAACAGAAGCATGTAGGGAAAGCAATTTTATCTTCCAGCCTTTCTCTTTCCAGCCTCTGCTTGTACTTCACTATGTAAATATCAAAAAGATTTTAATACGTTGGAAGGGAAAGGACATAAGAGAATTTCAGAAGACTTACAAGAGGAATGGGAAAAAAATTCAGAGCTTGCTGAAAATATTTACCTCAAGCTCAGCTCCCTAGTGGACAAAGTAGCTTAACTGCTTGCTCATTTGCATTTTCTGCTTACCAGCTTTTTTCTTCTTTATCCGTAAGGAAAACATTTTTGTGATAATTCAAATACAAACATAATTAAATGTTACCAGAGAAACATTGTTGCTGTCTTGTTATGTAGATTAGATCAGACATTGAGATTAGATAAAAAAGATTCCCTCTTCTCCCTGCATATGGGTTAGCAAACAAGGTTTTACCTGAATTTTCTTCACATGTGATTCTGATGGGGGTTGTGTTATTTTAATTTATTTGCTCTGTTGCCAAAAATAGTCTCATTATTTACATTGTTTTGGTCCAAGAAATAATGTACCAATTAGGACAAGCAAAGCTTCAAACAGATGCTCTATTTTTCTTGTAAAAGGATTGCAGTTATCTTTGGCTGAGAGCTGGTTGATAAAATTCAGAAAACCTTTCTTGTTGGGCTTTTTCCTCATTTCATATTTTTGTTTTTCATGCTTATTTCATCAACAAATTCCTTTTTATTTCAAATTAGTGGGAAACACCTTCAAGCTTGTAGAGGATACCGGGTACCCAATGTTTTCAGCAACCTGCCAGCTGCTTGAGCCTTGGAGGTGCAAGTCCCAGAGCTTTTAGGGTCTGCAAACCTGGCACAGTTTCCAAATGCCCTGCAGTCAGAGACTTCCAAGTTAAGCAACTCCACTGCAGTTCTCCAGAGAGGACACTGAAATACCAGGTTCTGTTCCAAATCACAATGGAACCAAGTTCTGAAATACAAAAATCCTCCACAAAATAGGGGTTTTTTTCTCCATATGGACCTGCTTAACTAGAGCAGATGCATGCAAGTCATTAAATGATGAGACTAATTTCATCAGTCAGCTTCATTTGAAGTTGGGCTTCATTTGGGTTATTAATATCAGGGTTCAGAAACATCAGACCTGGAGCAGGTGTACAAACATCAGTCAAGTTGTGATTTTTCACTGGCACTGGAAAGTACATGGACAACACGGGAAGCAATATACTAGGAAAACAAACTTCTAGTTCAGTTGCTGACTTGGTTACCGAACAGCTGAGCAGGATTAAGCCCTGGCCTCAGCCACCAGTTAGTATCACTAAACCAACTTAGGTAGCAAGGAGGAAGAGAAAGGCAGAAAGAACCACCCGTGCTCTATCAACTTAATTTCTTTTCTTAACCAAGAGGGAAGCAACAAATTGTGACCTAGAAAGGAGGGGCACAGTGTATAATTAGGGCAGGTGACCAGGACTTGGTTTAGCCAGATTCAGGTGTAAGCAATGCCTCGTGCTGTGTCCTCCCTCGCTATTTCTGTATCCGTCTGTGTACGTCTGCAGCAGATAGCCATGGTTCCCTGTCACAGATGGTCTCTAGGATTCTTTGCTCGTAATTGCAGAAAAACTTCTCTGATTTGTCAAAGGAAATTCTGGAAAAGGAACACTATTGATTTTATCTGCATTTTGTCTGCTTACGTTCCTACCTCAAGGTAAGCATATCTTGGGTTTTAACCTATATTCCAGCCTGTACAAGCCAGCCAGAGTTCATAGTGCAATTAAGAACATTCTTGAGGCTTGTGTATAAGAATGATGATGGTGATGGCAGGCTGGGAAAAAATATCTGCAGGCTCAGAAAGGTTAAGTGATCTGCCAAGATGACCCAGGCAGCAGAGTAATTCTGTAGAAGAACTGAGAAATAAATTATTCTCTTGACCTTTGAGATTTTGATTCAACTCGCTGTGAAGATTAAAGAATTCTTACCAAACTCTATCCAGCCAAAATTTAGGCAATCGAGACACAATAGCATTGATGAAAAGAGTGAGTTTTACTCACTAACTACCAACACTTCATTATTGCACTCAGTAAACAGCTCAAGAAATAAAAGACCACTTCTTTGGCGAGAAGGGAACAGAATAAGATACATGTTTATAATATTACGCAGAAGAAGTAGGGAAAGCAAAAAAATAGAAAGGGTACTAATGTTTAAAAATACAGAAGGATTTGTAAAAAAAACTTTGAGCTTTCGCTGCTTAAATGCCAGCTGTAGTTTGGAATTTAATATTAAAAATAAATAGCAGGCCAAATCACCCCAGGATAACTTCCTACAGTACTTTGAGACCATTCTCCATTCTAAGAGAAATCCCACAAAGGTATCCAACCAAGAACTACAGTCTCTCTCCACATCAAAGCACCACAACTGGTCAGCATCTTACATCTTTGTTTTTTTTGAAGTATCCCTCCTTCAGTGCAGAATCAAGACAAATATTCAGTTAACATAAACACAGTGACTTGGATTCTTTGTTGTGCCTTAGAGTCACAGATGATTCAGGCTGGATGGGACCTTGGGAGGTCTCTAGTCCAACCTCCTTTCAAAGCAGGTCCAGCTGTGAGATCAGATCAGGCTGCCCAGGGCTTTATCCAGTTGGGCCTTGCAAATCTCCAGGAGTGGAGACTGCGCAACCTCTCTGGGCAACCTGTGCTGCTGCCCGACTGTCCTCATCGTGAAAAAAGTTTTCCTCATACCCAGTGTGAACATCTCATTTCAACTTATGCCCCTTGTCTCTTGTCCTCCTGCTGTGCAGAGCCTGGCTCCCTCTTCTCACTAACCTCCCTGCTTATCCAGGCTGGCTGTTGCTTGGTCCCCTTGACGTCGCGTCTTCCCTAGGCTGGACAAGCCCAACTCCCTCAGCCTCTCCTCTCAGGGCAGGAGCTCCAGCACTGACCATCTTGGTGGCCTCTGGTGACCTTACACCAGCTTGTTGACATCCTTCTTGTCTGGGGGGTGAGGGGGGGGCAAAACTGGACCCAGCACTTAAGATGTGGTCTAACAAGTCAAGCAGTATAATCCCATCCCTCGATCTACTGGCTGCGCTCCCACTAATACAGCCCAAGGTGCTGTCAGCTGCCACTGCTGCCAGGCACACTGCAGCCCACGTCCGGCTCATCGCCCACCAGGACCCTCAGGGTGTCCCCATCCACCAACCCTGTCATTTTATCACAGAGGGCAGTCAGGGTGGCCAGGCATGATTTACCCTTACTAAATCCATACTGACTGTTCCCAGTCACCACCTTCTCCTTCACGTGCCAAGAAATGTGATCCGAGAGGACCCACTCGCTGGTTTTCTCTGCAATGGAGATGAGACTGACCAGGCTGCACTTCTCCAAAAGCTGTGATGCAGCTACGGAGCACAGCACAGGAGACAGCCCTATGGAATGGAAGAGCAGCAAGGGCTTATGGTGACCTCTAGATTTTGGGCTCCCCCAAGGAAAATCATCTTTATAATATGCCTGACAGACCAGTCCTGTATACCCTTTTCAATCTCACTAACACGAAACTGCTTTTTTTTTTTTTTTTTTTTTGGATAGCAGGCCAAATTTTCCTTTCTCTTAATTTTACGTACGTGCACCCCAGTCAGAGCTGCCAGCATATATGCAAAGTTGTTATGTGTTCTCAAATACATAAATACACTTTAAATATAGACTGGATTCTGCAATCCTTACTAAGGAAAAAATACCATACAGCTAAGGAAAACACTATAGCCTTTGGTAATTGTGCATTTTGCAAAGTATGGACCAACAAGAGAAGATAATATTTCTTCATTCTCCCTACCCATATACAGCCCTCACACGTTTGTCTTCCATGTACAGTCCTGTAGCATTCCTGTAGCAACACACTGTTTATATGAAGAAAGTAATACTGGTTCAGAAAGTAATTTTACTAGTGCACGTAGCCAAGCGATGACCAAGCCACTCACCAAGAGGGGCAAGGCCAGGACTAAGTTTAGAAACAGTACTGGCAGCCATGCTGGTTGTACGGACACCCAGTCTTACGGAAGCCAATGGCAAAATGCAGCAGTTGCATTTGTATTTTGTGCTTGAATAGAGCTGCAAGGGTTAAGCTACAAAGATTAACCTACAGCTAGGGCTTAGTTCTGTAACTCAGAGTTTTTCCTGAAAGTTATCTAAGCAATCATATGGTCTGCAACTACAGCAGAATCTTACATATTTACATGCCATGAAATATAGGTACAAAGTTTATTCAACCTTACAACTGCATGCTGGCTGTTGAACCTACCATCAATGATATATTCCTTTCTTGTGCTTTTTAAAGCGACATCAAATTAAAAATTATCATTGACTGAACAATTCAATCTATAATTTACAAAAAAAATTCAATTAAATTTCAGTATCACCAGAAGTTCTTGATTTGTTTACATGACTTGCAACGGTTTCCTTACAGAGTATAGTTTCCACCTGTTTAGGCAGGCCTTTAATTCAGTCACAGGTAATGTAAGTCCTAAAATGACAGAGAGCTGGAAAACCAGAAATACTTCACACCAATTTATTTGTAATTGACTAGATTTCATGTTGATTGTACCCCATAAGATCTGATTAAGTGAATTCATTATCATTTATAATTTTGTGATGGCACTTTGGAGATTCCAACCAGGGAAATTATAACAGTCTAATCAAGGAATGCAAACAGAATATAAAAGCACTTAAAAAGAACCAAAAAACAAAAAAACACACTTGATTGAATCATGATGTAAAATATCCCTAATAAAAACCAGTGTCTCTTGAACTCCAGGCATACAACTGTTAGTTTCCACCAGTAGAGCACTTAATAAAAGTTCTTAGTAAATCATCTGAGAGATTCGGGCAGCTGATCATACAAGATTTCACAATCAGGATCCTTTGTTACGGCCACTCACATGGGATTAAGTTTCTCTAGGAATGAAGAGCAGTGATGCCCGGGAACGCAGTCCTCGAAAGGACTTTTATTTTTCTATATAACTGGGAGCTGGGGTGACCACATGAAAACTACCCTTCACTTTACTTAACTTCCATCTATGTTGCTGTTCCACACATATCACGAATCTTGACAGTTTCTATGGAAAGCTCATTTCCTAATACTGCTATTGATGCTGCCAGATCTGCCTGTCCCTCTACCTCAGTGTAAGGGAAGAACAATGTCTAGGCAGCTCTGCTCACTATTTAATGCCGCTCCTCAGAGAAAGAAATGATTAAGCCCATCATGTGAACCAAATCCTTCAGGACATATCCATTAATGAGATTTACTGACCCCACTATCTGCTCCACTGCTTGCAGGAATGAACAAGGCAGCGAGAACGAGCAAAGCCTTCCTCTTCAGCATTAATAAAAAGCTATAAAATTCATAAAAATATTTTGTTCAATTCACACTTTTCAAGGAAGTGAGCATTAAAAACAGATTCACCATTAGGTTTTATGTCTGCCTCAAGTTCTCCCACAGATGATTATCTGGTCTGCCTTACTGTGTTTTTACACTTGCCCTCACAAGCTGCCTCACCTCAAAAATTTTCCCCAAATCTTACTAAATCTAAACTCCTCTTCCACACACTGTTTCTCAGCTGCACATTGAAAGTAACTCTTTCTGGCCCTTTGTGCAGTAGTGGAAGCACATCAGAGTTTAATTTTTTCTTTATATGCTTCAATTTTTACTTTCGAGCTTTGACTTTCCTCCTATCCCTCCCCTGACTCAAGAGAGCCACCAGCTCCTCTCCAGGATTTTGTAAGAGATTTCATGACATCTGCTAACTTTCCACCCAACAGATAAGTTCACAGGGGCTACCACCACAAACCTACAGTTGCCAGGTGCTGTCAATATGCCTGACAGAAATTTCCTGCCATTACAGCTTGCCTCCTGCTGCCAGGCTGGGCTTCCCACCTATGCAGGGCCTGCTCGGTGCCACAGCTGCATCGCCGTCGCCCAGGCAAGAGGAGCAGCCCATCCGACCGTCTCGTCCTCCTTCTGCAACACAGCTCTTACTAACGCGCTAACAAAATACACTCACAACACTATTAAAAGCATACAGAACGGGGATCTTGGGACTCTCATTTCCATAACTACTCAAAGCACGTAAGGAGCAGAGGAATGTTTACAAACTATATCAAACACCACTGTCACGGCTGGCTCTCTCCATGAAACAGCACAGCATGCTCAATCATGAATACCTGCTTTTCACATCTGCACTGATTGTGACTGCCATGAACATAAATGGGAAAGAATGAAAAGAAAAAAACAAAAAAAACAAAATTCTTGCTCTTGGTCTTAAAAGGTAAGCAAACCCAAAGGTGAGCAAGGCCCTTACACTACCGAATCTAAATTTTAAGCTGTGTTCCTATTTTCTTCATGCTTCAGACTTGTTAGAAAGGTAGTTCAGCTATACACTGGTGAGGTCTTTATAGTTCTGATGAACAGTTTAGTAATACTGAGAATAAAATTTCAAATTTGAGAGACAAGGATTTTTTTCCTGCTCTTGAGAATTAGCTAAAATATTTCCTTTCACAAGCCACATTTTCTCAGATCTGTAGCCTACAATCAAATATAGGCAACGCTTATCAGGGAAGTGATAGCTTGGGCTCTGATGAATTATTTTGGTCATGTCATAGACTGATGACCAGCATGTCACCTGCTTGACTCCTGAAAAGCTTGTGATTACAGCTGGTAACTCATTGGCACATTTAAGTTAGTAAAACAATTATTCATATCAACTCATTATATTGTCAACTGCAACTCTTAAAATCCAAATACACACACCTGTTTTTGTATCTTTATCTTTCTCTTCTAATTAGCACTAGTATTTATCTTTGATACCCACTGGCCCTAGTCACAGAAGCAAAGAGTCAACAATTAATGGCTGATAAATTGATAATTTTTGCTGTGCTGGCCTTTGAGGTACAAATCTTGTTTTAATCTTTCTCTCCTTTTTTCTTATTTCCACAGAGAACCACTCCAGATTAAACCACCTAGTGTACCATGGCACTATGGCTTTAAAGTCACCATGCACTTTATGGCAAGCCCTTCCACACTTTTTATATAATTTTAATATTTTCGGTCCCCTTCCAGTGCTCATCCAAAGATACTTCTATGACTCACTATCCTATCTTTGATCTGCATTCGTAATGTGCCTTAACACATGCAGACACTTGTGGCAGCAATGCCAGAAACAGAAAGGTCCACCTTCAGTTTTTCTTATCTCAGATAAAATGAGTTTGCTCATACAGAAATATCAAGCTTTATCAAAGTAAACCTAATTTTATATCATTGCCCTTGTCGTTCTGGTTTCCTGATTTGAGAATTTAAAGTTTCTACACATTCTGTAGTGACTGGACTGTAAGGCAATGAAATAATTCTAGTTTTAACAAACTGTTTTGCATAAAAAAAGGTATAAGAAGTCTCCAGTGAATTCACTAAAAAAAAAAAAAATAATAATTTCAACATGTCTAATATAATAAGTATTTTAACATTAGTTAAAGAAGTATTTTTAACCTTCTAGTTCATATTTAAAGTGTATTCAGTAGGAAGAGCAAGAGAGCTGTAATGCACGATGATGAAAATTAACACGCTCTCCCATCCTTCTTCACAACAGTTAAGGCGCAAATTCTTCTGCTCTGAGATCATTTTTGTAACCCACCCAATACAAAAATGATGTAGATACAATCCACCCAATACAAAAACGCAAAGATGAAAAACCTGCTCTTTGTTAAGATTCAGACAGCTTTTTCAGGAACTTTTGACCACCTATTCGTTAACAAACACCTTAGCAGAATCCAGTAACACGCACAACTGAAGTCACGAGCCATACCCGTACGTCGCCCACTTATTTCAGCAAGAGCAGAAAGCAGCGGGCACCCCTCCCACCACAGCTTCCTCACTGTGTCAGTAGGTTACACCCTCTGACACCCAGCTCAGTTTTACTAATTTCTGTGGCTTAAAAATTCCTATAAACTTACTATAGGAGAAAAGGGAGAAAAGGAGGAGAAGCCAGACATGAGTAACTTAAAAGATTTTTCTACAAAATTAGTTTGGCACGCTTACCTGTCAGAATAAAGAAGAAAGCAACTGTGACAAGGTCACCAGAATCTAGGTATCTTTCATTTCAGATTCCTGTAAAAAGTACAGAAAGACATAAAAAGCTTGACATATGGGGAAAGTGACCTAACAGCCACTCCATTTAAAAATCTATAAAACAGAAATGCTCACAGCACAAAGGGGATTTTGACATGATAGTCTGCACGAGAGGGCAAGTTTATCGCATTACCGATTTACAACATATTCATCATGCTGTAACATAAATATTACGCATAGCTTCACAAAGGGAGAGCTTGATTTAACTATATTCACTTCAACGTGCTTCTAGCAGCATAAAGCCGGTACTAAGGCAAAAGAACAGACTCTCTTGGTTACCAAGACAGACAATTTCAGGCCACATCTGACAGAAGGTGAAAGATGCTGCTCAGCCATTTTGCATGGACACTTTGCTTATTTAAGAATTCTCAAAGCACTGACAGTCCCAGGCGTGTGCATTTGCAGATCAACCCAAATATGAGCAGCAAAATACTTGTTTCTTCCAAATCCAGCTGAGATCCAGCAAGTCCAGCACACTACGTAAAGAATAGCCCAGATCTAGCTAAGAGGAACTGATGAGCACTGAAGTGTGTATGATTAGATTCAAATCTTAATGCCTTCACTGATGGGTAGAAGGTCATTCTGAAGAAAGTCTTGCCTATCTTATACTTCTTTCTTTTACAGATATAAACTGAAGGGAAAATCCACACTTTTTCATTGAGAAAGCAAGTTTGACAAACGTGGTATTCTGGTATTCTTGGTATTGGTGTATGGTATTCTGTCAAAAAAAATACTATACTATGTATCTGTTACAGCTAACACCATTAAGAGGTCTAAAAGGGCCTTCTCCATTAGGCACAAGAGAAGCGTAAACCAGCCACGCAAAGGCACAGAACGTTACTGCAGGTGATAATTCTGTGCACATCACAGGATAGGCACTGCACCATTTACACCAATAAAAATAAAGCCCAAATTCACCCAAAACTCACCTCTTCTCACTCTATGCTTTATTAGATCTTTCCTACTGAGTGCCAAAACATTCATGTACACTCAAATATTTAAATACACTTTCAGCAAACAAAAAGCACATTCTTTAAAGCCAAATGTTGACACATTTTACTAAAAATAAACAAATTTAATCAAAAGGTTTTTAAATCAGAAGAAAGCACTTACAAATCTATCTCCAGCACCTGCATAATTCTGCACAACTATCTTATAGCAAGACCATAAAAAACAGCTTAAGTAAAGAACATTTCCCATACTGAACCACTTAATCTGTACTATGTAGAAGTAAGCTGCATTTCAGATGAAACTTAGTAGATTCTACATTTTTAGAATAGGAAATACATGTGATTTCTGCAATCATGAATTTCATCAGAAAGGTAAATGAGAAAGGATTATTAGCCGTTTCTCACAACACAAAACCAAGAATTCTTATAATGAAATAAGACAGCCGATTAAAAGCAAAGCAAAAGCAAGTGTTTTATCCACATAATACAGCTGAACTGTAGAATTCATCTTTAAAAGATGATGTAGAAGCCAAACTAGAAATGGGATCAAAAGCAATCAAGAAAAAGAGATATTGCTCTTGAGGCTTTTTAGACACAAAGACCCCTAGTTCAGGAAACTCGAAACCAAAGAAGCTGGAAATACATGTACAGTGGAGAGTATCGTAATACTCCTTGCCTAACAATTAATAGCCAGAAAAGCCGCATTGTGCTAGACCGACTTTTGGGTTGACCCAATATAGCCATTCTTTGGTAGGAGAAAATGGAAACTGCCTGTTTCAGGCAGTTTAGTTTACTCTTCTGAGGCAAAAGTCTTCAGAGAATTTTAACCCCCACACAGCCTTGTTCGGTGAGGAGCAGTCTGTGTATATCACCATTAGACAAGAGATTTTGTAAATTCTGTTACAATACTGAGCTTGAAGAGCCTGGTATTAACTGGTAATTTAGCAAAGAGAATCAGAGAGTCAACAGATTTAGGAGAGACACCTAATATTTGTTAATAGCTTACAAACAAAAAAATATTCTGTGGTTCTTCTCCCCTACTTCTACTGCAGTTCCAGCTACCTGGTACATCCACTCTCTGAATTCAAATTCCAAAGTGTTTGAGGATTGCCTTCCTACCCACCAAACCAGTAACATTTTTTAAAGTTGCTTTAAGGAAGAAACAAAGGAGCTTCACAGTTACTGTAGGTGCACAGAGCTTCCCAAAGACGGGGGGGGGGGGGGGGGGGGGGGGGGGGCTGTGCACAAGGAAGAGAGCGTACACCTGACCACAACCTACAAAACCTTGGTTGACACATAGTGACTCTCACTACACCTGAGTCCCAATGCCTTTGTCATATATGGTTTTATAAGCCTGTAGAGTCTCTTTGTCATACATAAATCCTGAATTTCTAATTCTTTAAATGCTGGGTGATAAACATACTACAATACACTGTCCTCAATGCATTAAAAGGAAGTGGTGATCATGAGCAGAGAAGTATGTTTTTTCAAAAAACTGCTGAGATTGAACTGAGAGCACAGCAAGTTCTGAAGCCTTCACAGAAAGGCTGTGGTAAAGAGGTCAAAAGAAAAGATGACAAAAATTGGTATAAACCTGAAATAGGGTTTTGAACTTACAGCAAAAAACAAACAAAAAAACAACCAAAGAAACAAAAAAATCCCACCGTGGACCAGTACCCATACGAGTAGCATCCTTCAAGGATATGCTACCCAGTGGTGAAGAGAAATTCCTCACACTGTTTCTTCCTGCGTAAGCCTCTTTCGTAAGAACACTAAGATGTATTTTTGTGTCAGTTGACTTTACAGTATTTTAGTAGTTACAGGTCAGCTCATTACTGAGATGACTAGGTATCAACTGCAAGTTTGTTAAGATGTTGGTGAGGGAAGGGAGGAGTCATCTTCATTACAGATAGCAACGATAGGTTTGCTATTAACCATGCTTAAGACAGATTTTATACAACACATGTTGTACGTGTGTGCATATTAGGAGATTCAAAGGACAAGCAACTCCAGTTCTGAGAACAAACACATAACAGCTAAAAATAGGAGGGTTAAAACCAAGATGATTCTTTTTTTTTTTTTTTTCTTTGCTATCCTTAACTACTAAAGGCTATGCGGGAGAGACCCGAGTGTTTTTTAAATCGATTTGTGAGAGAAGGGATAAATGGCTACCACCTTCGAACCAGCTCTTCCATACACGCTAGATTTCAGTTTCTAAATGGTTCATAGAAACAGAGGAGGAAGAATCACACAGGACTGGAAAACTGATCTCAAATGCTGACACATATGCTTGACATATTCCAAAAAATAGGCTTTGTTGTTTTTAGGAAAAAGTATATAGCTTGGCCAAAGGTTGGATAGATATTGCTAGGATTTAGTAAAGATACATGTGCAGCAATAGTGTGAACATTACACAAACATTTTGGGATTTTGTTGGCATACACTGCAAATAACAAAAGCAATATTACTGTTAAGTATCCAGCTACTAAATATCTCACACAAATAAAGGCTACAGATATACAATACATAAAATTTTTGCATGTTATATGAAAGAGGCAAGAATTCAAAGATTTTGTTCAGCGTTGAATCCAAATTCTTCTCTTTAGAAAAATTACTTACCAGCAGCATGACTCCATTACTTTTATTTTGGCTGTTAACTTATTTTTCACACTACCCTGCTGAGCTAATTCTAAGAATAAGAAAACACGAAAAGGATAAGGACACATAAAACAGCTGTCTGCAGAGAGTTAGCAAAAGCTCTTTATATGAGAGCACTTGCATGCTGCTTTCATTGAAAACAAATTAAATGGTGCCAATCCTGGAGCCTCTCCATGAGGCTGGGTGAGGCTACAAAGTGGAGAGAGACAATGTCGTTGGAAAAGTGAGCAACTGTCCTGTCTTCTGTGCACATAAAAGTATTCTCTTAATAACATCTGTCTGCAGACAAAAATGACTGAGTTCCCTCCACATCCTGCTTCTCCTCCCCTCAAGCACAGGGTCAGTAAAGCAGAAGCTCCTCTTCATACCCTCGAAGCCTCCAGCTTCCCCATCCCAAAAAATCTCTGTGCCATGAAATCCCAAGTTACTCCCACAGGCCTAACAATTTCCTACTTCAGCATGTTTCTCCTCCCGATGCTCCTTTCACGTGTGGCTGGGCAAGCGAGCTTGTCCGTGCTGCGGCTGCTTCAGAGCTGTCACTGCTTCAGAACATGATTATTCCTCATGCAATGCATAAAATGTGACAGGCAACTGCTGATCTTATGCCTTTGCCTCTGTGGGAGCACGAATTTGGGTCTCTCCTATATCTAATCACTGTTTTTTATAACATTTGCTAGCACATAAAACTTCTGAGATTTCTATTCCTTTATAAAATTGAGCTGAAGCTGAGCAATAAATTCAAAAGCTATTAGAAAGCAGAAGGAGAGAGATAAGGCAGGGAAAAAGGATTGACAGCACAGCCCCATAAGTCATTCTCTTTATCAAAGCAATCTTAAAAAAAAAAAACAAAACAAAAAACACACACAAAACCGTAACTCCTCTGCAAGGCAAAACACTGAGACACACGATAAGGTGAGGTGCAGCTACGTGCTTAAGTGCCGTATAGTGAAGAGATCGGACACTTTTGCATTGTGCAGCGTAGTAACAGTAACGTGGTTCACAGAGCTGTATAGCTGCAGCCATGCAGTGTTTATAGTACTCGCCTCAGCTCCTCAGCGCTGCTCCTTTCCCCGGGGCGGATCAGCCGGGACGCTCTGCCTCCCGCGCGCAGTCCAGGGCAGCTGCTTCCGCTGCGGGAGGAGGTCGCTAGTTTGCACCAGTGTGCTGCAGAACAAACATTCCCAAAAGGACACGGGTCAAGTTTTCCCCCAAATTTGGCAATTTTATAGTCAGACACGTTCCAATATTTGTAAGAATTGTAACTAGTGGAATGCAAACATCGAAATTTTCACAAGTCTTTTTTAGTACGGTAATATGTATATTTAATGAATCATCTATTTGGGAAGATACCTTGTTTGTGGGCATTTCACTGAGGTTATGCAATTACATGCCCGCTCAGGAAAGTTAAAGTTGTTAACTAGTAAGAGCAAAGCTAAAGTAAATTCAGCTACTGAGTAGACAAGGCATTCCCATGAGCTTCTCTGCAGACAAACAAGCATTCATTCTGCCAGTATTCTGAGTCACCCCCAAAAAAAAGTAATTGCACAACCATATTGGCAAACTTGAGTGATTATTTCCGTATAACATGTTCACACGATTTCAGTGCCATAGTAACCCCAGTTTCTGCTTCTGAACTGATTCCCAGATGACCAGCCAGCTTATCTGCACAGCTGTCTGCATGGCCATAGAGAAATACCCAGCCCTTTGAATTTGGGAGGATAGCACAGAAAGTGGATAGACAGAAACACACAAAAATGAAGCATCTGGCAACATTCAACTAAAGGTGACCAATACAATTTAAAATGACACATTTTATTAATTTATCCTAACTTTTCTGAACAAAAACAGCCCTGACAATCTATATATTACCCATTATCGTAGCACCTTAAGTGTTCCCTCACTGTTTTCATGCACACACGAATATCTGCAAGGCCTTTACCCTGAAGGACCTCTTATTTGCACATAAGCAGCTTTTGAAATCAAAGATGATTTATATGCGACTTCAGCAAGTTTTAGTGAAAGTCTATAGAATGGGAAGACCAGAACAGCTCATGTGAATACAGAGTACACTAGCTGCTTTTTAAAAAAGCTAACGCAGTCCAGTTATGCTAGATAAAAGTACTAACTGCTGCTTTAACAGTAACGCTCATGTAATTTAGAGAGAGCTGAAGGCACTCTCCACTGTAAGACTACATGTGATCCACTAGTTTCGTGATACTCAGAGACTCCCAGGCATCTTTAATACCAACAAATCCCAAATATGCACACTGAAGGCTGCAAATGTTTTCTGTGTTAAACTCAGATCTCAAATACTGAGGTAAGTACTAGTACCAAGGCTTGTGTCTCAGGCACACACGTACATGATGGATTCAAATGCTGCTTGAGAGGGACTTAAAAAGCAAACCTGATTTCTTTGATTCTAGCTCAACAAAGGAGGAAGTGACAAGCTGAAAAATGAGTTTAGCAAGGCAAAAGCTGTTAGAGATTTTGTAAGACTACTATCACCCAGTTCTGCCCTTATATAAAGCTAGAGCAAACAAATTGTATTGACAGGGTTGAAATGTGAACGTAAACAGGGAAATTATTCCAAAAAGTGGTATGTAGTTGTAAAAGTGGTAGTTATTTTATTCATCAGGAGAGACCATAGCTGGACATATATTTAAAATTCAGAAGAAAAAGAACTCCACGTGGACCTTTTTAGAACTAAATACAAAGTCTACAGCTGCTTGAACACCTACTGAAGTGAATTCACATATTTGTGATTCTCTTGGTTTTTTGTTATGCTCTACTACTCTCATCTTTTTTCCCCAGTAGTCCAAACATATTGGCTAAAATACTTGGATTTTGTGTGTTAACAGAGAATGTTCTTCAAAATGTCAGATGTTTTGTTTCTTCAGATTATTCACTATTTATAGTGGCAAGCTTGTATCAGCCACAGAAATAGGTTAAATTTCTGTCCAAATACAGGCAAGTGTAAACACATGCTGTTAATTTCATTTACACTTAAGACACAGGGAGAATTTCCACATTCCCACACGTTCTCTCCCTAATCAAAGACAGACACCATATAGGAAAAAGGCAGCATCAGGAATTTAGGGAGCAGAATCTGCTAAAATGAGGCAGGTTAGTGCAAAACTATAGATGTTCCATGCAAGTGTAAACAGATGTTAACAGACTCCTCACTTGCCCCTTCCCACCCAGACACCAAACAGCTTCTTCTAATTCCCTGGACTTGGCCGTGGAGGGAAGAGGGGTCTGGGGTGCAAAGGCACGAGCTGGACATGATCCTACCTGTCTGAGCTGAGCTCGGTCACCTCACGGGCCAGCTGGGCAGGTCCAGACCGTTTCCATGACAAGCTGTGCCTGGGCTATGCAACAGCAAACAGGACTAAAGGAGAGTACCTAATGTTCTGTGCGACATTTCATGACTCTCCACTTGGACCTTCATTACAGGCTTAACTTTCCTGGCCCTTATTAAACCTGTTTTCAAAATACTTAGCAAACTAAACAGTTGTTACCTCACTTAATAGTTTTGACCTGTGCACAAGCCGCAGCTCTCTAACACCTTGTTTTCTAACGCGAGGCCATGCATAATGCAGGACGAGTAGCACCCAGGCTGCAGGGGAAAGATATGCAAATCCCTTGCTGAAGCCCAGGGACACAGCCTGCCTCTGCTCCGCGGCCACAGGGCTGGGCACAGCTGGCTGGCAGACCACCACGGCCCCCCGCACTTGGGAGCCAGACGTGGTCTGTGGTGCCCCAGTGAAAGCGCGAGGTGGAAAGCCTCACCGCGACGGCGTGAGACAGGAACGGATGTCTTGCCTACGGAACTCGATCGGCCTGAGCCAATGCTGAACATACTTCATCTCAAACCCAAAAGTCAACGAGCTGATACAAACATGAATCCATCGGGACCTGAGAAGTTTCAAACTTCACCATCTCTAGCTAAGCCGAATTACTAGTGGACTCTATTTAAGCAGAATTCAGATCTGTCATACAAACTTTCCCCACTTTTAAGTAGAAAACAAATAGGGGCTTTAAGTAAGACGAGCACAGATCCCACCCAAGCTCAAAACGCTTCTGCGCGGCAGCGCTGCTCAGACAGCCGTGCAGCACTGCCCACGCGACGCGTCCTCGTGCTGCTTTACACCAGAGAGTCCCCAAGTACAGGAACTACAGCAGGAACCCTCAAGGCAACAGCTTTCGAGAGTTCCCTCCTCCTCTTCCCCCTACGAACTGGGACAGCCATGAATTTAGAGCATATCACTCCTGGCTGCTGGCTTCTCTAACAGATTACTTAGTATCGTGTAACCTTCATTAAAAAGGCCCCTTTAGGGAAAACACTGGGAGAATTAGGATCATAAGAGCTTGTAGGATACTTGCATAGCAGTCGTATTACATACGAGCAACTGGATTGACAATCACCTGGAGCAGAGCGCTGTTTAACCTCCGTGACGAGGATTCTTGAGACCTCTGAGCACGACATCAGGGAAAAAAAATTCAAATAGGGAGAGACCACATGAAGCCATTTTTTTGACTGGCACTTCCTAAGTGATAGTCCATAGCCACAAAAAAGCAGTAAGACAATGGCAATACACACAATACTCTAGCTGAACATTAAAGTCAATCTGAAGAAGAAAACATGCATACCAACAATTTTTCCATCCCCAAAATATCCGGATGTCTTGCTAACAGTTTCTGTGTAATCTATTCATTGCATGTGTTTCATATTTCTAAAAAATTAAATGTTTCCACTCCAAAATGTAGGTTTATGGAGACTCATAGTACTAGGAAACCTACGATGTATAAATAACTTAATTGCAGGTACTCAAATTCTCAGTTTGTGACAAGGAAACAAAAACTAGAATCTGATCTTGCATTTTTATTGCCCGTTCAAAATAAGTTAAAAAAATGTTCAGCTATGGAAAGAAGAATACCTCATTCCTATGCTTATCCAAACACAAAATGACAAATAAAGTAATAAGTATTACTGCAAATTATAAGCAGTGATGAAAGAAAAATGTCATCCTCAGTTCATGGCTCAATTATTTCATTTCCCAGATACCACAAAATCCCTGACAACTAGTAAGCAACAAAAGCTTTTCAAAAAAACTAGGAGGTGCTCACCTTAGTTGTAATTTTTCGTGCAATCAAATGTGTCCAACTCAAAAGCAATCCTAGATTTTGCACTGCAAAACCTCTACTCCTTTGTTCCATTAGAAGAGGGACTACTTTGAAAGGCTACTGTTATAACGGCATTGTGCAATGAACTTTCATAAACTTAGATCCATAGATGTACTTGCACCCATTTTCTACCTATACCTGTAATTGGACGTTGAATCTAGACCCAAAAGAAAGCTTACGGTTGCACTTACCAAGCAAAAGTGCGGTGTTTGCTTTTTCTAACAAGTCAGACTTCAGCACTTTTAAAAGGCTGTGAATGTTACTAGCTGTTGACCAAAAAAATTTCTTTCAAAAGTCAGTGAAATGCGCACACCATAAGTGTCTAAAAAGAAGTGTCTTTAATCTACTCAATTCAGCACAGCACTGTATTTGCCATGCCTTCAGTAGTCCAGATGGCTCCATTTTATTTACATGTACCGTCTAAACAATCATTACTCAGTTGTGGAATCATTGGTCACAGTTTTGACAACAGGAGAAAGATTCTTCCCCCCTCCACTGACCACGAGGACAGTTACAGCCTTTTTTAAAAGAATATATATATGGGGTGTGTGTGTGTGTGTGTGTGTGTGTGTGTGTGTGTGTGTGTGTGTGTGTGTGTGTAGTTTTAAAGACAGGAATTTTCCTAAAGACAGGACTTTATTAGCTTCCCTGGCTGAGCTAGGGTAAGTAAAGAGAGATGAAATAGCAAGTAGTAAAAGGAACAGAGACCGGAGCCGCGACTGAGCTGTGCAAGGAGAGCAGAGCTAAGCAGGAGTGACCCATTTAGCCGCTAGATCTTGTTTGAACTCCGGGGCACAGACAAACGGGCCCTTCCATTTCCATTCAGCTCGGTTTATTAACAGCAGGCTTAAGTTAGTGTAACAAAAAACAGGATTGTTTATTTGGCGGGGGGGGCCCTATTTGGGGCACTACTGAAAAAAATTGGCATTTTCAGAGAAATAAACCAGTTTATATCACACTAGCAGTATTTAAATGAAATAGAAATATAAGAGATAATGTAACAATACATTTCAAGTAATTTCATCAACCTCTGATGGAAGACTAAACTGTTCTTGCTATAAAATACTACAACAGTCATGTCAATAATAAAAAAAACAGCTGTCTTATAAAATTTTATTGAGGCTTACCAAGTAAATCATCATGAGTATAACAGGCTGCAAAGGTCAAGAAGTACTGCACGAGCTCAAGAAATTCATCAAGCCTAATTAAATTCATGATGCACCATCTCTTTGTGGAGAACACTACAAACAGAACCGAAGTTTGAAATAGAAGTGGAAAAAAAAAAAAATCACACAGAATTTGGAATTTATCTGCGTTGCTTGTCCAAACACAAGTTGTTCAGTCTATAGGAGATCACCAGGGACACATTTTTCCCCTTACACTAACAGGGTTACAAGGCAGGTTGCCCTGTAAATCAGCCGCCTGGGAGCGTTTCCTCGAGGCAGCTTTCAGCAGCACCCAGGAGGGCGTTTGCCTCTCAAGCAGCAATCCCAGTTTAACGGGATCTGGGACTTATCTCCCCAGTCCAGCCTCGGATTTACCTGGGAACCGTGGTGAGCAGGAAGGGCAGCACAAGAGATGACAAAACCCCTCGTGCACCCTCCTCCTGCCCACCAGCACGGGCAGGTTCCCGCGTCCCCCAGCGTGGCGGGGCGTTGTGCCGTCGCCCCACATGGCCCGGGCTGCACCCCTTTTGCTGAAATCTCCGAAAACGGTCACCGTGCCCATCGACACCCCCTCGGGGCCGCCGAGGGGGGACGGCACTGGGCTCCCTTGGGGCGCAGGCTGCGACACAGCCAGGCCAGCTCGGCGTAAGGGAAAGGCTTCTCACCACTTCAGCCCATTTTTGTGAGCTTTAACACAGCAGATAGGCCCTGTGAGAGCAGATTTGAGGCACCTGCACCAACAATAAATTGTCTTGGATAAATAAACTGTCTGTCTGTGGATGCGGCGCCGCCCCGTCGTACTCTAGGGTGGGATGCTCCTCTTGCTCCTGGGAGCAGTCAGCAAACCACCACGGTTCAGTGAAACTGGATCACGACGAAGGAAGGAATAGAAAAGCTTTCTATAACTTGCAAATTCAAACCCCTTTGCACATTTTGGATAGCCACACGTAAGCAATATACTAAGATCAGAGTTTCAGTTCAAAACAACCAGGCATCAGTCCTGAGTCTCAGCAACGACCCGCCGTCCCCAGGGAGGTCACTGGTCCCGGGGCAGGTACATCTCCTCCCCGACCTGGCGGGCGGGAGGAGGTAAAACTGACAGGTCCACACAAATCTCAGCAGAGATCCCAATTAAGAAGGATAAAACACCATATGCCCTTCAACTAATTACCCAATGTTTATTCACTTTTGCTGAACATACACTGAAACTTTCATAGCAAAAGAATTAGAGCAGGAAAAGCGACCCTAAGGAGCCAGCCCCTGACATTTCATGTAAAAGACACTTGACTCTCCAGCTGTCGCCAGTCAGGAGCCCATGAGATGCAGCTGGGCAGCTCCAAGTCCCTCACATAAAACACAGCACATCTGCTAACCAGTTTAGTGTTTACTATATAACACAACCTGTCATTTCCAAAAATCTAGAAAAGAAGTTAATGAGGAAGAAGAACACAGACTGATTATTATGGGTATCCAAAAGCTATTTCTGAAGTTTTAACTAAACATAGGCCAACCCCAGATGGTACAACAAAAACTAACAGAAATCCTTTTATTTTGCTAGCAAATGGAAATACTGTGGAGTCACAAATCGCACCCCTTACAGGACATTGCAGAGACAGTTCTAGCTTTACAGACACCAGCTCCAAGGCTTTGCCTTTGGACTGGCGCGTTAGTGCTGTGCTGTTTTTACCTTTGCAGTACAGCTATTGCAGCGGAGCCGAGTCCTGACAGCCGGCTTTGCACCAGTCTCCCTGCTGAACAGCAGCACCTCCTTGATGTGAAAAGGGCTCTCCCTACTCCAGTGAGCTGCATTTGGCTTCCTGCTAGAGTTACGTGCCCAGGTGCACATGGCTGTGTATACCACGTACGATGATTTGGTTCATTTATCAAAGTATTGCAGGTAAGGTAAGTAAAACATACTGTTACCACAGAGATATTCAGCACACCAGCGGAACTTCATTTATTAACACCAACAAAGTATTTGAGTCATGGGTATAAATTCCTTGCTAATATAATGTATTACAGTAAATGGAGTTAAATCAGACATCAGTTGGGTTCTTGATTTGTTTTTTCCAAGTAACGATCTATGGCAAAGAACATAGCTATTATTATACTTTAGGGGATTTCTTTGGTTCTGTGTCTCCGTTCATAGTATGGATATAATTTAGAGTCTACAATTCTTACACATTCAATCTGTCCAATATAAAAAGCATAAATACAATTAAAGAAAGCATGTACACTTCCTCCTGACTTGGAAATATGGGTCACACTGCCTTTTGTCATGTGTTTATTCTATTCACAGCTTACTCCCTTACCCTCTGGTTATATCTTACAAGGAAAAAGGATTATTTGTGTTCATTGCCTATATGCAGATCAATTATTCTTGCACATTTGAACTAGTTTTGTTATCTCCATAATGTCCGTAAATAATATGAGTAACATAATATTATGAAAATTTTTCAAAAAATAAAGACTAGGTTTAGAAAAAGACCCCTATATCCATAAAAAAAGTGCTGAATTACTGCAGATCACTAAACTAGCAGTACAAATACGTAGACTGCTAAATGGCAAACTGATCTGCCAGGCAGAAAAAAATAAACGTTAATATGCCCCAAAGTAGTATATGACCATGTAGCTTTTTAAGTGAATTCAAATATTCATATACCCAGGATAATTGTAAGCTCTGTTTGAGTGGTATTTATCTCGAGAAACAGAGTATTTTGATTAAAATGCAATCTTGGAAAGAAAAAATCCTTGATTCCCCCCACGAAAATGTAAGGTAGCTGTCAGCAATTAAACAGAGCTAACACTGCACCGAGTCACCCTGACCTAAGCTAGGCTTCCAAGCTGACTTAAAAAGAAAAAAAGTAGTCACAACTTTCAAGGGTGCACTTTTGCGCATGCAAAATACAAACACACTTATTTGCTGGAAGATGCATAGCTCCCATTAAGCAATTCTTTCATCTGTAGACGAATGAGCTGCTTTTTAGGCTACAGGGAAGAAATAAACATGAGCAGGGAGCAGAAAGTAGCTGTAAAGGCCACTGCTGGCAATAACCCACATGGTAAGACCTGAACAACCGCCCTCTCTGCACTTCCCTGGAGGCTTCTCGGGGAGTTTTGCCTTCAGGAAAAAGCTCTGGCTCGTATTTCCTAAAGGGAAGGATTCACTAGTTGTCCACGGAGCTATACCAAATAGCAAAATTTCCACGACTTTCAGAGTGTTTTCAACTGAAAGCTCAATGAGGTCCAGGAGAAATTTGGAGGGGGAAAAGAGCCTGGCTGCAGGGAGCCGCAGGTGAAAGTGATGAGTGGGTAAGAAAATGGCAGATTGAACATGAAGTTGATAAATATGAAGTGACACGGCAAAAACAGCATTACACACATAGCAATGGAAACTGAGCTAGTTACCATCATTCAAGAGAAACAGGACTTTGCAAATGTCTGTTTAATGCTCTGTAGCATTCACAAGAATAACTAGAGTAATAGGAAAGAAATAAAGATCAAAAGAGAAGGTATTAAGTCATGTTATAAATCCACGAAATGCAGGTCCTGGTCCTATTCTCTCCCCACCTTCCTCTGCTTCTCCCCAGTCTTGAGAAGGTCATGGTGGAATTAGAAAAGATAAAGTTGGCAAAGAAAATAAATATATAAAACAGCTACCACTCACATAACAAGAAAATAAATTACAACCTTTCAAGCCTGGGGAAAGTTTACTGAGAGGGATGCACAATGATGAGTGGCCTGGAGAAAGCAAACAGAGTACTTATCTCTTCTAATAAAAGAACTAAGGAACAGCAAGTGAATCTTGCAAGCTCAAAACACACAGAAAAAAGTTGTCCTCCCCGCAACACGCACTGAAGCTATGAACTCACTGCCACGGGATGCTGCAGGTTACAGAAGTTCAGCACATGTTCAAAAGGAACTGAACATGCTCTTGGAGGTAAAGTCCATCACAGGCTCTGAAGATACGACCCCACCATCTCAGTAACCCTATGGGCTACAGCTTCAGCTAGGAGAGATACCACGAGCATTATGGCAAAGCCAGGAATATAATCTACCAATCAATCCAGTGTAATGGAATCAAAATCCTACCATGGTCCAGTTTGGCCACACCTTTGAAAAGCTCACCATCTGCAAAACCTTTTTGGTTGGGGTATTTTTAGTCCTCACACAACACAGTCCTTCATTATCTATAGGATTTCCTGCCTCATCACTTCATCAGTCTGACCAGCAACTTTTTCCCTGAGTGGAGACAGCAAGATCCAGCCAGGAAGCGATGTTTTTAACGCTCGGACTGAGAGTAACATGAGTAGGGGAAGGTATAGTGGAAAACAAAAGGGAAAGCATTTTTTAAAGTCGGAAGATAAAAATTATGCTCTGATAAGTAAAAGAGATCAACCCTTTTTAGAAGAACATACTAAACAAGGGGTAAATACACTGTGGGTGAAGAATTTGCAAGCAAGCCAATAGATAACTAAGGTGTCAGAAGAAAAGACATTTTAAAGTTATGGAAAAAATGAAGACGGAAGAGATTGCGAGTGCCATCAGAGGAAAAGAGGGTAGAAAACAGAATGCAGAACAAAAGCATAGTGTATTTATTTACTAAAGAGAAAAGTGAGTAAAAGGTGCTGAGGGGAAAACAATAAGGACTACGCTTATAGCAATATTTTTCAGATAAATGTTATTCTTCAGAGAATAAATCTCCTGAATACCTTGCATGCCTCATTAGTACCAATAAATGCAAACACAATAGTAAGCAATGCAAATTAAGTATCATCAGTAAGTGCTAGCAGAGTCAGATGGTAATGACATACTAGTATTGCGATTAGCTAATTGGATATTTACACTTGTTATCTATCATTCTATTTGGAAACAATACTTAAATAGCTTTGAAACACAAGATTATCAGTAAAATCTGAAATGTAATGTTTTTAACTAAGAGTTTGCTGAGTTTCACCAAATTACACTAACATTTACCTCTGCAGGGTTTGGAGCACCTCGGTAGATGCTTTGAAACACGTCCTATTGGTCTGTACATTGACACATCCATTCCTTCCATAGAGAGAAAAGTCATCAGATTCTGTTCTGCCCAAATAAACTGCAATCCCTAAGCGTCTTCCCTACAAGAGCCATGCTGGAATAGTCTTATTCCTAGTGTTGGCCAGGTTTCTTTAGCGCGCTGAGCAGAGAGCTGCGAAGATGAGATTGATACACTCCAAGGTTAACAGTATCCAGATTTAGTGTTCTGGTTTTAACCCAGCTCTACCTAAATAGCCTTAGAGGAAATCTTTTGCATTGTTCCAAGAAACGAAGTCTCTTACAGTTGTTAGAAGCTTCATGCACACACTGGACATTTCAGCTGTAAGTTTGTCTAGGTAGTCACAAACTACAAAGTTCACACTATACTGAAAACTTGATACTACCAAATCAGTGATTCAAGTGAAACAGTACCCCAGGATAACCACAGCTATTAGAAAAATGACACTGATGTATTGCTAAACGAATTTATCTACCATGCTTTGATTAAGTCACCTCTTCTAATGAGCCTTAGCAGAACTTGAATTTATATTTATGATGCTCAATTTTTTTTGAAAAGTGCTTTGCAAGTAGCTGTTTAATAGGCATTTTTAATGCTTGCTGTTCTGCACATCTACTGCCATCTGTAATTCAGATTAGTTATTCAGAAACACTCAAACAATCATTGTTCTATTAGGAAAAAGATTCTTGAATGATGAACCCTTACTGAATGTATGGAAGTTGCCGTGAGGCTGAGGCTTACTTTTTCATTCTGTCTTAACTAGTTAGCTGTTTAGTTAACAAACAAGGATAACACCCGATGCTTTAGGTGACAAATCACATAACTCAGTACAGAAATGAGAAGCAATTCATTAACTATCAGATGAAAAAATCAGAATACTTGGATAGGAGTCAGAATGGATTCACAAACAGTTATTATTGAAAGAAGTGAACTTGCTGTGAGAAGTAATGCATCTACTGCTAAATATGCAATATATAATACATATATATGTGCATGTACATATACATGTACATATACACACAAACAGAGCCAGAGTGACTCAAAAACTCCTTTGAACACCTGCCTGCTTGGTACATGATCTTGCATCTAATACGTATCTCAGATCTGATCCAGCAAGTCTTGGCTAATAAAACCAAGCAGGAATTGCATCTCTAGGACATTCATTCTCTGCCCTCCCTATTCAGATCAACGCAACTATATAGAGAGAAAACGACATGAACCTCCGGCCAGCCCAGTATCCCATCTCTGACGCCAATGCTAGGAAGCTCAAGCAAACCTAGTCGCTTCCTGTTGCCCTCCTCTTCCAACTCCCCCAGCACCAGAACTGCAGGACGGATGTTAGGTGGCCTTTCCCTGTCCTGTCCAGTTAGCATCTGTTTAGGGACCTGCTGCCCATGAATTTATCTAATCCCATTTGAACCTGATGGTACTGTCTGCTCCCACAGCTGCCTGTGGCACAAATTTCTGGAAGTTCATTACCCATTGTGCAAAGACATATTTTATCTGTTTTAAACCAACCTACTAATTTTGGTAAGTGCCCTTAGCTCTCATACTGCAGAATTTTGATTTGTTCCACACACACTTAATCCACCACCTTCATGATTCTGTAAATCTCAATCCTTTCTCCCTTCAAACTGAAGTCACAGCTATTTCAGTCACCTTGTACCTTGGCTAACTCCACTACATCCTTCTTGAGGATGCGGAGACATACAGTATTCAAGAAATGGGCACGCTAAGTTTTTACACAGCAGAAAAATGATGTCCTCAATCTCGTTCTCAGGACCTTCTTGTTGATGCTCAACACAACGCAGATGCTTGAAAATTAGAAACAAAGTGTTCTGTGAAACTCCAACTTGTATATCATATTACAGCAGGTATGGGTATGCAATCCAGCCCTCCAGGACACAGATGAAATGCAGACATCTGGGACTAAAATATGCCTTTCATTTACATTTTCCCCAACAACTGAAACAGATTGATTAAGGAAAAAGTATATTAAAAGCTACCAGTAAGGAATTTCTTTGAGTCAGCTAAGCACAGTGAATGGCTAAACATACTGTCCAATGTACAAGATACACTAATGCAGACGTGTATTATCTTCCCACACCTATTCCAGTTAGAGAGCCCAGATTCACAAGCAGAGACAGTATTTAACAGCTTCCCTTCCCTGCCCCTTTCCCTCACAGTATATCCATTATAAGAGCGACTGAACTGCTTGTACAGGCACTGCTGAGCGGGCAGCCTATAACCTCAAGAATTTCTCTGTCACCTCAGTTAGTGCTGGCTTTAGCATGATAGAGATGGCAGCTCACCGAACGGGTTCAGCCGCTGCTGAGCGAGCCCCTGCCCACCCTCAGTGAAAGCAGAGAAACCCCTCGGCCATCGGAAGAGCATCCACCCGTCTGCTCCCCGGCCCCAGAGGAGCATCCGGCCCTCGCTGGTGTCACTGGTCACCACACAGGTGACAGCAACAGCTTCTAATCACAAAGCACTTAAAACCTGACAAGGCATGAAAACAGCGCCATTAAGATCAGTAGGTCCATTCATGGTTAACTCAACATATTTTGACGACTCAGGTTTGAAGGACTTCATCTGGAGACCCTGACAGAACGAAACACCTACCAACTTCAGTCCAGTGGGCAACCATTCTGCCTGGGGGCCAGATGATTGGGCTTTAGATAAATCCCCTAAAACATTCTCAGAGGCCTGAATGGGACATATTGCAGTGTATCTGCCCTATTCTTAGTCTTTCCCTAGGCATCCAATACTCCCCCAAAATAGACTTTTTAAACTTTTACTAATATTGACTATGATTTTATATATACATTATATATAAACCACTTTCAGCAATACCCTCAGCACCCCTGTGAGGCCTTTTGCTGTTGATGGACCACACAGTTGCTCTTGAAAGAAGTAATATGATGATATAATTTGATGCCATAGACATAAAGAAAGATGAGGCTTTTGAGGTTTTGCCTATCCTTCTGTTAAACATTAAGTATTTTATTGTCCTTATCATCTAAAACCTATATATCCTAAAACTGGTTACCAAGATGTCTCTATTAGGAGACTGATTACCACTGCTTAACGTTAAAACAAAATACAGAGTTACAACTGCAGCTTATTAACAGACAGTCAGTGCTCATGGCAATCCCTACAGTCAGGTCTAACGTAAGTGTCCTACAGCTACATACTCCCCCTTCCCTCTGCACAACGTAAGTCAACAGAAAGGTCAGAGGAAGCCTGTGAAGTTCAAAGCATGGTAATATGTGACTCTCAGGATCATCGTTCTGTGGCTCCTCCAGCCCTAGGACTGTTCTGCAGGGAAATTAAGTCGACTCTTTCCACTAGTGTGAGCCCAGAATGATAACTGCCATTTTTCCCTCTTTCCCATACTTGCCCAGATTGAAGGGTTTTTACAGCCTCTGCTTTTAATTGCCTGTTAAATCTCTGTTGAGAGAGGGAAAAGACTCTTCTTGAAGCCGTTGTGGCTGATGCCTGGTAGGTTACATTTCCCTTATCGCACTGCCACCAATGACATTTACAATAGCGATCTCCACAGCAGCTGTGGAATGTAGTAAATAAGAAATAAGAAACAGAGAGGTTAAAGAATTTTTCCTGGTAACAGATAAAGTGGATGTGAATGCTCTGAGTAAGACTACAACTAAAAATCTTACCTGTGTATTTCTTCTACCACAATAATACATACAACTAACATACTTTTGTTTTGTAACTTCTTTTCAGGAGTATGCCAGTAAAACTAAAAGAGCATTTACTTCAGTAGAGCTAAAGGTTCTTCTTTTCCATGCTTCTCTGATCTCGAGTTTAAATGTATTATGCAAAAAAAAGTTGTACCTTACTGATGCCTGATTTTGGGACAGCTGTCATTACCATGGCTTAGGATGCAATAAAGAATTTCTCACTTTAGAAAGATTACCAGTGTTGTTTTATTAGAAAAAGGTTCCTAACTCACATAACTGAGTCAACTGTTTACACATTTTAATTTCACTGGTTTTGAAATCACTTATTTCCAACCTTTTGAAGAAACAGAAAACAACTGTTTTTAGAGCACTGTGTTCTTTTCTGTTTATAGTAGCCAAACCTAAGCATTTTACAGAGCACTGACCACCTTACCACAGTTATGCAGGGGCCAGCCTCACCGGTGGTCCTGGGGGCACCAGTGAGCTTTTTATATTTTCAGAAGTGATAATACCGACAGCAGTCTTTCCATCTACTTCTAAGCAGCTCTAGTCAGTGGATGCACATACTCTGTCGGCATGCATCGTATTAAACAACTGGCCGGTACATCTAAAACATTTCTATAACCAGTACAGTGACTCTATGTAAAATATTGAAGTTTAGCAAAACTGCTGGGAATTTGCCATACTCTGTCCTTTTTAAGAAAGCCTGAATTAAAGGTGTGCCCCCATTACCAGTCAGCCCATTAAATTAAGTTACTGACATTCAGGAACGAGAGCAGGCATTAGCATCCCCGTGGTCCAGACTGCCAGTTCTCCCTGGCTTTGGAGCCAATTCTCACTGGATGTATCCTGTCCCCATGAAGGATGCCAGATGCTATGTGCTCTGTTAGCAGAGTGCTTTACACTAATCAACAATTTTGGTCTTCCTGACACACAGGTGAGTTAATGAAGACATTTTAAAGAAGCAACTGATTATCATCAATACAAAAAAACAGGGGGTAACATTCAGTGAATAAATTTCTTTAGGGAAAAATAAATATTAATATTACACTTATCAGCTACATAAACTATTTTCTAGGAAGATGTTAGCTGACCACTTCAGGCAGATCACAATACCACGTAAGTTGGGGCTGAAAGGACATCAGGAAGGCATTTAGTGCACTCTGCCCCTAAGCAAGAAAAAATAGACCTAGGTATTTGCTAGCAGATACCCATCTTTCTTACAAGTGTTCAGTGATAGAGAGCACAATGTCCCCAAGAAGACCAAAACAAAAATAAGCTAAAACCAAAATATCCTTATATACTCAGGTACAGTAAAAGATGTGGCATGCACTGTACTGGAACAGTGCCTGAAGGCTTCCACATGGCAGAAACATCAAGCATGCAGGAGAGCCAGGAAGCAAAAACATACAAAACATCTATTTTCTGCAGCTAATTGCTCATTTATTTAAATATATACAGTTACTTAATAAACTTGCTTCAGTAGTTACCTAACTGCTTTTCTAAATACATGATAATATTCAAGGATTTCATATGAATGTATTCATGTAGTTTAAAAGAATATTAGCATGATCTACAATGACAAAATCGTGCACATCTTTTAGTACAGCAAGACTGTATATGGTGATTACTCACTCCAGTTCTATCACTTTTTTTTTTCATTCAGTTATTATATTAAGTTTCAACCAAATAGTGAGCTCTGAAGGCAATGTCCTCCCAAGCACCTACACAGCACCCAGCAGGACAAAATGCCACCTGCTTAACACACCTTTAGGTGCAACTGCAACAAACATCTCTGTGTGTATTTGCACCTATCAGTGTAGTATTTGCACACAGTTTGTGCAGAAACCGTTAAAATAAATCTGGGTGATGCACAGGGCCTGAGCACACAGAACTCACATCCACCTATGGGAAACTTAAAGGTGCTCAGGAATCGGGAACTTTTGCACCAGCCTGAGAAGCACCCAGGCCCAAAAGCACCCAGATCAGCCACTGATGCCATTCTGCATATTCTGTGGAAAAATGAGTATCTGTGTAAAGCAGGAATTAAACTCATTTTTGTTCATTTTCATACTGTGTCTCATTTTTATATTGTTTTGCCTCTGTGAATTTGAATCTACAATCACAGAATTTCATTATTACTCCGGGAAAGACACAATATTTACGTGGAAATCTGAAGTCCTTAATCTCTTAGCCAACTGAAATACAAACCAATGTCTAGAAAACTAGTAATCTTGTTCACTCTTTCGGTTGCCAATTGAATTGATGCCTTCCAGAGATGGCACATTTAAAAGTCTATACATGTGATGCTCTTCACTCTACAACAACGTTAACACATTGTTTGTTATTTATAGTTATTTACTAAGAGACTACAATATGCCAAACTGTTTACAAAAGCCGGGGGGGGGGGGGGGGGAAGGTTTCCAAATTGAAAAGCAAAAATTACTATCCAGTTCAAGCAGCAAAAAAAGAAAGATTAAAAAGTAGTTTTGAAAGTGAGATTTGACAGAACTGGAGAGAAGCTAAAATGCTGAACAGTAATGCCATAAATAATTCAGCAACAGCTAAGTGAAAATAATCTGAGTACAGTGAGCTAGATTGGATGGGAGGGAAAAAAACTAATTATAAAATACTTTGCAACAACATTGTGGTACAAGGCTTGGGTTAACAATTACACTGACATGCACCACAAATTATGAAAGGCCATTAATTAGACTATGTTTCATAGGACCATTTTACACTTCTAGATAACCAGTAAGGAATTATGAATATCTGAGAACCTCAGCATATTACTATTTCCAGTTTAGGTTTAAAAATTACAGAATTTTAGGTATCAATAGATATGAAGATACTATTACATGTGTCATTTTATACTGTGCAATATTCTATCACTTCCTGAATAAAAATACTAAGCACGAACAAACCATATAAAACAGTCAATCTGCATTTTCTATTAAAAAACATATTACAGATAAAGTTACACTGATACATTCAGAAAAACTAGGATTGTTTTTTTTTTTTTTTTCCTGTCTGGTTTGGCAGGTATGGGAACTCTGCAAAAAGGGAATCCAGAAGAAGTGTGATGAGTTTAGTTCCAAGGAGTTTTTCTCCTCCTTTTGGAATGTGAAGTAAGTTTCATAATAATCCTCAAACTTTTAGTCCAGCTTATCGACAGAAGTAGCACCAAATAGGCAGATTATCACAATAATAAAGAAAGAATTTCAAGTTGGTGTTTAAGTTTTCAGCTGAACTTTAAAAACAGCTACTCTCTCACTCCTCCCTTCAAAACATGCAGAATGTTTTTACTTCAGGAACTCACTAAAAATGAAGATCACGTCCGTAACAGGAGGGAAGGAGGAAAAACCATCAGACACAAGAACACTGTTGTATATTGGCATTTGGATTTAGAAATATAATCCACTGGAAATCAAAGACACAGTGATACACTATGATCTGACTCTGTGGGATATAATCCATTGCATTCCTATCACACAGCTGTATGGGAGATACCATCCTTCTCAGAAGAAAAATGAAGAACGTGGTGTTATCGGGCTACAACAGGAAGGGTAATAGGAGAAAGGAAAAGCATAAAAAAGGGAAGTGCTACCTCACACTATTTTCTATAGTATGGATCTTTCAGAAACCTCAAGGTATTTTCTTTCAAGTGGCATTTAAAAACTGTTTCACAGTGCCTGCTCTTTACGTTAAGGCTTGTGATTTCGAAGTCAATTCTCAGGTCATGAAAATAACAGACTTCAGCAGAACTGCTGACATCAGCTGAGGATCTCAAACTATATAAAATAAACTCTTCTGTGCCTTAAATGCTTTTCACTGGTTTTGAAGTCTAAAAATGTCATATTGCCTTATTCTGTGCATTCAATTTACAGATGACTGACAAGCTAAAGACCATACATAGTAATATAAAAGCCTTCCTTTCCAAAGCCAACTGTAAAAGTGCAAGGGCCAGAGTAAAAAGCAGAATCTGTCAAAAGCTAAGTTCTTCCATGATAACATTTTCAAATATTTGTTCAGGGGTAATATTTGCTACCAGGTAAAAACTAAGTCGATGGCAAGGTTAAGCACGTTTTTCTGGTTCACTCATCAAGAGCATTAAAAATAAGCTTGTTTTCCTTCAGGAACGTTTTTTTATCAGATGTAAAAATGGTAGGTTCATTTCAGTTTTGCCCGTGGTGCTCATGGTATTTGCAAAGCAGAGGCAACACCTTGACTATAGGCTGGTAAGTTGGCAGGTATCAGAAGACGAGCTCTGTGAATGTGGTAAGCGCTGGCTTACCAGTGGGAGTTGCAGGAATCCTAGAAACTAACGTCAGACGATGTTAGGAAAGGGTCGGGTGCCTCTGTCACAAACTCTCGCCCCTACACAGCCTAACTCCACGGAGGACTGCACCGTGGGAGGGGGAATCTCAGCATGGCTGGAAATGGAAAGAAAGTCCAAAACAGAGTTCATTAGACGCTAGCCAACTTCCGTGGGAGGAAAGGCAGCACGTGTATTCACTGCTGATCCTGAGATGACTCTCCGTCAGCCCAAGTCATGGGAGAAGCCTCTCCCTCGGGTATAATCTCACCTTGCAACCCACAGCAGAGTCACTTGTACCGCGATTCACACCCGCGACGCAGAGCCTGCAGGCTGCTTCTCTGTCCCGCTCAGCTTTAGTCTACTGACAGGGAGCAGAATAAGCAGATGTTACAGGGCTGGAAGTCAGGAAGGGCAGAAGCTTAATGTTTCTGCGGGCTCCACGGTTTCAGACACATTTTAGAGAGGAGCAGAAGGGGAGCGGAGAGACCAGCTTGCTACCTGGAAGTCCTCAGATCTTCACGCACCAGATTCCTAGGAGTGTAAACGCAGACCTTCAAAGGACAAGAGACCTAGGTCTGCCCTACCTGCAGAGCCATCACCACTAAGAGCTCAAACTGAAGAAAGAAACCCGTCCTGATAGAGATGGCTGAGACAGACGGAAAGCAGCGACTTCTGAAAGAACCTCACTCATTCACTTTCTCATTCATTCACTGTTGAAGGCACTTAGAAAACTAAACCACTAAAGTTAGGTGAAACTCAACCAACCCTAAATTAAACGTATTTTAAAGCAGTACAGCCCCATAAATCATTCAGTGCAGGCTACAATTTTGCCTTGCTTCCTGGCCCTGCTTTTTTCCCCCATAGCAAATGGGGTGAAAAAACAGAAAGTTGTCTCTTCACTTGAAGGTCCTCCTCTAGATCCCTCCTCTGAGAAGCCCACAGTTGACACATCTTATTGACCCTAGAAGGAATTAAAGCTTTTTTTATGCTTTGCAATTTTCTATTGATAAGCCCCATCTACCAAAAACTTTCCCAAAGACCAAGGAGGGAGGAAAAAAAAAATAAAAGCTTGTTCAAGCTACTTATAAGACTCAAGTATATCTCCAGTTGAGAAAATTCTTCCAAAAACTAGTGACAAATGTAGTTTTTTCTAACACTACAGCAGGATGCTCCAGGATGGAACAGCTGCACTGAAAAGCAGATCCTGTAATTTTCAATGCAAGTTACAAACACCCACCATGAAATTTTTCTGTTTCCAAACATGAACATATTCTAGCTTGTGGCAGCACATAGCAAATGAAACTTCAGGAAACTTGCTGCTTTATGGAGAGAAAAACTGAACTACAGTAGAAAAAAAGCTTTGAAAGTAATTTCTGAGAATAAATTCTTGCCGTATCATAAAGTTTTCAGCTTTTCTAGGTGTAATATGAATAGAGTATCAGTACATGATAGGAGATGGACAAGTAGTGAGCTGAATTAAGCTCTGTGGATTAACATCAACTTGTATATGAAGGATGTGATTGGATTCCACAGCAATTCCAATTTCTGAGACTCTCCCGCCAAAAAAATATATGAAACAACCAAGAATAAAGTTAAAGAAAATATCAATTGACCAGTCACATTTCATTTGATTATTCCTAGAAACAGTCAATGGGTAAAAAGGGTATGTGACTACCAATAGTAGGAAAGGGTATCATCTTCTTGCTTATGTTTTTCAGGCTATAATAAGCTCCAGGAAATATCTATCTTAATATAGATTAATATATCTTAATATAAAATATCTGCAGAAGACAGAAATTATACAGTCCACTGCACTGATGGCAGGATCATTCTGCAGCCTTATTAAGGTAACGTATAGTAACAAAACCAATAACAATATACTACACCAAAGTCATGTCCTATGAGAACATTGTCTAATTGGATCAATAGCATTTAGGAGACACCTAACTTTTCACATAGCAACAATCATTTATAAAGTACTTAAAGTCTATTTTCATTACTAATGGCTACAAATACGTATACATGCTAGAATAAGCTAATGGCCTAATTAGTGAGCTTGCTACGGTGACTGCATGCTGCAAGGGGAACCTCATTAGGAGCTAGCTGGTCGGAGAGCTGGCGGAAGATTTCCGCAGGTCAGTTACCTCTTAGCCTGAAGCTCGCTCCTCTCACTGTCAGAGCTATGAGGACACGTCCTGGGGGTAACCCCAAGGTATGCGGCACAAGCCGAGTTACACTGTTTTCCATTGAATCAGGTCTTTTCCCTCACCAGAAGTGTCACCAGAAGAGCCAAGAGGTACCGGCAGGCTCCCTGCAGCTCCGCTTCTGCTGTGTCACGCAGGCACAGGTGGGAATCCCTCCAGTTTCACAAGGGTGTTACATGCTGGAGTAACTCAGCTCATCCTTTTTCATTAAATGAAAAAAAAAAAGAAAGTATGTTAGTGGTCAGAAAAACAGTTGAAAATAATGGGAAAAAAACTGACCTACACAAATTTTAACCAAAATGTTACTTTTAACCCAGGTAAAACATGGTTTCCAATAGCATACTCCATACAAACTACTCTCTTTCACTAAAGAAAGTATTTTAAAGATATGTATATGGAGAATGTCAACATAGTTTACTAACATTCTAATGCACACCACAATTTCCATGATCAACCCTCATTCTAAAATAAGTCAACAGGGCACAGGCTCGTCACGACAAAAGCATGCTTTCATACTCATTAATTTCTTATTCTGAATTATTTAATTATATGCCTAGTTTAATTATAGCCTACACTGATTACAAACTAGTGTGAAGCCAGTGTATACTGCAGTATCAGTGACCCCCTAAGCTACCAAGAAATCTGGTCCAGATTTAAAAAAAAAAAAAAAAAAAAAAAAGTTAAAGGAGACATTCAGAATGTTTCCTAAGAAGTGGCAAGTAACTTCAAGTATTTTTTACACCTAAGTCAGCATCATAGACCTTCAGCCTCAGAATTTACTAATTGGGACTTCCATGGTAACAAAGAAGCTGGGCACTAATTCAATTCACTCACAAATGTGGAAAGCCAAAGGGCTTATAAGAAGTATAGCTAAATTTGGGGAAGAATTTTACCTTTCTTATGGGATGGGAAACAGAGGCATTAGTTTTCACCAGCGACAGATTCTTTTACTGGAAGGATTAAATATTTGACATTTTAAGGACTTTTCTTGACATTTCCCTTTTTCACCTTTTTCCACTGATTGAGCTTAATGTAGGAAATCTGGGTAAAAACAAACTGTTTTGCCCAGGTTATGACCAACATAATGCAACCCCAGAACTGTGACTGCCTTCACTCTCTGCCATTTCCCCTTATCTCGGCTGCTCTCCTTTAGTACCTGCCTTCTTTGTTCTTTTTTCTTACCTACCCCTTCTTTCTTTCAGTCTTCAGTTGGGCTTAATCCCAGCCAGTACAACCCAGCTGTGACTGTCCTCCACTGTAAATGACCCAGAAACACATCTCCCCATCTGAGACCTAACAAAGTGAAAGCAAGTTCCACCAGAGTCACAAACTGTTCAAGATACACAGCTGCTTCTTATCCCCAGATAAAAGTCATGATGGTGGGATGGCTGGATTTTTTAAAAATATTCATACTGCAGTGTTAACATAATTTAAAGGAAGGGTTATCTTTAGAATAAGGACTGTTCAACATACCCTCTTTAATATTCTGGTGATTAAACTTCGAGTTTAAACTACTTCTGGTAGTGCCTGCTTCATAGCCTCACAGTCTCGATGTTGAGCATAAAAATACTCTTCAACTGTTTTCTGAGGTTCACTTTCAAAACGCACCCAGAGTAAATATCCTCTACTTGTAATCAAAAGGACTTTAGTCTCAGAAATGTATTTCCATAATGACTGCATCCTCATTATAAATCTCAGATTTTGCAAAGTACTAGCTCTGCTGATTTTTGTCTGTAAAGATTAATTAACAGAAAGCATGCATACGCTATGAACCTAAAATTGCAATGATGAACCTATATGAATGGCTAAATACAACAGTTTTGCCAAGACCTAAATCAGAAACATTCAGAATCCAAATGTAAGAATTAAATACTTGAAATTATACATGACAGCCCTTTTTTTACATGAAAATGCAAGAACAATTTCAAAAAAAGTGATGCCACAGGTCATGAACATTATGGCTATCTTTTTACCAGTAAACCAAATAGGCCGATGATTGTTCACACTGCACGTTTTTGGCCCATTCACTCTCCCAGAAAATCCGGGGGCTCAAACACCCCAGGAGCCGTCCCCAGAGGACAGTCCGGACATTGCCGCTGCTTTGGAAAGGAAGAGAGCTCAGGTGTGCAGAGGGGAGCCGTGCCACGCCGTCTGCCCTCAGGGCCAGGGAACAGCCACTGGCCTATTTTATTTAATTTAAAGCCAGCGTCTATGGTGCCTCTAAGAAGGCGTTGGCACAACATCTTTTTGCTTCATTCAGCATCCCCTCATTAAGCATCCTACTGCTCAACCATGCATATGGTTTCCCCATTCGCTCCAAAGGGCTCTACGCATAAGCAGAATAAATGCTGAAGACTGAACATAAGTACATCTTCTCCAGCACTTCTTTCCATCAAAAAGACATGATAGTCTGGCTGTTTTTCTTCTGACATCTAGAAAAGGAGTGGGTTTTTTTTGGGGGGGGGGGGGGTTGGTTGTTTGTTTGTTTTGTTTTTTTGGTTTTTTTTTTTGGTTTTTTTTTTTTAGTGAAAGATCATGAACAACTTACATGTAACACAGAAATATATTCGAAACAATGCTGAGCATGAAATACAATTACTGTATCTTAAATACCAGGCAAAAGCATATGCTAAATGCTTCATAGTAGAGAAGATTAAAATGCTTTTTCATACGTACACTTGAACTTAAAATCTGATCCACAATTTTCCTTATGTTTTATCTCTTGTGTCCTAAAAGCAGGTCTTCAACTGTACTAAAATAAACACTGGACACTGTTTTTCCCTTATTCCCAGAAGCAAAGACATCTAAAGCTGCTATATTGAATCATCAGTAACTGGGGTATTTTCTGTTTTCATCTAAGTGTGAATTTCTGCTCAAGAGTATAACACGCTCCAATAGCGCATAGCATTTTCAGTACTAATGATAATCCTGTTTTCAAAGACTGTGACCACTTTCAGAGAGGGACAGCCCTTACATGCTATGGCATCTGATCCAAAGTAACCTTGCGCTGCCTTACAGACTCCCTGACTCGAAGGCAGCCTCTTAAAACGAGCATTGAATTCTGTGGAAATGATGCGTATCAAAGGCTCATTTCAGATGCTAGGTTTTTAACATCAGTGAAATCTCATCTATCAAAAGACAGAATGACTGTGTCAAATACACGTACTTAAGCTTCTCTGAGATGTTGGTGACAATCATCTCCAAAACGAAGTGAGAACCCAAGAACTGCAGCTCTCCGTCTCTGTGACTTTAAGCAAAAACACTGGTGTAAACTGCTGGCAAAGTGCCTGTCATATCCTTGCCTACTGACTGCTCCATACGGAGACCAACAGCCTCTCTCAGTTCGTCCACAAAGCTCCGCGCTGCACAACCTGCAGTCCGGGGTCGGCCTCACTGCTGCCTAGCTCCAACAGCGTTATTTTCTCCTCTGCTTTCCCACGTTTCATAAAATCTGTAAGTTCCTGTCCGCTGATACGGAAACTTTCCCTGAAATTCATGGAACATCATTCGTAAATGAACACAATGAAACCAGAGGTAGCAAGGTGAGTATAAGCATTCACCACAAAAAGTTTGTTCATTTTTAAATAAGCGTCCCTCTGCTGTACTTGCTCTCAGAGCAATGAAGCATTATATTGAAGTTTTAAGAGTGAAACTGGTCAGAAAATCACCATAGGCACATTTTAAAATGATGGTTCTTTCCTGGCTGAACTGAAAAATGCAGAAAGTAATCAGCAAAGTGTTGAAAATACTTTACATTTTCAGATTTCTTCATTTTGTGAATTACAGGTGCTACTTCTTAGACAGGCAAGTAGATTAGTTTCCAAAAAAGACTGGTATTTTGCATGACAGTGTTTTTCTGAAGTTAATGACATGCAAATCATTATGTGTATATTTACATTTTTTATTAGTACACGATTGAGAGGTTAAAAAAAAAAAAAAAAAAAAAGCAACAATCCTCCTGTAGATTTTAGCAAGGATGTTTCAGATATGCAAGAGACATGAATAGCTAACACATAAAAAATGAGTAAAAAATGAACATTAGAATGCTAAAGATAAATAACTTGCCTCTGCCATCCTTATCAAAGGCTCAAAACTGCCTAGGATGCATATTTTGTTAATTACTGTAAAAATAGTTTGATGGGAACACCTACGTCACACGGGGGCTCCAAGGGGCTTCTCTGGAAACTTTCGCAGTTCTGTTGCATAGCTAACGCTCGTCAGACTCCCTCACATAATAGCCTGACCTCAGAAGCAATGAAATTGAAGTCTGCCAGTGAAATTTAAGCAAGAAACTTTATCAAGCCAGTAGTGTCTCTTGCATAATTCACTTTCTCTTCTTCAGAGTGCTGTTCACCTGCCCGGAGAAGCAGCATCCTGCCCCTCGCCTCCCGGCCCCCGGCCTTTGCAGCTTCCTTGGATGCGAAGCACCCGGCATGCATACGCCTTACCTGAGGCACACCAGAAAGGGTTAAATCCACAGGACCACTCACTCCAGGAAGGCGTGCAAGGAAGAGAAAAAGTATTTCTGAGAAGCAAACTACTGGAAGAGTGCTGCGACCGCCAGCTGCAAGCAGACAGCAGCGAGGAAGAGCCAGGGCCTCTGCAAGCCAAGCCCGGCCACCTCCCACAGCGCTTGCTCCCCAGCACGGCTGGGTAAGAAGCAAAAGAGAGAGGAGAGGAAAAAATGCAGCAGTGGCAGAAGTTGGAAGGGAGGGGCAGAGGGGAAAAAATAAATCAGCCTAAAGAAATCAAAAATTTACTTTTCTGGACCTAAAGACATGGGAAAGCAGGAGCGCTGTGGATAAGCCAAGGGCCATCAAAAGAGCTAGTAAGAATCAATGCAAAGAAGCTGTCAGATAGCCCTGCCTCTTGGCCGTATCTCGCACGCTTTTTGTTCCAGTTTACAACAAAATACCTGGAAAAGCTGGATGGGAATAACACTACATTTGGCCAGTCTTCAAGCCTGCTTAATTCTTCTAAGCCATCAGACTGACTATGGCTAGAGAAGAAATACCAAAGCTGCACTGTAGTTTGGAGGTGCTGCAGAAAACCAACACAAACACCCAGCTGGTGTTTATTCCTAACAAACAGGAGATCATACACATCCAGCAGATTTGGGATTGGGAAAAGTGTTGCCCCTATTTGGCAAGGACCTTCGAGGCCACTCTGCCTTCTCCTACAGCACCGGGATGGCTTCTTCTAACTGGGATCCTGCCAACCGCCCCCCTGGCACTGCAAGCAACCAAGCATCGATGACATCTCAGTTTCCCCACGCTTTCTCTGTGGCGCACATTTTGATTACTGGGGAATTAATATACTTGGCCTGCCTAGAGTCCTTGGATTTCTAGCATGGGAGATAGGGGCATAACGTCCTGCGATACGCAGGACGAACCAAAAAACCTAACAGTTGAGCCCTTCAGTTCTCTGGAGCTATGAAATACCTGTAGGTGCCCACTTAAACCTCACTGCATTTCAGAGATGCTGAGGACCTGCTAGCATCCATAACATCCATACTCGAAAACTTTTATAACGGTGTCCAGCAATATATGCAGGAATTTAACAGTAGGTATTCTGATCTGCCAATTGTAACTGCAACCTTTAAACAGAACAGAAATCTGCAAAAGAACAGATCTATATTTTAACCATTTTTTTGCTGTCTCCTGCTACATCTAAACTCAGGGGTATCACAGTGCTTCCAGTTTTCCATGTTTAAGTATTCGCGTAGGCCACACACTGACCCAAACTGGGGCAAGGCTCAGGCTCACTCCAGTGCTTCTCCTCACTTCCTCATGGCTGCAGACGGGGCTGGGGCGTTCATCAGCACCCTGCTGAGCCCGAGCACCAGGTTTGCAGCAGGCTGCACTACGGTGACTGCTGCTTATACGCTATTCTCTACATCTGTTCAACAGCGACAAGCAAATTAAGGCCATGCTGCGCTAGGCAATACAAATATATTGCAAGAGGGACATGAGACTAGCAGGGTGACTTGGCTCACCGGGCTCCCACTCGCTCCACCACGGAGCCAGAGCGCTGGCAGACCGCTCTGCTTTGGTGGAGGACCGGAGGTGAATGACTTAGGGTGAAGACCCCAGCTTCGCCGCTTGCTCCTGCCTTCCTGCCCTCTTTCCTCACAGCGCCGTGCCAAAACACGCGCCGGGCTGCTACCGAGCCGCCGGCTCCCCGCTGCCCCAGCGGTCCGGACGCCGGCGAGGCCGGAGGGGTCCCCGGGCCCCCGCGCTCCCGGGTGGGCGCGCCTGCGGCACCCGGCCCCTCGCCCGAGGAGCTGCTGCTCGCGGCGCCTGAGGCGTGCGGACCCCCGGCCGCGCACCCTAAACCGCGCTCCCCGTCCCCAAGCGCCCCCCGACCAGCTCTAACCCCGGCGGGCAGCCAGGGGTGCTCAGCCCACCTAACGCCGCCCACCGCCGCCCCCTGGAAACCAGCTGCTGCTCCCGAGCGACTGAACTTCCCGTGCGGGCGCCTGAACGAGGCCCCCTCGCCGGGGCCCGGGGCTCGCCCGCACCCGGGGGCACCCGGCGCTGCCGGTTTAGTGCCGGCGCCTCCGCGGTTTTTCCGCGCTGCCGCCTCGGCGCGGGGCCCCCGACGACACGGCGCTCGCGTCTGAAACGCGCCCCTCGGGGGGTTAACCGAGGGTCCGGCCCCCCCGGCAGCCGAAGCCCCCCGGGCGCCGCCGCCCCCGGCCACCTTCCTCCGCGGCTGCGGGACGGGACGGCGCGGCCCCCCCCCCGCCCCCGGCCACCTTCCTCCGCGGCTGCGGGACGGCGCGGGCCCCCCCCCCGCCCCCGGCCACCTTCCTCCGCGGCTGCGGGACGGCGCGGGCCCCCCCCCCGCCCCCGGCCACCTTCCTCCGCGGCTGCGGGACGGCGCGGGCCCCCCCCGCGGGGCCGGGCCTGCCCGTGGCGGGAGGGCGCGGGCCGGGGGCAGCGCTGCCCGCAGGCCGAGCCGCCGCGGGCCGGCAGGGACGGGCCCCCCCGGCTCCCCCCCCAGCGCGGACGGAGCTCGGGCCGCCGTCGGGGCCGCCGCGGCACTTACCGGGGGGCCGCTGCCGCGGCGGGCGGTCAGTCCCCACGCCCCGCGGAGAGCGCGGCCGCCCGCATGCCGCAAGTTTCTCCGGTTCTTCCCGTTCTTGTTCCCTCTAAGCCGGCGGCTCCCCGCCCGGCGCCGCAGCCCCGCTCCGCGGCAGCCGGCTGGCAGCGCCCAGCGCCGGGGCGCGACGGGGGCCCAGGCGCCGTCCCCGGGGCGCGGCAGCCGCGTCTGAGCGGAGCCGCCCGGCGCTGCCCGGCCCCGCAGCGGCGAGGAGGCAGCAGCGCGGAGGGGCAGGGACTGCTCTCGGCGCCGAGCGGGCAGGAGGCGCGGAGCGCTCTCCGGGGGGGCCCGAGCGCGGGGAGGGCGCAGGGAGCACCCTGCCCCTCCGGGGAGCGACCGGGATCACAAGCTGGGGGGACTCCCGGACAGAAACGCGGACACGCGTGGGCTGGGGAGCCCCCCGGGCGCCGCGCAGCTCACGGGCGCGCACGCTGCATCCGCCCGCATGGCCGCGGCGCCGCGCACCTGCACCGGGGGCAGCCCTCGCCCCCAGAAGGGCTCAGTGCCGGGGAGCCCGCTCCGGTAAGTGCTCGTGTGCTAACGAGGGTAGATGTCAAACAGCTGGAGGGACTGCGGAGACCCGAGACCACGGTTTGCGGCCGCGGTGGCTGCAACCAAATTAGGACCAACGCTTTGTAAACACTTGTCCTAAAAAGGCAGCGCCTTGGAAGCTTTTTATCCCCAAATGACACCAATTTGAATCATTAATACCACTTAGTGCAAATTCCAAGATACCCCAAGCAAGCATATGGATTTTAGAGCACTTAAAAGAGTCACAATACCAGGCTGAACTTTAACAACAGTTAAGACTCCGTATCGTTTCTATATTAAGCCATTTCAAACTGAAGAGTACAGTATAGTACAGTATAGGCTGGAATAGATAAGTAAATATCTCTAGCAACTCACTTCTGGACTTTCTGAACCACTTTGTACAATTACAAAACCCTTTGCCGTGGTAGCTCCCAAATGACTCTTTTTAAACAAGAAACGTCCTTGAAATGGAGAATATTCTTTAAAACAAGGAGAGCAAATATGCTACCTCATAAATATTAGTTAGCATCGAACTGCATGCCATGAAAACATTTTTTGTGCAAAAAGTCTTAGGCACACTGGCGGAGTTCACACACAAAATTCCCCCTACTGGTGGCCAGTCCTGGGTGATGCCTGGAGCTCTTTCCTGTTAGATATAATCAAGGATGCTGGGAATGCCTAGCTCGCAAAATGTAACATTGTTATAAGAAATTAAAAGCAAACAAAAACAACAAAGCAGGAGGCGAGCAAACAAAATGCAGGCTATTTGATTTGGATGGGAATTTCCTACCTCTTCTAAACTGATTTACCCATCCCTAGATTTTGCTCTTTAAATTTTAAAGCATCTGAACATTTGTTCTGTCAGTCGAGAAAAAATGGACTTACTTAAACTCATCTCAGATCCCTCGGGGATATCATGGGAAAATAGGACAGCAGCACTAAGAAGAAAAACTCCATATATTGCATCTTTTACAATTAATAACTTACAAACATTGATTTAAAAACCCAGCCAAAAGCCCAGGAGTATTTCATTTCTTTTTATATGGTAATTCCAAACTCACTATTGTATACAATGACCAGGGTACAAAGAGTGCAAATGAAAATTACTTAAATCAGTGGCCATAGCTGACAGTTGCTCTGCATGCAGTGCATCACTGAGTATCCACATTCTTGCTGACATCTAATTAATACGTACTATCTTCATCAAATTTCAAATGCAAAATCTTGAAGTATGATCAAATTGGGCTCTATCTATTGCTTTGTCATGCCTAAGATGGAAGAGAAATTTGGGACCCTTCAAATGTTTTGTAAATGCTGATAAAGACAACCTGAAAGCACAAAAGAATTTGTAAATCCCCCAACTTTTAACTGCAATGTTTAAAATTTTGCCTGGATTAATTAAGTCCTTCTAAAACTTTATCTGTCAGTAAATATGTTTTTACTTTCTAAATTTTAGACTTCTTAAAAAATTATGACCACCTTCAGGAGCTTCACCTAACTAAGAGATAAGAAAACGGGGACAATGAAGCTGCACCCCAATATAACCAGTTCCCTGAAAAACACGGTGGTTATCACGTGACATTAGGAAATTTTGTCTGTACCATTTTATCCTTGCAAAAGCATATGAAGCTAAGTACAGCAAGAGCAAACCTCTGTATTTAACAGAATTACACAAGTTCATGAAACTTTCTTGCCTGAGTATGTACGGCTATTACTTTTCTGAAACAGTCTATAACCTTTTATGGACTTTCAGAAATGGAAGGCTATAAAGGTGCAGCAGCAGTTCAGGCTACTGCACTTTTATTTCTGCGCCAGCAAAAGGCGACACCTGGACACTAGGGAGGCGATCTGTTGTGATCCCAGGTATTGGCTAAGCCAGGTGGGACCAACTGCCATCTGGAGCTGCTTATATCCACTGATCATAAAATTACCCTGCGACTAGAAAACTATCACTTTGTAGGATAGCTGGGATGAAACCCATGTGTCTTGTTCACAGCAAAGAAAGGTTCAAGGACTTTTTACCTCTCATCATTTTTGATCTGCTGTAATGAGCTCCTGCTTTCAGTGCATTCTGGTAATTTTGAATGCAAGTTCAGCAGCAGACTTATCCTTACAGTTACCAGATTTTTAGAACTCCCTTGTCAAACAGATCCTACATGTATATGAATTACAGAAATCAAGATGGGATTGGAACAGTAATGGGGCAGACTCCAAACTCAGTTTTTTTGTTTAAGAAGTAAAAAATGAAATATTTCATTTTTTTCAAAACCTTCATATTTCTCATAACTTTTATATAAACTTCCAAATGATCAAATTGTATAAGTTACCTAAAAAAAATTTTTTTTACACATAGTACTAAAACCCATAAAAGCACTTTCATGGTCAAATTAAATTTTTGTAGTAGTTTTAAATAACGTATTGGCTTACAGACAAGATCTCAAAACCCTCACTCTCTCAAATGGTCCTACCCATAAGTTCTTCACCGTTAAATTCCTGATGCTTTTTCTAAGGTCTGTCCAATATTCTCACAGTCAGGCTTCCTAAGCTCCCTTTTTGCACTTTACTTCCATACTTCTTCGGTAACCGTTTTTCCCATTCTGTTCGCAAATGTTCTATCAGCTGGCCTTAATTAAACCAGCTTATTAAGCTTAAGCCAATATAAAGTTAAATAATGCACAAAATATTTCTTGTGCCTGTGAACAGATTTCTCCAACAATTCATTACATTCATGAAGAATAACAAAAGTCATTAAAAACACCAGCTAGACACAGATCTGGAAGCAGTGCAAAATGCATCAACATTTCCTGATACAAGATTACTGTGCCCTTTAAAATAATAAGCCATTTAAATAAAAATACTTTGTGTCAATTTTTATTAGGTTCCTTGGACTCTAAGATAAAATACCTTTTTTAAATTAATGACTGATAAGGAAATTCCTTTTCCATTATAGGTAAATTACTGTGGAATCATGTGATGCACTTTCTCACTGTTTAAAAAAAAAAAAGTGAGAAAAAAAATCTTCTCTAATTTCTCCTCCTTCTCCTATCCATGTTGAAGAACATAAACTCTATGTTACAAAATTAGCATACAAGCAAAAATTAGTATACAGTAAACATTAAATAATAAATTATCTAATTTTCCTGTTTCAAAACCTGGAGTGACTTTCCTTTTTCTTCTGATAAATTTGTCATTTACAATATTCATGTTCTGATTTTAATGGTTAATTCATTTCCTCCCCAAGTTACATGCATAATGGCAGAGTTATACAATAATTTAATTTAAGAACTTTGCTGTACTTGGCCCATCATGAGCCCACCATTATACATCATCCTGAGCTTCCAGATCACATTTTCCATTAGTGCCTCTACAGTTATCACCGTATTGTTCTATCGGCGCTAATCTACCAGAAGCAACAAGCAACAGAAACAGAACTGGCTCAGCGATGGGCAGAAACTGGCCCAGGAATTTCTGCAGGGTTCGGTGTCACCGATGACTTGCTTCATCTGTTCTGAAGCACGGAGGTAAGGCTGCGTCTTAGCACCAAGCACGGCGGGCGAAGCGGGTTGTGGGTGGTCACCCCTCCTTTGCCCTCGAGAGGCGCTTGCTCCAGAAGGCACGTCAGAGTGGCTGCATTGCCTCGCAGCCGTCTCTCCACATCAGCACAGCTTCTTAAAATACATGTATTCAGTACATGTATTTTAAAATAAACCTTTGCAATCAATTGCAGTCTACTGGTTCACAGAAATGGTGAATCTGATTCACCCGTACCTAAGCTAATCTTCCAGCTACAAATACAGTTCCCAAATGAATAACCCTCTCATTTTTTTGACCGTTGGGTGTGAGCAGAAATTGCACATGTGCATCTCTGCTTCAGATTGAGCCCTCATTGACTGAAACATTTTAATCCATCATAGTTAGTGCCTGAACTAATTGAAATAAATGTGAATAATAAAAAATAGAATACAAGAAAGAAAAAATGAAATTTAAACATGATACCTCTTGGTCTCACTGAATGTTCTCCGACTTCTGTGATCACCAGTACTGTTTTGCAGAATTTATTATTTTGTATTCAAATCTATTTTTTAAATTGAGCATTTCCAGTCTCTTAACCTTTTCTCGTGCATGAAGTCTCTCTGTGCTTTCTGTAATTATCATCTATATCTGGATTCTTGCTATCTCTGTATTTTTTTAAGATGGAGTACCAGATCTTAATGTAGAATAAAAAATGAAGACGTGCCATTGTGCTCCGTAGATTGTACATAGCAATCCTTTAAGAACAGATTTGTGCTCTATTCTTTGTCTCTTCTTCCATTTCGTTTGGGGTTTTTTTGGACAATAGATTCAACCAACAAATGTAGTACAGAAAAGGTAAGGCTCTTTATCTGTGTATTATTAAAACTGAAAATCAGATGTTATCTATACACTTTCAGAAAGAATGAGCAAAATAGATAATTTACCACACTTTTTGTGACAGAATAAATGTATGGTCATACCTAAAGTGCTAACAAAAAAGATATATAAATGCAGATGACCTAAGATTAGGAGGTATCTATCAGTCACAAATACTATAGAAACACAAGTCTTTCTTACCTTGTTCAAAAGCATATGCTGTTTACATAGGTTGGCTCACTGTATATATATAAAAATAGGTGTAATTTAAAAATTTTAAGTTATTCTTCTCACAGAAATTTAGCATGTAATTCTCACAAGAACTTTACCAGAATGAGATGTCTCAGGTAATACATAAATTACATTATCAGTGTGAAAACAACTGTGCTTATTCACCCATGAAGGTGGAGAGCATAGACAGGAGCAGCACAAACTTTCTTCATGCTACCTAGCCAGTATAAGGTTACCTTGGACAGGACCATCTGTAGAATATTAAGCAGCCGGCTCTTCGTGGCCTGTTAGGCAGGATCCTGGAGGTGGAGAGGGGCTGAGGGAGGGGAGGCGGCTTTGGGCTGAGAAAGCTGCCTCCCTCCAGCGAGGCGCCCTGCGCTGCCCCCCGGCCGGGCTCAAGGCAGGGTCGCCGCCCTCGTAGCGCCAGCAGAGCCTCGGCGGGCCCTGGAGCTGCGGCTTGCGGTGTCGTCCCAGCCGGCACAACGTGAACTGTGTCACGTCACCTCACAGCAACAGAAGGCCGTTTTCCCTCCCCAGCTGAAAAACGTTAACACAGCCACTGCCATGGGAACACAGGCACGTAAGGCATGTTGCTGCCATGCCATTTGGGAAGATAACATATGGCACCATAAAACAATGTTCTGTATAATGGGCCAAATGCGACATACCTGTACGTATACATTATGCGTTGCCCAAACTTTATTTCTTTTCAGGGAAGAGAGAAATCTTTCAAATAGCCCTCACAGGAACGACAAGTTAAGTAACAGTTTGTCACAGGAGCTCTCTCCGTCAAAACTTCTCCTCCACGCTCGAGTGCAGGGAATCAAGGAAAACGGTGAAACACATTTTGGAGTTTATTCCTGTTTCGAAACGTTAGCATACATCTGTCTTTAAGAACTATCATAACAGGCAGCAAAGGTTGGCTGTGTTGGCATCCAGAATTACCTCACCCTTACTCCAAACCTAACTGTAGCATATCTGAGATTAAAAGATGTTTGAACTGCCCAATCTGCCCTAAATCAGAGATACCCATGCCCGTTTTTTGCAACACGGTTTAGAAAAAAAAACAGGCAATACTTGTTCTGCTCTGAGCAGGTAGTCCCAGAGTTCAGCCTGGCCTCCGAGCTCTCACGATCAGGCCCACAACACAGGCCTAAAGGAACACAAATGCCACAGTCTGGCTGATCTCAGCGTTGTCTCAGCATATGTGGAAATCCCAAATATGTGCTCAAACCTGACTTTGGAACACGTGCTTGATATTTTGCCCGTGTACATGTGCATTTCTGGGTAGGAATGGACAAATATTTACTTAAATAAGATCAAATCATCAGATTTCATGCACATGTATTTTACTTTGCATATGTTATAATATTTAAGCAGTCATTACAGCAGTCTTGCAAGATACCAAGGAAAGAATTAAAAAGAAGAATCAAATATATTGTTCTTAATGCTTTTAGAGTGATTTCAAATAACTCCAAATAACCAGCATTTCTCTCCACTGCACTCCTGTTCTCTTCTCAGGCCATAGCTAATCAGCTGTAGGCTGTCCTGCTGCTAACTCAGGCAACAAACCACTCGTGACTTTAGCAGATGTTCTCCTTTTCATGCCAACAGGAATATTTACTAACATTTTTCATGTTATGGCTTTCTATCTGAAAACTTATTACTCAAGAAAGTGCTACATTTAACCATTTAGCTCCATAACCATTTACTAAGGTTGGTGTTTGCTGTGCAAGTCACAAGACAACGTTTTTTCAGAGTTTAATCAACTGAACTAAGGATTACAAAGAGCATGTCTCTAAAAATACAATTTTATTGTAGTTTGTTGTTAAAGAGAGACTTAACCAAAACAACAAAACCAGGAAGTTTTGCTCCTGTCAAGATGAACATGCATTTTCTAATTTTACCTTATTTGGTTCCTCATGAGGTATCGCTCAACAAAAGGAAGGATGCTCACGGATGAAGTAGTCTTTTTTCATGCAAGAAGATAATCTCTGATTTGTAAGCAAAACAAGGCACTACTCCCTGGTGCTTAGCATTCATTAACCAGTGTGTTGAAGAGAACGGAGCAACCTTTCACAAAGAGGAGCAGATAACTTCTTTTTGTTAGAGTTAACATTTAAACACGTCTTTATTGATCACCCACTGCTTGTTCTTATTTACACAGAATTTTCAAAGCTCACAAATATTAACTTACCTTTAACACTCTCCTATGAAGGTTCGTTTTCCATGTGGATCTGTTAAGGCATAAAGAGGTTAGAAAACTTTCCCAAAGGCATAAGTTAGTCACAGTGAGTGGAGAATTCATGAATCCTGCTACTCATTAACCCCAAATTATGATAGTCTGACGTTCCTGAATTGTGAGTAATGCTACCATATGTTAGGTAAGCTTTGATTTTATTGCCCCTCAGCTTTTTGCAAACTGTAAACCATTTTTAACAAATGAAATACATGTGAATACTGTTTCACGGCTGCCACCTTACAGAGACCCAGGAGAAAGGCACATTTTTTCTCTTTTCTTTGTTTCTTTGTTAGCTAGGCACAACCACTCCTTCCTCTGTGTCAACACCACAGACCACAGTAGACGGTAGCAAGTCACTGGGCAAGAGTGCTGTCTGATGGTTGTAAGAATTAGTGGTTCAAATGAATCCATTTTACTTTGTTTTGCAATACTGCCTGGTAACGGTTATGTTCATGCGTCTAGTCTTTTCTTACGGCGGATACAATAGATTAGCCATAAAAATCCAGTTAGCTTATTTTAATGCATGACTGTCTGGGACTATGCTGACACTTAAGCTCCCAAGCCCTTGTCTGGCTCTGGGGTCTGAGTAAAATTGCCAAAGACCTGCACAAAAATTGCATGACAAAGAAGTCTTCCCAAGGCTTAGGGAACAGCCTTAAACTCTAGACTATCCTGACTGTCGAGTGTTACAATTCCTTAAGACAAAAACAATTTAAACCTAGATTTTCACCATCCTTATATGTAAATGTCATGTCTTTTTTGTGGCCTCATCCTTCTTCTAGATAATACTGAAATATAGTTAAGTAAACTGTTCATTTAAAATAACATACTAACAAACTCAGTATCTGGTTCAACATATAAAACGCTCTCCATATATACTTTCCAAAATGTCTTTGGCTTGGTAATCTTATTTATTTTCCAGTTAATATTTCATGTTCATTATCTTTGATTAATGTGAAAGCAAATCTCAAAGTCTTTGAAATAAATTATTTCCCTAAAATGCATATTTCATTAGATTATTCCATAATTTGACAATATTGACAAGAAAGCATTTTCCTCACAGACAGCAATACAATAAATACAAAATAAAAACACAGCCATCCTGTCTAACAGGTTTACAAATAGCTTGTCACACTGAAAAGTTATAATCACTTTGACGTGAACATTTTAGTTTGGTTTATTATTAAACCATAATTCTACCAAAGGGAGTTCATAGACATGAATTATAAGACCCAAATTGGCTGTTCATTTCCTATAATTTACCCTCGAGGTCTACATCCTTCTTCATTCTTAAGAACAAATGCAAATTCAAAACAATGATGCACTCAACAGTTGGATATAAAAACGCTCCACCTGTAGTTTAGCATCACTCTAAGAAGGCAAACAAAGCAATCTTTTCCAAATTTTGTAATTGCTAGAATCATAAGTAAAATACTGATACATCAGGCTGTTATCCAGCATAATATCCAGTTGATAGCCATCTGACATCTACAAGTTTATGTAAATTTTCCTGCAATCAAGGGGATTTTGTGTAAAAACATTGTTGGTGTTGTGACCTGATTTTCAAAGACAGCGAGTACCCAAACCTCCCTTTGACTTCAAAAAGAGCTGTAGATGTTCATCATGTCTCATATTCACACCATGAGCCTTTCGGCGTTCTAATATTTAAGATCATCTCAATAGATTTACCAAGAGGAAATTACTGTAACTATTAATTTATGTTTGTTTCCTCATATGTAGAGCAAACATATGAAAGTCAAGTCATTTTTGCTGCTGACAGTAAAAGTCCTACACTCAAAGATCAAGTACTTTGTGGTTTTGCTGGCCCAAGCCCTTCATGCCTTGTCAGCTCTCTGTCCTCCCTCCAGAAGACCACCAGTTAATGGATTTAACCTTTACGTCAGCGAAAGATAACAGATCAGCGTGTCAGAGATAAGTTACGCTAAAGTCATGTATGTCCTCTTTCTCCTTCACTTCTTTTCATAGTCATTACATCTAATTTCCTTTGTGATTGCTTTACTTAGTGTCATAGAAAGTACAGTTATTCAAGCAAGTAAAGGCAGTTAAAAAGAGCAAAGTTGGAGCTGGTCACAAGGCTCACTACTCTTTCTGAAATTCAGCTCCCACACATGCAAATGCAAAAATGTCACTATGTTCTTGAGACACTCTAACAATTTCTTCCAGCTCCTGACTCTGGCAAGTTTGGGACAACTGAACATATAATACATTTTTTCAAAGGTAATGAAAAGAAAGAGTCACTTGGTTTTGAAATCATTTAAGTGTATGAAACAAAACTGAAAAAAAAAGGTAACTATTTCACTGGCATTTCATGTATTTCCTGCAAACACAATTACCTGTACATAACATTAACTATGATATAAATACTTGCAGACAACATGGTAGTGTCGGAATGGGACCTGAGATCTACCTTCCCAACCTTCGGCTGGGCATGCACCAGCTACGCAATTTTAGCTTAATTCATGTTTCCACTAGAACACCTGAGATACAGTAGTAGAAAACAAAAAACAAATTATAGACACTGAGAGACAAAGACTTAGGAATTCAAGAACTCAAAATGATGTTATGGCATGCAAAATGCCAACGTGAGATATTTTTACAGATACAGAAAAAAATACGTTGTAGGCGAGGCTGGAAGGACAGAGTGGGTTAAAACTAAAGTAAAGATGAGGACTAGCTCTAACGTTCATTCCATAATATAGTCAAGAAACTTAGCTGTATAAGAATATACACAGAAGGGCAAAATATCAGTGGACTGAACTATTAATCTTTATTTTACAGTTGTGAAGATTGTGAATATTGATTTGCCATTGTAATCACTTTAAAAAACAATAAACAACTGTTTGGTCCTAACTTTCTCAAAACTTTCTCAATGATACTAGATGTGGATTTGTATATATTTGGATTTGGGGGATTTTTTTCTGGATATCTGAAAATATTTAGATATTTCTTGGATATATATTCTTCCAGGATAATCCAGTATGTTATAACAGTCTTTTCATCCATATGACTGGAATGGCTATTCTGTATAACAGAAAAGCAGTCCAGAAGTAGTGAAGGGCTTTATCAGTTCCACTAAAATGTAAAGTAGTATAGAATAAAGATATTCAGAATTTCTTATGCTGTGCTGAGGTCCACAAAAGTGTCAGATTCACCTCTAGTTTGTCTCCATCAGCATTAATTGGACACTCAGAGAGATGCATTTGGTTCAGAAACTTTTACGCTTAGAAACTTTTTTCCCTATTATCATTAAGAGCAATCCTTCAAAACAACCCCTGTCCTTTTAGGATATTTTTCAGTGAAAGGCCTCAAAGTACATTGTGAATACTCATGAATTATAACCAGTCCCCCATACAAGTTATGTAACTATATAACCTCCAAGACAGAGTAAACAGAATGAAATGATACAGTTTAATGGATGGAAGTGCTGAAAGCCCACACATGCTGTTGGCTGTTTAAGTGACTTGCTGATGGTCACAGAGTAACTTATAAACAGCCAAAAAGTGGAAAAAACTTCAGAAATTTGGCCCACAACCTCTTTTATTAGATGATGTGCCTTGAACCTTGTCTAATAGAGCAGAATAAGGCAGGCTGGCAGTGACTGCATTTGCCATACCACACTGCCATTATTGCTTGATAAGAATGAATTAGGGGCAGTTCCTGGAGTCCTTGACTGTGTTTGAACTACTGGAAAATGCATGTACGAGGACAGAATATTTTGCAGAGTGAGAAATTATTGAGAATAAAAAAAAGTAATTTTCAGCTATGAACTGCCCAGTATAAGCTGAATCTGAGATTAACAAAACATCAAAACCAAAATTCAGTACTACACACATTCAAAATATCAGGCACGGACATACTGTAATTGCTGAGCAAAAAAATATGCATCTCATTGAGCCTGGTATCTATGAGGGACCAATAAAGATACAGTACAGATTCAGATCAGAATGAGACTGAATGGAGAGAGGAGGAAACAAAACACTGGATATTGTTTATGCAAAGTGGACACAAAGCTTCTTGGAATTACTATGAGGAAAATAGCTATGCTATTGCTTTACTGTTTTTTTTTTTTTTTTTTTTTTTTTACTCAGTTTTGTCACAGAAGGAAATGATTACAGGCAAACATTGCAAGCTGCAAAGGCTGCATTTAACATAGAATTCAGCACTGATTTGCAGGGGAACACTATTTTTACCAGTTTCACCTTGCAACTCCTCAATTTAATATTATGGAAATATGAAAGCTAGAATAGTTTTTGGAACACATTACTTAGAGTATTTCCTTGCCTTCTCAGTATTACTCTTCGATTATAGAAGATGATTCATTCTACATCTCAGCTGAAGTTAAAGAAATAATACACGGCTTTGCAAAGTTAATTTGAAGAATTTGCCCTTTTTGACATACATTTTAAACAAGATCTCAATTAGAACACCCCATTACACACCAAGACTTTTTCATTTTCACCCTCAGTCACTCATAATGAGCCACACCGGTCTCTGTCATGGTCTTCTGTGCACACGCTCCATATAATCATGCTCGCCAGCCTATTTCAGCCATATAACAGTCACATAATAGTCAGGAAAGAACACGTGCAGTCAATAACACTTAGGAATAATGGGCCAAGTTCATCACTGAAGTCAGCGGGAGGGCATTTGGCCCATTAACTCTAAAATGTAGGAAGTTGCGTTATGGAGTAACCACTTTGCAGAACCAGACTATCTTGGCTCATATATTCTTTTCTCAGTGCCCATACGCTGCGCTCATTAACATCAAATGGAAATCTTAAATCAAGAAGAAAATATTCCCCTTATTAGAATGCAATAGAGAGTTACAGAAAAGCCCAGCCTATCCACATGTTTCACTGTGTATTGAAAAATCACATGCCACTTACTCTACAAGCCACGAACAAATTGCTGCCTCCTCCTGCATTATAATTTCCAGATTAGAAAAATAGAGATTATAATTTTATCTCCCATGATTGAAGATGGATTTATGGTGCTCAGTATAGTAGGGATCTCAACTTCTTTAAAATTTAGCACAGTTTGCCCAAAGCACTGATTCTTTCCCTTTAGCATCTTGATTCTTAGTTCATTTAGTCTACTCCAGCAATCTATCCCTATTCAACAAAGTATTTATGCATATACCTAAATAATAACCGCATTTAAGCAAATTCTTGAATTTAAACATGTCCTTAAATGCTTTACTTAACAGAGAAGGAATTCCAGCTATGTCAAAAATAACCAATAAAGTATTTTCAAATGTTGAAATTAAAATTTTAATGAATACATTTAGAATTTTATCAGCGTGCATTTTTCTAACTAAGGTCAGGTGAAAACACTATTTCTGAGTGGAAAAAAAGACCGCTTTCTCTTTGTTAAAAATGGTGGGAAATGTATCCTTCATTTGGTGCAAAAAACCCTACCTCCCTAAACACTAGCATTTCCTTAGGTTATTTTTAGTTCCAGATTTTTCATTTGAATTTTTTACAAATTACAAATGCAAATATTATTTAGCATTTAAATACTAACTTAAATTCATATCAAATACTAATTAGTATTTAAACTGTATTGTAACTAGTAAAATGATAGAGGAAAGGAAATGACTGCTGTGTTTGTTTCAGAGACAGGGTAAGGTCTCAAGCTCAGTATTCAATTTTCTGTAGCAGATTACTGTAGTGATATGAAACACATTTCCGTCAGTCACAAGGCTGTCTGAGGACAAACTGATCCTCACCTAATTTAGAGGACAAACTAATCCTCAGCTAATTTAGAGCAGCCTAACATTTATAGCTTCATATGGGAATTGACTTACCTAACATAAATCAGAAGATAGCTTCCTTTGAGTCAATGGTGCGGACAGTTCTGAAGGATTTTTTTTTGTCTGTTTTAGACAAACAATCTTGTGATTTTTTGTGGGTTGGAAGGTGGCTTGTTCTTAACTGGTATACATTTTACACGATCTCACAGTCCTTCACTTCTGACTCATCCCTAATTCAAAATGGTTATCTTTTCCTATTACTTTCAAATGCAGCAAAAATATCCCAACTTTAGGAAGGACAGGCAGCAATCTATGCTTTGGAAGACAGAACAATGTAAGCTGGAAGATTTTTGGTCAGCAAAAGACTGCCAGTCTTCCAAAAGTATTAGGAACTGTAAAATTACCTACTTTCAAATTATGTCTACATTTAATAGCAATGGATTGGATTTCCTAATCTAAGAAGCCCATTCCAATCCAACACCTGCTTATAGAAAAAACACGCACAAATGATAGTCAGGCCCCAAAATTTTGCAAGTCACTTTACATTAAAAAAACCCAACAACAACGACAAAAAAAAACCAACCTGTCATTTCTCCTTGGCAATGTTTCTAATTAAAATAAAATGTCCACAGGGATTAAACTTTTTGCTTCTCTACCCCCACACACAGCGGCTATAACATTAACTAGCATAGGTCCATTAATGTCCCTTTATACCATCTAAAGGCTTGTCACTTAGCATTTTCAGAGCTTTATTTTACACTAGTGAAAATTCCACTGTACTGGAAATAAGATGGAGTGGTGCAGTGGTGGAACAAAGCCCAGTGGAGTTAAACCTAGGAAACTCCAGCCTTTGACTTCAGTGAATTACATAAGAAATTGTACTCTGAGTTTCCAGCCTGATTAGAGGATGCAAATGGGAAATGTACTGCATTAACATACATAACCTCCTGCTTGGCAATATTCAGTTTGATTTATAACATTTCCAACCTTCTTACTGCCACTTCATAAATACATAATTGTAGTGCTAACTTTTTTCACTGTGACATTTGCAGAAACTAAAGAACCTCCTGCTTGACTTCACAGGCAATGTGGGCTGAAAGCCGAAAGGATGCTTGTAAGAGTAAAACAATGTAGTTCTACTCTAATGGTTGTTTCTGCTATAAAACATACATAAAGCTTTTGCCATCTCATACAGTTTTTATTGCTCTCTAAAAATTCATTCAGTTATACATAATATTTGCCATTGTAGATCAGACAATGGACTGAGCAGACTGCTTTCTTTCCCTTTAGCAATGTACTTGGTCACCAAAGAAACTCCAGCTAGGAAAAAAATGGTCCTGACTTCTGCATATGATCATTTCGCATGTGCTGCTCGAGATCAATGTCTTTGCTTGCTTGCAACAAACTGCATAAGCCTTGTGACTGCGTTTGGCATTATGCTGCTTTCAACAAGCTTGCTACCCTCTTTGGCCCTATGAATTTCACTGATGAGGTGCTACTTAAAGTAGTATTTCATATTTCTCTTTTGTAATTCAAATAGCTCCGTTAAACATTGGGGAGCCTCAGCCCCATGCTTGTTGCAGCAAGTCAGCCAGGCAGAGCGGATCCCCCGTCAGGGGGCAAAAGCCTGCGAGCCCCACACGTGGGTATCTCTGACCTGCGATGAGCGCAGGACGGGACGACGCTCAGCAGGAGTGGCCGTATCGCCTGCCTCTGCCCTCCAAGGACTGAAGAGACACGGGCAAGTGGGTTCAATACATTCCTAAGTGCAATGTAGAGCAACCTATGGTACCTAAAAATGCATGCATTTTGTAAGTTGTTCTCTGCTGTAAACTCTTAAACTAAATTCCTAGTGCTCTCACGTCGCTCTGGCTTACATAATCCGCGGGTACTTTATTGTTTGCAGATGTGGTGGGGGAAGTAGGGCTAGATTCTTCTATAACTCAAAGGTAAAAATGTAGTCGGCAGACAGACACGCATTCACTAGCCCATTGTGCTGATGTACAAGCTCTTTTCTGCCATACCTGGACATTTCAGCTCATATTTGACTGAATCGGAGGACAGCTTGGTTACCTTACTGGGAAACATGGCAAAGTCTTGCTAAGGATGTTCTTATTTCTTTGTCAGTCTGCTGAGAAACCACATCTTGGAAAAAGATCTAGGGATAAAACAGTGTTAGGAGGATCAGGCAAGTCAGTGAACTTTTCTTTCAGTTATTTTCTCTGTCCCACTACAGTTTGTGCCTATACAACTGAAGTTTTACACAGCATCAAAATATTACAACTGTCACATAAAGTAATAACAAAGCCAGGCTGTCCCTGTTTGGGGTGATCTAGAAAGCCTGTATCAAGAAACAGAGCTAAGCCAACTCCCAAAGCTATTTTGGGGGACAGCAGAAAACCTACAAGACCTGCCCTCCTGCTGGAGGCAATGGCAGTTAGCGGGCAGGAAAACAAACAGCTTCCTGAAGAAAGGATGGAAAATTCACATGGCACCGGTATAAATTAATCCAAGTGTGACTAATGAAATGACAGGTGATCTCCAGTGCCGTTTCACCTCAAGTCCACACATTTGTCTTTATCAGCTCACCCAAGCTGAAATTGCAGCCTTATGCCTAATTCAGAAGCACCAAAGAGGCTGTCACTGCCACCCGGTTTACACTCCCATGGCATGAAATCTGATTTAATGTTAGTGAGACATATATTACAGGGAGCAGCCTGATAGCTAGAAAAAATGATCCCCCCAAATAGCAATGGAAATAAAAAGTAGCTGTGAATCCTCAATATTTTTAAAAAACGGGACCATGAGCTCTGATGGTGAATTTAGGCTACTCCGAACAAGCGTGCAGATGCAGAGTGGGGGACGCCTGGCGGCCCCTCTCAGTCTGAGGCAGCAAGTCCACGCCCAGAGCACCTCTGAGATGCCCCGTACAGATCTCGCCCAGTAGCTTTATCCCACCCATCCTTTGAACAAAAGGGTGTGTGAGCTAGCAATATTCAGCTGAGTTACGGCAGATAACATGACTCTCATTCTTACCACAGATATGGGACATCTGACTGAAGGGCAGTATCCATGTATGCAAAACCAGCATGAGATGTAGGCTGAACTTCATTTTCTGTGGCTTTTCTTGCATTGCCTGGGGAGTCCTAAAGCAGGTGGAAATGACTCTGCCAGATTCTTCATGGGGCACTGAGCTTCTTTCTTCTGTTTTTCCCTTTTGCCTAGGTATGCATCAGCTACCTTCTTGCATAATGTTACAAATTATAAGCTTAAAGGCAAACAAGATGCTATGAACTTGCTTATTAACCACATGCGTGTGATTTAAAAATCTGCTCTCTTTAACTTCATCACTCAGTTATCCTTTAAGGGAACATTATTTCTAATTGAGTATCAAACTATACCATGATTACTAAAGATCAGCGCTCCAGGAAGAATTTCCTGCATACTTAAAAATAGAGTTGCACTCTTACCAATAAGAACTGTAATAAGCTGCTTGAGAAGCAATAGGATTTTGCTGAGTGGCTTTTGCAGTCGAACAGTTCACAGTCATATATAAACACATATATACGTATATATACACACGCATATAGTGTATATAAAACAATAGCTTTTATGAAAGGCATAAAGTGCAGAAAGATCTATCATCAATATTCATACATGTTTTCAAATTAAGACAGTGTGGCTATGTTCACGTCATTATTGAGTGTGCTTTGTGCAAACATCTGAGCAACCAACTTTTCATAAAACAACGTTCAAGAAAAATCATTTAACCTCAAATGCATGGATAATATTTAAAAATAAATGAAAAATGTGTAGATGCAAATATTTGAATGAAGAATTCTTCTGCTTCTCTCCAGTCAAGAAGCAGAAATTGCATGCAGTAATTGCATGTCTGGCCAAATGCATCCAAACAATAACTCAGATTTTGAATATTCATGGCTAGTCATAATGTGGATAATCCCCACGTTGAAAAACTAAGAGAATCTGCTTCATAGCAGGTCTGTAAAACAAAATTCACCAGGGAGAAATTATATACCTTGCTGTAACTATTACTCTCTCAGAACTTCCAGAATTACAGTTTTCTATACCGTAGCACTATTCTGATCTGGTGTTTGCAATATGATTTAACAACTAACTGCTCTTATCCTTACTTCAGGTCCAATCAAGTAAAATCTCCCTATTTCCCATTTGGATCCCCCAGTAATCCCTACCTTAACTTAAACTAACTTACACTATCTTTATAGTACAAGCATGTTAATATATTAGTATATAAAATATATATAGTATACCACATACAGTATACTTTTAACGGCTTTCCACTCTGAAAATTATGAGGATTTGCCTCAAACTGAGTGCAGATTCATAGGGCTTCAGTTTTTCATTACAAAACTATAAACAAGGGTCTAATAAAATGTTGTCTTCTCCTATATTTCATGGCTTTCTTTTATGACAGTCTCTCCAGTATTCATCCTTCAGTGTCAACTTCATCTCTGTGGTAGACCAGCACTAATCTGTCAATAGTTCATACGTGATTGAATAAAGTTAAGATGGAATTATGAGAAAATACTATCTCTGAAGGTAAAACTGACCACGATTCAGGTTAACTACTCTAGAAAGGGCAATTACCACGCAAAAAATATATACTGTTAAACTAGAACAAAGAGTCGATGACCTCCTGGAGTGAGGGGTGCATATATTGGAAATGAAATAAGGCAGTGACTGAAGGGCATTTAACAAGAATCATCCTCTTTTAACCAAAACAACACAGCACAACCTGAAAGGATCTAGGAAATATATAAAGAATATTTTGTAAGACAGCTTCCTTGGGGAGTACATCTGTTTGAACAGTGAGTGGTCACAGGGGACAGAATGAAATCTCTAGAAAATCATCAGTTAGAGAGACAAACATAGATATGAGGTATCTCTGAATTACAGGATCTTATTTTGAAAGGTCCAGAAAAGACTCTTCTTTAAAAACATGTGATTTTGTTCAATCACTTAACTAATCTAAACAATATGCATCATCTGAGTTTTCTGGGTTTCAGACCAGGAAAAAAACTTTTTTTTTTAATGCTTTTTCTCTCTGTTCTTAATCTCTTTTGTATTGTTACTCCTTGCAGGCAGCTTTGAATTGCTTTTAAGGGATATAGAAGATAAAGCAGATTTAGCTGTCTAGATGATGTTGCTTTTGAGACTGGGCCTAAGAGTTTAACTGATTTACATACCCTGACATCTCTACAGGAAGCAGTGAAGAAAGCATGTCTGGACCTAATTTTACTCATGAGTCTTAGCCAAGCCAAGGCACCAGTTCAGCTGCATTCAGAGCTGTGGATCCTTAGGTTTCTAATAACCACAGGAACAAAAAAGTGTAAATGGCATAAAATCACCTCAAAAAAACCCTCTTCCTTATCTTCTCTCACTTTTATTTTCACAGGTTTATATGCCAATGTGGCAGCTCAGACTTCAGCCACCCCGAGTTCTATAAAGTGCCTCATTTTTTTTCAGCTACTCTTCTGACCATTTATCCTTTCCTAGTCTCTTGAATATAATTATATCCCCCCATATATGTGGGTGTGTACACACAAACTAAAAGGTAACTGTACGTTAATTCACTAGAAGGAAAAGCACTTTCAATCCCTCTCATCAACTATTCAGGTGACTGGCTACTACAGACAGCAAAAAAACTCTGATGTAGGTGCGAGACAGACACATGTCTGTCCTTATAAGTTTTCAATCTATTGTCATAATGGATGAAAAATAGAAGAAATCGGGAAAAAAAAGCAGAAGTAAAAATCCTTTTCCAGCTCCTTTTCTAACGTTTTCCTTCTCACTACTTGCCTCTTTGCTTTTCTGTGCTATTTTAAGAAATTTGTCTTCTCGAATTTTCTGCAAAGTGTGATGCACACCTACAGTGTGATAGAAAAAGGTAATGATACAAATGCGTAGTGCTAGAGAATCTGTGCCAATCTGCAAAATCTAACACATTCATATACTATGAAGAAACTATGCTGAGCCCACTGTGCCAAACAGAGTATTTAATGTCACCCTGCATCCATTGTCTTCTAGCTGTTCACCCTCAGCATCATTTTCCTCCTTGAATTTATGTCCAGGCAAATATCTCTGCATCAACAGAGATCAACCACATATTACTCCATCAAAACCAGAGAAGTTTCTTGCCTGCATTCTTTTCAGAGTCTGTCTAAAATCAGTTTTTAAAGACAATTAACAGTTGCCATTTTAAAAAAAAATCATGCTACAGAAAATAGTCTAATGAGATACAGCAATACTCATCATTGGATTTTCAGAACTATTTTCATTTTGTTACCTGCTGTAATTGCCCAAGCAAAATATGACAGTCTTCAGTTGTGTAAAATACTCCATGGCTCATTTTAACCTACCTTTCTTGAAAATTTTCCCTAGTTATACATATTCCCTTATAAATTATGTTGGTATCATCTTTAAAACCTATTTTGTCTAGAAGTGGCAGATATAATTGCAGAAACATAATAATAAATTGAGAGAATTTATGAGGGTGATCAATGCTGGGTCTCAAATTATAAAGCAGCAGTAAAATAGGTCATTTTTATCTTAATCCCATTCTGAAAGGCAGGTAAACTGAGTTTCTCTACAGAAGTCCTCACACAAAATCTCTGGGGAAAAAAAGGTGCATTTGTTTACGATAAGAAAGGTAACTTTCTTATCTTTCACTCATTTATTGAATGTTTATATAATAAGTTGAACAGCAGACTCGTCCTACAGTCCTGGAACAAAGAAAGAATTTTGGCTTCCATGTGGGACCTGTCTTAATTAACTAGATTGCACGAAACAATCATTTACCTTTAACTTCTATGTCAATAGTGAATGCACCATTTGCACCTGAGCCCCAGTGTAACCTCAAATTTAGGTACAGTGTTTCACCAGCTTTCTCAGGAAATGGATGCCTCAATCCACTCTTCCGAAGTAATTAGTGAAGAATTGTTTTCTTAAAGTGCTTTCAGGTTTTGAATCCAGTTTTCTATATATTTTTAAGCAAAGGATTATTTTTAAATGATACTCTAAAGCCAGTTTAGGTCTGTATGGAACTTTTTTTTTGCATGCTGCTTAAAGGATTTATATTTGATAAAAGTTAATAATAGAGAAGTATATTAAATCAAAAAGCTGTAGAATCAAAATATTTCCCAAGTAAATTTCTATAATTCAAAATTTGATGCACAGAACACCAAGTCATTTATTAAATCAAACTGAATTGCTTTTTTGTACAATATTTTACAAATGTGCTCAATCCAGCAACAGGAATATGAAGTTCTACAATTAAATGTGTTAAAGATGGGATTTGCATTTTCATTAAAATAGACCCTAAATTCCTATTATCACCATGTACCACTTAAAACCTTATGAAAATTTCATCCCCATTGTCTTTGTAGTAAATTATCCTGGTAAAAGAAATGCTATCATATGGCTTTTTTTTTCTTAGAAGGCTGAGAATACCTACCTTATTTCAATGCATGTGCAGAGTTTCTTATTTTTTAAGAATAGCTGCACTTACTATTTCAGTAAATGGCTTTCTTCCTTTTAAAAATTGCAGTGGAAAAGGTTAGGGTTTTTTTCCCTATTTGCAATAAAATTTTTACTCACAGTCATGAAGAAATTTTTGAGGCAGCCAGCAAGAATGTTCTAATTCTTATGTCCCCATTTCTCAAAATATCAAAATGATGTTATGTACCTCATTGTCCCAGATTGTCTGTCAGTAGATTGCAAGGCATAATAGATCATTCTGTGGTAACCCAGAAATAAGGAGCTATTGTCTATCCTTGATTATACCCAAGTTACTGGTATCAGCTGTGTTGCGTTATCATGGCACAATGTAGAATTTGGTTTGGATTAGCTCTGCAAGGAAATATGTAAAATACTTGCTGCACCTTTCATATTAATAATGCCCTGAGTGTGCTAAATATCAACCATCAGCCCTACAGATAAAGTGAATTTATGTGACCTGGCACAGAAGTCGCTACATCAGCCGTAACAGATTGGATTACCTCAGGGTCTGACAACATCCAAATCCCATTGTACAAGTACATCATTATATATTATCTGTATTCATGACTGAATGTTCACTGTAGCTACCACTTCTGTCTTAATGTTATAATCTTAAATTAGGATACAGTTTTTTCACTGTTTCAAGTGTCTATCTTCTGTACACAACAATACAGTTTCCAACAGCTTGTACTTACTTAAATGTCACATATATAATCTTTATAAAAGCTATCCTCCTTCGTGAGTAAAATCCTTTCCTTTAAAGGCTGCCAGGAGTCAAGTAGCCAGCTGTGGGAGCTTTTCCTTTAGAAAGCTTCTTGCACATTAGTATGAAATGTAAGGTGTCACATTTCATGATGAGAATGATTAGGAGATCTCCTAGCATCCTCAGTTGATAATAAAACCTCTGTGCTTCTTAGAAAACAAATTCACCATCCATCCAACAGATGACAGCTAATACAGATGCTCAAGTGTAGCTGTGACAGCTGGTAAATAGAAACAAGCATTCGCCTGACTGTTCTTTGCCCATGCTTCCTGGCAAGATCATTACGTCCTATTCATAACAATATTGCCATTGATGGGCAGTGTATGGAAATGGTATATTTACCTATGGATCAAATTATGCAGAAGACATGCGCAAGAGGAACCAAAAATTACGAATGCCCTTAGCCTCTTCCCTATATACTATCCATCTCAGAACAAATAAGGAAAGGTTTTACACTGCTAGTTTAGCTTCCTGGAACACTTTACAACATTAAATAATTAAGGCTCTCAACTTTCACATCCTCTGTAAGAACAGTTATATATGGCTATCAGCTGCTTTATGCACTGCGAAACCTGAATAGCAGAAATAGTGTAGGTGCTCTTAGGTGGAGCACAGACTGCCACACGTCTTCAGGCAAGAACTGAAGATACTGAATTTGACTTAAAGTGAAAGCCATCTCAACTAGATGCAATTTTCTCATACAAATGATTTTGGAAGGTCATGAAGACTAATGAGCATGTTTTTGCACAATGTAAGATTTTTTTAGCCAAAAATGATCACGACTTTAGTTTGAAGTTTCCCTCAGGCATAGGAGCTACAATAGTAGCATAAAGTCATAGGCTTTAAGAGAAAGTGTAATGTAATCTTTTCCTACAACACCTTGAATAAGCCTGCTACTAATGCCCATCTCTGCTAAGTTTGTGACACCTGCAAACATGCCAAGGAGTTACATATTTTAGGCTTTTAAAGAGAATGAGAATTAAGTTAAAAAAAAAATCCTGAGCTTTATTGTCCTGAATTATGTCTACCGATGCCAATGGGATTCCTGCGTCACCTACCCTTCCCAGGAAACAAACGTATAAACAAGGACAAATCGACGGTCACCTCTGAGAGGAGATTAAGTCACTCCAAAGTGTTTTTCAACCAAATTACTAACAGAGTTTTTAAAGATTGCTACGGGCCCTGGCTGTGACTGCCTCTCCTATTGTCACTTTTCCTGTTAAGTGTTATTCTAAGTGAGATATTTTTCCACTCGGCCAGAGCGCCTTATCAGGAAAGTGCTGGAACGCAACTCTGGAGATTCCTTTCCCATCTGTTCACAGCATTTTTATGCCTCTGTGCCGAAAGTGTAGTTGTTCTACTCTGATTTCTGCAAATATTTGTTTAAATGTTTAACTTTACTCCTGTGAGGAGACCTGCTGATTTCAGTGTTACTTATTATGCAGCTATAGAAGTGTTTGTATATCTGTGTGCTTCTATTGCCTATTTATATGAAAGGAATACCACCTCTCTCACTAAGTATTTGAAAACAAATTCATGCACGACAGCAAGTTGCTCAAGTACAATGGTACAAGTACTGTAGATTGCTTGCTTCTCCATTATTAGTAATGTGCCAAATGAACAGATTATCAGCAATGACCTCATAAAATCAAAAAAAAAAAAAAAAGGGGGAATTAGTTACCATTGGTGGCTTTAAATAAAACAAGAGCACAATGCATGAGAATGCGTCATTTTCAAAAGTGTCTCTATATGGCTGTGATAGAGACCAGGGGAAGAGAATACAAATGCGTTTAAATGACTACATCTAAAGCCACTGTTGCTTTGATCTGACTGAAACAACGCAGTATTTTTAAAACCATTCAGATATTAAGGGGCAGGTGTGCACTTCTGTTTCTTATTAGAAAACCCCCAGCTGCTTTCTGTGAATTTAGCTTTGGGAGCAGGAGCGTTCCAGTTTCAGTCTGCATTCTGGGACAGGTAGCACAGACCAATTAATCACTAAGGTGCTCTCAGATGGTCTCACCTTCTTTTGTCTTTGAACAGTTTGATGCAAAATAAAAATGGGTCATCAATGTATTAGCAAGAGATTATGATATCATATCCTTGAAGAGATGTTATACTTGCAGCACAGACATGAGATACAGAGAAAAGCAATCCTTCACTCAATGAAACAGCCTATAATCATGAGGGGTTTTTGGTTGGGGGGTTGGTTTTTTTACAAGTAGCACCACTAAAAATGATTTTTATAAGAAAGATGCTGATAATTTTCCACTCTGTAGATCCCAGGTGAAACGAAAGAAGTATAACAAGCACTCAGGAATAGATTAACTTATTGTTCACCCAAGATGCCCATTTTCATTAGAATCCATGAGAAATAAGGAGATGCTGTCAACAGAGGCGTGGGCCAAATGCTTAGGACATGGGACATGCTCACAAGCTGGGAGCAACAGGTAGACGAAAGAAAAACATTTTTAGAGGAAAAAAAAAGCCCAGAGAGAGAGAGATGGAAGAAAGATGTCATAAGAGGTTTAAAGCTTCATATGAAATGTATCCTTCACTTTGTTTTTCACAAAGAGAGCAAGGATAGACTGCACACAGTAAAAAGGGGCAAGAGGGAAAAAATAAATGATAACTACAATCTCTGACTAGGCAGAAATCAGTCAAATGCTACTAGGGCTTTAATAGCAACAATAGGTCCTTCTGATAGACAGAACAGACAGGATGGACAGAAGTTATATACGTAGTGGAATAAAGTTTGTGTTACATTTATTACGGATATCCAGACAAAATTCATAACTACAAGCCTCTACAAGCATGATTTGAATAATGAGAAAAGCATAAAATAGTTGGCATGAAACATTTAGCAAATTATACCTAAATTGCAGACAGTCAGCGTGCATTTACCCGCAGAGAGCTTGCCTAACAAATCTCGTACTGCCTCATTGAAGAAGCAGCAATAACAGAAAAGACTTTACAGGGAGAGAATCTGTGGGTATAATTACACGGCCTGTAGAAAACACTTTTGATAGAATAACCAGCTGGAAGTTAAACATGAATAGGGGAGCAACCAGAAGGATCAAATTTGAGTCAGTATAATGTTATGATGGAAGAGAAATAGTAAGAAACAGGAATAAATTACAAGAGAGCTTACATTACAGGAAACCAAGGGAGTAAAGGGTCTTGTAGTAATGAATGAGAAAATATCTTCTGCACTGTATCCTGGAAAACACCTGGGAATATGTGTGGGTAAGAATCCCAAGATAGGTGATATTGAGTGTTTTATCAAAAACAAGTTAGCGCAAAATACTGACATCCATGCTACCATGATATGCATTTTCCACACAGCCCCTGCCCCTATAACACACCCAGAAGGAAAAAAGTGAGGTTTTGAGAATATGGGGTTTAGAGTCTAAACTTTAAGGCTGAAAGAGACTGTGATGAATTATTCTGGCTTCATACATAATTCAATACCAAAGAATCTTAACCAGTAATTTCTGGCTGAACAAGTCCATATATGTAGAGAAAATATTCAGTCTCAATTTAAATACTTCAACAAATTCACTATGTCCATAGGTTAATTGTTCTGACAGTTAATTACTCTCAGTGAATCTTAAATCTACTCTGAATTAGTCAGAGTATCTATTTTTCAATTTTTCAAACTCTGGATTTTGGTGCACCTTTGTCTGTTGGATTTCAGAGCTCTTTGTAATAAAATCTCCCAATACTCTCCCTAGAGGTTCTTCAGTCACTTAATTTTATCTTGCAATAGATTCAACTTCTTTAGTTTCTCATTACTGGTCATGATTTCGAGACTCCAAATCATTCTTGGAATCTTTTTTCCATTCTTTCCAAATTTCTGAATTTCTTTCTGAAGTACAGATACCAAAACTGGACATAGTTTACTAGTTAATACCTAACCAGCACACAGTGACAGATCTTAAAATATAGCATAGCAATTGCATATATCGCAGCATCTTGATATGGACCAGAAAGCCTGTTTTGAATTTCTGAGAGAGACCCTATAGTCTGGTTTTCAGTGGAATTAGCCCTGATTCAGCTGCTCCTGATTTTTACACTTAATAAGATGAGAATCTGGGCCAGCTACACAGTTCTGGTTAGGGGAAGAAAAAAAAATGGACAACACAGAAGGTTCAAGAGAGGATAAATGAGATAATAAGTCTTAATGACCCTAAATAATAAGTGAAAGAAGGTTAAACATGCTGTAGAAAAGAGAAGATTAACAAAAGACCTCACTGCAATATAGAATATCTTAAGGGAATAGAAAGGATAAATTTTAGTAGACTAGCAATTTAATGGAGGGATATGCAAGCATGATTAATTAATTAGTTTACATCTGTGTTAGTTAATGAAGATGAAAAGCTCTATTATTAAGTGTTGAGCAGTAGCATGAGAAAAAGAAAAGCAGCAGACAAATTTATACTTTTTAAACACAAATTTATCTTTGACAAAATTACTAGGAAGGATTACTAGGCTATGCAAACATTTGGATTGGTGTAATGCAGGCATGGCTGCAGAGGAGAAGAGAGGGACAGAGGCTGCTTGAGCTAACGAGGCCCCTGAACTATTTTCAAGTCAACTCAGATTTGAGACTCTAAGTTACAGAAGGGAGGTAGGTTCTCAATGGTTATAACGAAATATTCCATATTCTGACTGGACATGAGGGAAGAAAAATTGCTCTGAGGATAATTTAGCATTGGAACAGGTTGCCCACAGCAGTTGTAAAACCGCTGTCCTTGGAGGTTTTTAAGACCTGATTAAACAAAGTTCTGAACAACCTGGTGTGAATTCAGGGTTGACCCTGCTCTGAGCAGGAGGTTGGACTAGAGATCTCCCAAGGTCCCTTCCAACATGAATGAATCTATGATTCTGTGTTGTAGAGGAAGACTTTTATAACTGAAATGATAGAGAAGCTATGATTCCTGATATATTGATAAGGAAAATATTTACATAATTCAGCAAAATAGGAAATACTTAAATACCAAAACACACGTGACAAATAATGAGGATATATTTACCTAGAGAGATCCACACGTTGCAATCTCTGAGGTGTGTTAGTAGACCTTGATGACTATCCTAAAACTTACTAAATCAGATATATTTTTCAAGCAAGAGGCTGAATTATATCACACAGAAGCTATAGATCTCTGTAAAAAGACTGCTTGTTAAATCTGGAGAGGGGAACACACTTTTTAAAAATGAAACTCAATTAAAAAATATATAAATATATATATATATTTGGAGCTTACTTTTCTTTCTCCTTTGATCATGAAGAGAACTTGGAATCAGTGGTTTCCTCTCAGACAGTGAAATTCAAAAACTTGCTTATTAAAATATTTTTGCTAGCCAACTTTCCTGATTAATGGATAGAATTCATTAAATGTTTTATTATTTATAATGTCAAAACATCTACAGCTTGTTGCATTTTCCCCCTTTTGATACAAAACCAAACTGTTAGCCACTTACATTTAGAGCAGAATAGGTTATTGTTATTTTGGCCTGTTCAGGGACCTGTTTGGAAGAATCCTGTGGGATACAGGGGAGGAGGGATCCAAGAGAGCTGGTTGGTATTCAGGGATGACCTCCTCCAAGCTCAAGAATGGTCCATCCCAACAAGCAGGAAACCAAGCAAGGGTGGCAGGAGGCTGGCACAGATGAACAAGGAGCTCCTGACTAAACTCAGACACAAAAAGGAAGTGTATGAGAGGTGGAAGCATGGACAGGTGACCCAGGAGGAATACAGAGACAACGTCAGAGCCTGCAGGAATGGCCTTAGGAGAGCTAAAACCCACCTGGAACTGAAACAGCCCAGGGACATAAAAGGCAGCAAGAAGGGCTTCTACAGGTACCTCAGCAACAAAAGGGAAAATGTGGGCCTGCTGCTAAAGGGGTCAGGAGCCCTGGTGACAAAGGCCATAGAAAAGGCAGAGATCCTGAATGCCTCCTTCACCTCAGTCTTTACTGGTAAGATTGGCCTTCAGGAATCGCAAGCCCACGAGACCCGAGGGGAAGTCTGGAGCAATGACGACTTATCCTTGGTGGAGGAGGATCAGGTCAGGGAACACTTAAACAAGCTGGACATACCAAGCGCACGGTGTTGCAGAATAACTGGAATACAGTGCCCTGCCAGGGGCACTCACGGGTGCTGAGGGAGCTGGCCAGTGTCACTGCAGAGCCACTCTGAAAGGTCCTGACAACTGGGAGAAGTTCCTGAGGACTGTAAGGAAGAAAATGTCACCCCTATCTTCAAGAGTATTTGAGGGCCACAAAAAGTAGCATAAATTCAAAGGTTTGTGGGTTTTTTAATAAAACATAAATGAACAGTAAGACTAGACACTTATATAAAATTTGCATTTTCTTCTTTAAGTCTTAGATTCCCCCATTTCCTTTCTGACACAGCAAAGATTTACAGTCAATGCATATAAAAATCGTTTCTAATCGACAGAATGATAAAGCTGAGTAACATTTTTCATCAGTTCCTAAAAGCATGCAGTGTCTTGAGCTCGATTCTTTTTGTGAGGCTCTATTTGTCATTTTTGAGTGTGCCTATTAAGAGTTATTGAACACTTTATGAACACAGACACATAGTACAAGGTGGGATGGTCTTCACGTAAAATCACATTGCTTGTTTTTCCATTCTTGTCCCTGAAAGATGGTAAATATCCTCAACCCTCAAAAAAGTCCTCTCTCTCAGGCCATCAATTACCAACAACTGTCAGATCATACACCATACTCAGAAAAACAGCAACTGTGGTGAGAAACAACATGCCAGGGAATGGAAGCTATGAACTATGAAACAGGTTCAAAGATAGGTACTTCACCCTGTTTGCAGAAAACCTATTGTCAAGCCAGGATACATATATACTAGGATCAGCGAGGACAAAAAAGACACAGAAGAATAAGTTACATAGGAGTCTATATAACTTAACTCAGTTATATAGTTTTGCTTTCAACATGGAAAAAAACAACACACCAATGTATTATCAGAAGCAAAGTATCATATGTTGAATAATCATTGTTGCTGTTTAGTGAAATTACTGATCAACAAATACAAGAGTGCCCAATTCTTAACTGGCTGTAAATGAAGCCTTGTAGTAATAGTGCCAAAGATCCTCCAAGATTTTTCTCAAAAAGAATGGACAGTCTTTGTACTTTGCTTGTTTGTACAAAAACTTTAGATAATTAGCTAATCAAAAGCATTTGTGTGTTTTTATTGAAAGTACTAGCTTTCAACAAAAACACACAAAGCGACTTTGAGGAATAGTAACTGGTTATACAAAAGGCAAGTAGCTCAGCTCTTGTTTCATGCAAATTAGCAATATAGGTAAAAAGTAACAGCTTTTTATACAGCTCTTCATTTAAAACTAACCTTAGGGCAATCTTCCTGTTTCTTCTATTTATTAATTGACTTTTTTTTCCATCATGTCAAAAAAGTGTCTTGTTATTAGTGCTAGTTGTCTTCCTTACAACTTTTGCCTTCCAAAATGGTTTATACAGAGCTACAGTACATGTAGAAATTTCATTTCCAGTGAATGAAACTCCTCAGTTCCGTCAGCGGTGAAAATGAAGCTTGTTTCTTCCACTCAAATCAGTATGAATAAAATAGGCAACGCATTTCCTATGCGATGAGGATACCTCAGTGCAGAATGGTGTTTATTCACACATCATGCACGAGCACAATTTAGGAATCAGCCTAGGAAGGGCACTGTCGTAATGTTTACATCATCGCTCTTAGCCACAGTCTGCTGGAAGACCTGTGCCAGCAGCTTCTTCATAGCAGCTTGTCTGAGCCAAGAAAAAAAATTAGTTACCTTGGTTCCCCCCCCTTGGGCTGTAATAACAGCAGAATCCCTATCGAGTTGAACCTACCTCAGAATGCCACTGTCACAACATTACACATATGACTAACAAAACTAGAGGTCCCATATAATTTAATCTCTACCCACCTGTCTCTCCCCAAGCGATACGTGGTTGTTTAACCAACCATACCTGGTCTGAACAGATTTTTGGTCTAAATACAGAATTTCTGCCTCCAGGATCACCCATGTAGTATGTTTAATTCCCTTTAAAATCTTGCTAAGGAAACAAATAGAAAAGAAAAAAATAATTTATGTTGCAATGCATTTTAAAGCATCACTGGAAAATGTCATTTTTGCAGCCACTGCCAGCATGACTCTGAAACGTTCCACTTGCGTTCACATTGAGCTCAGATTGCTGAAGGTCCCCTCTTTTCGCCCTCCTCACCTCCTACCATCAAACTCAGCTCCCTGAATTCCTTCCTTTGTATGTCGGTACTGCTAGACAAGTCCCCACCTAATTATCAAGATGGAAAAGGCTTTTTCACCTCAGCCACTATTGTTGTAACAGCTGATAATACAGTTTTTCTATAGAGGATTGTGTCAGCAGGAGATCAGACTCTCTCTTCAGAAAGGAGCACCGTTTAGCTGTGCGGTGCCATATAAATTAGCATCCTTTCTCTTGCTAAACCTCAGGAATCTCAGTATTATACTGCTCCTAATTTTGTAGCTACATATGTATTGCCAAAGCAGGAGGCTTCAGGAATATAACCTATACTCCCTTTCACTAAAGGTGCTGTTATTGTAGTGTGCTCAGTAGTTCATTCCCTGAAGATATTATTCCGTCCTGGAAGAAATAGCCAGTGGCAACAGCAGACAACATAGGACGGTGATGATAATTCTGAGCCTCCCTGAATCCCTTTTCCTAACTAAAGAAGTTCCCTTTAGTTTGCAACCAATGGCCACCCCTTTTCATCACAGGGACAATAATATACACACATATACATACATATACATAGGCATCTGTATACATATACATTAACACATGGTTTCATGCAGTAGTAGTATGAAGGGCACTATTGGAGACATACCCTCCCATAGCTCAAGGGGATGGGACTGAGCCTTCTCCTCTGCCATGCAAGAACCCTTTTCACAGGGAAAAGCTATAGTCAAATGAAACAGATTCAGTGAGAGCTTAACTTGTAAATTTTGTGCAGCAAGCTGGGTTACAATATATCTTGGGCTGATGCATCTTCTAAGCACAGTCCACCAATTTTGTATCTGGGATTTTTCTTCTACCAGTATGGCAGGAATAACACAACCACAATGTAAATGATATACAGTGTAAATGATTATAGTGATACACAGTCATTAGACAGAAACAGTGTCTCATCTGGTCTACCTTCGGAAAGATTAAAGATCAGAGGGCAGACATCGCATTTGTCTCTGCCCTATTCTCCTAGAAAGAGAAAGCCAAAGCCCCAGTCTTCACACTATAAAGGTAAAGAATGCACAAGGGCAAAGGATCCTTTTGAGGATCGCTTTTGAGCTAAGACATAAGGAATATGACAAGGGAAAGGTCGCACCCAGGGCCAATAATACGCCCTGAAACTCTTCATGGTGTTTGAAAATCAATTCATGATTTTGGGGAGTAATCATAAGCCATGCAGAAAAAGTCTAAGTTTTAGTTAGTGCAGACTACCTGCTCTGAGGAGACAAGGCCATTTTACAGTGCTCACGTTAGGCATAAACAGCTTAAGACATCTCTGAATTACAATTCTCTTTCCAGACTGTTGTGTCATGGTGGTTTTCTCTGTTGGTGACTCCTAGACACAGATGTAAAGCAAGAGACAGTATTTTCACTGTCAAATAAGATTCAATTGAAATACCTTATAGATTTTTAGCCTTCAAAAATATTTTAAAATAATATATTGCTAGCCTAAAAAAAATACAGTCCAACTAAACATTGTAATTAACACATCCATGATGCCACTATGATTGATCTATATGATTAGTCAATAACTAACTAGAATTTAACAGGATAATTCTGTAGGAAAGAAAGGCTCCTGCCAACAATTTATTTCTTGCTTCAGTCCCATAGCCCAAGACAAGTCCAAGAGTTTTAAACAGTATGACAGTCTAGTTTTAGTTTCTACTAAGAAACAATTTCAAAGGAAATGTCGTGGCCAGTGAAGTCAAAGGAAATGTTTAGTCACTAATTCTGTTGTAGAGGGCTTTTTTTTTTTTTTTTTTTTTTTTTTTAATCTCTGAGATTTCAACAATGAAACATGAAAAGAAAAATAGCTCTGTATTTCTGGTACTAGCCCAGGAGACCTGGATTTTGATAATGAACTACTAGGCAGTGGAAAGTCGCTTAAGTTTCCTGTGCCTTGGGGAATAGGAATAAGCTCTCCAGTACACAGAGCTGTCTTCATAAGATACTTTCATAAACTGCAGTTTCTGAGTTGAGTACCATTTCAGGTAGTATTTGTTTTTAAATATCTTCACAGACAATCTAATAAAGTCACAGGATAATATTGACACTGCTTTTTTCAGGGAACTGAATCAAAACAGCAGCACATTATTGTTTTGCAATGTCTCTGTCACGACGCCATGCTAAAACAGAATATGTAATGCCACAAGGGCCAGTATTAGGAGGCAATGCCAGGAGACCATTGCTCTGATAATGGAGTAGTGATGAAAATGTTTCTGTTATTGAATTATATGTATTTAGCTGTATTTATAACAGGTTTCACTTGCATAGAAACATTTTACTGATAAAGTTGGGGAGAAAGCTTTTCTCATGAAGAAATTTGATAATTCTTCACATTAAAATTTCTCACACCTTCTAGAAAAGCATCAGTTTGGTTTCATAAATTAGGAAATGCAATCCTAGTTAAATATATAGTCTAGGATGAATCTTGTTGTCTTTCTTCAGGTTAAAGTCCTGCTGAGGTCACAAAGCCTTTCTTGAGGAGAGAAAATGTAAAGATTTAGCGTGCAAACATTTTTAACAAAAGAGGTAGAAATTCAGTTCATCAGTTATGCCATTACTGCATAAGTGTGACATCCACTGGCAAGTAGCGGAGATTAAAATCTATGAAGCAAACAATTCAGTGTTCTGTCTCATAGACGAAGTGTCTGACATCTTTCAGAGCAGTGATCCACTCCAGAAAGGCAGATTCTCTTTCCACTGATGATTGTGATGGTCTTGCTCCTCCTCATGGTAGACAACTGCACAGCCACCTGTGCTTCAGGTCTACGAAAGCAAACGATCCTGCTAACTGTTTTAAAAGGCAGGAAACAAAATTCTGTGCAAGAAAGGGACTATCACAATACACAGTACATTTAAAGAGGGATATTAAATCTCAACTCAAATTGTCTCTGTCACAGCAGCTTTTCTGGTTTAGGAATTGATTCACATTTGATATGGACAAACTGATTAAGCACCTCTGCACAAGTTTTTGAGCCAGTAAAAATCAAGCAAACACTGAATGCCTTTGCAAACACAACATACCTATGAGGCGAGCCTGATACACTCTCCTTATAGGTTCAACATGAAGCTTCTAACAGACCACATATGGTGGTAAGTTGGGAACAGATTAGGCTGTACTGGGAAGAGTGATACCACCAATAAAAGGTATCAGAAACACTACGCGCTGAAGTTAAAACTTTTCCGTTAGAGTCACGCTTACATAATCCACCATTTGGTTAAAGCAACCACAGACAAATTTACAGCACAAATCAAACAAAACACAGTCACTTGAAGAGAGCAGGTCAATGACATGACTTAGATTTGTTAGATAAGAATTACCACATTCTCACAGGAAAAAAAAGGGAATCTTATCATTTTAATAGCAGCTGAATCTAATGTAAAGTATAAATCTCCATAATTTTAGGGAAAGATTTGAACCAGTTTGAAAACTCAAAGCAGATCAACTGTTTTGATTCAGTCACTCAAGCATTTTGAATAAATTTTGATTCTGCGCTGTGGTCATATAGGCCTGAATTTTATCATGACCAAGAGCCTATACAGCAGCTTTTCACATAAATTTAGGCAGCATTACAACATGGGGCAATAAAGCATGATGACTCCAACACCTCCACAAAGAATCATCAGAATGTTTTAGACTTCAGATGCGAAGATCAGTACAGGATTACCTTACTTGGTAGTTCTTGATTTGGATACATAAAAAAACCATTTTGTTTAGTTATCTGCATTACACACTATAGCCTGTTGAGATAGTCTTATACATCCTACCTTTACCGGGTACTTCATGTATTTGACTTGTAATACACAATACGAGACTGAGTCTGCTAACGCTGATATTTATAGTAAGCCAGTGGTAAAGCTACATCAGATATCATAGGCCTTGGAAAATTACTTTCGCAGGTCTATAGGCTTACTGATAATGACATACATATGGACTCCATTCTACGAACTGATTAGTCCTATTAATTCCTATTTGCTGGCATATCAGAAGAATTGTCTACTATAGAACAGCATTAAACAAAATCTGAAGATAAATCCCACCCAATAGTACACTTGACCTGTACAATAAGTATAGCAAACAAATCATATCTGAACTATCGAAAAAAAAGTAACAAAAAATATAATTTTCCCCACAGCTCACACAGTTTTCAGAGAATAGCCCACTTTCCCAAGTAGGGATTTTCCATTTTAAACATATGAAAAATCAGTATGTTTAAAAAATCATAAAAAACAGGTAACATACATAAACAAATGGCAGTGTGTTCTGGTTCACAGTTCTAATACTTCAGATGTAGTCATTCATTATAGCATGTTATGAGTAACACAGGGAAACAATCTCAGACCTCAACCTGGAGGAAATAAACATTTTAACCTCACAGGAACACTGAAGTTAGAGGACCACGTGGCCTGGACAGCAAGCAAAGATGAGCTGGCTAGCTTACGTGAATAACTGAGTACAGATACGTGAGGAGGTGACGCACATATGTTTTAAACTGTATTTCTTTGTTTCTCTGCTTCTGAGACCACCACAGCTGTTGCTCAGACTCAATAGCAGGTCTTCATGAGGAGTTTTATGTCTGATGGGTTTTACATTTTGAAAAAGAACTTTAACGTTGTTATTCAGATTTCTTTCTGAATTGATCCCTACTCTTCATAAACTCCCTTTTCAGCCTTTGTATTTTCTTGCACTTGCACAGTAACATTGGCGGTTGTCGTGGAAACACATCTTGTGTTCTCCCTAGCATCATGGCACTGCTAATGAAAGAAATCTCTTTGCATCTCTGGGTCACATCATGTTAATTCAGCACTCTCTGGGAAAGCCAAGCAACTGATTTACTGTGCAACTTGCAATGCAAAATGCTCTTTACAAGACTACCTGAATGAAAGAGCTACCATAACGCAACGTTCCCCACAAACTCACTCTTACAGTGCTTAGCTGTACAAGGAATCACGTGTATTCAGCAAATTGCATCTTCTCTAACTTACTGAGGGTCAACTGTAAAATACGCAGCAACTAGAACAGGAGTAGAAATAAGCCCACAGTAGTGATATTTTCAAAAGACAAACTCCACAGATCCCCATCAGATTGCTACGCATATGCCTACATAACAAAGCAGCAGAGGATTTTTGATCTTTTGTTGTACAAGCTGAAACCTCAACACTGATTCAATGCTTTTTCACTGCGAAAGTATGGGAAAGTTGTAGCTAATTCATTCATCTATTCCACTGCTGAGGAAAGGAGTAGGTAGATACAGCCAATGACACAGGTAACACTGTGAACCCTGACCCTTAAGTATCATTAGAGTCCTGTAAAACATAATTCTGTCTGGATCGATAAGAGCATAAAAACCACAAAATTCAGACCTGGACCATGAAGTGAACTGTAGAAAACTGGCCAATATCAGCATCACCTTCAGTGTTGCCAACAGCCTATGTGACAAAAGACCTCTATAAAAACTTATCTGTAAGAAAAGTGGACTGATATCCACTTAAGGTAAGGTATTCCCTCAAATACAGTAATGAGCGCACAGTTATAGAAGAACTCCCAGCTGTAACACTGGTTATGAAACTGTATGAGAATTGAGTCTGCACAGTTTTAGAGAAGTGTTACGGAAGTTTTATGAGCTGCTGCAGAGTGATGCACTGAGAGTAAGGAGTCTGCAGTAAAAAGTCATAACCAGATACAGGAGAGAAAAGGGTGGGTTCCAAGCTAATAAATCTCGCTTACTAAGGAACTGAAGGGCCTTCAAGAACAGGTAAGACAGGAAGGTGTGTAGGCCTCCTTGCTCTTTTAAATTTTTATTATTGTCACAATACAATAATACAAATTTAGAGTATGTGACTGTATCAAGACCACTCAGCTTGTTATGTAATCTGGGTAGCAATAAGTTGGGAGCTCAAATGCCTAATCAGAGCGTGTATAGCATGATCCCACCTTGTGGGACAGGATATGGGATACCATACCAAGCAAAAAGGGAGGCATGGACCAGCCACCTGAAAGGCTGCTCTGCGTGAAATGAAAGGGGAAGCACACCCAGGCATTGCAAACAGGTTAAAGATGGGTACTGCTCATTCTAGCCTGTTGTGAAAATGTGAAAAAGTGTGACAACAGCGAGTAGTGAAGGATTTCAAATAGCTGCTCTTTGCTGTTTGTACCTACTGCTAGCTTCTCCATGATTTTTTTATGACACACCACACTTTTGGGCCTTTCCTCCAGGGAAGGCATGCCTGTATTAAAATTAAAAAAGCCATAATCCTGGTGATTTATAGTCTCAAACTGAGTTGTGTAAGTGATCCACTCTTCCCAGAACATTAAAGCTATTTGCCATTCAAACCCAGATCTGAATTTTTCAAAGGGCCTCTCACATTAATTGAAGGTCAGATCAATATCACTATGTCAGGTGTTTGGCATACATGCCAGGAGACCTTTCCATATTAAAATTTAACAAGACATAACACCAACAGACTTATTCTCGCCCCAGGTTAACCTTAAACAGCAAAAAAAAATATTTACTTGTTAATCATATTCTCCTCTATATTAGCTTGTCACGTTCTTGGGCATGGCTTCTGCCTTTGCAAATTTAATTCATGTCAAAGCCTGCAACTTCCATTGCTTCCTGTTGCTGTATTATGCTTCTTGTCTCCTTTCTCTCAGAACTGCTAATTTCTGAAATATCCCTAATAAGACAGTGATATGTAATCTCAATGTTTTTCATCCCTATGGACAGTTCTGAGATAGGAAAGAAAATGAAAATTCTCAGGTTCAGATTTTAAGGGATCTACACTAGGATATTTCTCCTTTCCAAAATATTTTTCCTTTGGTGCCTTTTGAACCAATCCGTCCAGAGTGAAGCTCAGATCAATGAAGAGACCTTTTGCACAATGCTTTGCAAATATCCCACTAAGCATAATTTAAGTAACTTTTCTCAGAATAGGCAGTTCCCTTCCCTCTCGCTGCAAATAGGTCCCTGCCCCCTCCACTCCCATAACACAATGAACATTCGGACATAGGGTCTAGCTTAATACAGTCAATGACTCGGCACCTTTCTCTGGATTTTCCAGCTGTAGATTTGCAATAGAAATCATGATCTTTAACTAAAACTGATGCAAGCAAAACAGGGACAATGAGTTACAGCAATTGCTAACCAATGAATCAGGCCTCAAATCTAGCCCTCACCTTGCCCTTCATTGTACTCCTGTGTGTCTCTCTCATCCATCAATGTAAAGGGAATGGGCAAACTTGCTGAGGAAGGAGACAGAGGGGACAACCTCCGTGATCTTTTCTGTTTCTGTTAACAAGGAAAGCGCAGTGGGAGCTGAATCAGAAATGTGAGTGATGTCCACTGCAAGCCTTTAAGAGTGTCAACTGTATTTCCCACCTCTCTTGTTGGACACGACTGCACAATCAGGAGGCCCAGGTAATGTGATCTGCTGGCAGGACACACAGCTTTTCTTCTCACATGAAATGTTCATCAGTATTTTAGGTCATTAGCCTTTGCAGTAAAAGATCACCAGGTGTTTTTCCTCTTTCAACAAAGTTTTCCATAGAGAAAAAAGGGTCAGTTCATCCATAGGATGATGCCTCCAGTGATGTCAAGGTTTCTAGAAGGATAATTTGGTTTCATCATTATCCATTTTTGTCTCTTCCCTTTCAATTCTGCATACATGAGGTAAAGCAAATATCATTTGCTTTTTGAAAGTAGATTCTGTAGCTCTCATTAAAATAACCAGTAATCATTTGATCAAAGGTTAATGATTAGTTTCAGAATTTTCAATTTCCCTTGTATTACCTTGAAATTTGGAGCTACCCAGGTACTTGCATACCTATTTTATCGCTCCAAAATGTTACTACTTTTTAAAATATATTTTCTTTAAAACATATTTAAAATATTGTCTCTCTGGCTCCTTGAATTCTGCAAGAATTCAGAGCGTTTTAGAGTGTTGGCAAAGCCCTAATACCGAGTTCTCTAGTTTATTGCTTTATAGTTCCAAGAAAATACTACTTCACCAATGATGTAACATCTTATTTTGAAGCAACAGTAACATGGGAAAAAAAGGGGGGGAGGGGGGAGGACAATGAAATAAAAACCTTTAAAATTCTGTTTGTACTTTCTGAGTGAACATCAAGAAGGTCTGTGACATAACTGATGACAAGTATTTCACTTTGGACCCTGTATTATCTTAAGGGACAGAAAAGCACCACTGATGTGGAACACAGAATTGAAATGTAGTGTTGCAAGAGACTTAAGTGTTTAAAATTATTTCTAATATAGCATTTATGTTTAAAAGTTATATGCCAAATATTCAGTGGATTTAATAAATTAAGTCCACAGAAAAAGTTGAAGCTACAGTCGTTCATATGTATTGTAGACTGTACCCTTCAAACGAAAGAATAATTTCCGCTACAAGTTATTCCTCTGTAAAGAAGGTAACTCCCCTTGGAAAACGTGGGAGAGAGAATATCTGCTTTCTTCCTCTTGTGTTGGATGGATTTTCTTTCCTTTAGGAAGAAATAAAACCTAAATGACAGGTAACAAAGTTTTCTTTGTTAAAGGGAATAGGAGAAAAGGGGTTGTTTTGAAGTGACATGTTATTCAGAATGTTTCCAGGAAAACAACTTTGAGAATGTTGATGAAAGCTTATTTTACAATACAGCTATTACAAACGAAAAAAATAAAAAAGGAGCAACTATGAAGTTTAGAAAAACTTGGCAAATCTTAAGGTATGTGAGAGACTGCTTCCTGAACAGCCAGGTATTCGCAACCGCTGAAAGCAGCAGGGTTCTGAGGAGATGAGCCTTGTACAAGGACACTGTGCATCTCTAGTACAGTATCAATCTGAAAAATATCCGCTGGAGAATCCTCACTCTCAAGCTTCGTATTCAACCACAAAGCTTCACACACCCAGCGCTCTTTTATGCTATTAGTCTGTCACGACCTCAAACACCAGGGAAAAAAGGCATAAACTGGCAGCTTTCTTGCTTTGTTAGGTTTATGACAGCTTGGTTCCTATCTGTCCAGAAGAACTGTCAAATGTCACACAGATCAGTTCCTCCAGCTGATCAACAAAGCAGCCTCAAATTTATCAGTGGTGAGCCTACTTTTCATAGCGCAGTATCCTATTTCTATTCTTTGACACAATAAGAGAACAGCATAAACACAAAATATTGAGCTTTTCTCAGATACATGATTGCTTTTTTCTGCATTTCTAGGTTTTCTTTGCAGAAAAACATGCTAACTGTTGAAAGAAGAACAAGAAAAAAAATCTAAGTAGTACATGTCCAAGTAAAAGCTCTCTATGCTTCACTTCTTTTACAGGCTCTGACCTTCCAGAATGCATACCATTTAATTTATGCACATAAACTTGCACAGTTTCATTGTGACTGAGGATGGGAGAATTTGGTGGCCTTACGGTTCAACAAAATATCAATATCCTCTTTTATTTATACAGTGCATTTCTTCACCCAAGGCACTTTGCATACTACAGCCCACACCCTTAGGTGTGCAATCAGCACTCCCACTGCATCTATTAGGTTTTTGCACAAACTGAGAGATGCTTCAAGTATTCTGTCCTTAAAACTGAGACTCCTAAATCTGGCCACTGGACCTTTGAAAGCTAGTCAAGTTACTCCTCTTCATTTCAACTGCTAAAATGCATCAAAATATTTCTAAAAGTATATTAAACATGCTCCTAACTTTCTCTCCCTGGAAACAATTTCTGAAGTTGCTACCAAGAAAAAAGGATAACCCAGTGACTGGGCCTAAGCCCTAGTATTTAAGCTGTCACACAATTCTTGTGTGCTCTTTATCACATCGTTCCCTCAAGCTAGTGCGCCTGTGCCCTAGGTTACTACTCTCTTACCCGGAAGGATTAATATGCTCAGAGCAAAAAGACACTAAGATCCTCTGGAAACCTACATCAACATATCAACAGAGAGGCGATGCTAGTGATAAATGCAAGGCAGATGATCTTCATGTCTAAAAATAGGAGGGAAAAGGCTTATGTGAAATAATCACATTTTTAAAGTGTACTCTGCATGTAAGAAATCTTGAGGATCCCAGGTGTAAACAGAAAAATAATTAAGATTATTCATAAGGGGAACATACAGACAAATGGGAGCCTAAAAACAGCAAGAGTGGAGAAATGAAATACTGCCTAAAGGCACTAGGTACAGAATACTTTTCCTGGCAAATGCATAAGTAATTCACTGATGTTTATACAGAGCAGAGAAAATCTCTATTCTCAAAGCCTCTCTAGAAGAAATACATGAATGTAGACTTCATCATGTTCTATTTAACTCCCAGAAGGACAAGATCCTGACAGGGATCTAGATCCTTTGGCCTGTGCATAATCAAATTCTAACACACCTGTAAGTCAGTCCCTGGGAAAAAGAAAACTAACAGGTAAAAGAATGACACCACTTCAACAAGGTTAGGGAGCACAAAAAGGACAGCCTAAAAATGAATGTAGTAACACTGATACACCTACACAGCACGGCTGCCCAACTAAGGCTAAAAATCTGATTACAAAAGGTGCTGTACAAAGACAAAACCAAAAGCTGGTTTCTGCTCATGAGAACTTTTAATCTAAAAAGAGTGACAACATTTAGGTGCAGAAAGGGTGCATGGTAGAAGGCAGGGAAACACCTGACAATATGATTCTACATTGCAGAATATCACCTGAGCTTCCAATTCTGGTTAGGATTCAGAGGCATCAAGGTCTTGGAAAGTTTTATGGAAGCATTTAGAATTACAGTTATGGAGATGTTTACAGGGACTTGTTCAACAAGAAGCAAAAGCACTACTATGCTTTATTTGAAACAGAAGCTGATCAGAGGCGTAAATCAACAATTTGATAGGGAAAAGAGGGGGAAACAGAATAGACTAAGGCTATGCAGGGCCTTGAAAATGAAGACATACATTTCCTGGATAAAGGAAGGAGAGGACACAGTCAAGGACACAGGTTAGGACAATAATCTTGTAGGGAGCATATTTTGAACAGATAAAAGATATTTGTCAAGGACAAGTAAAAGGAGATTGCATTAACTGAAACATTACGTTGAGACCAGGATAAGAATTTTAGCTTGCAAGTATACCGGAAAAAACGCTGTACCTTCATAGCCACTAGCAAAAGGAGCTGACTCTTGATGAAGAACAGTTTACACCTTCGTAACTAGAAAAACTGGGGAAGAACACTTATCTCCACTGGTACTTCTCTTGCAAGATGCTACTGCCAAGACAGCTGCAAACTCTGCCAAATGCAATACATCTCCTTTGCATTGTATCAGTTTGCATACAGTGAGGAAATGTGACATGTTCTTAGCCTGTACCGAGCAAGCTGCTGAGCTCCCTTTCACCTTGACAGTTTATGACAAGGACACGAACTTTCTGCTGTGAGGATGGAAATATTTTACTGATTTAAGGTAAGCTCTCCTCTAACTAGATGATCTTTGAATGCTTACCTTGAAATCATAGACAGTCACATGAACTCACTTGTTAATAGTTTTCCTGCTCTTTAGAAAAACAAGATTAAATCGTGTAATCATGGGCTGAATAAAGCATATTGCCCTCAGCCATACAAATAATTATTACTAGCCTTTGATTTGCTGTCTTACATTTCTTGAGAAGATAATATTCTACCTTTGGAGTGTCTTATCTGCTAGCTGATATTATTTATATAAAACAATACAATCTAATAAAGGGCAAAAAACTTTTGTCTAAAAGCCTCAATGTAGAAGGCAATCATTTTCTTTCTCTAGCAAGTTCATCTGCTCTTAAAGATAAGAGTTAAAATTTTTGGACTGCTTTTGTCCATGAAATCTATTTGCTGTGATATTGTAGAATCACGATTTTTATCATGAACCTCACGATGCATAGGTTTTGGGTTGGTTTTTTTTGAGGCCTAGCTCCTAAACTTGAGAGAATTTTGGTTTGTTTGATTTTTAAAGAAGGTCTTTATAGCCTACATAGTTGTAGGGAAGAAAACTTGAGTGAATACTAAGCACTCAAACTACTAAATTAGAAAACTGAAATGTTTCAAAGCCAATTTCAGGAACCAGGTGACTTCTGAATGCTTGGCACACCATGGTGGCACTGTTGATATCACAGAAGCTACAAGTCCATAGTAGTTCTTTCAACATTAGACATTTATCATCAGCCAAACTAGTTTTCTGCATGAGATTGAGGATAATTGTTAATACCTCCATGGATTTAGAGATACTGTTAAAGTGAAATGGTAACAGGGGAGTAGTGGGTAACAGTAGGTGAGTGTTTGGAACCAACTGTGAACTACTTCCTTGGCTAGGGGCATTTCCTGCTCTGTGTAGGACCGCTATACTGTTCTGTACTACTGGGTATATAAAAGAAGGACTTACATGGTGGCTATGGCAATTTCCTCTCAGAGAAGCAGAGGTTTGCCAAATCACAGAAACAGCTTAATAGTTTTTCTTATTTTTATCTGTATTTGCTCTTAGCACATAATTAATTCTATTTTCAAAATGCATTTTAATTTTGAATAAGATTCCACATGCAGATTGTTAGGGAGGTATTCAGAGCATAATCAGGCACTTCCACATTGAAAAAGGAATCAGCTGCAGGATGAGAATACATATTCTAACCATTGAGAGCTCAAGTCTCAGCCCCAGCTGTGCCAATAACTATAGATGCCAGCCAAGGATTTGGAATAGGGTTTTGTTCTGGAGAATGAAAGATGGAGACAAGTGGAAGGAAAGGAAGAAAAATACCCCAAAGAACTCTTCCAGCTATGTGCAGAATAATTGCAAATGTCTTGGATATGCACCTATTTTGCTACATCCTTAAAAAATACATGCTTTTAAACATTATCTTCCTTTTTTTCCCTCCCTGGCCAGTCTCAGGCATGGGAATGAAAGAAGTTGAGTGCCAGAGCTTAGGACGAGTCCTGAATATCTAACACCCAAAGAACACTTGTAACAGAGCCTAAACATTCAGAGATAGTTTTGTTTTTACACAAATGATAATCACCAATGTACTGGTATTAATGTCTGTTCTGTGTGGACTCTTAACACTTCATACAGAGGACAGGCAAGGTATAATGGCGGATGAGGAGAAGGAGATTCAATGAGGATGAGAAATGGGCATCTCTTTTCCTCACCTCTCTCCTTTTAGAGGCATACCCTGGGATTTGAGATGACATTGTCACCTTATGCAATGTCCACATCTATTTGGAGTGGCTTATTTTGAGTGTGGCAAACTATAACAACATTTTTATTTTGGGAGAATATAACAAGCCAGTTCACTTCCTGAAGTGAACACTGACTTTGCATTTCCCCACTTAAGCTGTTTACTTTCTCTTTTGCATTAGTTGCATGATAAAAAAAAAAAAATAGCATTTCAATTAATTTCTAATAAACTTTAAGTCAATTTCACTTTCAGATTCTAATTTAGACTAGTAATAAAATTAGCTTACAACTACTGTAAGGAAATTAATAAAAAATTGCTTCTGGGGGAATATTAAGAAATATAAATGGAAATATTTCTATTGTGTTTAAATCAATAACATGTATTTACAAAATCAAAAATTTGGCCTAGATTTTTTACTTAGAGTCACCTTTGACTTTTTCTTATTGATATTTCATTTCACCAGATATTTTTAAAAAGTTTTTAAAAAAATTGTTGTGAGGTCATGTAATGCACTCCATTCTTTTTCTTTGTTTCCACACATGCCAAATAATGCAAAAGAAAGTAATGCAATTTCATACTTTTTAAAAAATATTTATTGCGGTAATACCACAATAATCCAGACCTCTGACCCCACTGCTGGTTTGGAACTCTCAGCCTGTGTCCTTTCCAAAACAGGTGATCAAATTGGCTAATCTAATAGCTCCTGGAGCACTGATTTGTGAGCTGTGAGTACATACTGAAAGGATATGTTAAAAAAATTAAAAATTTAAAGATTCTTAATATTGAAGCCAGGAGAAACTGGTTATGAGCAAACTAGATGGAATTTTGCTTTGATATTATAGGGAACTATAAAAGTAACCGAATTTCAGAGATCCAAGAACATAAGACTATGCTGTTGAACACCACAGCTACGTGAAGTTGAGATTAAAACATAAGGTATGTTGCTTAGATAGGTAATAAGGCAAGTTGACAGTCCTATATGTAGCCAATTTATCAGCAACTTAAGCAGCAAGCAATCACATAAGCTTACACCAAGCTAAAACACCTAAAGTGAAATTAATTCAGATGCTGAGAAATTTGCAGTGATTTACATTTGCTTGAGAACACGTGGATACCGGCAATTTGAATGACTGCCACTCAAAAGTGGGAATGAAATTAAGATCAATCTCTCTTGCTTATTGCTCTCTTCCTCTTACTGTGCTAGATAACATTAGGCCTTTGAAGAATCAGTCCCTTAATGGCCTTCCAGCTCTTACCATTAAGAGACCATTTGGATAAGGAAATGAGATTATCTACAGTTGGAATTAGCAGTAGTCAGAATTGATAAGGTTCTTTAAAACATCCTTAAGGTCCATTTTCAAAAGGCAATAGAAGTTCCTACCTGTGATACAAAACTAATGTGAAGCTATACATGCATTTCATTCATCTTGGAAAGAAAAACCCATTAAATGACAGCTGAGTCAGTTAATAATACCTTCAAGAACAGCAGCTGAGTTATGAACCTTATTCTACCTGAGGAATGTGAGCATATTTGAGTTACAGGTTGGTAACGCAATTCTTAAACGAAGGCGAACACTTGTGGATGAAGAAATGAGAATTCCAAGTCCACAACGCGATTCTGGAATGAAGGCAAAAATCTTTCTGGAATTTCGCATTTATCTCTTTTCCACACAAGACTATGTATGCCTTCATCTTCAAAGCCTCGCTCATTTGCACAGACCTCCACACAAGACTATAACACAAAGACAGCCGATCACGCATCAATCAAATATTCTATCCTAGATTAACAGGGGAACAAGCTGGTAGAGTCAGAGTGTTAGCTAAAGAACAGAGGGGATATGGCTCACAATAACATCAGTTGATTTGAGATAAGTTGATTCCGAGATAAGTTATTGCCCCTAACAGCAGCACTTGGACACTGTCCATTATGCTGTCTCTAAGGATAACCGAAGCTATTTGCAACAGCCTTGGATTCTTCAATGCTTCTGGAATGCTGTGGCCTTTAAACAAGTGCTCTAAACCAAAAAAACTGCAAAAAGAAAAACTTACTTCTGTGAAAGCCAATAAAAATACACTTTTCCTCCCAGTTTAACGCAGGCTATGAGAAACAGAAGTCTGGAAATCCAATTAATATCTTTTCCCCACCTCTGGAAAAGGGTATCTTTTCTGGCAACAGTTATTTCAAGGCCAGGTATGGCAGATTTAGGAGGCATCAATGGGAAACACAGTAAAAAGAGAAAGACTAGGGGAGGGAGAGAAGGAGGGAGGGAGGATGTGTGCACACATTGTCCAGTTAATGGCACAGTTGTCTAGGAGTCAACAATCCTGGATTTCATCCCATTCTCAGCTGAGCACATTATGGTATTTTGGGGTAGTCACTACATCCTTAAGCCTCACAAATATTCATTTATATAAAAGCATACACCTTATCTGCTACTTCACAGTGTAAGAACTTGACAGGTTTGATTTAAATCATGAAACATACATCAAGCCTTACATCACCACCAATTCAGAATCTGAGGCGTGCAGAACCTTGGAGTGCGGAATCATACAGAATGAACATGCCTGATATCTGAAACACTAAAATATGACCTTTACAGCTGGCTCTCACCCTCATACAGAACATTATGAAAATTTCTCGTACAAGCAGATAAAAATTTTACAGAAACTATGAAACAATTCTGTTTTCCTTTAAAAATTGCTAATCTAGAATGCTCAGAGGGAATGAAATAGTTCTCATAATAAAATTAAAACAATAATGGCTAATTTCTGTTTAACAGATAGTATAGTCAGTATGAAATTAATGTAAGCCACATCAGCTTTACACGGATAATTACACTTTTATTGATCCATTAAACCCAGAATATTTTGATAACATTTAAAAGATGATTTACTCAGTAATCATTAGCTTTGCATAGCACAGATATCACAAAAGCAAGTAAATGAAACATCGTTTAACTGCTTAGGAAAGAAGGGAGATGAAGAAGAACAATAACGCATCAAGTAAATTAACCCATTACATGTAAGCACAAAAAACTACTGCAGCTTGTTGAAACTCTTCGTTGATGGGGAGTGGTGGTGAGGGGAAGACAGAGGTCTCCTGCCAAACAATTACAGGATATAAGGGAAAGAAACCCACACAAGTTGTACTGAAGGAACACATGCATACTGGTACCCATCCTCTTAGTAAAATCCTGTGTACCACTGAACTTCATAAAATAAACACACAGTACCTAGATCTTGCATTGTGTTTGGGCTTGAAGGAATTGCCTATTATGTGCATGCTTCAGATTTGCCATCAATTAGCAGATACTCCAGAACAGCAGTACAATACTTAAAAATTCTTGGGGAATAAGGGGTGGGGGGAGTGGGGCTGAAGAAGAGTGTGCTACGTAAATATATAACTACTGTTATTAATCTCGGAACCCCCCCAAGAAACATTAGTCTCATTTTAGCATTAAAAATTAGAAGTAATATACTAATTAGCATGACATCCATGTAGTGCACTTTATAACAGGTGAAAGATAGTAAAACCACGTAGTTCCCTCAGAGATGAATGAGGGCAGGTGATGTGCAGAGAAACAGCACACTTAGCACTGACAATACATGATGGAAGCATTCAAAAGCACTTGCGATGGACAATAGAGGGACCCGCTTCCTCATATTCATCTTTACTGATCCACATTTGCTGAAAGGTGGATAGAGAAGCCAATATTGAACCCCCAATCCAGACAGAGTATTTACGTTCTGGCGGTGCAATCATCTAGAAGAGAAGTGCAATCTGTTGTAAACAAAGTGACAAGTAGATAACGCAGTAACATCTCTTTGGATGAAATAACTAGGTGAAAGTCCTCTCATTACACCAGTGCAAATCCACTGCATTAAAGCTGAATTAAAGCACCTAAAAGGTAAAAAGGCAGCCATATTTTCTATCTTCACCTCAAGTCAACAGAGCTGCTGTGTTACTAAAAGCAGACAAATAATGGCAGCCCATGAGATATATGAAGATGGCCCATAAAATGGGTACCAAAACTAAATATATAAGAAAGAAAAATAAAACTTTAAAAGATTAACTTAATTTGGTCACAGATAAAGACTAGTGGGGCAATACTGAACAAAATGGTCTGCAGATTTTTTTTAAAGGATCAAATAGTTCTTTAAGTAAAAAAAAAAAAAAAAAAAAAAAAAAAAAGAGTTGAGATGCAACGTCCTAGTAAGCTAAGCACTAGATGCAGGGCTAGAAGATCTGCAGCCTATTCCCAGCTTAGCCACTGACTTGTTAAGATACATTGGACATATCACTGCTTCTGTGTGTTCCTGTTTCCATTTCTGCCAGTTGGTGTCATGTCTGTTCAGAAGGCAGGCTGTTGCCTGATAAAAAGAGACTCTGGATTTCACTTAGATTTCACTTTGGGTAGTAAAGTAACATGAAACAGTAACCCTGACTCAAATGACAATTTCGCTGCAGTGTCCACAGACAAATCCTTCCTTCAAGTCAATCAGCACAGACCTGACTTAGTCCTACAGTATGGACACCTACCTGACAGGACCAAAATGCAGGCAATTTTACATTAGGATTCCAGAGCTATTTAACACTAGTACATATGCAGCTAAGTACAGATGAGACAATCATATATAATGTTGGAAACTAAATCATATTAACATTGTTCAATATCCTCCATATTTTGCCCATTTCAAAATGTTCAAACACCAGTGAACAAGAGACTACAGATATACCCATAGTAATAAATTCTGAGGGCAATAGCTGAAATCGCAATTCTGCACTCCACTCTGCTAGATCTGCACTGGCCTGTGTCATTACACAAAGAAAGATGACAAGAAAGGACCACTGAATCCTGTCCCTTTCTCCATTTACCATAACTTCTGTTCATTAATGAAGCAAAGCAATTGTGCAGTTGGAAAACAATAGCATACAGAGAGACTGCTTCTAGACTAGTGCACAAGAGCACTCCAAGCTATACATTGTCTTGCATCCAAGCTGAAAGGGTCCTTTCAAATAGCTAACAAAGTGTATACCTTGCATGCTGCTGGGTTTTTGAATTTATTAGTAAGGAAGAGTTCTCCTGTAACTGCATATGCAATCTACTCCACTGAAACTTCTTTCACCTTTTCCACTAATGAGCTTATAGCTAAGCGCTGAAGTCCCAGTAACTTCTGAAGTTACTCATGCCCCCTTTGGTATTTACAGCTCCATCCTCTCTACTTTTTCCCTACCTCTTTTGTTGTTCCTTCGGTCTCAGTCCTTTTCTCCCTCGTATCCTTGTCTCATTGGAATCTTACAGGACTTTTCTCCTTAACTGCTGTTTCACTTTTCCTTTGAATGACCTCATCAACTCCCATTCCTTCAACAACTCTCTTTACTCCAGTAACTCTCAAATGACTCTTCCAATCTGCTTTGGCAAGTAGGAGGAAAAGAGGTATTAAGCAACTTGTCTGAGGCCTAGCTCTGCTAACTTCAGGACTTCTGATGCAAGTTCTGGATGTTCCCTTATGGACATTTTTTTTAAAAAAAAGAGAATGTGCAAGTGTTAACGTAAGTCCTACCTTAATCTTCATAGTACTTGGAGCCAATGCTGTAATCTCTTTCTGCATACGGTCACCAATACCAGGATACATTGTGGTTCCTCCAGAGAGAACATTATTAGCATAAAGATCCTTACGGATGTCAATATCACATTTCATAATGCTGTTATAAGTGGTTTCATGGACACCTGCAGATTCCATCCCTGCGTGGAAATAAGTTTTCAACATGTTATTTCTGAATAATGAGGAACCTACTTCTCTATAACCCCTTCTTTTTATTACTGTTAAAATGACAGGAAGACTCATTAGTCCAAGCCTGTTTTCTCACCTGTCTCCCTTAACAAGACTCCAGGAAAAAAGCTATATGATACTTGGGAGAGGAAGGAGAAACAGACAGGATGTACTCCCCACCTTCTTTTTCATCTTGGCAGAGGACAAGATTAATAATTATACAAGCAAAATGTACTTGAGAAGAAGAAAGATCCTCACTGTTTTCGTACTGAGTTTTAGACTTCATCAAGTAAAAAAAGAAATGAGATGTTCTGGCAGTTGTTTGCCATTCTTATAACCTTATATCATGCTGTTAGCTAGAAATAGAAGCCCACTTGACATTCCAGTGGGCTACTTTGATTTTGAGGTGTCAGTTTAACTAAAACACCAGTACAGTAAAGATAACTTATGGTAGCATTTTTTGCTAAAGAAGACCAGAAAAGATACAGTACTAGAAGTACAATTTGAACTTTAACTACTATACTTGTAAGTTAACTTAACACACACATTTTGTCAAAGATGTGATCCAAGATGTGACCCAGAAAATTGTGGTTTCTAGAGCCATGTTTCTGATACTGAAACTGATTCTGATACATTGTTTAGCCTCAACTCTGATTCCTGATACACATCTGGTAGCCAAATTCCTTCATCCATTATGGAGAATTTCTGTAAATCTCACTCCTGCTAATGTTCAGATACAGAACTTGGAGCTACATTAACGCTAGAATAGTTTATTTCTACATGCAAACAGAGATGGCTCTGCTATCTTGTTTAATGGAAATAGTGCCAAACTGCCTGTAGCCATTTTGCCCAGACCTGGTGGATGCCATTTCAGCAGGAAGTAGGGGGACAAGTTTGAGGGCAGCATGAGTTGCACATGAAATGTCAGTCATCCACTGAATAAGATGGGAATTTTGACATTACAGATAAAAATGCTGGAAAAGAATATATGATTTGATTTTGTTAAGTTACAGATTAATAAAATAAATTGATATACAGAAGCAGTGTCTAGATACATAACCAACAAAAGTAGCACTGTGCAGCTATAAATCAGCCAGTCAATAGAAAAAGCATGATCTTCTGACAGTACTCTAAACATTACCTTAAAAACTCTATCGCATTAATAAAAGTTGAAGCTGTCTTAGAATTTTGATATTTCTAAACTGACAGGCATCTTTGTTCAGCAGCAGCAGCAGCAGCGATGTTCATAGCTTCTAAAGAGCTAATCTGATTAAGTCAATAGAAGCTGCATGTTTCTTTGGACATTTGAGAATAAATCTCTAAGCCCCTACAGCTGAAGGCTTCCTTTATATTTTAACGAAGTATTCTTTTCATATTCTGTCAAGCCCTTAGAAAGAAAAGTCCTGTCCCACCTATAAAGGATGGCTGGAAGAGAGTTTCTGGGCATCGGAATCGTTCGTTTCCAATGGTGATGACTTGTCCATCAGGAAGCTCATAGCTCTTTTCAAGAGAGGAGGAGGAAGCAGCAGTTGCCATTTCATTTTCAAAATCCAAAGCCACATAACAAAGCTTCTCCTTTATGTCTCTCACAATCTCCCGTTCCGCTGCAGACAAACAAGTCTTATCAAAATACAGTATGACAGCTACGACACACAAACTTTTTCATACATGTTTCTGCATGTGCACAAAGGCCAGATGGCCTGTTAGATTCTGACATTGACCTCTCTGTTGTCTCAACTAAAATACTTTCTACTTCCATCTACTTCCACACAAATAAAATACATACTACTGTACCACAGAATATTGTAGAGATTAGGCCACATTTACATCACAAAACTTTTATCAAATCTCCATCAGTTCATCCATTACTAGTTACTAACTTTGCTCCTCTGTGTGTGAAATAGGTATGATCAAACACAACCATCAGTTAAATTTCTTGATGATGCAAGATTTCCTGATAATGTAGCATCCTCATCCTTGATGCACAACATATCTGCTGAAAGGCTTAGCCAGGAGAATCCCACTAGCTAACATGAACCATTTTTCTCTGGCCTATCTACTGATAAGGATTTTGCTGCATCTTACCAGGTACACACTAGCAGCGTAACAGGACAACTAACAGAGCAAATGCATGCAAGGTGCATACAAAACACAATTTATTACCAGTTGTGACAAAAGAGTAGCCTCTCTCTGTAAGGATTTTCATGAGATAGTCAGTCAGGTCTCTGCCTGCAAGATCCAGTCTCATAATGGCATGAGGCAACGCATAACCCTCATAGATAGGCACGTTGTGTGTGACACCATCCCCAGAATCCAAAACTATTCCTGAAAAGAAAAAAGAAAAAAAGCTGATTATTTTCCACTGATATAGAATCTCTATATTCTCCATATTCTAAATCAAAATATGCAAACAAATAAAGATGCTCGCATGATAATTCCTTCTGTCATTTTTATAACTAGAGATCTGTTCGTGTGAGCTGAAGTTGTTAGCATAAACTAAGCGGCAATTGCTTTTGGGGGAAAAAAAACCCATGAAACATTCAGCAATTTGACTGTATTTTTCTTGCTGAACAGATGCTAACAATAATAATCCTACATGTGTACACAGTATTTCATTTCAGAAGACCCCTAGCATTTTATAGACATAATATAAAAACTGTATATAAAAATCTGTGTACCATTAAAATAAACCACCCCATTAGGGAAAATATAACAATGGTTTATCAGTGCAGAACAATGCTACTTATATACTTGGATAGGTGGTGAAGTATATGTTTTCCACTCAAAATGAATAAAAGTTTCTGATATCAAAAATGCATACAAGCAGTTGAGTTTTAAACATAAAACAATTTATGACAGATCTTTATTCCTGTAAGCCAGTGATCTTTTCATACAAAATTAGATTGTGGCATCAGGCTGCAAAGACAGATGGTATTTTAATTTTTTTTTTTTTTTCCAAAGTGTATCAAGACCCAAGGGTTGCTAGGAAGTAATTTATGGTCTTAATGCTTGATCAGATTCTAAATGGCAATGAGAAAAGATCTCCATGCTAATTCTAATGATCACTTAACAGCCAACATCAAGTTAGGCAACTGAAATTCAACATTTAAACTAAATATTTTCATTTAACTACTAAAGGGTATTTTTCACTGACTGGGAATGGAGCTCAACAATGAAGATAGGTCTGAAGTGAGTAAGAAGAAACTGTGGGCTTGAAACAATCAGTTAAGATAGAGTTTCCTTCTATGCTGGGCAATTAGGGCAGTATTAAACTGTATCATCTTTCAGCAGTACACACACTTTATATTCACAACAGAAATGTTCATATAGTTAAGTAGTAGTGACTTGAACTTTTGGGGCAGAAAGACTTAAGATCTATACCTATAACTGCTATGAAGCTGCAAATAGCTAAGAGGTACTTGTGCAGTATAGTGGGAAGCACTCAGTTTCCAGAGTAATCAGTTCTTTTGAATACATAGCTGGTATGCCCTTATCAACATACATTCATGTATGCATACACGTACACACACACACATACGAGAAAGACGTGGACAATACAACTTCCAGAAAGACTCACCAGTAGTTCTTCCAGATGCATACAGAGACAGCACTGCCTGAATTGCTACATACATGGCTGGCGCATTGAATGTCTCAAACATAATCTGTAATTAAGAGTTTGGGTATCTTTAGGATCTACAGTTAAGAGTATCTGAGGAGATGATAATTCTTTTTTTAATGAGTACTGCCATACAGTTACTAGTCCCGAGTCCTTTCCTGATATGTGGTTCTTTTGTGAACAGTGTACTGTTTTCTTTAAGATTTAATAAAAATCACAACTCAGTGGGTGTCTTTCCATTAACCTCAGACCACCAGGTCAGATTTTTATTGACACTATTAATTGAAGATGACACCTCTCCTTGGGATAACTTTTCTATATTGATGGCAGGATTACGACAACACAGCAGTTTGAAATATTAAAGATTTATTGAATATATAGCTGGAAACCATGAGGAAAAATCTAATCTATTCCTGTCTCAAGAAATAATTAGCCACTCCTGAAAGTTCTTCTTCTGTCTCAAAAATTCCACTGCTGGAGTATTCCCAGATTCCTCCAGCAAACAATTCTAGTGATACACTGTCCGTTCTATTAGAGGGGTGGTCTTATTTTCTAGCTAAAACCTCACTTGCTGTAGTTTAAATCCATTAGAACTCATTTTGTCCCCACCAAATGCAATAGTTTTTTTTTTCTCTCTCTCTTTATGGCAACCTTAACATGTTTTCCATTGTCTTCTCTACTCTAAAAAGCCCCAGTACTTCCCCTCTTCTGCACCAGTCCACTGCAATTTCATCTGAGCAGGTGGAATAACATTTGTTTCCAACTGGACTTCCACTGAAGCTCTGCTAAGTAAAACCATTATGGGCAATGAATTAACATGCTCTGGAGGGGAATATGTGCCCTATCCTTTTTTAAATAAATGCCATCTACTTTCTAGACAGTGTTACCCCATTACTACTGGAACTGCTATGACAACACCTCACCACTGCACCTTTCAAAAGTCTACAAGCAGAGTGATCGAAGTCACTTAGACTTTTGATTTCATAAGCGAATATCTTTACCAATGATGTATGTTTTTGTATGCTTTCAATTAAAGAATACATTCATTATTGATATTTCAAAGTTACTGTAATGAATTTAATGTAAAGTGACAAACAATAAGCCTTTTTTAAAAATCTTGAAATCAGGATTTATCATTACAGTATAAAGACAAAGAAACAGTCACAGACATGTCTGCTGCATAAACCACACTTCCTGGTTATTACAAAGTAGGCTTTTCTTCATTTTTGTTGTTGTTTATCATTTCCCAGTTGTATTATTTCCCGGTAACATGTGCCGTCAACCTCACTACTTAGTTTATTTACACTGCTACTAAATTGATGCATAATCTTCCTATTAGATATATGCCAAAAGTGTGCATAAAGTGCAGAGTCACATTCAATTTTCCCAGGTGATTTTAAACCTCTATCTGTATTTAAATCACATTTACTGGTCATTACATCACCAGTTAAATTTACAATATGGACTTTTGAACAGAAAGTTCCTCTAATGTAATAATACAAACCTCTGAGGTCTACTTTTGGTTCTGATATTAATTTGCTAAATCAGACACTGAGCATGTCACAGGCAGAAATGTTCAGCAAAGCATCATTTAAGACTGAATGCTTTTAGACCAATCTGTTTTCCCAAGTGAGCACAAAGACTCCATTTTTTGGAGCACTCTTCCTGATTCCCAAGGAGATGCTTCAGTTCAGAGTTCTACAAAAATGTACACGGTGGCCTTTAAAAATGTCTTTATTTAACCTCTTCAAAAAACCCACTCTTGATATGATAGCTGGCATTCTGTTGGATGCAAAAGTGTTTGAAGCTACAGTCTTCAGGCTAGAAAGCAGGAGTTTCTACAGCATGAGCTGAGGAGCTGGGCTAGTACAAATGAGCATCCTCTGTAGTCAGAGGCAGGTACATAAAAGGTGTCATGATCTAAACTCACACAAGTGGGATTCAGCCACTTTCCACACTTTCCCCACATAGTGAATTGAGAATATACATACACTTTTCTGGACTTACTTAAACACTAAACATTTCATGGCCATCCAGAGAATTGATATTGCATAAGCAGCAGAAACATCAGCTCTCTCATCGTAGCTTAACCAGTGCATCTTGATACTAACTTTAAGAGATCACCTCCCGGATTAAGAAAAAAGTTGAATATCCAGGACTATTGATATTTTGGATGCTTCTATGCAGAAGTGATCTGCAGGCAAATATTCCCACATGGTAGCAGACAATTACCTGAGTCATTTTTTCACGGTTGGCCTTAGGATTCAACGGAGCCTCAGTCAGCAGTACAGGGTGTTCTTCTGGTGCAACACGAAGTTCATTATAGAAAGAATGATGCCAAATCTAAAATGAAAGGTCGATTTAGAAAAATGTTCTGGAAAAGAATCTGTCCACATAACAGACCTACACAGAACGCTTTTCAGCTTTCAATCTCAGTAAATTTTATATAATTTTACAATTGTATATAATATATATAAAATTTTATATCACATATAAACATATATATGTAAATTCATTAAACACATTAGTAGTTACATATAAACACATTAAAATAGAGAAAAAGCACTGAAGAGTGAACCAGCCAAATTCTGCTCTAATTTAGGGGGAAAAAAAGTTTATAATTGATTGTAATAACAGAATATAATCTACACAATGGAGTCCTTCCAATGAGGATTCCCTAAACAGATTACATATCATCCTCTCTAAATGGGGACACTTGTTAACACTCAAACCCTGTGTTCTGACACAGAAGCTGAGCCAGGCACCGAATTGTTAGATCTGGAAAGATTTCTCCACTGCCAGCTGCTTGGAGACTAAGTTCCAGGAGACTGAGTTTCCCCATGAATGTAAGTTGTAAGTCTCTGCTAAGACAGTCTTTATATATCTAATAATTTCCAAAGAAGTGAAAATCCCTCTTTGCCTCAGACATTTATTTCATTCAGTATATCTTGAATCAAACTCTCACTCACTATAAACTAAATGCATTAGTCACAGTCTATAAAGTACTATAGTATTTTTCATGGTGGAAGGTGCTACCTGCCTCCAACGCTGCTGGCTTTCATTGTTCTTCTGACACAGGGGGGGCCTCACCATCTAAGCACTAGGGCTATGAGGCACTGAAGGGATTTTTTTCTTGATGTCAGCTAAAAGACTCCTTGCCTACCTATTTAATGCTTACCTACATTTCTTTCTTTCTTTCTTTCTTTTCTTTCTTTCTATTTTTAATTCCAGCATTGCCTGAACCAAGGAACTTGTTTCTGAGCACAAAACCTCAGGATATTTTAATGGGTAACTTATTTAATAAATATCCTTGAGACGTTATTATACTCCAGAATGAACTTAAGTGGAAAAAAAGACCTCATCTAAACTGAAGCCTACAGTCTCCAAAGTCTACAGCCATCCAGAGCCGGAATTACACATTAAGAAAATTATCAGCCCTAAAAAAGCAAATCCCTCTCAATCCCCTAAAAATCAGATGTTTCCAGAACTGGGATTTGGGATGGAGGCCACCTCCCATTGGAAGATTTAGAACAAAAGGCAGGGATAAGTTCACTAAAACAGAAAGTAGTAATGCAAAAGTAAAAAAAAAAAAAAAAAAAAAAAAAAAAGAAAATGTATGTTAGATATAAGGGGAAGAAAAAGATCACAATTTCAGACAGGAAAGCAGTGAATGAAGGACAGAAGGAAACCTCTGTGCTCGCATAATTAGAAATTACTGAAGATTTCTACAGTGAGGAACAACCCAGTACTAATAAGGCAGGACTGTGTCAAAACCTTTATCATTTTGCAGGTGTTTCTCAACACCAGGCAGGACGAGGCACTGTGCAGACTATTAGAGCTGATCTAATCATAATTGATATTCCACAAAAAAAAAAAAAAAAAAATCGGTGTTGTTTTTTATAGGTCATAAGAATTAAATTTAAGCAGCAGGTACAAAAGCAAAGAGAAATTGGTGAGGAAGGATTATTCCAACACTTGCTTGAAACATTTATGTAGTCATCAGAGCCAGAAAACGCTCCGTTCTCATGCTTTCCCTCCCATACGTTATCAGTTCAGTTGCTGTGAACAAATTAATAGTGATGTACAGTGCCCTGCACTATTATCCACTGGAAAACAGAGCAGTCCAAATTTGAATATTGTGAACTGAAGCACATGAGAAGAATAATGCTTCGTTTCATTGCCTACACATTCTACTTTTGATTCCCAAGAACGTCTATGCATCCTGCGGCATCCTCGCTCGCTTTCTCTCACACACATGCACACACACACTCATACTTATTCACAGGTCTAATCTTTTGGTGACCCCCTCTTTTTGTAATGTGTAGATGGTTGAGCACTGCACTATTATGTTTTTGTCTCACTTTTGGCACATTGCCCAGTAACTGGTTTCTTCTACATTATGCAGTTTTTTAGTGCTGTTATTTCCAAGCCTTTAAAAGAAATTCGTGGTTCAGGTCAAAGTCATGAAACTGGTTTAAAAATCACAGAAGAATATATATACATACATAAAAGACTTTCCCTTAGCTTCAAACTTTAGGCATTGAATTTGGGAATTGAATTGTGTGTGTGTGTCTGTGTGTGTGATAGAACTTCAATGGAAGTTGAAATTTTCATGTAATCATGTGACTGAACGTATCAGGGAAGCTCATAAGAAAAAACATTTTTTCTATATTTGCAACAAAATTGCAAAAGTTAGCAAAGTTGTTCTACTCTTGCCTCTTTTCTACTGTCTTTGTCTCACATTGCTCCCCTTGTTTCCTATTTCTTGCTCATTGTTTATTTACTTAAAAGCTGCCTTCACTTTCTGTCCCACTCTCCTCCTAGTCTCAGCAAGAAGTCTAAGCACAATTCAGTTTTGCGGCATCTTTGCCAACTACTGCATTTTGCAAGCTAAATGTCAGAAAAAAGTAAGTTTGGCCTAGAGACCAATTTTCACAAGTAGTTCTTCCACCCATTTCAGTGCCAGACTGACAAAAAGAGCGACCTACAAGAACCCATATAATATCTGACAATTATTACCGAATTACAGCACTGCCTGAAATCTCCACCTCTGAACACCCTTGGAAACTCCATGTCTGAAAACAATCAATCTAGCCATTAGGCCACCTCAACACAAAAAAGCACGTGCCACTTTTTTAACCTCTCTGATTCCTTTTTGCTGCCTAGATTTTGGATAGTCTGCTCTAGCATTGAGCATTACCCAGAAAGAGACATACAGTTGTGTTATATTCAGTACAACATTTAGATGTGGAGCCCAATCACTGAGGGAAGAACAGAAAATAGTGTCCTACTGCTTCCCCCCTCAACCCTTTTTTGTTCTGTTAAGAACACACACATTCTTGCTGAATGCAGACAGCAAGATAATTATCAGGAAGAGCAACATAATGGGAAGTATATGGCAGACTTTCTACTCTGCAGAATAGACTTCGGTGTCCTCCCAGGAAGCAGTGAAATACTGAAATGCAAACGCTATGCTTCCATCTAGAGGAGTAGGTGGGCAATTTAATTCCAAACAAAATTGAGGAACTCCCATTGCTTCTGTATTAATTTTAGTCTGTTCACCTGGAACACTCTGGAATAATCAATTGGGTTCATGAACATGACATAGTAACTAATTTATGTGATTTTTAGATATATGTATTACAGCTGTATACACTTCATCTCAGCAAGCATGAACACAAGACAACACAGGCCCTGTGTCTTCCTTTCAGCGACATTTTCCACAGAAATAGAAGGCAATACTATAAGTATTTGCTTGTGAAGTCTTCTTCCCATACCCTTCCACTTGGAGATGACAAAGGACTGAATTGTAAATTTGTCTCTGAAGATAACGTACAATATTTCCACATACAGACTCAGATGCTTGCTCCAAAGATCAGGAAATGTGGGACATCAGAGATATTTTGTAGTGTTATAGTGCCCTTACGGTTTTTGTCTCTCCAGTGTCTGCTAGGACACACCTCATTGCCTGTGCCTGGTTCAGGACATCCTTAAACGGACATTTCACAAAGAGGTCATCATACTGGCAGAATGCCAAAAAATTGTGCTTGATAGGGAATAAATAAGCCTTGTCACCATCAGGACATTAAACGATAACTGGAATTGGCAACAGAAAAACATGCTTCAGGGAAAAATCCTATGCCAGACTCTCAAAGAATTAGTATAGGGATAGAAAGCCAAACTCTGTCTTTTCGTCTTTAATTGACACTGAGAGAATGTCGTATATAAGCACAAGATGTGGGCATCACCTATGACCTCGTCTGCGTATGCAAGAAGTAAGGAGGCAAAAATCATCCCTCATCCACATGGTTTTTGTTCCTGACCTAAGTAACGTATCTTTAATATTTTTCCAGTTCTACTCAGATGAATCTCAACCTGTATTTTTTATTTTAGCCACTTACCATTGTGGCTAATGAGGCTAATGTGGCTAAAGACTGAATAAAATACGTATAAAGCATAAATTATTACCGTATTTTTATAACAGATTGCCAAATCTGATAAATAATAAGCATATTTATATACTTTCTGAAAAAACAACAACTGTAGAATGCCAAGACCCGATCAACACCTGGACTTCTGTAATAGCACACTGTATCTATTCTGAAGTTACAAACTCTTCAAGGATTTGTCCTTTGGTTTGCAGGAAGGCTAATAGCAAATTGTATGTCTTATCTAAGATGATGCGTCAACAAAATTACATCAAAAATAAATACCTACCTTTTCCATATCATCCCAATTAGTGATGATTCCATGTTCAATGGGATACTTCAGTGTTAAGATCCCTCTTTTACTTTGCGCTTCGTCCCCTACATAACTGTCTTTTTGACCCATTCCAACCATAACACCCTGCAAAGTATAATGGTCTAATATTAGCTCTATATTTTTTCGGTTAATACTTCACGTGAAATATTGTATCTGCTATTGTTACTGCCATTTCAGAACATACTTCCACAAAGCCAAAAATGTACACCAAACTAAAACGTGAATTTCCTGATAACCACCTACTCTGTGCCAACTCCCCCTACATACACAGTAGGAAGGGCAAGGCAGCTTCTAAAATGAAGCAAGCTACCTCGCACTTGATGCCACTAATGTCCCTGTGGGAGCCCAGTCAAGGCAGGCATCAGTTAATTCATAGTTTCTCCACAAAAGGTGAGTCCTTTGTCACTGTACAAAGAAATGAAGCAAAGGACTTATAGCTCAAAAAAATATATAAACTCTTTTTACTCCCCAGATTCACTTTATGTATTTGGCTACAAATGTGCCTAGGCAGTTCCATTATTGCCTTTGAACAGTGAGATTCCCCCTTGCTGGAAGACCTGCCTAGAACACAGGCAAAATGAAAAACACTTATTTTGAAAAATACAACACAAGAGCACTCCAGACCCATTAATTTACGTGGAAAAGAGGCAGATTTTTTTTTTTTTTTAAGAAGAAAACTAGTTTATCTAAAAATAGCTTGTTTGCATTAGTGAGTCTATCATGATTGCCCCAAATAATATGACCAACATATTAGGCACAATATTATTCAGCAACTGGCATAGAAATATTTAATTTTTCCATGGATACATTTTAATTCCATGTATTCAATAATACAGCCACTGACCTGTTTAACTGTGTAAAATTACATGCCAGCTCTAATCACTAATAAAAGCCAGTGCACAATTTTACAGGTTAAAGAATGGGCATGTTTTAAAGAACTGACATTTAACTTTAATAACTCATAGAGGTGTTCAAAATACATTTTATAAAATTCTTAGTATTTTATGCCTGTCAAACAAGGCCTATTTATCTCCTCAAAAGAACACAGGGAACTTGAGGGAAGGATTTTTACAGCCCAGAAAATTAAAATCTTAGACATAAATAAATAAATAAAAAAGAAAATCTGCATCTTATGTTTATAAAGGAACTATTAGAAGCAATTAAGCAATAAGACCCTTTTCCAGTTCAAGAAACGCCGCATTTATTCTTTCCAGTCCTGAGCTGATAAAGTGATGTGTTAGAGACCTTTTTTGGGAAACTTAATGGGCCCTGCTGGTGCCTAATGGAACAATAAAAGGAGCTTATCACAATTATTCTTTTGTTGTCTCATGTTAGCAATGCTCTGCCAATCTTATTTCTCCTTTGTATTCCTGGCTTTCTAACAAGTAAAAGCTAATAGAAGGACTACAAGCCAAAGAATCTGGGATCCAAAGTGCAAATGTTCAAAGATTTTTACGACTAGGCACAAACAAAACAGTAACAAAACCTCCTTTCTAATCAGCATAATTTGCAGGATGCTGACACATTGTTGTGGAATTAGGATTTTCTGCTATTGACCAGTATTTACAATGGAGGTTCATGCAATATTAAAAATTTGCATATATGTACTATTACATTTTTCAAAAAGCTAGTGACTATCCCAACCCAATCTGCTATTTAAATATTTTTTCAGTAAGTTTTTTCCCATAAGACATCTCCATATCAGCAAAACAGGCTCATGTTCTTCTGTAGTCAGCACCTTATAGTTGAAGAACACCCTTTCTAAATGATTGAGCAGTTTACCTCTCAGTATTAAAGACCTGCAGCTCAGCCCTCCAGCTCTTAACAAGCTGGATTCCTAAAAAGATTGGTGAGAGTTTTGCCTGGATGAGGACAGTACTGGTGCTTTACCACTGCCATATCTAAGTACCAAAAATAAAAACAGACAGCACTATCACTTTGGTACCAACTGACCTGATGTCGAGGACGTCCAACGATGGATGGAAATACAGCCCTTGGGGCATCATCTCCTGCAAACCCAGCTTTGCAAAGCCCAGAACCATTATCACAAACAAGGGCAGTGGTTTCATCGTCATCACACATAGCGCCTCACAACTTTGGCTGCAAAACAGTAATGTGAGAGAGGGGGGAGGAGCAAATGGAAGGGAACAGGACTCTCCATCATTTAGACAGCAAACTACTAAAAAAAATTTTTTTTTGAAAATAGTAAGCCTAAACAGTGAAGCCTATGCTATAGCCCAAATCTTGCAAAGCATGTTAAGTGCTCACACAAATCTCAACTTGAACAGGTCTTACTGAAGCAAATTAATTCGGACATTCAGCCTTCATCAGCCTTCATTCCCAAAAGGGAAATCTCCTCTAATGCAGCCTCAAGGAGGCCTGTGATAGTCTATGTTAATTGGCTTTGTCACCATGGGACAAATTCAGCTAAAGGATACACATTCACCTCTACTTGGACTTCCATAGGTGAAACCCATCTTTTCCAAGGCTGAATCATCTTCTCGATATTTTGTTAAAAGTAAATTAATTATATACTAACAGTAAATTAATTATATGCCTCTACCAGTTAAAACGTTAGTACTGTAGAACACTAAAAAATTATAATGGAAATAATTGAACAAAAAATCTCCCACAACTTCCCTTCCCTAAATCCTCTTCAAGTTCTCGTTGCAGTCAACTGAAGTACAGGCAAATGAGTTACCTAGAAAGCTGTTTTGGGAGAGGGATTTGTTTCATTGTTGAGGGGGTCTTTTGGCATCAAACAGTAAATAAGAATTATTGAATATTCATTCCTTCAAATACTACATTTGTTCCCTAATGGCATTTTCAAATGCAAGTGTCATCAATCTTAAACAAACAACTAAAAATAGTCCACATAAAAGGTTTCAGGGAAGTGTTTGTTGTGTGTTTTTAATGGCAGCTTCTCCGCTAAGTGCTCACTACAGGATCCATTCCATATTTGTAAGTGGTAAATACCTTATCAAAGTGGCTATTCTGGGAAACAGAACAAGACACGGCTGGCACAACTGACCACAACTAACTGAACTTCAGCAGTTGGCCAGCACATCAGATCAAGTCCTGAACTCACTGAAATTGGTGGCCAAACTCCCATGGAGGGAGAGCCTGAATTTCACTACGACTCCTGCTTCAGATTCCATGTTTATTTTTAGGACTGCATGATCGCCCTTTTAGGCAGTCAAGAAGAGGGAAACATCATCTTTTTCCCTCCCTGGCAACTTCACTCAGTAAGGAAGGGTTTTAGGACTGAATGCTCTGTCCCTAACAATGTAAAAAAGAATTAGACTCCTGATGGCGCTACCTTTCCGACTGAGTGCAATGTACAGGGGCAGGCCATTAGCAGTGGCAGACAGCCACTAGGGTCTTTCTTGTAACCAACTTGTGCTGCCCCATTTGGGGAGTTTGATATTTTCCTCAGGCTTTTCAGAGGATCCTGGCAGTTAATACTGAAGTCTGTGAAGATTCAGAAATAAGATTTTCTCCTAACAAACAACTTAGCAGTTACTGTATACTTTGCCCCAGTGTTCAGTCCTTTTCCATGTGCTTTATGAAGCAAGACCATGACATGACTGATCAACACGCTTTTACACGAAATGGAAGCATAACTCAAAAATATGATACTGAAATATTTTAAAACAAGAATAATAATTTTAATTCTTGTTGATATCCCTGTAACTGAAAGATTAGTTTTCTCAGAAGAAAACAGAATAATTTTATCACCTAAAATTGTTAACACGTTTAATTTAGGAATGTTTTAACTATTAGTGGTAGTAGCTAGTATTCTGAATGTTCATTCAACATTTCCATGCATTGTTCATTATTTCCTTCTAAAACCCTAAGGAAAAGGCTGGAAGAATGCAGTTAGTAATTTACCAGCATTACCTAACATTAGAGAGTTTTTTCCAGCTTCTGACTACCTCAGGGTAAATCTTAACTGAAAGAAATTCAGTTCTTAAAAAAAAATAAAGCAAGAATTATATCAGATAAGATGCTAGAATTTAAAAGCAGAGAAATTCCATCTCTCTCACAAAGCTCTGACAGCACAACATCATTCCTTGGTCCTAAAGAAAACTGGCTAGGACAAAGACATTTAATACTTCCTGCTAAGAAAAAATGTTCCTATTCACATTTATGCATAAATGCTTTATAAATACCTTTGTATGCAAAACCAAGGTCATAGCCATACTGAAAGAAACAAAATTCACAGGGAAACCTCAGTTGACCTTCACAAGTCACACTTCTGAGTGCTGGGAGAGGTTCCGTTTACACTCTCATTTAATATTGGTTAGTTTCCAGAGAAGCCACTTAAACTTACTAATAAAATCAATGGCTGAATTTGTTCAAGTTAAAAAAAAAAAAAAAAAAAAAAAAAAAAAAAAAAAAAAAAAAAAAAAAGCTTTGCTTATTATTACACAATCATAAGGTAAATGAACTGATTGGGAGCGCTATTTCAAAGAGGGAAAAAAAAAAAAAAAGAAAAAAACCAACAAACCCAAACCTCCAAACCCTTCCTGGGGTGAGTCATGTTATGTTTTAAAGTTGCTGAATTGTTAGGCTTAATCGTTTTCACACAGCAGCTGTTTCGACATCTTTTTTTCAGATATTTACTGCATACCAAATTATTATTATGTTTCTGTAGTTTTACCATTCACAAGACTGATATCTGAATTATCTATTTCTAATATAATTATGTATCTAATTCGAAACTTTAAGCCTCTAAGTCTTGCAAAAGTCTGTCCCACAAAAAAATACTCATCCCTCCCTCCCCCCTACAAATTTAGGCAAGTCTAGGTAGCACCAAAATTCACAGGGTCATCCATTTTGAAGACTGCATTCATTCTAAAAAATATGATGTATACAGTCTTCTGGTACAAAATGCTGCAAGAAAACTAAATGTGACAGAATAAATTAAAGTGCACCTGGCGCTCCATCATTACATTTTTCTGCTGTTGCTGCTCGTAACTAGCTGTTCAGTTTACATGCATCGGTTCTTCGAGGTTTTGGATGGATTAAGAAGGTTCCATTGTACACAACTAATCTTTGGCATGATGAGAAAGGTCAGCAACGTTGCACTGCAATATTAAGGACAAACCTGAATCACCTTACATTAGGAGTCCCTTTGGAATTACTTCAATGGCTGAGGCAAGCAACATCCAAGCCCACAATTTAGGAAGAGCAAAAAGTGTATACATCCCTAGGAGATCTCAGACCAAGCTCCGAGTAGAGTGAAGCATTAAAATAATGAACTATAACATGAAAAACCTCTCAGGGTAATACTTACCCAGGAAATGGCGATGATTTGTAAAAGCCTCTTTGTAAATGAAATGATCTCACCTTCCATTACATTTATATCAGCTTCTGGAACGGAGTTCACAGAATATCTACATGTGTCAAGCCATTTTTGGAAACGTTTTTTTTCAGCTTGTGCTTATCACAGTGACAGTATAAATGCCTGGATAAATTAGGGCAGAATTTTTAACAACTCTGGATCCTTTCCCATTCACTAACTTGCTATGCCTCATGACAAGAGGATTTTTTTCTCCCTTGAAGACAAAAATCTCTCATGCTAGATGAGTAACACTGGAAAGATTTGTAGGTCCATCGCTGTCACTGGAGAGCATTCTGCTTCATTGTAACACAAATAGCTAAAAATAGCTCATTATCATTCTGTTAAGAGCCATCTATAAGCTGTTACTAATTACAAAAAGAAAATTCTTACCATGTACAGTATTCCTATTTCAACTGTATATGTTATTTGTTTGTGTGGCACGAAGACTGAAAATAGCTGACTTATCTTAATACTCAGATGACACTATAGCTGAAAACAGAGACTGAATCAGCAATAAGTCATTCAAAAGCGATGAGCAGTAACTATTTCACAACTGAAAGACATCAATTACATAGGAATATATTGGATTTATATAGCAATCCAGACCTTTACTAGACCAAGAAATACTAAAAAGCCAACAAAAGGAGCAAGCTTACAGGACTTATCTGCATTGGTAGCAGAGGCTGGCAGTATTTCCCCATTCCACATGACAAAAGCAAATGATGCAGAACGTCAGGTGCAATTTGGCAAATGTTAACTTTGCAAATGTCAAGGGCCAATCAATCCCTCTTTCCCACCTCTTATATGACTGTGCAGTAGACCTCATACACAAGAAACCTTGAACCTTAAGTGGATAATTTGCTTCATTAACATCCATTCAAACAGTCAACCTTGTATTTGCCCATCAGTGAAACCACTAAACTCCTTTCATTTCCATACTTAATAAATATAGTCCTCATGTTGCATTTCTGAAGACAATTAAGTAAAGAAAACCAATCCAGGTACAGATTTGAAATAAATTTGAAGTTCTACACTGTGTGAAACAATTCTGAATAAACACAGTATTTTAAGAATATTGTTTTTCAATGAGGAGTGTAACAGCAAAGAGCCAAGAAAACTTAAAGATGAGGACTATTATGTAATATAAAAGGCTGAGTCTGACCCTGAATCCTGGGTGTAGTGAAAGTCATACGCTAAATTAAGTTTTGTTGTCATGAGGTGCTACATGTGCTATTGATTAGGACACAACTTTCATTGCACCAAAACATACACGTTCAGTAACCATTCACTCAGATAAGAGGAGAATTAGGGAGTGCTTGACAGTCCATTCTGAAAAAAAAATAGAGAATTTAGTTTAATTTTTTTAGTTATAGCTACACCAGTAATCCCAGGTAAACACAGAAGTTCCATACGGGAAAACATCACAGTAAGGTGCAAGATTCAAAAAGGCTGGAAAAGGAATTGCTAACTAACTTTTAAGTTGTAATAGATAGGACTTATTGGGCAGCATTCCCTTAGGTGTTTGCAAGGCTTTGAGCTTTAGAGGAAATAAAAAAATACTACATTTTATTCTTTTTATACTGACCATCTGAAAAACTAACCTGTCTCTTTTTTATATGAATCACAGTATTTTCTCCTCTTCTTTTTTTGTGACTTTCCAATCAGATACGCATTTATGTATAACACAGCATATGACCTCTGCTAGTTTATTTGCTGGCTTCCTCTGAAACTTCAATCTGAACTGTGTTAAATAAAATATTAAAAACACAATTTGTGTCACTATTCAAGGGGCTCAATACACCAACATTCAGTTCAAGTGCTACTTAAAAGTAATTTCACTTATTTTATATGGTGCAAACAATATAGTATAGCTAATAAACACATTTCGCAAACTCCGAAACAACAAAAAAAGGCATTAAAAAAACATTATTGGTGCAACAATGTGAAAAAGCAGAGAGATGACTGTAGTCAAGAGAACAGTAAAACTGATTTGATAGATTAGGACAGCATATAATATATATATATATATATATATATATATATATATATATATATCTCCCTAGTTATTAACAACACAGTGTGGAATGTTACATTAAAAGACTGTTTGGATCCTAGATAAAGCACCAGCTAATATTAGCCAATTTACATTATCATGAAAAAAAGTTTCTTCCTTGTTGAGAATAGACATGCTTTATAAGAGATAACAGGTAAAGAGCAAAATCATGATTAAAGAACATGACTACTGATTATTCAATAAGTACAGGGTGTAAAACCATCATTCTAGCTGCCAGTCACCACAGTATTCACATGTAAGCTGTTTTTAGAGTCAGACAAATAGTTGTGCAGTTTCAGAGAACTAATGTTCCATTAGGTGTCTACAGAAACTGAAGGCAAATCTTCTGCTTCTTATGGTCTCCATGTTGAAAATGTACCACGTATTCATTTATATTAAAAAGGTATCTTGAAGCTTAGATACGTACAATATGTAAGGTTGTATCTTTATAAGCTTGAATTTCATGTGTTGAGCATATGTGTAACAGTTTTCCCCAAAGATAGGCAGTAACTAAACCTATCAAAACGACAAGAAATGGCTATTATAAATAAAATAAAAACCATAAGAAAAGTTGCAGAAAGTGCAGTTTGAAACAACAGCTTAGGAATGTAAGAAGTTAAGTCATTTCTTCATGTCATCTCAATTTTGTTTCTTTAACTGACGCTTGATCATTGGCCTTCCTCATTAACATATACATAGCTGTGCACCTTGTCAGCATTACAAACGGGAAGAAGTCACACTTCATACAGCCACAGAAGAACACTGACTTCTTAAACTTTTTATTTTCAGTCAAAAGAAAATCCATCAAAAATCCAGTTGTTCTTCCTTTATTGCACTCTGTAAAACTTCTTGTTATAATCAAGAAGCCAATAAACAGTAATAGTTGAATATTCATTTAAAATTTATAGTTTAACTCTTAAAATAAATTTTATGTAGAAAAGATACCATTTACAACCCAATCAGTAGTAACCAATCATTATGTACTCACAGACAATATTAAATAACTTGTATGCAGCAGTTCCTTTATAGGGCAAACAGAGGGGAATATTTTCTTCTTAGCAAATATAATATTCCACTGTTAAAGAGCAATTCAAGTCAACTTTGGAGCAACTGTGATATACACAAATTTCTTATAAGAAGCCCAAGACTCACAGAGTATAACAAGAATATATACAGCTGTGTCCAGTGCATAGCTTAACAGCAGCATGTGAAAACTCTAGTATCTTGAATTGGCACACCATTACCTATAGGAAAATAATTTACCCAGAAAATGCAGTATATTCAGAGAATGCCAGTGAGGCACAATAAAACAATAATATGTAGTGTGACTAAGTATGTAAGGAATAAATAGCGTGATTTTGCTCTGGAGGTCAGCAGCTTAGAACAGTAAAGACTTCGCCCTCGAAGCCATCTTCTGAAGGAAAGGGCTCCTCCTTTCATCTAGTTAGGAAACAAAAAACATCAAATTAGTAATCAGGAAGACAGAGAAGAAGCTCCACTATAACATAGACTTTTGAGGGCACTATAAGCTTTCCAGCCGGGATGCAGTAATGGATGCCACAGCACAGGTCATTAGCACAAAGGATTTAAAGGCAAAAAGAAAATAACATTAATAGAAGTGGGGGAAAAGAGGATACAAGATATTTGTGTACTATGTAATTATATATGCTTACTAGAGATGTAGAAGAATAATTACATTCATACATGTTTTATTTAACATCCACATGTGTAATATATAATATAGTAACTCACATTTTAATATGAACATAGGTAAGGTGTCATGTGGCCACCCAAACAGAAAGAAACCAAGGACATGTTTTCCGTACTAAGTATGCTACTTTGAATGAACCTCTTTATGGCATTCCCACCCCTATGATATCTAGCACTAAAAAAGAATACTTCACATTCAGCTTTTCATGAGCAGAGACAAGGAAGAGTCACACAAGTAGCTGATTCATACCAGTGTTTACATACAAAAAGGACAACCCAAAAATCAATGACTCACAGTAACCAAGAGAAATCTGTGCCCCAAGTATGAATAAGTGTTCAAAGAGACACAGGTGAGGCTGAGGGAAGATGGGGAAAAGGAAGGACTAACACAAAGGAGTTTACATTCTGTGCTGTCTTCAGTCCAATCTGCAATTAGCAGTATACAATGTGCATGCCACTTTCGAATAGCTTATAATTCAGGATTTTTAAAAGCTTCTTATTCTTACTTACCTTTCGCACAATAACATGTTCACTAGGATTGATAATTAAGGCTTCCCTTTCCTCCTCAGATTCCATCTGAACAGTGTATTCTGTAGGTACAGACCTGTAACCACTTACTTCAAATCTAGAGAAAAATTAAAAGGGTACACAGTACTGAATTATCTACTTTTCAAAAGTACCAAATTCCTATCATAAACATTATTTTGCATACTTAAATTACTGGGGAAGATTCCCCACAAAAAAACAGTAGGATCTGGTTTATGCTGCCAGGTCTTTTTCAGTCTCTATTTTTAATCTACTCTCAAGATGTTTTGTTTATTCAGAATAACCTTATCATCTCTAGCTCATTAAATAGTGATTTTCAGATCACTATAGTGGTGGAGATTTTAAATCTACTAAGTTCTACTAACTTGGCAAAAAAAATACCACAGACTGAGTCCAACATCAGAAACAAGAAATTAAATTAAAAAGGAAGAAAAACACAAAACTCTTAATATATTCTTGATCCAAAGACTTAGGTCTACTTATTCAACACAATCACACATGCAGGACCACAGACTTTCATTGCTGCATGTACTCACAAACAGGTTCTATTTGCCTCAGAAAGCTAACATGTTTTCCTATCAGTGATCTCACTAAAAAAAAGGCAAACAAAAAATCTGATGATCAAATTTTCAGTTTTGTAGCATACTTTGCATTTAAAACACCCATAGTGCCTCAGAAAACCTCACCATGCATTCGTCCAAGGGCAAGCAGAAGGGAAAGATGGCTTAAGCTCTCTGAACATGCAAGTTATTTCATACCGATGGAAGGACTTAATGTAGTAGTCTAGCTGCCATATACTTTTTAAAGAAAGAAAAATGTCTTACAAGAATATTTACCTGTTACTTTGCTCTTCAAAGAGTCCAAGAGCCTCTTCTGCAGCTTCTCTTCTCCTCTTCTCCTCTGACAGTGTTTCTGTCAGCTGTGAGAGAGCCTGCTGCACTGAATCATATTGTTGCTCAGTCTCTGCAAGCCTATGACAAAACAGAAGCCAGTATTTTAAGTACTGAAAGAGTTAATTCCTTGTTAATTTTTATTAAAGAATTTATTGTTTGTTATAAAAAAATAAAGAGATAAAGAGAGGTTTTAGATTAGGTATTGAAATAAAGTCACCTGTAAGCATAACTCTTTACAAAAATAAACTTTAAATATCACCAAATAATAATAATTCAAGAATATGACTAGCTTCATTTAATCCACTATAAATCCACTTCTCTCTTTTTTCCCCCCCAAATACCTTAGCGAGATGGAAAAGTATTACTTTTGCTCTTAAAACACAACTGTCAGGAAAACAATATCGCTAATACGTGCTCTCAGTCCTGACCTTTTTCTGAGTTCATTTAGCTCCATATTGTCTATCTCAACAATAACTGCAGATCGTTCCTGCGGTGCTCCTGGGGGAACTTCTGTTCTAGCTTCATCCTGGAAAATATTAAAGGGGAAAAAAGCCAGTCACCATTTTTCTAGTTATAAAAATCTTTATTTCAATTAAAGAAGCCATAAGCACCACAGAGCAGCGGAACAAACCACTGTTGTGCCATTTAATCATTTAATTTCCGGAGTTGCAATTTTCCAAACCTGTTTTCCAATGGAAAGTTGATGAAGAACAATGCCTGTTTATGTTGCAGGACTTGAAGGGCACATGTACGCTACATAATACAGGACTGTGCAGCAATCTCTGAGTTATCCAAAGTGAAAGAAAAGCATCTACACTAATGTAACACTGACCATAGTTTCATAAGTAATGCAGCTATTCTGCTTACAAAATCTGAGACAAACTGTGTGTGGTATCACACTGTGCCACATATGCATGCCAGCTCACACGGAGGTAGTTAAGACGTTCTGCGCAGTACTGTTCTTTATCTTGCATTTGCAGACTTCATTCCAGGCACAGAATTCCCCCATGGTATTTTGAGTCCTCATGATACCCTCTAACTATCCAGACTAGTCATTGCAGCTAGCACAGCATGATCAGGGCAGAAATTCTGGGGCCTGCTGTAGGAAAAGGACAAGTCATGAGCAAGCTGGGATGAGCAGCAGGGGTGGCAGTAATTAACTGTTCGGGAATAGATGGCTTCATGCATGTGAGGAAGAGATGATGTTAGGAATCTGAAATCTCCCTTTTATTGTCTCTCAGATAACCTATGCCTGACATAAAGCTTAAAGTATGCCCATTAGCAATGTCTACCTTCAGAGCTAGTGAGTGAGCTTTAGGCTGTGTGAAATCACTGGAAACTGTGCTCAAAGCAGCCTCATGTTTTGCAATCGACCTGTGACAGATATGGAGTTTGAGGGGTCTGTGAGGTAAGAAGTGGGGATTCATTTCTGTTTCAGTTCATAGTTCTTGTTTGTTTTTATTTCCCTTTCTAGAAAAATAAGTGTTGTTTTGTATATGAATCCATATGGTACGTTAGGGTCTTGTATTAACGGATCATTACTCAATAAGCAATGCAGTCCAGGAGGACCTTTTAGAAATAAAGAGATCACGAAGGAAAAAAGATCATAGATGCTTATGAGAGATTACAAAGGGTACAGAAGTGCTGAATAGGGTGTACAGATCTCACTTCTGAAAAATATTACTCAAACACCTTGCAAAATGAATCACAACTGCTCTGAAATTATCACTAATTCCCTAATAATCTGATTATTAGTGATGACTGAATTATCTGTGCTAGCCGAAGGCCAATTCAAAAAAGAAGACACTTCAGAATGACAAAAGCATCTGTGAACACCCACCTTAACTGAAAAGTCAAGTAAAAATAGCTTTGGAGTAATACAGACAATTATCTTCCTTATAAGTGCTTCACAGGCAAAAGCAAAAGTATCAGTACAAATAAAAACGATTTATTTTGTATTCGGCACAGGAAAACTAGCATATACATAAGCATAGAAGGAAAAAACCTTAAAAATGTTACTCATACTCATACATACATACTCATTTTACCTGAACAGTGCCTTGAAAGGATGTCACTTGCATTGTCTGATATTCCCTCTCCAGTCTTAAATAACGATTTTGTAAATCAGTGTAACGAACTTGGTTATCCCTTAGAGTCTGAGACATAGTCTTCAACTGAGCAGACAAGATGGCATTCTCTTCTGCTGACTGCACAACCTGGAAGAAATTAACATTTAAATAAATAAATTTCAGGAATTATCTCCTCCAGGAAATTATTACAGAACTGAGACTTCTCATCTCAATGACTGAATACTGTTTTCAAAAAGTGCATCAACTTTTTGGCAAGGTCACAGCTTGGTAAGATTCAACTAGTTGTTTAACGAACAGCAGAAATAATGAAACCTGTGTATTTATTTCCTCTACTATCAATAGCCCCAAAACAGAAACTCCAGGTTTTCCCCTGCTACTCCAGGACAATGCATATCAGCCAAGTCAGCTTGACAACATACACATTCATCAGGCAGTCGATGCATGTACAGCAGTCATGTTTTCATCTTTTCAAAAACAGCAAGTCATTTGGGTCTCCTCCCTTTACCTAGACACTCATCTTTGCCTGTAGGAGCTTGAGATTACTATGGCTGTTCCAAAATTTGGTTGAAACTATTACTAGGTGTAAAAAATGTCGGGTGAGGCAGGGAGAACAGACACAATGACAGATAAAGATGACAGCTGAAAGGTCACATAAGCCCAATTTGCTCTGAATACCAGGATACAAAGAGAGAGGTAAGTATTAATAGAAATATTTCCAAAAACGTTTATAAACTTTCGTGAACAAAATTGAACATACGTATTTACCATCTTTACAGTGACAAAATGGTTCATCAAGAAATGGTAAAGAAACATTTCTGAGGCATTTAAAATTTGGTATGAGATAGCTGAGATCTTGTTCCAGCTAAGGAAGACATCTGTTTCTGTCTATAATGAAAAATATTTTACTTTGAACAGAACTTCAGTAGTGCTCCATCAATCTCTTTAGAAAGCAGATTCAGATAAACCTCTCAGTCAAATAACTAGTCACAAAAGCTGCAGCAGAGAGATGTTACTGAGATTTCATTTGCAATTTCTAGTCTGAGCCAACAGAGTTGTTTTGAAGAATCCAAGTTTTAAAGCACTATAAATTTGAAATACAACATACCATCAATTTAGCAGTGAAAACTATTTGTATGTTGATACCAGTTCAGATTCACATTAACCATTTAGGACGCTATTTTAAATTACCTTTGAATTAATCTGCTGAAAATGAAGATCCTTCTGGTGTATCTCCTGAAGACAACGCTGCAGTTCATTTTGAAGCTGATTCTTCTCAGCTAAAACATGCTTGATTTCCTCAGGAACATCTGCACTTCCAGCAAGGGAGGCAGTTTCTAAAATCTTAAAAAGTATTACTATATTCAGGGTCAACGGTGTAAGAGTTTTGTAAACAATTATATATAATTCCAACACTAAATATACATATGGGCTAAATAATGGTTTCCTTTTCAGATCTTTTCAGAAGTTAATCCCACATTTACAATAGATTTTACCTATATACAAATTCAACTACATAGTGTTTTCAACTTAAACACTTCAATAGAAATATAAACATTAAATATTACAAATTTAGTATTATTGTTTATTTTTTTAATATATATTATATATTTAACTAATTCCATAACCCATGGACACTACTGTTCAATACCTTTTATTCATGATTTTATCACAGAAAATGAAGAGCAAATGATAGCCATAAACTTGACTGACTAAAATGTTTTTAATGAAATTAAAGGGAATATAATCTACTTCTGCTTCTCTTGGAACAGAAAAGGCAAATAAGAATAGTATTTTGAAAAAACACTTGCCTTTAACCTTTAATGATAATCTGCAAAAGTAGATGGCAATTGCCAGACTGGGTCTCAGCTGTGGTCTTTCTAAATCAAGTATTTTTGTTCCTGGCAGAAGCCAGCTCCAGCTGCTTCAGAAGTTGTGCAAGAATGCTTCCATTAGGCACATCTCTTCCCCTCTCCCTCTGAACTAGGTCCTATTCTAATGTTCAGTAATTAAGAGATTGATTTAGGCTCTGAAATTTAATAGATTTGTTCTGGAAGCAAAACGCAGGCTCTCAGTTCACCTATTTACACCCTTCACTACTATTAGGTATTCTTGTCTCTCATTTATTTCTTTTTTACTGTAAACAATCCCAACCTTCTCTTACTTTTTTTCCTGTTTTCTGTATCATGCTTTTTACCTCCCTCCTTTGAAACTTTTTTTATATTGTAATGCAATACTTCTGTGAAGCAGCTGAGGTGAAATACACTGCAAATGATTTAGTCAAGAATTGTTTTCTGTGTCACTTTTCCTACCATTTCTTCAGCATCCAAACAATTCACTTAATTTAGATGAGTTTTCTAAAAAGGAGAAATATGAAAGTCATCTTGTTTGTCCATCTGTTCCCATTAACATTTGAATGGGTCAGCCAATTTTGAAACCAAATTTGGGAATGGTCAGTGTCTCAACAAATTACAATGTTTCTATAATTAATATGATAATTAGTGGCTGAGGAAGACAAATCCAACTTGTACTACCTACAGAGAGAGAAAGGTAGAACTCAGCTGTACTACAGGCTGTTTGGCAGCTGATCAAGTCAATCAGCATGCAAGGACTTGGTGGCCCACAAATACATTGTTGGCATACTACAAGTGATAGTAGAGCATCTTATTCTCTTTGAACAAGCATGCTGTAGGAACACACAAGGACACTGCTGTTAGAATGGTGTGAATAATAAGAGACACATGATACATATGAAATTGGCAGAAGAAGACAGAATTAATTAATATTCCTGCTCATGGACATAATGTGTTTCATCTCAGCTTCTAGAAGAGTTCTTCCTTGAGCTGTCTGAAACCTCCCTGTCCTTTTCTTGATTTGATAGAATTAACTGAGAATCCAGTAAACTGCATTAACTCTTTTTTTTTTTCCTTTCCAACATCTGTGTCTGAATTTGGCAGCACCAGGCCTGCTGTTGAGTATTTGCATGTTCCTGCTCATTCATCTAGTTTGAACCATGTCTTGAACCTCTTCATACTGCATTCTGGATTTAACTAACCTATGACAGTAAATTGCAAGATTACTTCAGTAACCTATAAGTAACTCAGTAACAAGCAAATACTGTTACCTTCCCATTTAACCATAGCAAACTGTGACTCCTTTTTGGTTAAGTATCAGTAACAGATTCATGACAGTTCTTCACCTTTTGTTTCACTACCGTTTCATTTCTTTATGAAAGCTCTTTTCAGATTTTTGACCATTAAAATCTATCACATTGGTGAGTTCCCTCTGTTATTTTATTAATATATGAGAAACTCTCAATTCTTTGTTTAAAGCAAGTTATCAGTATTAAGATAATGATTGCAACTCATTTGCTAGGAGTAGTTGTAACTTGCTGGTTTGACCTCAGCGCAGTACTGAAATACATACAGTATCTTGTCATCTCCCCTTCTGCAGTATAATATACTGTACAGTTCTCATTTGGGTAGCAGTTTGCTATTTTAATACAACTAACTGATCAAATTAGATTCATGCCTCCTGCTACATTTTGTTTCTTTACCTTGACTGGGTAATTGCTCCCATCGGAGACTGATTTCTTAACAATCATGTCTTGTTGCAGCTTCTGTAGTTCTGCAATCTGTTCGTCTTTCTCAGCAACTGTGATCTCACATTGATTTCGCAGTGCCTGGGACTCTGAGAGGAGGAGGTTTTTTTCCATTCTGAACATAAAATATTAAACTAGCTGTTAAATTATAATATAGTACATACAAGTCAATGAGAAGAACAAAGCTGTGCTCACTGGTATTTCTGAAATAAATAATGGTAGTTTCTAATCACAGATAACCACAGATAATATACAAATACTGAGCATTATATGAACATTTGCAGTACATACTTCAGTTTAAAGATGTCTGCTAACAACAAACTCAGAAAATAAAGCCTTGAACATGATAATATCATGTATGCTTTCCTGGCTTGGAGACCAGAGCAGCTTATCAACTGTAAAGATCTGTTAATGCAGCATACATACCTGAGCTACCTGAAGAATAAGGTTGGGAAGCAAAGCAGCTCTAGGCTGTAGTAGCATAGAGTGCTGCTCAAGATAGTCTAGCTTATTTCAAGTACGCGAATGTGAAGAGGCATACCCTAGACTCAAAAGACTTTATAAAGTAAATGAACGTGCCACACATCCAGAAAATGCTGCATCACAAAGGGTATAAAAGCAAGTTATATCTTTCTGAATTCAATTTCACATATGCTTTTGAAGTTTGAAAAAAGTTTGAAAAAAGACTGTTCATGCTGTCCACGGCTGAAGTCTACCAGTTTGAATGAGATTTCACAAATTCATGCTTGCCTGTTCATATTTGCAAAGATAGATGTGGGACTGACCTTTTGATCTACGCCCTCCCCCCCCCCCCAAACTTCTAGTATAAAACACATATTATCTGAAGCAGATCTTAATTACAGAAATTGCACTACAGACAATAAAATGCAATAAGACACTACGATACTGCCTACCAAACAAAATTACCACTACTGAGCTGATCGTAACTGCTTTCTCACTTCTAATCATCTGCACAAGTTTAGTTAGAATCTGTCTTAATTTACAAGCTCTAACTAGAACAGCAATCTAAGATAACCAAATTTTGAGGTGCCTCCACTAAGCACCACTTTAAAATGCCTACTGCTGTCTTAGATGTGAAGAACAACCTACAGAGCTCGGGAGGTGTTCACAGGATTAGGCCCAATGTGTGTATTATTCATTTATCACAGATGATACGAGTTGTGGAAAGTGCTGATGGGAACCCCTGAATCTGCAAAAATATTGCTCAAGTGTGAAATGAAGCTGATTTTCAATATTGCAGTTTGCTAAATATGCAACACCTCAGACATCTGTAAAGAGACGGATCTGAGGGAAAAATGTTCAGCCAAATAAATGGTTACTCTTACTGAGAAGAGAATATGATTATCAAGCATAGAAATGAGATTCTCAAACTGCAGTTCCATATATCCTAGTCACTAAGAGGACAGAAACCATCCAATTAAGACTGTTCAAAATTTTATGTTCACAAAGAGACTATTACATAAAAAGACAAAGATAATAGTGAACAAAGAAAACTGTGAAAGTTGACTTAACACATTATAGAAACATTCTTATCCTACTTTCCGGTAAACTAGACATAATTTTATTTCTGTGTCCGTTTCACATCATGTTGTGAAGTCCACTGAAGAGTTCTAAACAAAAGCCACATCCACTATTTGTTAAATTTAACACACGCACCTTAATCCAGCAAGCTCATTCTGGTATGATGCGATCTCTCTCTCAGTTTCTGCTTGGAAGGCCTTTGTCTGATGCAATGCTCTCTCCAAATCATCAACCTTGGTCTTCAGTTTTGATATCTCAATGGCTGCAAGGCTGGCTCCTTCTTTAGCCTACATTTAATAAACAGCATTAGTGAACCAGAATGAAAACCATACTGCTGAAGATTAAGCAGTGCTAGAGTTCTAACTACAGAATTAGCTTTCTCATTTGCTCTTGTTTAACAAGATGATTACCTAAACTCTCAAATTCTAACCATACCTTCCCTAGTCAGATTATATTTTCTTAGCACTCAGGTAGTCTGCAAAGTTAAACTTCAGAGTATCTCTAAACATTCTCTGCATTTTTACAAAAAAACTACAAAGCAATGTAGCTGATTAAAACTTACCAATCTTCCCCTATCGATCTGAGGAGTATCCAAAGTACTTTTAAGAGAATTTATCTCATTGGTGCTGTTGCAAGCAATGGCAAATGAAGCCGTGCCCTGTTCAGTTTCAGAAGCTAGCTTCTGTTCGCAGAGTTCCTGCAGCAATTTGTCTCGGTCATCCTGAAGACTGGCCATAGCCTTGGAAAATGCTTCAATCTGGTGAACAAAATTTCCATGTTCAGATGAGAGCCTACTAATCTCCAACTCACGGCTGGCTAACGTCTTACACAGATTTTCAATTTCTTCAGCAATTTGATCAAGTGTGACCCTATTTGCAGCATCAGAAAGCACCTGATTCAGATGAGCATTTTCTTTGAGTACACTGATAAGCTGCAATTTAAAGCTGTCCAATTCAGCTTTAAGTTCATCTCCCTTCTTTTTTTCAGATTTGAGTTCAGATGCATATTTGCTCTGAAGTACCTTGAAGTCCTCTATTATCCTCTCTCTATCATTCTGCAGAGCAGTCATTGCTTTCCCAAAGGCCTCATTTTGGGATCTTAGTTCTCTGTTCTGAAATTGAATTTCTAATATCATCTTCTGTGCAGAAGCATCAGCTTCAGCTCTGTGTTCACATGTCAAAACAGTTTTATTGTATTTCTCATCTGCACCATTATTATTTTTGCCTACTGATTTCTGGACTTCCTGAATCCTCTTCTGAAGTTTTTCTTCACATTGTTCACTGGATACACATTCCTTTTTCTGAACACTGTCACTAGAGAGCAGTTTCTCTCCAGATTCAGAAACAAGCTTCTCTTTGTTTAATGATGCAATTAAAGATTCTAAGTCTTTTACTTTAGATATTAATTTCTTATTCTCATGTTCCAAAGATACAGCAGTATCCTTCTGCAGTTCATTGGTCAGTTGCATTTCTTTTATTTGTTTTTGAAGACTGTATTTTTCTTGTTCAAGGTTTTTAATAGAATCCAATTTTTGCTTAAGTGAGTCTTTCAGCTGATGCTCTTTCAAAGATAAGACTTGGTTAAGATCTTCCCTATACTTTATCAGCTGTGCACTTAACATTGCATTTTCAGAATGAAGATCGTCTATCTGATTAAGAAGTATCCTTAGCTCTTGTTTCAGAGCACTGTTTTCACTTTCATTGCCAATTATGAGACTGTCTCTCTGATTTAAAACATTTTGGTGAAGATGTTCCAGCTCTTTGTACTTAGAAAAAAGATCATCCCTGTCATTCTGAAGAGATGACATTGATTTTTTAAAGGCATCTATTTCACTGGCAATTGCAGCTTTATCTTGACCTGCTTTGTCTGCTTTCATCTGGAGACATCTCAGTTCACTTTCCATCCTCTGACAGGATTCCTCACGTTGTTGTCTCTCTGTCTGCAAGGACTGTAACTGAAGTTCATATTCTTTGATCTGTTTTCTATGTTGAGTCTGTACCTGAATCAGATAGTCAGAAATTTCATCACCTTTTGAAGAAATGAGTAGGGAAATTTCTTTATCTTTATTATTTAACATTATTTTCATTTGTTCAGAAATGGCAATTTGCTTTTCCAATTCAGCATGAGTCTTTTCCTTTTCAGCTAAAAGTTGTTGCAATTCTTGCTCTTTCCTACTAAAATTACTTTCCAGGACTTTTATCTCTTTTCCTGCACTTCTACTGTTCTCTATGAGGTGATTAAGAGAATTATTTTCTTTAAGGAGTGCTTGCAAAGCTTCTTCTTTTGACTGAAGAACACTCTCCAGCTCCTGCTGCCTGTTGAGAAAAAGCACATTTTCTTCCTTTATTCGGCAGAGCTCTTCATAGCGTTGTGTATCAACAGATTTTTGCCTCAGATACAGTTCATCCTTTGTTTCCTCTGCCACAGAATATTTGATATTCAGTTCTTGAATTTCAGCCATTTTGTCTTTCAGTTCATCTTGTAAAGACAAGATTTTTTTATTACTGTCTTCTATCTGTTTCTCTTTACTTTGAATGGCCTCCTTGAACTGTATTTCCCAGTTTTTCATTTCACCGATTACCCTGTCCCGGTCATTTTGAAGAGAAGACATACACTTTGTAAAAGCAGCTAATCGGGCCAAAGTTGCATTCAGATCTGCTTGAAGTTTCCTGTTTTGTGAGTCCTTGCTGCTTACCTCCTCTTGCAATTCGCAAATCTCACTAACTGCCCTATCTTTTTCTCGCTGAAGGGCACTGTGTCTTTCCTCTAGGTTCAACCATTCTCTTTTGTGAACTGATTTTAATTGTTGAAGATTACGTTCCAAGTCTCTCTCATATTCTCTCTTTTGGATTTGTAGTTGGTCTTCTTTCTTCTTAAGTTCTTTTCTCCAATTTAGATTCTCAGCTGTAAGCCTGTCCAGTTCATTCTTTGACTTATCCAACACGCTCATCTGTGAAGAAAGCTTTTCATTGAGATGATGTATTTCTTCATTTGATTTGGCAAGCTTTTCTGATGTATTACTTAAGTCCTTTTCAAATTTTTCACTTTTTGACTGTGATAGTTTGACAGATCTTTCCAAGTCCAGGATCAGCCCCTGGAGCTTTATTGAATCTTTTTGCAAATGGTTGATTTCCTGCTGTTTCTCCTTTAAGAGTTCTTGTAATTCTTTTGTTTTGGTTTTAGTTCCACTATTATCTCTCTGAGCACATTTCACTTTCTCCTCAAACACTTTTACAAGATGCAACTGCTGTTCTTCTTTTTCTCTAATCACGTTACATTTTTCTGCCTTTAATTCTTCCAGTTGCTCTAACAGTAAGTTATTCTGCACCTGTGCTGATTTCATTCTATCAGTAAGATGATCAACTTTTTTAACGTGGTTCAGCAACTCTGTCTCAAGAAATTCTCTCTCATTCTTTACTTTGTAAGAACTTTCTTGTACATTTTCTAATTCTTCCTGTAACAGACATTTATCATCTTCTAAAATCTTAACTTTTTCATTCAGACTAACAATTTCTTGTGTAAGACTTCTACATTCTGTGTCTAGCTTTGTGAAACAATTATTTTTATGCTCCAAAGATTTTTCAGTTTCTTTTAATTTTTCTGAAATTAGTTTTCTTCCTTGTTCTAGAACAAGCACATCCTGTTCTTTTTCAGAAAGTTTATCCTTTAACAGATTAATGTCCTTTAATAATGATTCATTCTCATATAATGCATCACTGATTTTAGATTGCATATCATTTTGGTACAACTCCATTTGAACTTGGAGATCTCCCAAAGTTGCTTTAGTTACAGTGATATCATTATGGAGGATGTCATTTTCACTCTGAATTTTCTCTAAAGCCTGCTTTAAATTTTCAGAAGTTTGTTTCAGCTGCTCATTTTCCTCCATTAGCTGATGATTCTGATGAGTGAGTTCATGAAGACGATCCTGATGTTCTTCCATCCTTGCCTCTTGCTCTCGTATTTGCCTTTTTGCTTTACTCTGTAATTCATCAACTTCCAATTTTTTGGATTCGCTGAGTTGTTTCAGTTGGTTCTTTATAACTTCATTTTCATCAATGAGCTTTTGAAAATGCTCCTTAAGTACCTCCTTCTCAGATTCTCCTTCTCTGAGTCTTTGAATCGCCTCTTGCTTCTCTTTTCTAGTGAGGTCAATAACTTGCCTCATATCTGCTATTTTACTACTGATATTCTCATATGCCTGAAGAAGTGATTCATACTCTTGCTTTAATTCACTATGTTTAGCCTTCCAACCTGTTAATTCAACTGTCTGAGAATCTTTTAAAGTGTTTAGTTGGAAAGAAAAGGCCTCTTTTTCCTGAACTATAGTCTCCATGGTAGACTTAAGACTATCACATGCAGCAGTCAGGTTTTCATTTTCAGTCAAAAGTCTAGCATTTTCAGAAGCAAGGCTCTCCTCTTCATACAATGGAGAAATGGCATTTGAACTTTGCTTTTCTCTACCAAGCTCTGACACCAAATGTTCAAGCGTACCTGTCTTGTTCACCAGTTCTTCTCTTTCCAAAAGCAGTTTATCAATCTGGTCTTTTAGACATTTGTTTTCTCTCAGGGCTTCCTTACGTGATATTAAAGCTGCTTGTAACTTTCTCTGAAGGCGCTCTCTGGACTTTTCTTCTGCTGTAGTTCTTTGTTCTTGTGGTTTAGAGTCATTTACACTTGCAGGTTTTACCAGTGGCTCTTCAACCATTTGCATTTGTTTCTGGATTTCATATTCTGCGGCTTCTTTTAGTTTAGTTTTTCTGGAGTAATCAGTCTCCGAGAACTGAAAACAGGAGCCTTTATCCTGTAACTTTCCTTGAAGCAAATTAATTTCTGAACAAAACTGTCCCAATTTCTTTTCAGTATCATTTTCTTCCCTAAATTCTTTGCATGATATCACAGGATTGCTTATCTCAGCCTTTTCATGTAGCATCCGTAGCTCTGTCAATAGCTTTTTGTTTTCTTCACTGAAATGTTTTACCTCCCTTTTCATATTAATTAGCTCCAAATTGGACTTTTCTAAACGACTGGTAATTTCCTCTTTCTCACTCTTCATTTCTTCAAATGCTGTTTTGTAATGGCGGGCTGCTTCTTGGCCTTCCTTTACAGCTTCTTTCAATTCTTCCTTCTCCTGATCAAGCTTATCTTTGAAATCCACAAACGAACAACGCAATGCCTCTATTTCCTCGTTTTTTTCTGCAACCTCTTTCTTAGCTTCCTTTCTCAGTCTTTCCAGTTTCTCCTGGCTCATCTTGTTATCCTCTTCATTCTTTTTAATAAGTGCTTCTTTTTCATTATTCACATGTTCAAGTACCATCTTAATGTCTATAGCTTCAGTCTCATACGTTTTCAGCTTTTTCTGTAGCTGACTTATCTCCTCCAACATGCTGCCTTTATGTTGCTCCTGGTCCTGCTCCTGCTGTCTCACAGAGTTGAAGTTGACCATTTCTTCTCTTCTGTCACCAAATTCAACCGATACCTTTCTCAGCTCTTTCTTCAACACTTCTGTTTCTTCCTGAAGTTTTGCATAATTACATCTTAGTTCTTCTAACTCAATGTCTTTACTTGCCATTAAAATTGTTAAGTTTTCTGACTCTTTTAAGGATGCATCCTGAACCTTACTTCTTAGTTTGTTTGATTCCAAATTCCTCAGGTCAGTTTCCTCTTCGTCCAGCACTGCCTTACATGAAGCCAGCTCTTCCTCTGGAGGACACATCTGTAACTGATTGAAGTCAAATTCTTTACATTTCCTCTGAAGAACTTTACAGAGTGCCTTATGTTCCTGTTTGAGATGCTCAAGCTGTTTCTTCTGTTCATCAAAATCTGTTGCAAGTTTAGTGTGCTCTTCCCTTTCTTTCTGAATTTCTTTTATATCTGCTTTGCTGACCAAAAGTTCTCTCTGTAAGGCTTGTTTTTCTTTTTCTAATTGATTCATTACACTAATTTCGTTGCAATGGTCCAGAGACTTCTTCCTGTCCCCGGCACTTACATCAGCCTTGTCAGAACTAGAATTTTTCAACAATTCTTCCTTCTTTGTAATTTCAGACTTAGCATTTTCCAGAGCCAGCAAAAGTTCAAAACGTTCCTCTTCATAGGAACTTGCCCTTTCATCAAGCATAGATTGCATATGTGCAAGTATACAGTCTTTTTCCTCTAAGGATTTGAGGTTCTGATCACATATATTTTGTTTTTCAGTAATGACCTCTCTCAGTTCTGCAACACTGTCCTGAAGTTCCTCTAAATAGGAGGCTTTTGCAGACAAAATTTCATTCAGATTACTTATTTTGGCATCTTTGTCTAAAAGTTGTTGCTTCAAAGTTCCAAGATGAGACTCTAAATCTTTATTTTGCACTTCAGCAAATTTTAGCTTGTCTGTTAATTCATTAACTTTCTTCAACAACTCCTCTGCTTTCTTTTGCTCTTTTTCTATTTCTTCCTGTCCACTCTTTTCTAGCTTTCCAACTTTTTGCATTAGATCTTTTCTTATTATCAACGCTGCTTGAAGTTTCTTTTTCAGGTTCTCTTTTTCCTTGCCAATTTTCTCAAGATTAAACTGCATCTCCTCTTTTTCATTCATTACTTCTTTAAACACAGCTTCTCTACTGCTTAATGCAACCTGACTATGCTCCAGTTCTTTCTTACAATGCTCAAGTTCCTGCAATACTCGATTTAGTTCTCCTACAGAACTATTACGAACAGCTTCAAGATCGTGCAATTTGGCATTTAACATATTTCTCTCTTCAGAAAACTTCAACATTTCATTAGACAACGATTCCATGACCTCGGTAACAGAACAGTCCTTTTCTTTCACTTGCTGACTTAGACCAAAAATTAAATCCTTTTGCTGATTTACCTGGGAAGTTAAGTTTTCTATGAGTTGGTCTTTTTTTCCCATTTCTTCTAGGAGACTTGCTACTTTTTTACCTTCAACATTCAGTTTTTCTTGGCTGGTTCTAACTATTTCTTCTGATTTATTTATCTTCTCCTGAAGAAATTCAACCTGCTTATTCACTTCTGCAAATGATTCTTCTCTTTCTTGCAAAAGAGACTGTTGTTTACATAAGGTTTCCTTAACAGTGACTACTTCTTTTGACAGACATTCAATTTCAGATTTGTAGGTACACTTAATCTTTTCAATATCATTCTGCAGCAAATCCTTCTGGTTTTCGAGTGACCACATATTTTTTAATTCATTTTTTATGACATCCATTTCTTTCTGTTTTTCTGAAAGAATCAGTTGCAATTGTTCTCCTTCTGTTGCTTTGCTCAAAATAGTGGTTATCACGGCGGAGAAGTTTTCCAACTGAATTTTAGTATCAGTTAGCTGCAGTGTGGAATCTGAAGTCTGTGCATTCTTTTCTGTACATAAAAGGCTACTACTAAATAACGCAGATAAACTTTGAGTTAATTCCTTTTTTATAAGATCCAGCTCTTGCTGTAAAGACTCAATTTTACTATCCTTTGATTTCATTTCACTTTCTAAACTGCTCAATTGCTCAGTAAGACTATTATTTTGTAAAGTTGCCCTATCAAGATCTGTCACCCATTTGTTCTCTGACTCAAGTAGACTTTGTTCTAGAGTTTCAAATTTAAGTTCTAATTTAGAGAGTTCTTCACCCTTCACACTAACCTGCATCTGTAACTTCTCTTTTTCTGTCTTCATCTGCAGCTTGACAGCATCTATCTGCATTCTTGAATAACTCTCACTCGTTTCTAGCTTTTCATTAATTTCTTGGAGCTCTTCCAATTTCTTTTGTAAATGATCTTGGGATGCAATGAGTTGTGTGTTTTCAACTGTCAGTTTGTCAGCACCTTCTTGCAACAGCTTTTTTTCTTTCTCTAAAGACTCTAACTGGTGCTGCAGACTAGCTATTAGAAGTGCCTGGTCATGGCAGTCTTGAGATGATTTGGAATTTACATAGTTCAACTCTAACTTTAAACGTTCTATATTTTCAGCCTGTTCAGTGCACTTCACATGCAGAGACTCCACAGCTAATTCTTTTTGCTGTAAATCTTGTTTCCCTGTAGTTAGTTGGTCTAGTGCTTTTTGGTGCTCGTTTTTTATATAATCAAGTTCAACTGTCAAAGAATCAATTTTCTTCTGATTCATATCAAAGTTTTCAGTCTTTTCCTGAAATTCCTTAGTAAGGTTTTTCATGGCTGTACCACTTTTCTCTAATTCTTCTCTGAGAACCTCAATCTCACTAGAAAGAATATTAATGTTGCTATCTGCCAACTGTATACTGGTATCTTTTTCCTTTAAAGAATTTAGTAGTCCAGTAATAACCTCTTCTTTTTCACTAAGAGCTGCATTAAGTTCAGTTCTTTGTTCATACTGTGCTGCAACTTTTTCCTGAAGAGATAAAAAGGCATCTTCTTTCTCATGGACTAATTCTTTTGATTTTTGTAGTTGTTGTGTTAGTTCATGTATCCGACTGTGAAGCTGAGAAATTGAATTTATTTTCTCTTCATCTTTGCTTGCTTTCTCATTCAGAGTTTTGAGGAGACTTTTATTTTCCATAAGTGAAGATTCCTTTTCTAATAAGGACTGGCTGATCTCAATTATTTCACTTTTCTGATCTTGTATTTCTTTTTGTAGATTCATTTTCACTCCCTCCAGCTCCACAACCTGTTTCTTTAAGACCTCACATTCATTCTCTTTTTCTTGAAGTTGCATCTTTAACTTCTCACTGAATAATGAAATATTACTGACAGTCAACTCTTTTTCTGAAACAAGCACTTTTAATTGTTCTGCTTCAGAGGTTAAAAGCTCTAACTGTTTCTGCTGTGTAACGGAAGATGCCTGTATTTCAGAAAGATGTGCTTTCAAACTGACGTATTCATCTAACTTTTGTTTTAAAGATTCATCCTTCTGTATAATTGAATCATTCAATTGGGCTGTTTTTTCTGTCACATTTCGAAGCTGATACTGAAGGTCAGAAATAACCTCCATATTCTCAGACAGTTGAACCCTAAGTACATCAGACTCTTCAGATTTATCTTTAAATAACTTTAATTCTTGGGCTTGCTTCTTAAATTCATTTTCTTTCTCCTGCACTGCTTGTCTAAGCTGGCTGGTTTCAAAACCCAGGGCTTGTATTTGGTTTTGCAGATCTGAAACAATTTGCAAATATTGCACTTCTCCTGCCATTTTACTGTCTTTCATTTGCTGAATCAAAACCTCCTTCAGAGAAACAAGAGTTTCTTTTTCTTCAAGGACAGCTTTTAACTTTTCTTTTTCAATTATTAGGCCATCAATTTGGTCCTTCAAAGCTAAAATATTATGACTTTGTTGGGACAAGTGTGAACTTAAAGCAGCTATTTCATCTGACTTTTTCATTACCGTAGCATTAACTGTTTCAATGTCTGCTTTCAATTTTTCATTTTCTGCAGTTGTTGTATGTACTTGCTGCCTTGCTGAAATAATTTCAGACTGGTGCTGTACCAGCTGTGACTGAAGAGCTTCACATTCATGTGACTTCTCACTCAATAAACTTGAAAGGTCCTCCTTTGCACACTTAAACACCTCCACTTCTTTGCCTAGTAACTGTAACTGATTTTTTAACACTGTACTTTCCTCCATTTTTTCAGAAACTTGCTTATGAAACATCTCAAGTTCTGAACCTTGACTTCTTACAGTCAAGTCTCTTTCTTCTATGTACTGAGACAACTTTGTGTTTTGATCGTTCAGATTTTTAATTTCATCCTGCAACTTTAAAATAGAAAGTTTATTCTCTTCCATTTCCTTATGTAATGAATTATTCTGAAGGACAACTTCTTCTAGAGACCTGTTCTTAGCTTCATAATCCAAAGTTATACTTTGAATTTGTTTCTCCAGTAGTAAATTCTTTTCCTCACTGCGGCTGAGCTCTTGTGTTAGGGTACTGCATTCAGATAACTTACTATTTAACATCTCTTCTTTATTTATTTCTTTGTCTCTAGTATCCTTCAGCTGAATGAGGAGTGATTGAATTTGTCCATGCAACTGTTGTGCCTGTTCCTTGCTTTCAAACAACTGATCGGCTAGCATATTACACTCCTTTGTTTTCTTCTGCAGCTGCTCTGCAACTGAATTTTCTTTTTGCTCGGCAAGTATTGAAAGTTGTTCAATCTCTTTTATCAGCTTGTCTTTATCACAACTTAGTGCTGAAAGAGTTTTTTGGTACTCAGTACTGCTAACAGATAACTTATTCTCTGTTTCTGCCACAGTCTGGATTTTCTCTAACAACTCACGCTCTTTTATATCCAGTAGTTTGGACAAACTCTCATTTTCACTGATAAGCTGCTGCTTCTCTTTTTCCATCATATTTATACTTTTTTTCAGACCTTCATTTGTGTTTATTTGCTCTGCCAGTTTTTCTTCTTTCCCCTCAAGATCTGCCTGTAATTGCTTATTAGCTGAAGCTTTTTCTTGTGTCACCATTTCCAGCTTGTTAACTTGTTTATGTATTTCACTTAATTGGTTATTAAGTTCTTTGCAACATGTCTCCTTGGCTTTCAGATCTCCCATTAATTTAAACTTAGTCTCTTCACTTTCCTGCTCCAACAACCCAAGCTTCTGCTCTAGTGAAATAATGATCTCTTGTTTCTCTTGTAAATCTTTTTCAATTGTTTTCTGATGTTCGGTATGTTCTGTAAGCTGTCTAGATAACTTAGTGAATTCTTCATCTTTTCTAGCATCTTCCAAAACTAGCTTGTTATATGAATCTTTAACTGTTTTTAACTCATTTTCAAGTGTCTGTTCCTTACTCTCTTTCTCTTTAAGCAAACTATTCCATTTTTCCTTCAGAGTATTATTTTCCTCAAGCTGAGTTTTCAAATATTCAGCTTCTTTTCTTTGTTTGTTCTCAGTTTGTTGTAGCTTTTCAGACAATTTACTAATTTGTTCTTTCAGCAAAGTAATCTGTGACTCACACTCCATAAGCTTGTTATGGTACGTGACTTTACTGGCCTTGATTTCAGAACGGAGATCCTTAATAGTAATGCTGTTCTCACTGATTTGTTTTATTAGTTCCTCATTTTCTTTGGCTTTAGCTTCATTCTCAATTCTAACTCTTTCTAGCTCCCGTCCCATTGTATTACTCTGCTCGGAAAGGACAGATATCTTTACGCTTGCATCTCTTACATCAGCTGTTTGTACTTCTTTCAGCAAGTGAGCTTCCCTTTCAGCCTTTAATAAAGCTTCTTCCATCCCTTGTATTTCTTCCTCTTTGCATTGTACCTCACGCTTCAGGATGATAACCTGTTCAGAATATTCTGTCATATTCAAAGACAGGACAGACATTTCCCTGTCTTTTTCTGCCAGTGTCTCCTTAAGATTATCAATTTCTCTTTCACGTCTCTGGAGATCTTGAATAAGTTGAGATCTTTCCTCTAAATGGCTCATATTCAATTTGTCAAGCTCTTCATTTGTCTGGTCCAGATCCAGCTGCATCAATTCTACCACATCATCTTGTTTCAAAGCCTAAACATGAGAAAACAATGTTACAAGAATACTTCAAACATATAGTAGAGGGAGAAAGAAAGCTACTCTCCACATGTAGAATTATCTAAACTAATAAATCTCTCTCAATCCCTGAACAAACTACCTGAGTAACTATATCATCATGAGATAATAATGTGGTATCTCAGGATTGTTTTAGCATTCAAAAATGTTAGTATATGAAATTCTTAGCAACTAACAACGTTTTTTTGCTGACATTTAAATGCAACATGTCAAAAGCAGAACATACTTTTTTTCCTCTTACTTCAGTTTAATGAATTACCTTTTCCTTCAGAGCAGCAACTTTTCCTGTCAGGTCACTGATGGCTGTTTTCTGCTCAGTGTTCTCCACTTCATATGCACTGCATTTCTTTAAGACTTCATTGAGCTTAGTATTAAAAAATAAAGTCAATGCAATAAAATATATCAAATTACATTTAAAATGTAATACAAGTTATAATACCAAGCTTACATAACACTGGAGTTTATGCCTTGGAATTAATACAGAAGGATCACTTACTGGCCCAACAAAATACAAACACTTCCATGTAAACCAAAAAATACTTAATTGTCCAAAGCAACACAGACAGACCTCTGTGTTGGGTGTAAGAAATCTTTACACCCAACTTAAAGTAAAGCACTTACATGAAGTGAACAAAACTGCTTTGAAACAAAAGAGCGAAAGCCTTCAGATAGGGAAAACAGCAATATTACTGCTGGAACAGAAATAAGTTAAATACTATTTAAGAAAAACTAACTTACTTTTTGTTCAGTATGCACCAACTTTTCACCAAGCTCTTTGTTCAGAAGATCCTTTTCTTGAAGCAGTTTCCTCAAAGTTTCGATTTGCTCTAGTTTTTCTGTCGTGCTCAACAGTTTTTGTTCTCTTTCCCCAAGAGAAGTTTCAAGAAAGCTATTTCTGTCATTTAATCTAACAAAAAATATGTATTTAGAGCACTGAGGGTTTTGTTTCGAAAACAAAGCTTGCTTTAAGCTTTCTAGGCTTATTAACCCCAAACTATGTTCCTAAAAAAATATTTATTTATATGCTTTACATTTAAACTTCCAAAAATAGTAAGAACTACAAACAGAAGCAAGAATCAAGTAACTAATTTTCAAGCTTTCTAACAGCTTATACACCCTGTAGCTCACTAGACATTTAATCTTAAAGCAAAGAAAGCTAATCCTGCAGAGTTGTAAAGAACATTTACTTTACCCTTTCAGCTGCTCATTCAAACCAGAGATTAGAATTTGATGCTTTTCGGCATCTCGCATTTGCTGGTTACGTAATTGGGCAAGCTGAGTTTGCAAACGTTCATTTTCATTCTGCAACAAAACAACAAAGAGAATTATTGCTCACAGACATCCAGAATAGCGTAAGAGAACTGGTGTCCTGAAAACCTGCCTCTTTAGGGTACTTACATCCCACACAGTAATAGATGCACATTCTAGCATATTAGCAGGTATCAGTGCAAACATACAACTGTATACCGAAAACAACACACACACACTCATACTGTGTTAAGGCAGCTTACTTATCTTAACAGGGGAAGCTACTGCTTTGAAAAAATACTCTCCACATTGGTTTGAAGACAGTACCAAAACTGCAGTTTTCTTGGCATATTTTTTTTCATGTTGAAGGAATGCAAAAACCTGCAGGAGACTAGAATAATATATGGGCAGTTGTGGAGAAAAAGAAGAAAAAGAAAGCAAGCTTCATTCACACAGCCAGTCTTTTTGCACAGTATAAATCGCCTACTCTACCCAGATTCACCACACCAATTCAAAAGTAAAACCATTAAAAAAATTCAGCAACAACAACCAAAAACCAAAAGCAGAACACACATCTAGAATCAACAGCAAATTCGACAAACATGGCAAACTTGTCACCTCTAGTGAAAAAAAGCTAGCACTTTGGAGGATCAAAACACACCTGTACCGCCCTCAATAGCTGCCCTTCTTCCTCTACACCAAACGTTACCTGTATTGAAAGGCTTTGTTACAAGAGTCTCAAATATTAATTAATACAATGGTGTTTTGCATCTCGATATTAATAAATTCAATTTATATATGCAATTTAACAAAGGACTGCGAGGCATGTATCAACACTGAGGAGTTTGAGAAAGAGATCAATTGTGTCATTTTGTGAAAACTAGGCTTAAATAATATCACACACAATTTATCTGTTCAGCAGTATTAAAAATAACTTCCAATGAACGTTTTGTTTACTGTTCCTTTTGGTGCATTTTATATATGTGTGCGCATATATATGTGTGCATGCATACTTATAAATAAAAGAAACTTCACGGACATAAGAAGAGGCGGATTTATGCCAGCAGCAACAAAACCTTGACCTTCTCATAAGGGCCTTTTCAGACAACGATGAAAATCATGTTGCCTTTCAGCACGTCTCTACAACAAATAAGAAAGCTTTCTTCCAGATTGCTTCACAGTTTCTCTTTGTGTGATGACTTCTACTTTTGCTGAACAAAAGTAACAAGCTTAAGTGACATCACGATACATTATGAATGTATGCTCTTGCAACATAAAGTACAAAACAGGCTTTAGATACTTATGCTAGCTGGAAATTAACACTTTTGCCTTACTGTAGGCCATGATTATAAGAATATAAACAGAGAAGTAAATAATTCTCTTCGCAACAGATTTTACACAACTACAAAAGCTCACCTGAAGAGCTTCCATTCTACCTTGAAGCTGCAATCTATCTTCCAAATCCTGACAACGCTCTTCTAGACACAGAATTTGTTCCTGCAGTTGATTTCTTTCCAATTCCAACTCTTCAACTACAGTCCGCAAACCTACTTAAGTCAAAAGGAAAAACTGGATTTCAAGAAAGGTCTTCAAAAATTCCTGAAGTCTAGAAATGGCTTTCGGCTTTACTTTCTCAATCTCATTGATATTGGGCACATTTAGCTCCCAGCTATTTCCAATGGGTCCTGCACATCCAAAAAGTAGACAACAGAAGTATCCTTCACTTTCCAAAAACTAAAATCAACCTGCATAGCTCAAGAATTCTTAGAGAACTTGGCAAAGGTATCCTAACCAGTACTGTGGCTCAACCAGTAACTTGGCTCATGTCGCTTTAATCACTAGTTAATCGTGTCCTTGTAGGATCAGATTCTAGAGAGGTATTAATAAACAAAGTAAACTGGATTGTATCAAAATTTGCAAGGGAATCCAGTCCATTTTACCAATAAGATGTAATTTCAGCCTTTGTCACAGATATAAAAAAAAATCTGCATTAAAAAACTAGACCTCTGAGATTAAAACTGAACTGATAAAACAATGGAATATAATTCTGCTCTGCAACATACAGTCATATAGGCTGGAAACACATTCACAGAAACAAGACTAATAACTGAAAAACATGTATGATATTGCCAAATAGGATATTTGATGGGCACCAGGGCTCAACTAATCCCAGTGTTTAACCATATTTATATCCTACTTTTGAATCAAAACTAGGCAGTTCATCCAGCACGCACATGCTTCAAAATGAAACAGAAGAAAACGCAAGCCAAAAAAATTCAACAAAGATTAGAATACACCACAAATGGCTTGTTAGTTGAATTTGAAAACAAAAATAGACACAAAATACAGATGCTGTGCATGCTTTAATAAACTGTCTAGTCGCTATCACACCTGCATTAGGTGAAGTGTACTCTGGCCACCAACCTCCCATGTTTTCTCCTTCAGCTGAATCAGTGCTATCCAAGGTGACATTCAACTCTGGAAAGCATTGTTTTCTATCAAAGCTGTATTCTTCCTAAGCACAAAACATGAAAGTGAAGTTTAGTTAAAAGAAGAGAAGAAGCAAGGCTAAAATACACATTCAGTTATTGAAAGGGTATTTTCAATTAAAAATCCTGAAGCCTGGCAAGTGATCCTGGTGCTAAATATAAGCATGTAGTATCATTGTGGACACTAGAGTAATTGCCCAGCAGCCAGTTACTGTTCCAGGAAAGCCACGGTCTCCCACAGGTTTTGTATAATATCTGCCAGGCCTCCAAAGACACTCATCTAAAGGCATCTAAAGGTCAATGGATGGCTACCTCTGGATACCTCAGTTGGACCCCTGATTTCTACAATTAATAGGGTCCTCTGAAACTCAGGGTAAAGTATTAGAGCTAATAAATATAAAATTATTCTTCCAATGAAATATCAATGTGACACTGACACCCTTAATTCTTCTTACAAAAGATTATGATTTTTTCCTTACAAGTAACATCTCCAACTACTTAGAAGACTACCTGAATGACCTGGTACTATTTACAGATTATTCAGTAATGATCTACTGACAAAAAAAAATTATAAAGACTGTATTTAGAACAAAAACAGCCTTTGCATATTAAACATGTACATAGGTTGAAGCATGTGAATTGCCTCATAGGATAGCTCTTCATTATTTCAGTGCAAAATTGAGTAGATTCGTGACTCAAAAAACAGAAAGGTATGATGCCGTTAGAATTTCTCCTCATCTTCCGGCTACATACACAATCACTTATTTTACCACCAAAACCACTTATTTACATCTGTCTACCTTTCAGTTACATGACTGATGTAAACACATTAAGGGGATTAAGAACTTAGGTGTAAAGCACTATATAAATAATAAGACTTTCCATGTTTTTAATTAGCATACAGGTAAAAATAGACTCTCATACTCTCTAACCCACCTGAAGCTTCCTGCTGGTCTGGTTGCTTTTTCTTCTTCCCTGGTGTAGCCTGCCAATTCCTTGAACTGTGGTCAGTTCCTCCTCCAGCTCCTGTTGCCCTGAGACTATGGCTGGATCAGAGCAGCCAGGAAAGAACCAGTCATCCTCAATCAGTTTTGTGCCACAGGAAAGCAATTACATTTATATCAGACACTACTACACAAAAAGAGATCAGGGACAGACCAAAGTCCCTAGGAATGACTGACAGGAACAAGATCATAGAAGCAATCCATTGCATTCACCTTGAGATTTCCCTCCAACAATGCTATGTAGAACATAAGAATAATGTCTGCATATCTCACAAGAAAGAAGCAAACTGAAGTCTAACTTTATTTATTCATCAGCTCTAAAAGAAGACTTTATAGAAGAGACCGGGAGGGGTGAGGTTATGTTGCTACTAGAAGAATACAACCAATTAAAATGCCAAATACACCTCACTTAAATTTACCAGGTTAAAAATACCTAATTTGTATAACAAAGCCATCAGCTGAGACAGCTGTAATTTTTATAAACTGAAAAATCACATGCATTTCTATCAAAATGAGATGTGTCCCTCTCAACTTCAATTTTAGTGTTAGCTACAAAGTCAGATAATCTGAGGAAGTCACAAGCATGTGTTACAGTGCAAACTGGCATGAAATCATCTTATGAGACATTAATACCATCCTTTTCAAGGCAAATACAGAATCATTTGTAAATACACACACTAAATAAATTCAGAACGTGAAAGCTTAAGTATGTAGCCTGTTCATTGTTAGAAATGAATTTTCATTTTAAGTACATTCCCATCTGTTTTGTGATATGACAAAACACGTTTGGGGTGACAGATTAGGAAACAGATGTTTCATGCAAAGCAGACAAAACAGAAAATCCAGTGCAAAGAAATGAAAATAAAGGTGGCTCCATACTTTAACTGAAGAGGTAATACATCTACATGAATTTGATCTTCAATTTAACCATATCAATCCACTGCTGTCCTCACAGCACATAAAATTCAGAAAACTGGTATCTATGCACCAGTGAGGTAAAAAATAAACTATTAAGAGATTCAGTCCTACTGCGAATTCTCAGCTTTCATCCGAGCTGTACCAGGATGACTTGGACCACAAATATCATTAAAACCTACTAGCAGTTCTTCCTATAATATTTTGGAATTTCATACCTAACTGTAAAAAAAGTGGAGGAAAAAAGTTGATGACTTCAAAAAACCTTTTCAATAGGACTGCTAAACTGTATTTTACTTTTTGGTTTTAATTACACTTTGGTTTCTTGCACTGTCACTTTATCGGTGCTTGTTTTGCACATCTTTGTTTTCAAGTATGGATTCTAAAATTATTAATTTTAAAAATCATAATACACATTTCTTTAAAGCTGTAAAAATAAATGTCTTTCTGATCCCATGCCTTAAACCTCTCTTTGCAAGAAGTATCACTGCAATCAGAACAATTCAAGGAGCAAGTGCTATTTCAGATAAGAATTTGATCCCTTCTTTGAAAAAACAAATTTAAATTTCTTAAAGTTGATCTCCATGCAATCTGTTTTTAAGTATAATCATAAAGCATGATACATGGTCCTTTAGTAACCCAAATCATCGAAAACTTGATAGTAAAAAAAAAAAAAAAAAAAAAAAATTACCATTGCCATATCAAAAGTGACAATATCAATGGAGAAAGCATTTTTCTCGGTTGAAGTTATTAGAAATCAGAGCTTTAGAATGATTTAAAACACTTCAGCAAGTGTTAAAATGCCTCCAATTAAATTCAGCATTGCTTTAACAACAATTAGTAAGTAAATGGATTTTCTAATGTTTTATGACAACTTAAGGAGCCTTTGATTTGCAATTATATCTAACATAAAAACTGAAATACTTTCTGGAACGATCTTTTTCTGATACGCACTGTATTGAAATTAACTAATTATGTGTCTACATGTCCTGGTGTGGCTATTCACACCAAACCTCACAATCTAAATTGGTTTGCAGGTGAAACAAGCCAGAGTCTATAAATGTTATCGATACTGACATCCTCTAGGCTTATGTAGCTCCCGACGCATTCATTCTAACACAGACAACTGGCATATATGGCAAATTTCCATTGCCTATTCCATGCATGGAATGAGTAGTAGCATTATAAATTGTTTAAAATATTAGTAATATTAATGCACGCGAAGTTCTGCAATTTATGGGAGGGAATATAATTTTTTTTAAATATCACTGAATTCATGTACTCTTAAAAATATCTAGATAAATTTGATTCTTACTTGGTTACAACTAATGGCAGCAAGCCAAAAAATTTTTCTTTAAATAAAGTTACAACATAAATATGGAGTCAGCTATTACTGTGAAGGAGAATGAAGAAAGATGATTCAGTTAATATAAATGAAGTCATAGGCATTGCAAGGGGGGAAAAAAATCAAGATAAAAACAGCATTTGTTACATGTATTACTAAAAACCACATACCATCAATGACAAATCTTATAAGGTACTGTTGGCAATTTCTTCAGAAAAGGCATCAACAGAAGAAATCAGCAACAGTATATTACAAGTTGCCATTGCTGCAGGAACCTGCATGCACAAAACTGATGGGAAACTATGTTCTCACTGGCTGACCAAATCGCAGTGTAGGGTAGGAGTGGAGGGGGAAGGGACGCTGAGTGCTCATCAGGTGTAACGGCAGGAAAAAAAGAAACAGAAAGGTCATGCTTACCCCAAGGGGAAAAAAAAGCAAAATTAAACACGGACTGACACAGATGAAATTTTACAACGGTTATTAATATTGCATGTGGATCTGTAGTTGCCACAGATGAGATAACAGGTACTTTTAACAAAGGGAATATTATTCTCTTTCAATGCCCAAAGCATTACGTGCATAAATCCCTCAAAAAGAAGAGACGTGATTCTTAAAACATTTATATGCTTACATGCTGAACTTGAAACTGATCACGTAAATGAAAAATAATTCAATCACAGATTAAAAGAGACTACCCAAATTAACTAACTGTATTAATTATAATGGTAGGTTGTGCACATTAAAATTTGCCATTAATCCACATACAGTTAAATAAAAGGAGAAAAGTTATTATGCAGTACTAGATGACATAGAAAATGAACACTATCTGAAATTTAACTTAACTTTTACAGATTTTAATAGGAACTGCTTCATTTTCTCATTAACTGTTTTATTAATAACTGAGGAAAGTATAAAACTTGAGATTACCCGACATATTATTACTTTCTGTAGGTAATTAAAAATTTTTTACCAGTCCCAAATCATTACCAATTACTGTTATTCAAGTGATCTATACAAGTGACACTTATTAACAGATTATTAAATGCTCTAAAAAGGTTTCTATTTAAAGAGACCTATAATGAACTTGCAACTCAGGTGCATTTTATTAAAGCACCATCTTCTATCATCAAGTTCTAAACAACACTATAGTTCCCATTCATATGTAGTCAGCAAGCTTTTGAAGCAAGTTCAAGCAGTCTTAAAGAGCAGCAACTCAGACGGCAAATAGATTAAGCACATCTACTCATAAAAATGATACAAAAAGGATGAATGTATGAAACAGATTCTAGGAAATAGGACAAAGTAGAAATTGCGAGCTTAAGCGATTTCACTAGCTATATACATCTCTGACTACACAAATGGATCATGGTGGAACATCAATTTAATCTGAACTTCTGCAGACACAGATGATACAATCACCTAGTTTTATCGTAAATAAAATAATTCACCTTCTCTCTCCTCTTCAATCTGAGCCATTCTCAAGGCCATAGCAGACTTAACTTCTCTGACTTGATCAGGGGACTCCTCTGACTCTGGTACAATCTCTTGCCATTCCAACAGCTGACTCTGCAATTCATCCACACTACCTGATTCACTGGCCTAACAAGAGAAGTCAGGCATGAAAAATATGTTTACCAAATCCCACTGCAAACATAAAAGACATTGTAAGTTGGCAAACCATTCACAGGGAAAACAACCCATTATAATTCACCACTTTGTATAAACCAAAATCCCATGAAAATCAAGCAGATAATTATCATTGTAGATTACGTAAAAAGCAAGTCTTGCCATTTAGTAATATATGTAGAATACTATTGTTGGTTGCACTTTTAATGTGAAAAAAAAATTAAGCCAAAAATGACTTTTTTAACCAACATATTTTTGTTGCACATTTTCATCTTCAACAATGTCTCATAGTAAAAAAAGAAAATAATAATTCAACTTTATTTATGTGTGGAAAAAAAGTTATTACCTTTTTTCTCAACCAGAATTAGTAAAAAGGTTTCCGTCTTCCCATCAAAATAAAAACTATTTCAAGATTTTAGCCCACAAGAACAAGTCCAACTTCTCTACAAAATTTGGGAAAAAAGATTTTTCTTTTTTTAGCAAAACACATTAATCTGTTTTAAACTAGTTCTGCTGCTAGTACAAAATTACCATGATTAATGTATACATCTAAAGTCTTTCAGTAAAATTTTCTGATTCTTCTCACTTTGTAATCTGGACCTGTACATTTGTTAAGATTTTTGCTGTTATTTGCTTGCTGAAAACTATCCAGATTGCACAGAAAATAATAGCAACGTTTGATAACTTATGTGAAATGCAACTAAATAAATAGTAAACTGTTAAGAAAATGTAATCTAAGGTATGTGACAAAATTGGTAGAAATCGATCTTTAAGTAATTCAAGGCTTGTTATCCAACTAGACAGTTGCTGACATCATGTCAGTTTTGTGTATTAGTAAATTAATTTTTCACTCCAAGATCCAGCTAACACACTTTCACACTTTTGAAAGTATAATTAGCACCCTTTGAGCTAATAAATCATTTATATAAATCAGTTTTAAGCAGTTAACCTGTGAAGGAGCTCTCTTTGTAACTTGGTCAAGATCAGCTTGCAACTTCCTTTGCTGCTCTTCATAGACTTCCAGCTTAGTCAACAATTCTTCTACAAAAACAATATATTAGGTTCATTAGGACACAAATCTAACAGGAAGATCAGTCAAAATTTGAAAGTAACATTCAAAATTAAAATTCAGGTGAGGATTCATTTTAGTTGAAAGACCTCTGCTGGGCTACGATGCTCATCTAACTACTAAATTGATTTCTTGATTATTAAATACAGCTGAATGCTTTAAATCTAAATAGCTAACAAACAAGACTGGTGGACTGAAAATTCCACCATCTTCAGTTTACAGAAAGGGAGCTGGAGAAAATATCACAACATGAAACGAAAAACCCCTCACAGAGCTTCATTTTAAAAATAGTTCCCTCTCTAGGGTTTTAAGCAAAAGTTCTCTCTCAAATACTTGCACAAGGAGAAATATTTGAGATAATTCTTAAATTACTTCAAAGCTCACAACTCTTAGAAGTTTATCGTAATACTCTGTCAAACCTTACAAATACATTTGTTCTTGCTTTTTATCTTAAGAAGGTGCCTTTTCCACTTATGGGAAAAGTTTATGCACATTCTGCCAAAGTCTAAGTCTAAACACATCAAGGGCTGAAGTGTTATGCACAGGCAGATTTAGACAGGAAAAAGTTGACTTGTAACTCTGACTTAAGCACTCTATGCTATTGTTCACATTGGCAGGAAGCTACTTCATAATCTGAAAATAAACAAACAAAAAAACAGAAAAAACACTTTAAAAATTATTCCTGTTAAAATGAACCCCAAAAAATCCATTTATCTTTGTCACTTTACTTTGAATCATCCTCAGTAGAAAACAAAAAACTTTTTTTTTTTCTTTTTACCATTTTGAGTTCTGATTTCATGTAATGACTGAAGTTTTGACTGTAGTTCTTCCTTTTCACTTTCTAATTCTGAGACACGATTGTTTAAGGCAGATATGTCATTATTCTTTGATGAAAACTAAAAAGAGAAAATAGTTAGAAGTTTTTCAAATGCATCAAGATACCAGAAACACAGAAAAGTCCATGCAACTTTTTAAATGATTTTTTTAGTAAGATTTAGAATAGCTGTTTTTCTAGTATTTGAAAGTAAAATAAACTAGTTAGTTGCTAACAGATTTACTCCAAATGCTAGTAATACCAGTTGGTACTATTTTTTGTTGAAACTTTCTCTTGTATCAACATTTAACATCCATGCAAGTTTTATATATTTATTCATATGTAAGGATACTTTGAAGAGATTCTTTTAATATTCTACTCACATTATATTTTACTTTTTTCCAATCAGATCTACAAGCACAGTAGATTCAAAAACAGGCATTTAATATTAAATACAAAATGTTACACATACATTTTTCAGTTCATCCTCCAGTTGTTTGATTCTTGATTTAGACCAAGCCTTCATTTTCAGAAACTTAGCTTCAGATTTGCTGGCTTCTTCTGTTTTCAATTTCACTTGTACTAAGAAACAGATATTTTAAAAAATTATTTTAAACCCTAGAAAGATTATTAATGCAATTGGAGTACTTTTCAAGATCTATGTTTAACTCCATTGCTAACAGTAATTAACATTTTTATGAGACAATTTGCATTTAGAGAAGAAAAACATAACACTAGGAAACGTAGGGTGAAATTTACAGTTCATGAGATTATTTTGTTATGCCTATAGCTTTCATCATCATAGTATTTGAGTACTGATACTTCTTAATTAGTTTGGAGATAACTCTTCCATTGATGAAGTTCTACTTGCAACACTATGGACTTGGCATACAATATGTAACTGTGTGGAAAAGGAACCCTTCGTATGTAATGACTACATTTAGATAGGATACCTTCTAATTCTTCCATCTTTTCTTTGGTTACAGACTCCAGATGTCTAACTTCTTTTGAGTTATTCTGTCCATTACCACTTAATTCTGCCACTTGTTTCTTAAGCTGAAACAGGGCCTGATCTTTCTCTTGCAGCTCAGTTTCATGTTTCTCTTGAATTTCATGCAGTTCAGCATTATATTTCTCCCGAACTTTTGTCATTTCAAGCTCATGTTTCTCCATCATGTCTCTTAACTGGGCTCTCATTACATGTTTCTCAGCATCCAGTTTAGACTGGAGGTTTTCTTTTTCAGACAGAAGACGTTTCAGGTTTTCATTAACCTCCTGTTTAAAAAAAAAAAAATCTCTGTTATATTTTAATGCAATGTTTTTTCAGTACTGCTGTCAAATGTTATATCTGTATTCCTATATACCCCTCCAAATACTATAATCAAAAATCAGTGGTTCTGTTGTTCACCTGGCTCTACCACATGTATCTCAGTTGTGACTCTGCAAGGCATTAGCTGAGAGTCCAATAAAAGGACATCACGATTTGAGTCAAAACTACATTCAACCTCTTCCATAGGTCAAGTGGAATAAAAAAAGAGAGAAGAATGCTTGGTTCTATGCAGTAAAAAAAAAAATGGAAGAAGATCTCTTTTAGTAGTGATACCAAAGATAAAGAATGCTGGCTACAATTCCGTCCAGATGTTGTTACCTGCCTCCTCAAAAATTAAAGTTTGCGAATTGTGATCTAATTCATCTTCATGCTCTGTTGTATTGCTAGTTCTCTCTTAGTGCTTATTCTGTTTTTAATGCCTTCACACTAGTTATTTTTAGATATAAAGAGGCAGAAAAGACTGCAGATCACTGTAATGGAAAAGTCTACTCATATCAGACACGCTGTACAAAACTACTGTCATGATGCATAAAACTTACATATCATAGGAATGTAAACTGTCCAAGTAAAGAAGCTGTGCAGAAAACAAGAGTGAACATTTTCAAAACATGAATAAAACTGCTTATGTAAATAAATAGAGGTTTCCTGCTTTTTCCTTTCTTAATACTAAGGCTGAGGTTGCGTTCCTCTTGAACTGCTTCAAATTGATGCTGCCATAGTCCAGCCTTCCTCCTACCCACAAGGTGTGCATTTCTGTCCCCATGGTGTGCTAGCACTACAGTACCATCTATTCCTGCAGTAACTCTGTATAGAAAGATACATCTAACCCAGACAAAAATCTAACTCAGAAGAAAAAAAAATCCTCAGCATAAGGCAAAGGACAAGAATGAATGGAAAAGACAAATGAAGCACCAATTTATTTAGGCTTAAATTGCCATGGAACTTGACTACCTGAGCAGGACAGTACCAATCACCTCTACCTGACTATGTAGTTGAAACTACTTCTAATAGATTTTGATTCTGACAGCCCTCTTACTAAGATGAGAATTTGTTGAAAAGACTGTAGCTAAAATGCTGGACCTAGCACCTGTCATTTCCTGGACAGGCTATAATGTGTCTGTTTCAGCAAAGAGTCCTAAAATCCTATCTGAGAGATCACAATGTTCATTTTCTACATTGTTGAACTGAAGTAGCAGCATTCAGAGGTTCGTGCTAGGTGCTTAAACACAAAGAACCTTGATAAGCCTGATTGCCTTTGCAATCAGTAGAAACACTTCCTAAGGAAAAGCACGCTGCTAGTGAAACATTCTCTTTGAAAAGTCTCACTTTTGGAGTTCACTCCAGTAGTTAACTAGAGAAACTGAAATCTTTGACAGCAAAAAGCCTTCCTTACATGGTGAGTTCCCAAAATGAATAAAGACAAGCGAAGGGTGTCATCTGACAGTGCTATATTTTATGGGTTTTACTTTTTCTTTAAGTCCATTTCCTACTGGAATTCATATTTGATCGCCCAAATATGGCTGCATTATTAGCACGTCAAAGCCTCCCAGAGCACTGGGTAAACACTTCATGCAAAATTATCTTTTGTACACAACCAAATAGCTTTTTGAACTCATAACTGACCAGACAAGTTGAGTGGTCCATATAAGCTATCTCTTACTTTCAATTGCTGGTCTTTGGCATCCAGTTCTTTTTGTAACATGTCTATGACTTGTGTCCTTCCCAGCATGACTTCTTCCTTTTCATGAAGCTTCTGTTTCAAGGCCTTTAGTAGCTAGCAAAAAAATAAATAAATTATATATTTATAATAATATATATAAAAAAAATCAAGCAATCAATAAAGGAGTTAAAACTTTCACAGAATGACAGAATGTTTGAGGTTGGAAGGGACCTCTTACGATCATCTAGTCCAATCCCCCTGCTCAAGCAGGGTCACCTACAGCACATTTCCAAGGATTGTGTCCAGGCGGCTTCTGAATATCTCCAAGGAAGGAGACTCCACAACCTCTCTTGGTAACCTGTTCCAGTGCTCAGTCACTCTCACAGTAAAGAAGTCTTCCCTCATGTTCAGAAGGAACTTCCTATGTTTCAGTTTGTGCCTGCTGCCTCTCATCCTACCACTGGGCACCACTGAAAAGGGTATGGCCCCATCCTCTTTACACTCTCCCTTCAGATACACATTGACAAGATCCCCCCTCAGTCTTCTCTTCTCCAGGCTGAAGACTCCCAGCTCTCTCAGCCTTACCTCATATGAGAGATGCTCCAGTCCCTTAATAATCTTAGTAACCCCTCACCAGACTCACTCCAATAACTCCATGTCTCTCTTGCATTGGGGAGCCCAGAACTGGACACAGTACTCCAGATGCGGCCTCACCAGGGCTGAGTAGAGAGGGAGGGTCATCTCCCTCAACTTGCTGGCACTGCTGCTCCTAATGCAGGCCAGGATACCATTGGCCTTCTTGGCCACGAGAGCACATTGCTGACTCATGGTCAACTTGTTGTCCACCAGGACCCCCAGATCCTTCTCCTCTCTCTTTCTCTCTCTCTTTCAGAAAAGAAAGAAAAAGACTTACCTTTATTTTTTCCCAACTAGACATCTGAATTGTGCCACAGAACTTATTAATTATATGATTCCAAATTTCCCATGGCTCATTAAGTCAAAGCAAGCTACATTTTTTCCAAGCCAACATACCTGTTCTAGGTCAGCACTTGCATCAGATTTAGCAGCTAATTTAAAGAGCTCCTGCTCATGCTTTTCTCTCTGTGTTTCCAGTTCCTTTTCCTTTTCCTGGATAATATTTTGAAACATACGAACCTGAAAACATATAGAAATTAAATAGGAAACCGGTCCATGAGGACATATTAAAAGTACACTGAATTGTCTAATTAAAAGTACAGTGAGAAAACATTCTATATTATGTCTAAATTTTGCTTCCACTTAACAGTCTGTATAGTGATTCGGAAGTCAGTGGTGCATGTGGATAAACCCTCAACTTCAACGAAATTTGTCTCAATTCCATAGTAGTAAACTTTAAACGAGAACGATAATATTGTTAATCCTTGTTAATACAGCAGATCTCCACTTTCCCCTCTTGGATGCCACTGTTCTGATACTTATTTCATTTCCAGAAGTTCACACAGACCATATCCATTTCTAGCATGCTTCTATGAGCTAATCCCAAATGGCAGCTTTGAAACCTAGTAGTCTCACCTTCGAATACTTGTATTCTTCTTCCAGCATGTCTTTGTTAGCTACCTTATGATTTTTATAAGAACTGGATATAACTTTGAGGAACTTGCTAATGATATTTTGAATAAAAATTCAAGATTCTTTTTCAACATAAGCAGTTTTTCACATAAAGTCCTACCCAGATTTCTATATGAGTGAGTAAGTACACTGTGCTCATCAAGATGGGTTTTAGAGTCTCCACTGTTTCTCTTCCTTTATTTTCTGTATCAAAATTAATACCTATGCAGGGGCAGTCATGTTCAGGATCAAAAGTAGTATTTCTGGTACAGGTAAATAAACTCAAAAATGATGCAGGCAATACTGAGATGAACAGCTTTATACATTGTAGAACTTAAACTCTGAAGTGTCAAGCACATTACACTGAAATCAGAGATCTAACTTTAGAGGGAGCCAGAAGAGCCTCGTAGCACCAATAAATGGATGATGTGTTCCCTAGTTAGAGTTTTTTTTTTTTTTTTAGTATTACTAAAGGAGTGTTGTTTGTCCTGGCCTGTTTACCAGCTGCTGACTTTTCTAGAAAATTCCCCATTAAGTACACCAAACTTTTTCGGCTTTTTTCCCCAAGGTCAATCAGGAGGAAAATACAATTTTTTTAATGCTCCCACGCTCAAAAGTGTGCCAAACAGCTCACAGCACAAGTGAAAGCAATCTGCCAAACGGCCATTTTGTGCTAAGAATAGTTACAATAATCCAAAAACACTAGTAGCCACTGCATGCATGCATTTTTGGCAGCACAACTTCAGATGTAGTGAAATAAGAAAGAGAGGTTTGGAGGTTGTTTGACTAGAACTCTGCACAACTCATTTCACCCTGCTACACGTTAGTTTCTCCATTCCCAGCTGTAAGCCACATCCTTAAAGTCCTTCTTCACACAATGCTTTCAACTTGAATTATCACCAGCACAAAATACCTACTGTTTCATTATTCTCACTTCACCTAATCACCAGTTCAATCTTCACTCAAGAATCCTCCAAAACTAAGTATGGCATTTCTTAGTGAAGGTAGTTCTTGGTGAAGATAGAAGTTCTTGAGAGAGTGACAGCATAGCCAATATACTACTTCTTCCACCAAAGAATGTAAACTTTTTTACAGTAGGTTTACTTACATTTTCCATATATGTAGCTTCTCTTTCTTGGAAACGCTCTCTTTCTTTATTCTGAATATTTTTAAGACTCTCAATCTGTTCCTGGAACAAGCTACACTTTTCTTCATTGTCTCCAACCTTCTTGGTAAGATTCTGAACCAGAATCTGCATGCTTTGCAGTGATGATTCTTTCATGGACAGCTGATTCTTCAGAATGCAAACCACAAAACAATTAGAGGAATGTACCCAGAAAACAGACAAAGCAACCATCATGAAGCCAACTACTAGTGCCCTCTTCACTTAAAGCATTAAAATCTAAATTCAGGCCTGCTTTTGAGTGAAATCTGTCAGCAGATTCCAAAGTTGATACTAATAATACTGCAAAACATTTCAATATTTTCCTATAAATGATTCTGGAAAAGAAGCAAATAAATGCAGATCTATTAATGTAAATGAAAATCATCAATAGAGAGATTTTATTCACATGAATAACTGCAGGGGATTTGTACTTCAGAGTAGGATCCACTGTACAACACATCAGAATTTGCTGATTCCTTGAAACATCTATGGAGATTTTATAATTGAGCTTCTAATACGATACCTTCAGTTCTTCATTGGGCAAGAATATTTCACTGGCAACACCACCTGATCCACAGGCTATCTGTAAATCAATGATATAGGCATCTCTTTCAGCTAACTTCTTTTCCTTTTCTGCTAGCATGGCATCCATTTCAGCCCCTCGACAGCGCTGGGCCTCCAACTCAGCATTCTGAAAATGAAAAGATGGCATTTAACCTATACGCCTATCATCTATGGCATGGAAGACAGGATTGCACTGTTCATCTCCTTACTGCCTATTTTAGGATACTGAAACAATTAAAATCAAATTTACAGCCTGAATCTCTTTTGACTATCATGTTTGATTACTGAGACTCTCTCTGAAGTACTGCAGCATTCACATGCATGCAACTTTCCACAGTCAACAGTAACCTCCACAGACCAGACCACTGCACAGAAGAACTATAAATCATTAAATGATATCATTCCTTGCTTACGTTTCTTCCTGTTATGACTTATTCTTTCCAACAAGAAAAACAGAAGCAAAACAGCATTTTCATTCAAAATGAGAGATTTAAAGCTAACATTAACCCACAAAGTTCACATTTTTGTTTGTCTATTCCATTTATGTTCAGGCTACTATAAAGGCAGACTAGAGGCCTCAGTGTTCAGTGAAGACACAAATGACAGAATTCTCACTGCACTGGCCTAGGTGGGTTGTTCTCTGTCTTCTCAGTAGAAAACCTTCTCAGCAGAGAACATTCTCAGCATATCTGTCTAATCTTTAAATATAATCCTACACCACGAATCCGTAAAAACATACACTTAGCATCATATAAAACACCACCTTTTTTTGCAACTCTTCATTTTTTTGTATGATCTGAGATTCTAGTTCTTCAATTCTCCTTCTCAGCACTAATATTTTCCCACGATTTGCAGCAGCATTTTCCTGGTCGCCATCTCTTGATGCCTGCAAAGACAGGGAGTTTTACATTCCATTACTAGGTAATGACTGACTTCTGCACCTCTACCTATTCAAACAGTACTGGTGAAAAAAAGTAGAGTTTACTCATGGTTCATGTTTCAGTTCTCTCATATTTTAATTATTCCAAGTAGAAATTAGCCAAAGCAGAAACAGTATTTATATCAAGCTTCTAAAAATCTTCAGAATTTAATTACTGATGATAGTCATTGATGCAAAGTGGACTGAAACCTGCAACAAGGGCACACAATTCCTCTGACAAATGTAATCTGTATAATTCAGCCAGAGGAACAAAGGAGTATGGGGGGCGGGGGGGACTCTTCTTTAAGTGTAAACTAAACAGCTCCAAAGCACAATGTTTCTAAACAACATTCAGTAGGTACAAATACTGAGTTACAGAAATTATTTGCCTTTACAAAAAATATCCAAATCCAATTGCTAAGAATATGCTTTACTAGAAAAATAGATTGGAAGCATAAATAATTAGCTACTCCATGCTTTGGAGGACATATTGGGACTCCAACAGACCAAATAGATCTATCCAATAGATCTATCTCTGTCCCATTTCAGCATCTCTTTAAAAAAAAGAAGTGACCTGGAAACATTAAAGCCCCACTGAAGTTATTTTAGAAGTTGTATGAAGTCAAAGTATGTTACTTTAAAGACATACAAGTCTACTCAAACCTCTCCATTACTAAAAACAGATCTGAAAATCTCTGCATCTCTGTTAACAGTAGAACACTGGTCACTTAAATGAGAGATTCTTACACATTTACATTTTGCTACCAATATCATTTTTACATTTCTATTTTCATCTTGGATATTAAAATTAAAAAGTTAGTTTTGTTCTCACTTTATCTCATCAACTTATCTTCCTGTTCACATGTGTTAAGAGTAAAGTTTGAGCTGCAAATATTAAAGACAAAGGTTAGTAAAAAAAAAAAAAAAGTTACTAAAAGATATCAAAAGGAATATACAATTTTCTAAATTACTATAAAAAGATAGAAGAGGAATGAGTTAGAAACACAGAGATGGACAAAGAACACCTGCACACCCTACCTTGATCCTAATTTGACTCAGCTCAAAATTTAGACTTCAGTTCCATGTTTGGGTACAGCACACGGTTCTCTGCAGCATCACAGAAATGATGGCTACTTTCAAATGTAAGAACACTTACTTTTTTTTGTTCTGCTTTTGCCTCTAGGCCTCCTGATGCTGATAACTGTTTCTTAAGTTCTTCCAATTGTGAGGTTAAAGATGCAACCTTGGCTTTGTTTTGCAGCTTTACTTTGGAAAGTTTGGCATCGGCAGATTCCTTTTCCTCCTACAAAAACCAGAGTAATGAAGGAATGAAATTAATATGTGAACAACTGCATCCTTCAATCCTCCCATTAAAAGCAAAACAAAACAGAAATCTAAAATAACTACCAAAAAATCTTTCCTCTGAAGAGACATTACTACATCCTGTGCTACAGGTCTGTGTATATAAAACAATCTCCCTTTCATAATTTAAACTTTTTGCACATGGATATTATTACTGTGTAGAATCCATGGCATTATGATGTAAGAAATTCTTCTGTTTTTTGTTAATAATACAATGTAAAGGCTTAAATTTTTAACAAGAATATTGATTTAGGATTCTTTTATTTTTTGATGCCCTAAGAAAGACACTTTCATAACACTAAAATAGCATATTTAATTTTGTTTAAGGAAGAGCCTTAATTTATAATAAGTTTTAGAAAATTTCGTGTGTTAACACTTGGTTGTTACTTTCCACAGAAGATGATTTCTAAAAAGCATAAAAAACAGTCTTTCTCAGGAACAGACCAGACTTACTGCTGTTTAAAAAGTCACACAGAATGACAAATCCTCAAAAGTCTTCAGGACATTACATATAAATTCCTTCTAGTAACGCCAGTCAAAAGCAGAGGATAATATGTAGTAGCATTAATAATATATGACCATTATAAAACAAAAAAAATTTATAATGGAAGGAGAAATGAAAAAATATCTACGGAAACTCAGTTTGAGGTAAGCTGGCATTCTACTAAACGTCCAGTAATGATCTGGATGGTATTTTTTCCATATATAGCCTAAAATGACCATGAGTTTCTCTGAAAGTCAGTCTGCAATTGGTATTTGTCCCTTGCATGTACTAAATGCACCTGTTCTTACAGGGAACACATGTTGCTTATGTAATATCCAAATCGAGTTACAATTTTAGAAACAGAAGATGCATTGGCAAAAAGCTGTAATGTCCAAGAAACACAACCAACTAATTGTGAACACTGCTTCCTGTTTTCCTGCAGTTGATATACCTGGCTACAAACTTGTATGTAGCAAAACGACTGAAGTCTTTTTCTTATTTTTTCTTCTTTAAACAGTCCTTTTGACAGGACGACACACACAGTACCTTTAACTGCCGGTCTTTATTGCGAAGCTCCACATCCTTCTCCCTGACGAGTTCCTTTAGCTGGGCTACCAGCTGCTCAGTCCTCATCAGCTGCTCAGTGAGATCAGCCACCGACATGCCGCTCGCGTGCTCTGAGCCAGCAGCCTGCAGACATTAAGTTCACTTTGAAGAAACGAAACGGTGCAAACAACACTGTTTGTGCAAAAACTGTCATTAGCTTTTTAGCACGTTCAAATTTTACTGGAGTGCACTATTAAAACTTACACGCACTATCCAGACAGTTCTTAGCTAGTCTGATAGATATAATAGCAGAAGGGCTGATACAGAATCACATTTAAAAGATTTTGTAACATAACCATAATAATCTGATTTTTTCTGTACAAAAAAAAAAAAAAAAACCCTAACAGTTTAGTCAGAAAAATATGCTAGTACATTTGAACATGACGAAGCAATTCCTGTATTCTCCTGCCTTTAGGAATTCCCTTTAGTATCTTCCTTTTCCGCATCTTTATAAACCCATGTCTAGATTATGAATTCTTATGAATAACAACTTTCCCCTCTGTCCTCCTGAAAATCAGCTAAGTCCTGTGTGTATTAACAAACAAAATCTTTCAAGAATATCTGCTTTATCCAGGACTTCTAAAGCAGCTTAAGTTTTTAAGAAAGAAGCAAAAATAAACTTGAAAACAATTACAGTAATAGATCATTTCAGATAAAAAAGGTGGGCAGCCTGATTTTGGACGGTTAAAGAAAACCATACAAATAACAAATAGCTACACTGAATGATGATGATCTTATGTACAAGGACTCCTTTACTCAGGAATACTGCCCCAAGTCTGGCAGAGAACTTCCTTCCAATAACATGAAATTATAAAACTTAGAAGGTGTTAGGAATATTTATTTGGAATACAGCAAAACCATCAAAGCCTGTAGGTATCTAAAACTGAGCTTCCTCATCTACTGGATTTTCATCATAATTTCCAGTAATAGTGTTCTTGAACTTACTGGGGATAAAATACTTATATTGAACATACTATACATGAAAAACATAGTTGCAATAAAGTTTATGCAATTTCTACAGATGTTTTCCTAAAGCAAGATAAACATAGCAAAGAGGAATCAAGCAGCTGTATTACACATGTGGGATTAAACACCAAGCAGACTGGAAGAAAGAAGCCAACTTGACTTGGCATCCTAACGCTGAATCTTGGTAAAACCAGTCAAGCAACTTCCTTACAAAAAGCAAATATGATTAGTTTATCCTCAATTCAAGATTCTCCACTTCATAAGTTTTAAAGAAATTGTCATTTTAATAGTAATTCAATACTTACGACTGGTTTTGAAGGAGAATCATCTCCACTACTCCATTTCCACATAGTGTCAAGATGGCTATGAGAAAATAAACAAAATAATATCACAGTAAATATCAGTGACACTCAGATAACTAGTTAACTTGTACTTCTCTCCACATATATGAATGTAAAATACTTGAAGCTCACTCAAAATGGTTGTTAAATTCTGACAGCAACTCTGATTGCTCCCATTAGTACTTGCTGGGAAAGAATAAAATTAGTATTGTTGTGTATTATGCCTTTTCTAAAAGCTGCAAATCAGTTAAGTGTCAATACTATAAAAAATAATCTGAGAACTAGTCTCAAAAACAAAAATGCCATAAAGTATTATCCAGCATAGGTGCTATTTCCACAGAGAGAGAAGAAAAAAAAAAAAAAAAGAACAAACCATATATAGCTTGCTAATATCTAACCTGACCTTAAACAGACTCTACTTGCCATGGCTGTATGACAGGGATTATATCAATTCATATTTCTATAAAATCATACACAAAGAGTAAAAACACTGAAGAAGTCCATACTGCATTTATTGCTATGTAACTGTTGCATATCTGACATGAGAAACGAAGGTTGCAACCCTTGAGACCATGGACCAACATCTGAAATATCAGCATCTGAAACTCCAGGAACAGCAAGTGTTCGCTGCTTCTTTTTTTCAGAATAGAGCACCACAAATTTCTAAACGGTACCAAAGTATCAGACTTACACATAACTACACTCTTTGATCATGGCAAGCTGTAGTTTCATAATAAACACAAGTAAGTGCCAGAATATGGTTTTAAAAAGCAAAATCCCCCAAAACAAATAGGTGAAAGGCAGCTCAAAGTTCAAGTGAGACCTTTACTGAATAACGATAACAGGCTTGGACGAGAAAAAAAACGGGCAAAGTCTTTAAAACGGCTCATGCAATATTTTCCAAATTGTGTCTTGGAGAGGTATACTAAGGGCAGAATAACATATTTTGCTCTACCTCTGGATTATATTCCAAATAGCAGCATGAAGTGAGAAGCCTGTAACTGTAACTCTCACTCTCGACTAGTAATGCCCAAAGAAAAATAATCTGTCCCTTCTAAACTGCATTACATTCTTTTGAAATATGCATGCACAGGGTATCAGTCAATGCTACCGAATTTGGAAAACAGTTTATAATAAACATTAGCACATAGTTTATCTTAAAAAGTATGCAGAACAATAGCAGAGGCTTCTTTTAAAGCTGTTTATCATTACTAAGCTAAAACCAGGAATCACAGGCTGAAAACTATGGCCTACATTACCTACAAGGTCAAACTAGATTATGCTAAGAATCTCTTCTAATATTAAAATCAACAAACCAGATACAGGCTTGGGGAAGGGAATTACAGAACCTGTAAGTAAACATCCCTCCCATAACTCCTCCAGAGCCATAAGATCAAATCTGCTCTCAGTAAAAAGCTCCATTTCCAGATACATAAAAAGGCTACCTACGTACAAAGAGGACAGAATGACTCACTAAATGTAATGTGGTGGTGCATTTACATTTTACTTACTAATATTTTAGCTCATTTCCAGCTTTGACTGATACAATCACTTTGATTCATTTCATGTACTAGTTTTCCTACCTGAATATCTTATTACTACTTTCTGATGTATTGTTACTTATATTAGGGATTCACTGTTGACAAGTTCTCTAAATCAAGCTGGGAAACAAAACTGAACAAACTTTCTTTACCCAGCATGAAGTCAATCAATAATGGTTTTTGCTTTTCTTCTCGGATACAAACAACAAAAAGCACTGAATCTGCTTAAAAAGCAATCTGAAAGCTGGAATACTTAATTCAATCCCTTCTCCTTGCAGTACATTTAAAGAGAATTTTTTTTTTTTAATCATCATTTTCCCTCCTTTGGAGGCCTATTTCCTCGGCATAGCATTAAGAGAAGCAGTGAGCCTCAATTATCTATGGTTACTTTCTCTGAAGTTTTCTCAGTGATAATTTGCCTTTTCCCAGCAAGTCCAAATTCCTCATCTTCATTTTCATGGTTCCACGCTACCTCGTCACTGCCAGTATCTCATCTTGCTCTTCCTCTTACATATTTCTACCGTATCAATATCATTGATTGCCCTCCACTACGCACTAATTTCCTTTAATCTCTTCCTCGTTAAAGAGCAGGATACTCAAACCTTTCACAATTCGTGGGCAATGTAACAGAAGGCCTGCTTAACTTCAGGAAACAATTCCTCCTAATGCTCCAACTACAACTCAGAACTTTTGGTTCTTCTCACAATAGGATGCTACCAGAAAAAAAGTCCCACGTGCAGCTGTGCTTTCGTATCCCTCTGTTCCCTTGATCCAGCACTAGCCACAGACAAATACAGCTTAAAAAAAGAAAGAAAGGAAAAAAAAAAAAGATCTAATCACATGTTCATCTGGGTAGTTTTCAGCCAGCTTACTTCCCTGACTTGGGCAACACAGGGCCCAGCACAAGGACAATGACGAGGATCACACAACGGTGGACAGACAGGAGAGGCAAGTCACATTCCAGCAGTACCTCAAACTTAAGTGGTCACAGAGCCCCCCAGCTTGAGCATGGATAATCTACATAGCAAGTTACTGGGCCCTGTAACAAACACCTACTCTGGTGACTTTCTAAACCGAGAAAGAGCCCACTGACTTCCACAGAACTACTCACGTGGGCCTAACCTTCCCTCCATCTGTTCAAAATCATTCTGATATAAAAATGGCTTGAATGAGCAATCATTTGAGTTCTCATTATGAAGTTATTGTATGCTAAAGTAAGGTACTGAAACTAAGGGACGACTTTTCCCTTTCTTTTCTAGAAATAAGGACTGAGAGGAAACACTGAGGCAGAGCTCCTCTCCTCTTATTACCAAGAACGATAAGGTTAGGTCCCTTTCTGTCCTCTTCCACGAGACTACGGCAGAAAAAACAAATATTAACAGAGGTGTGTAAAAACTCAGATGAATGTTTTCTTATTTTAAGTCCATTTCCTGGAATAATTTTGTGTTTGAAACACGCAGGTTGAAAGAAAAGCATTTTAATATAATTATTTTCTCATCATATCCGCAGGAGTTTGCATCTATCCATAGATGTCCCTGTTTGATGGCTTGCCAAGATGCTGATTCTTTTGATGAATTAAGCTGAACTTGTTTTCAAATGGTCTGCATAATCTCATTACTTACAAGCTCCTGGATAAGAACTGCACAGACATACAACACATGGCAAAGAAGAACAAACAGTGAAGCCACGTCAATCAGGCTACAAGCAGTATGCAAAATTAATATAAATGTATATTTACAGAGCTGCCTGGTGGCCGGTGTCTCTTATGAGCACTGTATTTTAGAATAGCATTGACTACACTTTCACTTAAAAATAAGGCTTCCCTTGTGTCACGTACTTTTTACAATGCATCAGCAGAGAAAGCAAATATCAGGGCAAAGCCTGCGGTGAAGCACAGCTGCACGCGTGGTGCTCGGAATTACACGTTTCAATCCGAGCAGCCGGAGGAAGTCGGCTCAGACCGGTGCTTCTCCAGGGAAGAAGCCGCACGGCGCTGAAAGCAGGCGGGGAACCAGACGCGCGGGAGGGGGGGCACACGGCCTCCCCTGCCCCCCCCCCTTCCTCCTCGGTCCCGAGGCCGGCGGCAGGTGCAGCCATTGCTTTGTCACCACGGCAGCGTTAACGTGGCGGCCCCGGACCCAAGAAAGGTCCCGGTTCCCACTCCGTAATTTACGGGCGGGAGGAGCCAGCTAAGGCCAGTGTCCCTCTGCCAGATCTGCCCCCCGCAGCAGGGGCGTCACCCGGGCCGCCGCCGAGCGACGCTCCCAGCAACGCTTCACCGCGGCCTCGGCGCACGGGCGCCCCAGCGCCTCCCCCGCGGGAGGCTGCCAGGCTCCGCCGCCCCCGCGGGCCGGGCCCGCCCTGCGAGCGGCCGTGGGCCCTCCGGCCGCCCCCGCCTCGCCCCCCCGGCGGCCCCACTCACCTGCGGGCCGGGCCGGGCCGGGCCGGGCCGGGCCAGGCCGCGGCGCGGGGGAGCCGGGCCCTACGCGGAGCAGCCGCCGCGGCCGGAGCGCCGGCCCCTCCCCGGCGCGGCCCGCGCAGCGCCCCCGGCCATGGCGGCGTCGCCACGCCCCGGCGGAGGCGCGCAGCGGCCGACGGCGCCCCGCGGCGGCACGGAGGAGCGCGGCGCCGGGGCGGGAGGCGCCGCTGGAGCCGAGGCCTCCCTGCCCGCTCCCTCGCAGGGAGGGCGGGAGAGGCCGCCTGTCGAAAAGCCAAATATAGGTCGCCCCCGCCGCGCCTCTGAGGCGGCGAAACCCGGCCCTAACGCTGCCTGCCGGCACGTTGGTGTAGGGTCCCCTGAGGAGGGCCAAAATTGGATGCTGAAAACGAAGACAGCTCCTGTATGCAGACCACCTTCCTGAGAACAGATGCAATCGCATCGTGCTGCAGTAGCACGGGGTTATTCGTGATGCGGCTTTACAGCATTGACCCTAAAGCAGCCTTTCCTTCTCTGGCCTCGGCCCCGGGGACGTTAGCTCTGCCGCTGTTGTGCTGCAACATCTCTTTTACGTATTCAGAGACTCCTTGACGTTGAAGTGGCTGCTTTTATCTTCACATTTATCCTCACAAACCTTCAACTCTGTTTTTGCTTATTTATTCTTTATTCTTGTTTTTATAAATAATAATAATATGCATAATTTAATTTTGGTTTACAGTTAAGGTGTATATAGAACTTTGTTAGATTCAGGTGTAGGGAAGAAAGAATACAGAAACTAAGAAAACAAAGCAATGACTTTTCCAAAAGAAAAGAGTTTTAAAGAGTTTGAAAATTGTTTATAATTCTCACTGATTCCATTGTGTTTCTTGGTTTCTATGTAATTTCAGTAAGTGACTTCAGTTAGTGTATGAGAAGGTGAGGACAAAACATAAGACTGACCTTAAAGTCACTGACAGGTATTAACTCCTGCATTCAGACACTGAAATAGGATTGCTTTTTCATCTCTTCTATAAGCTAAGGAAAAACAGACTGTACTCACCTTGCATTATTTTACACTTTTCAAACACAAATCCAGTGCAACCAATTTCCTGTGAAGAATTCTGGTATCGAATTCCCTTGAAGACAGACTACAATTAGAACTACCACTAGAAGGCAACTCAAACACAGTGTGTTAAAAATAACCCAGTGGAATTATATCAAGCGAAGGCACTGCTCCCTGACAACTTGCAGTTATTTCCATCAACTTGCTCACAGGCAGCAATACTTAGCAAATAAAACACAGCACAAATAAGACAAAGTACTGTCTTTCCCTTCTTAAGCGTAGCATCTCAGCAGATGGGCTTCAGTAGGAAAAATGTGAGGAAAAAAAACATTGACGATAAATTCAAAATTTTCTTTCATTCTCCATATAACCTTATCACTTTGAAAATTCTTATGTATCCGACACAGTCCCTCTACTGAAAATAGAAGCTCTGTGTCATTAAAGGCTTAAAAGAACATACTTCCTTTGGCCAAGATGAATCCTGCTGCCTCTCTTTATCCTCAAAAGCAGCAAGAAGCGAGTCTTTCACACATGGCAGTCCTAGGACATATTCCCAGCTTCAAAAGCTGTTGAGGCACAGCCCCACAGTGAGCCCAGCCCTCATCCTAGTTCTCCACGCTGAGCAGAAATCCAATGAAATTCCAGCTTTGAAGTCTTTAACTTCCCCAGCCCTAACCATACCCTTAACCCCTACCCTACAGCGGAGCACAGTAGGCTCCACCTGGCTTGGTGGGGACATCCTGCACCAAGACCTCATTTTGCTGTGCACATTGGGAAGGACTCCAGTGAAATTCCAGCTCTGAAGGCCATCACTTCCCTAAATATAACACCCCCCACCCAAAACCTAAGCCTATCCTGCAGCAGACAAGACCTGCTTTAAGCCCCAAAGGTGTGTTATGCCACAGCATCATGCTAAGCCCAACTTTCATTTCAGCTCTCTGGGCTAGAGCAGGACACCACAGGGATTCAAGTTCTCTGAAGGTCCTCACTTCCCTGCCCCTATCTCTAATCCTCACCCTTAGCTTACACTGAAGTAGACAAAACTTTTTCCCAGCTCCACAGGTGTGTTGGGCTACAGAGATCTGATCAGTAGTAGTAGCAAAGGTACAACTGATTGCAAACTGAATGTGAGCTGAAAATGTGACCTTATAAAACAAATAAAAACACAAGAAGCCCCATCCAAAGAAAAACTGGCCCCTGAGAGGATCAATAAAGGTAACTACTCAGTGGAAGAGAAGTCTGGGCTGGACTGTGGTGCTTGATTCTGAGCACTGTACTTCAGGGAAAGTGTGGCCTAATTTGAGTCCAGCAAGTAGAAAGGAAGTATTAAAAGACTACATAACATAATGGTCAAGAAAAGACTGAATGAATTGCTGGTGCTTTCCTAGCCTGAAGTATTCACGTAGGAAGGAAATGTGACTGCAAAAAGGAAAAAAATATCTTCTGTATATATGTGACTGACAGTAATAGGCTTTAATTTCAGCAAGGAAGATCAAGTTAGACATTAGGAAAAAGTGAAGCACTGTAACAGAGTGAAGCACTGTAACAGACTGCCTATGGGGACAAGGAATTTTCTTCAGTGAAGATCTTCAGTGTTAGCGAATGTATAACTGATCTTGCTTTCAGGGAAAGGAATACATTGAAAGTCCTTTTTCTCTAAGGGAAGAAAACAAAACCACTTACAGCTTTATATGAGACAGAACATATTCACAGGTACAAAAGCAAGCTGTACATTCTGCATCTGACAGCAGTCTTTGTACAGTTTTCACATTTTTCTTTCTGTGACAGATTAGACAATAAACTTCTCTGTATGCAAACTGCAGCTTTCTAGCAGTATCTTGCACACTATGGCTCCTGGTGTACATGGAACAGAGCCTGAATTTACAGGAGACTACAAAATTAAAATGACTAGAAACAGGAAGGAAGAAAACCATCATAATTTAAAAGTGATTAGATTCAAGATGTGTTTGTCATTTTAATCACTTTAATCTCTTTCTGTACAATGTTGCACATTCTGTCCTCATTCATTTCAGATACAAGCTACAGTATATTATACAATGTTGTGTGTGTTCTCATCCATGCCTCGACCTTCTAGATAATATGATAGCTGATGACTGGTGTCTGAAGTTCTCTGAAGGATATTAGCATCCCTGCATATAATAATACGAGCATGAAACGAACTACAGCTCTGCAGTAACTACAGCTGCTCTGGTCAGGGTTTAGCTGGAGTTGAAGTGTGACAGCTTTCCCAGTATGACCAGCATCTGTGCAGTTCTGTTGTCCACCCTTCCAGTTCACACCTGGCATCTTATTATTAAACATTATCTATTTATAGCACCAAGAGTACCTGTCATTTCACTTGAGGATAGCTGCACGACACACAGCAAGGGCATAGCCACAGCTACTGGGCAAGAATTGTAGCAGTGCGCAGCTGCGAGCTCCCACAGACACTTCAGACTGAAATTCTCAGCAACGTCAGGACCACAGGCTTCCCAGCACTGCATGCTTGAATGAAGTGCAAAGTGCTCTTGTGAATACAAGGCTTCATTGAGAATCGTATAAATGGGAACAACAGGACTGTGTTATGGCCTCCAAAATACTGTTGGGCTAGCTAGTGTTGCAATAATACGAAATGCCTGAATAACCCAAACAAAGCTTGCATCCTTAAAAAGCAACTGAAATGGTTAAGCCAATAGCCTAACTACTACACTCACAAACTTGTCCTCCTAATGCATCCACTAGAGAACAAGGTGAACAGTTACATTTGCACTGGGTCTGCCTTCAGTCAACACAGGCTTGCAGCAGTCTCCAGAACAAGTAACAGTATCTAACTACAACCTCCACCTACTGAACCCACAGCCTTTCTAATTTTAACTACATCCTGCGGTGTTCTCCATAGCCCTGCTTGTTCCCGGTACCTGCCAAAAAGCAGCATTCTGAATAGCTGTCAGAAAGGAGAAAACAGAAATGAATCTCATTATCGTCTCTAGCCAAGGAAGTGATCGAAGGGGCTGTTTTAAGCTGTATCAAGCACTAAACCAACGATATGCAGTGAGCCTATCCAATAACAGTACCATAGCTAGATTATAAATAACAGATAGTTGAGAAAATTATCATATACATCAACCCTACTGTTACTTACAGAGAACAATCACCAATTTAGAACAGGGATGTATGTGAAAGTGAACAGTCACAAAAACTGTTCTAGGGTTTCCCAAGAATACGCTGCAAAGGCCTATGTTCAAACAGGACAGCAAAGGCCTTAAAAGTACAGGAATAACATCAGGAGCTGCAAGGCTATACACACAAACGACCAATTACTCCTACATGATTTCATAACAGCCTATTAAAGTTGCCTGTAACTCAGAGCAAAGATAAAACTGTCTTTAAAGCATATGCAGGTCTAAAGCAAAAACAACTAGTTGCACTGGCGCTTCAGAACTGAGAAGATGGAACTGATCACTCCGATACCCTGTACCACACTACTGTGCATGTAGATATTGTCCTATTATCATTCAGTGGAATTGTATTAGGTCTAAGGTTTTGCTGATTGCTCCGGTTACTCACCTTTGAGGACTGGCTGCCAAATCTGGACACAACGCAGCACTAGTAGGAGACAAGCCAATGTTCAGGCAACAATCGCTGTTGAACAGCTCTTCCTGTAAAAAACAGCTCACCACACAAATCACACAGGCTTAGAAGACCCAAATATAAATCAAAACATGAGACCTTATATCACCTTTTACTTTGCTACATGTATTCTTTCCATGGGGATTGCACAGAGTTCTCCTTGATGTTTACAAAAGCAGCAGCCTCCTGGAGCACAAGACAAGGAGTCATTGCTCAAGATGCTTCTAGGAACACAGGAGGAATAAATAAGATAGCCCTGAACACTGCTTTTTTTTTTTTTTTTTTTTAATCTAATCTACCAAAACCACAAACATGAAAAACAATTGTTTACAAACTATTATCAAACAGACAAAATACACAGTTTGTTTTATGCTATAAAAAGCAGGAAACCAGTATTTTACATATACAGACCACCTTGCAAGCAAACAGATTTAAGCACCAACCATCAAATGAAAGTCCAGGAGAGACATACGTTATATAGTAGCATAACATTAAGTCACTGTTTCCACTACTTGTTAGATTGAGAATGCCCATCAAAAGGCTCAAAGCCTGTGAAAGAGGAGGCCAGTTTTCCAGTTGCCTGGCTTCACATATTTGAACTAAAATGCTTTTTATTTAGCTCTGCTATATGCTTAAAGCAAACCATTTCTACTAAGATCACTCAACTTGGGGAGCATCAAATGTAACTGTGTTTCCTCCTGAAACAGATACTAGAAATTAACTAAAAGTAGGCACCAAAAATTTGGGGAAGGAAACAAACAAACCTTCCACTAAAGAAAATCTCATTAAGGTGCCTCAATAGTTAGGAAAATAATGTGCAACAGTAGGAAGTTCAAGACAGGATTGTTCTGAGAGCAGCAAGACAGTTAGAGGCTTGGAAACTCCAAGTCGGTCTGGCTCTAAAAAGGGGATCTGGCCTGCCTTGCTCCTGCTCCGGTCACAGAACAAATATACTTACTATGGCTATCATGTTTATAAAACCTATGCGTAAAACTCTCAAATACCAGATTACACAGCCTCTTTAGTGCCTAGCTATCCTCACAGTAAGAAAGATTTTTCCACAATACAGAACCTACATACAGTTGCTGCAAATCTATTACCTCTGTGATTACAGAATTAACCTTTTAAATACTGCCTTTTAAATATTAGAAAGCTTTTGACTTCCCTTCTACACATTTCTGTTCTCCTTTGTAAAATGTCACATCTCTTTGGCCTTTCCCACACAGAAACTGCACCTCTACCATAATAAGCACATTTCCCCTCATTTTCATACCATTATTAGTTTACCTAGGGCAAGGTCACTAACATTTATTGTTTCCAAGCATAACAGCTCTCCCTAAAGCAAATAATCACTCTGCAAAAAGCAACAGGCTATACGTAGCAGCCACGTCCAGGTGAGAAGTGAGAGAAACCTGACCTTCACTTATGAGAGGCTTTAGATGGGAAACACGGATGTATCTTGCAGGGAAACAGCTAGAATGCCATTCAACTGTAAATACCATGCTGTTAAATAACCACACTTTCCACATTTCTTTTTCATATTTTTATTAATCAAAGACATCACAACTTTCATTTGGAGTGATTAGACAGATCCCAGGATGTTTCTGTAGCGAAAATAAGCTTAACTAAGAGATATTACAGAATGGATTTGAAGTAACACAGCCCTATACCCCCCGCCCTTGTCATGACTGAGTGAACTGGTGTCACGGAAGCCAGGATAGCACAAGCAAAGCTGCTCAGACAGGGAAAATGCCATTGGCAACGCACCACTGCTCCTGCAGAGACAAGCAGGTACTTCATGCCAAGAGCTCCAAGATAGAAAAGGAGGATTTGTCATTAGCCCTGACTGAGAGGGTCCCTAAGTACTGAAGTATCAAAGGTCTCTCTCCATCACTATGGGTCAGAACAATGTACAGAATATTTGAGCTCTAAAACTCTTACATATACAAACTGAGCATTTTTCTTCATGCTATATATATATATATGTGTGTGTGTGTATACATATTGTGTTGGCACTTAGAGTTGCATAAAAGTCAAAATATAAAGTTCTGCAACTTTTTGTTTAATATACTTATGTAGAAGCTTTATCTGTTTTGTTTTCAACAAAACCAAGAGCTATCCACATGGGAAAATAAACTAGATGTGCCATTTAAATTCCTTAGCATTTTATAAACATTTTCAGTTATACCAAGAAATATTCAGTGCAAAGCACATGCTTAGCTTAAATCCTCAATACAGGAGGAAATACAAGCAGAACTGAAAACAGAAGTTTACAAAAGAAGCTAGTTCAGTGTTGTCTACATGCTCACAAAAATATAAAAAGAGGAAAAGTGTTCCTTGCTTATAGCGTTACTTAGCTTTTGGTTTAAGAACTTCAGATGCTTTCTCCAAAAATAACAGTACTTACAAGGTTCCATTATTCATTTGTAAAAAGGGGGGAAAAAAAGTGATACTCTGTTAGGAACAAAGAGTTTACCTAAGTTCAAACTAAATATTTCAGCACTTGCCATGAACAGTGCAACAAGTTTATACTTCAGGCCAACACTACTTATTGTCCAGTGTGCAACAAGGTAGCATCCAAAAAACAAACAAACAAAAAACCCAGAAATCTCAACCAAAAATAATTACAATTTTTCCCTTCTCACTGCATCTGCCACCCAAGTCTGCCCGGCTTCTCCACAAGGTAACACTATTTCAGAACAACATTATTTTCCCCATGCATATGGCATGCCAAAACACCTGAATTCCCTGCATCTGATAACAATATACATCTCTTCCAGATGAATGTATACAGTAATTTAACAGAAAGAACCCTAAGAAACAGAATTTAACATTACAAGGTAGTATTCCAGTCTACAGTTAGGAACTAAAAATGTGAAAATGTGTATAACTTCAGCTTGAAAGTGCAGTATACAAATCAGGGTTGTTAGAGAAGCATCCATATCACAGTAATTACAGAGGCAATACTGAAAGCTGCTTTGTTAACCCCAGTAATTGGGCTCTTGTTGCACAAGTCTCGTTGGCAGCAAAAGTAATCGAAATTATCCAACTGAAAGAATACAGCAATATCATTCACATTGCACTGGGATGTCTTCCAGCAGGAGAAAGTTCTCAATTTACCTATGAGATAAACAGATTAAGAGAATATTGAAAGTAATATGGTTTTTGGTATGGAGAAAGAATCACTGCCTAGACTGCCATATACTTGCTTTAGCTTCTTTTCATGTGTCTACAAGCTTTCAAACTTGCTTTCACTGGGAATCTGGTAGTGCAAATAGCAATAGGAAGCTGTGGTCTTGTCTTCACTGCTCTCTCTTCTGGCTCTTATCCATACATAAAACATTTCTAGTTCAAATGAAGCAGTGCTTCACACTCAAGTCAAGCGACCCACTAGGAGACAGGGTAGAGCCTGAATGTCACCACCTCTGAGGCTCCTGGCAGAGAGTGATGATGCATCATCTGTCTCAAGTTCTCTGCTAATTCACACTGCAGCTCATGCATTGACCTACAGCACTGGTGCTCATCCCCCCACCCAGATTAGAGCAAGTGGAGTAACTCCTGCTAGTTTTTGTACTGAAGGCAAGTCCAATCGGATCTGACTGGCTTCTTTTCCACATTGAATATATGGGAGAAGACAGAGTTTGAAGAGTAGGAGCATCCTCCCTCCCTTCTTCTCACTTATTCCTCAAAACACCAGAAGTTAGCCCGATTTGTCTCCCACTCATCCCTAGTTTGACACCTCAAGTACTTGACTCTCAACTCTGACAATGGACAACTACTGTAGGCTGCAAAGCATTTGCTCTGTGCTCATTTCATCAGGTTTTAGGCTCAAGAGAAAGAGCAAGAGAAAATTCTTCAGGATGCTAGTGAGAGAACAGTGTCCTGGTCCAGTAGTGTGAGAAGCCTCCTTCCACCATGCCAAGCCATGAGCTTTAGCAAGGATTGTCCTGGGCATCAGAGGAGTCCCATCCCATACTGCTTCCTGCCATCCAAAAACTGCACAGCTAAGTCTTTCTAGCACAGGGGGGACCAGTTGAAAAAGAAGACTATATCAGTTTACTCATTACTTCACTGTCAAGGGACCTGCACTGAGAAAACAGCTGCAGGAGTTGATCTAGTGCAGTATTCTAAGCTGGCAGATCCATTTAGGTACAGCTTCTGCTTATTTCCCTGCCAGACAGCCTGCTACCTATGACCACAAACATCCTTGTATACGAAGTGCAGGATGCCAAGCTGTCATTTTGCTTGGACAGCCACAGACCTCCAGCTAGATAGTCCTTAATTTCAGAATCTCTTCCTTAAAAGAAGAAATTAAATCAAAAAGATGTGTTGAGTAAATTATGATCCAAAAGAAGCTAGTGAAGACTGCCACATTTTAGCAACTACATTTTAAATAGCATGCAAAACCTCCAAGCCCATAGTGCTATAAATAAATGCTTTACAGTTACAGAGCTAGAAATGACCTTCAGCTGAGGTATCTATCTGGTGTCACATTAGCCCCGTATTCATATTAGAAATTATAAACTTCAAAATGATCACATTTAACATCATATTCAGAAAAAGTTACTTCCTCTGTGCTGTTATTTCCTCTGTGCTGTTATGACCTATTCCATTCTTGCCTCTTTAGAGATACAGTGTCTAAAGTAACACGTATATCAAACAAATGCAATATGTATTGAGTTCTTGGTAAAATCTGGTTTTCCAATGAAACTCCTGTCACCCAGAGGGAAAAAAAAATAAAAATCAAATGTTACTTTACAACTAGAGCAGTAACTCCTATCTATGCCCCAAGTGCCGTTCATAATCTTGCTGAAATGTAGGTGACTTCACTATCAGGAAAAAAAAATTTGTCTTAAACATTTAAATTCATGGACTGAGTCTCCAGCTGCAAGCTTGTTTTGAGTTACACATGCTTTATCTTTTTTTTTTCTCAGATGTAATAAATTAAGGCAAAAATTTTGTCCTTTAAAATCAATGCTGTCTCCTGTTGTCTTTCAGATACCTTAGTTCTTTATTTTATCTGGATATACAGATATCTGCATATATTCTTGTACAAGTATAAATCAGCAATATAAATTATCATTATCAGTTCCTCAGAAGCAAAAATAAATCAACTTACTATAAGCATGACCTTCAAAACTATTCACAACCTTCTTTAGATTGATGCTAAGAAATGCATATTATGTTCAGATCAGAAGTGCACAGACAATGTAAACTGATATTACCACATTTGTTTTAGGACTGCAGGACAGTATACATACCAAATTTCATCTGCAGGCAAGTATCTTCAGTAGATAAGCAAGTACTATTGGTCTTGCACAAGGTAGGACTGTTCTCACAGTGGTAGCATCTTAGAGTAAAACCTAAGAAGATAGGGCATTATCTTTACTGAAGAATAAACTACTGAAACATTAGCAGCATTAAAAAAAAAGAAAAAGAAGAAACACTATCTGCATCTGACTGTTACAAAACACAACCTGGTTATTAAACTAAAGACTCAAGCTAAAATTTATCAGCTTTTTGTCAGTGCACGTGCGAAGACTGACAATTTTGAAAGTAAGATTTTTCAAGTATGCAGTTACATCGTTTCTAAAAACTTCCATGTTTATGTCCCTCCAGAATATGTTAAATTCCTTTTCTTCTTTTATCTCATCTTAAAAATTGCCTTTTTCAAAAGAATAGATAATGAGAGGCACTTATCAGAATTTTTTCTACCGTTGATTTTACCCCAATTCTCTTTTGTGCTATGCACCCATTTCCAGTTTATATATAAGAATATTCTACCAGCAAAACAGAACACTTTGTTGCTATATTAAGCAGCATCATATTCTGCACCCAGTTTTCTGTACTGACCAAAGACAATCAGCTACAGAAACTAAGCCCCACTTATAAGGTCACTCTCATTCCAAAACATGGTGTTAAATAATGCAGGCCTTTGTTGTTACTTTTCCTTCTCAGACTCCCCACCCCCCACCCCAGCTCCCCCTAACTTGACATTAGCAAAGAAACTCCATTATACTCACCAGAACTACAGAAAGCAACCAGAACAATGCAGACAGTTAACAGGATGCAATTCATCTTGACCATGCTTCTTCCCTGATTGGAAAACATAAACAGATTTTAAATGTTTATTATATTTAAAAACTACATGAAACAAGCAAAATGCAAGGTGAGAAATAAAAGTCTCAAGATCTGATTCAGCATTTAACTGAAGTCACTGGCCAGGAAAACTGCAGAGCTTGGAGCCTCCTGACAGGCTGTAGCTCAGGCAATCTTTCTTTCCTCTCATCATAGCGTTCAACAGGTCTAGCTAATTCAAACAGCTTCCTTTCACAAATACATGTAACAAGAAGAGGTCATTTAGGTCCTGAATGCCTCTTCTTTTAAAGTAATCCACCAGGAAATTTGCTTCTCTGGAGCCAGGCTGTACTCCATACCTTGCTCTCACAGGTTTGTAAGAGATCTATCAGTACTACACAGGCATTTGCCCCTCCTCTCCCAAAATTTCTGCTAACGATGCCCCAAAATACGCTGAAATGTTGAAATATGCAATAACTCATCATGTGAACTCAGTCATGGCTCAAGTTTTCCATAATTACTCTAACGTGTGGGAAGGATGGTGGGGTTTTTGTTTTTGTTTTGTTTTTTTCTTTAAACATAGGAGCTCCAAAGCAGAGCTTGGAATTATTAGATACAGGCTCCTGCGCACAGAGTCTTCAAATAGGACTACCTACAATAACATCTACTGCAAACTTTTTTGCAATCGCAGAAAACACGCTATTCAGATTAGGTATCAAACAGACACGGGAGTAAGAAGGGATAGGGACCGCACTTATGTTTGTAGGACATTATCACGTGCATCTTCAAAAAAGAAGCGAGGCTGGAAGTCCCAGAGAACTAAAGCAATTTAGAGAAGCTTCACTTATGGTGACTTGGCCCTAGCTGAAGATTGCAACAAAACATTCACATCATCGTTCTTGACTCTGTTGATGCTGCTGGAGTCTTTTTCTATATGCAGTGAAGAATCTAGCACAGCAGACCATAATCACTTTGGAAAAGAGTTTTTTCCTCCCAGAAGACTGTAGACTCGAAAACAGGGTTTCATAATAAAACAATACTGAAATACTTCTCAATCTGAAGTCTTGCCAACTCATACAAAACAAATGAAAACCATCAGAAATGAAAAACACATTTTTTCCTGTCTCTATTGTCTACTCCTAAGCAGGAGAGGTGAAGAAACTTAATGTGCAAGACCAGATCTTTTTCTGGGAGAAACGACTTGGCGAGAAGTCTTCCAAGAGCCAACACCTTAAGGCTCTTCCCAGTATGACGCCAAACTGCAGAAGTGCAGTTAGCCTGATGATTAAAACAACGACCACTGGGAACAGCAATCTCCCTTTGAACCTGTCGCTCTTCCAGGAGCCCTCAGTAATACACTGTTATCAGCAGCGTCCTGCAGAAAAGCAGTTTCGCCTTTGGTAAAACTAAGTCGAGGATAATATAAGGCAGATTAATAAAAATCGTCAGTGCTAGTATAGTTGGTTTGACAATAGTTACTCTACCAACGTATCCGTTTTGGCCTAATTTGGCCTAAAGGAGCGCTTTTCTTTTCCCCTGTGTTCCTGAACCACAAAGAGATGAAACATCAGTACAAGTTTAGGTTTCTCCCTTTCTTTCTCTCACCCTCCCCACCACTTTCGTTTGCAGTCAGCAACCCACCGCATAGCTCAAGGGAAACTACAGCAGAACAAAGCACAGCAAACAAGCATTTCCCAAGCCGCATCTTCCAAATTACTATTTTAACTGCCGTATCTGACCGGTCTCGGTAACACAGCGAGGGTTTATTGCACCGGTTGCAAGGCAAGTCGCAGGCGAGGGCAGAGGGGTTTCTCCGCAGTCCCAGGCGCGGCTCCCGCCTCCCCGGCCGCTACCGCAGCAAAGGGCGGGGGGGCGGGGGGGGGCGCGGTGCCGCTCCGCGCCGCTCCGCAGCCCGCGGCTGCCCCCCGCCGCTTTCTGGGATGTTCCGCGGCCGGCGGCCGCCTGGCGGGCGCCCCGGCTCCCCGCCCCCGCTTCAGGGCGCCGCATTGCGCCCAGCCGCCGCCCGCCGGCCCCGAGGAAGGGGCAGCTCCGGGCTCGTCCCGGCGGGCGGCCCTGCGGCGCACTGCGGCGCTGCCGCCCCGCCGCAGGCCCCGCCGCGGTGACTCAGGCCGCGGACACCGCGGGGGCTTCAGCAGGTCTTAGCACAGATTTCGCCCCCCCCGCCCATCCCGGGTGGGGGCAGGCGGCCGCCTCCCCCCGGCCCACCCGCGCCCCGCTGCCGCCCGGACCCCCTCGCTGGCGCCGGCCATTTTCCCGCAGCAGGGGGACTCCGGCGTGGGGGGGCTGCGGCGGGCCCCGGCGCCCAGCAGCGCCGCCTCCCCCCGCGGCAGCCGGGGAGCAGCGCGTGGGAGAACGGGGGCGAGGGGCACCGCGGCCGCGGAGCCGACGAGCGCGCCGGGGGCACCGCGGCACCGAGGGGCACCGCGGCCGCGGAGCCGACGAGCGCGCCGGGGGCTCCGCGGCCCGCGCCGGGGAGCCGAGCCGAGCCGCGCCGCGCCGCGCCGGCCAGGCCTCTCCCGGCGGACAGGCCGCCGCCGCGCCGCTCACCTGCTCCGCGAACCCGCCGCCGCGCCGAGCAGCCCCGCGCCGACTGGCAGGTCGGTGGCGTCGCCTCCCGCAGCTGCTCCGCCCCGGGGCGGAGCGCGGCCCGACCACCCCGCAGGCCCCAGCGGCGGCGTCCAGAGAGGGAGTGCGGAGTTATTTTGCTTCCCGCAGCGCTGCTTAGCCCTAAAGTCAACCGCAAATAACCCCCCAGCCAGGTTATGTTGCTGTGTTACAGCCGCTAAGACGGTCATCTCCCCCCGCGATATTACAAATGTTAAAGAAACAAGACTGATTTATGGCTTGGTCAGAGGCAAAAATCTGAAAAGCAAAAGCATATAAAAGTCAAATAAATAAAAAGCTTGTGTGTTACTGTGTGTGACTCATAAAATATTTTATGAGAATCCACCAAAACTGTCTTTATTTTAAAAGTGATATATATTAATTCAGTTAGAAACCTTTCCACTGAGGAACTTGAAACAAGGAACGTAAATGTTCAATTATGGTTAAAGTTGCCTCTGCTGCCTCTCCCCAAAGTCTTTAGCATTATAAGTGCTATTTCCACACCTCAGTCTTAAGTTTCTACTTTACATTCTTTCTACAGATGATGAAAAATTAAACAATAACAGGAGTAAACCTGGCAGTACAACAACTTAAACAACTTTTTTTTTTTTTTTGGTAAGTGCTCGTGATAGGCAAGCAGCAAAGGTTTAAGAAGCTGTTAGCTGCAGTAGCACGAGCTAGCACACCACTTGTTTGCGTTCTTCTGTAATGCGGTCATAGCAAGGAAGTGGTAGCTGCAGGTCCTTTCTGTTAAAACTACTGCATCAGCAGAATCCCTCAAAAGCTTCTGCAAAGACTATACAAATAGATTGCCAGTGTAGGCCTTCCCCCCCACCACACCAGGTCCTGCTTAATTTAGTATTTACAAGGGATGAGCTAACTTTTAACTATATGTTGAATTTACAGATGTTCAACTCCTTTGGCGTGAGAAGTCCTACTAAAAAGTCAACATCAGACGCTTAGAACATCAGTCAGAAGAAGCCAGGCTAGATCTGAACGATGGCCACTGAACAGAAGGCCAGGGCAGTGTGTTTATTACACAGATCATACAGTAGGTAGAGAAAGCTTTTAGCTGTTTGATACATTATATTGGCATCTATCAGTACACCTACTCAACACCGGCTTGCTGCATCAGCAAGTGCTGCCTTCTTCACCGTAATCTTGACGGTCAGTTCTCTCTTTCCTACTGACAATTTCTACAGCCCAGCAGTGCTGGCATACGTAACTGATGCCTTCTTTTCCTCAGTGGCCTCAGCTGTGTCACTTTTCATACCACTTGGACATAAGCTTCAGAACTTCAGGTGGGAGGAACCCTTGGCATAAGCCTTATTTCAGATGCAAATGATGGCAAGTTGCAGCATTTGCAGTAACACTGCATCTGACAGCTTTAGGCAATGTACCACTGTACTAAAAGCATCCTGAAGCAAAGGAAGAACCTTTTTCCCGTTACAAATACAGATGTCTGCTTCAATATCAGCAACAGCTGTTCCCCCATCTGGTCACCTTTTCACTTCATACATGTGAAGTTAGCAGGAGCACTCTGACGAGGTTGTACCTGGATCAGAAGCCACAAGCCTTTGCATTCGAGTGCTGAGAAGCTGATGGGATAGTATTGCCCTCCATTGTGCCTTATTCCAACAATTGGCAATAATTATATTTCACCTTTAACAACTATCCCAATCCAATATCGGGAGGGTTTTGTTATGATCCCAAGGATGAGATTAAGACACTAAAAACGGTCAAATATCGTACAACCTTTTATTTTCCACGAAGTGGGGAGAAAAGGTGAGGGGGGAGATGAAGGAAAGAGGGGAACAGAACAAGGGTAAGGGGAAAAGATAAAGTTGGAAAAGGAGAAAAGAAGCTAGCTACCACCACTCCAAGGCCGATGATGTTCTGCTGACTCTGTTCGAATTACAGCTCAGGCTGGGTGCCTCCGGCAAGGGACCCCAAACAAAGAAATCCCTGGGCAATTACAGCTTTTTCAAATTAAGTTTCCCATCCCTCATGTGGTAGTTCAGACCAATAGTAATATTTAGGTCTGGGGTCTCCTGCTCCTTATTGCATCTCATCACTGTCCCCAGGTAGGCCGTTTACTGTTGCCGTTTCTGCTGACAGCTGTGTCTTCCTTCTTGGGTCCAGCCATTGTCTCTCAAGGTCCTGACAAAGAGGTGGTAATTCCAGCAATTAACACTGTTTCAGCAGTGCACAGGAATGCAAACTGCTGGTAACTCCCTTATCATTCCCGCCTGCACCAGCTCTGGGGCCCTTTCTCACTGAAATAGGGAGTGCGGCCTCAGGCTTAAGCAAATTTAGCTACTCATGCTAAGCAAGTTTTATAGAAGTTGTGCTAAGCAGCAATAATTTACAGTCCAGGTCCCAAAGTCTCTGCCCGATCGTGGTCTGGTTCAGTGCAGGCTCGGTGAGTCCTGGGTGGTCGCAGGGAGACCATTTTGGGGGTCGCAGCAGCTCAGTCCTGTTTCCGCCAGGGACAGATGGCTTGTTCAGGGTTATAGTTTGCTTGCACCTTATGTACCAAGAAATGTTTAAGGCAAAAGTTCACTCATCTGTCCGCTACAACAACTCAAGGGCAAACCGCTCCCTCAGAGGATTAAAAATCAACACCATCTATGTTTCAGTGAAATCAACAACCAGAAGTGTTTCTGTAGATTCTTACAACCTTGAGCTGTTATCACTTAACTAGAACATTCAGATCCTGTTGAAGCATGAGAGCAAGCCTCTTGCTATGACAGTTATCTGTCCTTAAAAAAAAAAAAAAAAAAAAAAAACACCCACAAACAGACCTAAAGCATTGGAAGAGTTTTTAGTTTCCAGTAAACACTGGCTTCCAATCCCTTGGTCACTGATCCTTTTAACACTTAAGTTTTCTGTTAAGAATAGGCAGCAAGCCACAAACATCAAACACAGACAAGTTTTCCCTCCAGTTAATACAGAGAAGTCCTCAAACATTTAAAACTATTTCAATAATTCACACTGCTACTCAGGCTTCTGTGACGGGCACACACTTTTTTTTTTTTTTTTTTTTAAATAAACACTTCTCTAGACGTTTCACCTATATGACTGTTGCAGGGGTAATATTCAACACCTATTTTTCTACCTCGTACCACCTTGGAAGTACCAACTGATGTGTGGCACTAGAGAAAGATGAGCACATGGAGAATCCAGTGTTATGTCTTGTAAAAAATCCAGACTTTCCATAGTATCTGTAGCTAGCCAGTAACAGAAGGATTCTGTTGGAACAACAATATACTGGTTTCCCTCAGAGAAACTACTGAATCCTGGATGTCAAAAAGAGTAATCTACTACCATGATGCTAGTCACACAGTCAGCTTTTTCTAAAGTCTTGGCAGGAAGGGTCCCAAGTAGCACTTTAGAGCAAAGGAGGCAGTTAAGTGTTTATTGATGACAATGGAAAAAAAAGTAAGAGTGATAAAGCAAACAGATACTTCTTTATATTTAAAGTTTCTAGTCATCTGATGTTCTATCAAGCTCCAATTTTTTTGATTCAGACATAGTTACAAAAATCCAAAGAGGATTCAGGGAGACATGATACTTCAACATAAATTTGTCACCTATGACAAAGTCTGAACAGCAAACATCATATAAAGAAAAAACTCAAAACATATATACAAATTCATACTTTGTAGTCATGGAGAAATTTCTTTGTTACTGAGTGGCAGATTATTCATGTACACTACATTCCAAAAGCCATTATCCAATCAGAGTCATTTAGCATAAAATTAAGCTGAAAGACAGATTGTCTAAAAATAAGGCCAGTTTCATCCCGAATTTATGCATTTGATGACCAGAATTTTCTGGTACTTTCAGGTTAATAAAAATGCATAAGAGCACCTGATCCAACCCAACTGGGCAACTTATACCAAACTGCAAGATTTGTTCCTAGCAGAAGTTATCAACAGTAGAAACCCATGAGAAAGGACAATAGTATACACCTTTTCCACAGTCTTGTTGATTGCTAATTTCTAAATGCTTGTATAAAAACAAATCCCCACACCATAGTTGTAATATGATCATAAATAGGCAATAGTTTAAAAATGTAAGATATGATTACCTCAGGCTATTGAGCTGTTTTGCACTTTGGGAAAAAGTGAACAAAGCCCAAACATCTTTCTCTTCCTCTCTGCCTCCCCCCAATTCCAAACCATGGGGAAAAAGAAAAAGTTATACTCTGATGAATATTAGAACTGGCACCAACATTCATGCTAGTTGCCCTGATGTGCAACAGAAAGTTCATTTACAATAGTCAGAAATATTCTTATGCACTAGCCCCAAAGAGTTCAGCTTCTGCAACCAACAGTTTGTTCCATTTTGAAAAAAAAAATCCCATCAGGTATGACGTGGGCAGCGACCAGAAGGTGCAGGAATGTCCAACACTCTACGCCTGTCTTCATATTCATCGGTGTCTGTGGAATCTTCATCTTCATCCACTGCATACTCATTATGATTTGTTTCCTAATACAAGACATCCATATTTAATTAAAATCTTGTAGCCCAGACACTTATAAGAAAGCATTAACAATTGCCAAAAAAGTTTCAAGTCCATATTACCACAGTTATCTGAAGCAGACATACTGTAATTATCAATGTATTCAAAAAAAAGCGGTTCTATACGATTACAAATCTTACTTTGCAACAGAGAATTTTGCCAAACTATTTGACCTTTAACACAAAAGATATCTATTTGCCTTAATCATTTCATATATACAACTACATAAAGCCACAATTCAGTACCTTAGTCATTCTGGTTTGCCTGTTGGCTTGTGTAGACTTTTAACTAAGTAGTTTAAAAATAGAGTCATTACTAGCTTTAAAACCAGAGGTAGAGCAACAAGAGAGAAAAGGCACTGATTTTTACAGTCAACTGAATGGGAGAGGTGACAATTCACATAAACATAAGCGAGAGCTAAAGGTGACATTTTCCTGTTACAAGCTCGACCTCTGCTGGCACTTATTGTTATAGTTAATAGTAATGAGTTTCTCAAATCCCTTGGAAAACATGTAAAAATAGTGTAGACACCCATCTCTGAGAAAAGACTCAGTACTCACAAAAAAAAAAAAAAAGCCAAAATAAAGTTTATCTGAATTAGTCATTAAATAAAAGCTATGCTAATAATAAAGCAAGTAAGTATTCTTCTTCAAATGTGCAAAACCCAAAAATACTTAGATTTACCAGCAATTTCCAAACTAAGCTTACATAACAATTAACATTAAGCTAAATATATCGTTGTTTTGCTAAGTAGCTAAGTGACTTCATGAAATGCACTTTCAGTGAGGACTAGTAAAACATCAGAAAGACTGCTACCATTTTTAAATAGTTAATCAAAAATCTTCGAAGAAAGCAGATTCTGTTTTAGCCCAAATAGTGTCTCTAGTGCAGTCATACCAAGACAGAGTATTTAAGAGAACCATGAAATCCAATGGGCTAATACAATGCCATGTTGCTAGCAACAAATTAAAAAGATATGACAGCTCCTTAAAAAGGAAAAGGAAAACAAGTGAACAACAGTGCTGTAGTCTGCATAAACCTCTGAAATATACCCTGAATAGATATATGTATATATTTGTGCACCCTGAGGGGTGCTTGTGTTCAGACACATGACAACAGAATGGTTGTGTTCTACCTCTCAGTAACCAACAGGGCCACTGATCTCACTCATGGCACCAAACTTGAGCTTGATACCAGGCAAAGGTAAGGACTCAAGGAGGAAGGCCTATAGATATTTATGGCTTTCTATGAAAGCTGGGATCTTTAATTAAATTGGTAAGCATTACATATCAAAGCCATAAGGATACATGACTTTACCAAAGTACAAACTGCCTACAGACACTACTGCAGTCAAGTTTCCAGACTGACCTATGCTTGATTGCAGTATGTTTTGTATGGAGTTATCAATCCAAATACTGTTCGGTACTGTAAATTTTACACCAGAAGTGTTTTCTTGCCTGTAAACACTCCAGAAGCTGAGAAGAATTAATATAATCGGAAATTGTCAAAATCCAAGATTAAATGATACTTTTAGATTATTTCTTTTCTGAGAAGTGGATCTGAAAAAAGAATGGCTTTCTAGAAAATGTTGGATTGTTGATATTAAAACAGGCAAATTCCAAAACTGAAAAAGTGTCATGACACTGAAGTTTGACACACACTGTCCTATTAAAATTAACACAAGTGTTCTCTGCAAACATGAGCTTAGAAGCCTAGTATAAGAACAATTGCATCTTCACTTACCATCCGTGCTGTCGACACCTTGAATGTTGGACATACCATATGAAATCTGGGAATTGTAACATTAAAGAATTTGTCCTTGTAGTAGAGGCAATGAAAGGTGTAATATCCTTCCATATATCCAGAAGTTGTGGAAAATGTAGTACAGCTGGTGTATTCATAGACTCTCCCTGGACTGATTATTGGGAACTCCCCTGTTGGTAAAGCATTAACTCAAAACAGTAAAGACTGAAGTGGAACTATGGTTTAGTATTTTGCTAGAGCACTTGCGCTCTACAAGATTCAGGTAGATCATTTTATAGTCCAGCGGACACATAAGTGATTCTCAGTAACTACTGACTAAAAAAAAAACCAAAACTGAAGTAAGGTCAACTACCAGAATGTTCAGACTTTCCTTGCAAAGCAACTTTAAAAACAAAACAGATACTTATTTCTTCCTTTCAAGCAACAAAACGGATGTTGATACAAAACATACAAGTACTACCCTCTGTCACTGTGAGGAAGGCTAATAACATAATCTTTATAACATGTACATTAAACACAGAAACACTCTCCATCAAATTTGTAAAAGAAATCTTACTGTTGTACCTACCAACTACTCCAGGACCCTGAACTTCTTCTACGTCACCTTTGGCATTTGTTATTCTCCAGTACCGACTGTCCAGCTGACAAGCCTTCTCAGGAAGAGCATCTTTGGACATTTCAATTCTAGAAGCCAAACAGCATACTTTACATGTATGGAAGTGGTTACATAACCATTAAGAAACACTTTAGTATCTTCAGGGTACCTCTCCGGTATGGAAGTGGTTACATAACCATTAAGAAACACTTTAGTATCTTCAGGGTACCTCTCCGAAAGTAGCCTGGACAAAAAAAGCTAAGGTAAAGCACACCAAATCAGTTAGCAGGATCCACCTCCATGTCTCTTCCTTATTGCTATTTATCCTTTTCTAAGTCTAAGCTACCTGTAACTTCTTTCCCCCACCCCATCACCATACTTTACAAATTACCAACTTGATCAGTACTTTACATAACTGACTAGGTATGATTTAATAATTTTTTAATAGAAGTACTGCACGCTATGCACATTCAAATATGTGGCATCTAGACCTATTCATTTTAGTACATCTATGAATGCTGTTTGTAAATTTGCAACAACTGGTGACTTAAGCATTACATAGGTCTTTCCCATGTTATGAAAGTGTTAACTCAGCTGTTATTCTTACCTGATTCTGTAAGTGAAGAAATAATGAGGTGGATGTACAGAACTGAGTTCAGGTAGAAAAGATGTGGACACAGAAACAGTAATATCTCCTGTGGTAGCAACACATTCTTTATCATGCACATACCTACAAAAAGGAAAATGCTAACTCTGCAAATTGCTCAGTACATTCAATACAGAAAACTAAACATATAAAGTGATTAGTTAATCATTAACAAGAATATTGTGATGCTAGATTTAAGAGTAATTTCTGATTTTACTTTTGGCACCTAAAGCATGTATACAGTATCTTTGTGACATATACTTCCCCATCACCTAAACACAGCTCTGGATGTCTGTGTCTGCATTAATGCTTGTATTAAAAGCTAGGTGTAGAATTCGATCTGAAGTCAACCTCAACCAAGACACACTTGTTTAATAAGGATGTGTCTTTATGCTATTTGGAAAACAAAACTAACAACTCCTACAGCAAATTAATTTAGAGATCTAGAGTTTGGGTTCTATAGCATCCAGTCTGGTGCAATTAGAGCTTCTATTTATCTCCCCCCTCCAATCATAAACGCTTAAAAGTGCATGATAACACAAACACCTCAACAAGTCCTGTTTATTTACTTATTCATCACAGTGTTGCTTTAGAAACTAGCTCACTCAACTATATTTTTAATAACTCAGAAGAGTCCTACAGCTGCAGCATACTTGTAGGGAACACAAATATTTTGTTAGCTAAGATTCAGGTCAGTTTTACTGCAAAATTCTAGTCTCATTAATACAAAGTTACTGACTTCAAGGCTTCCGTTTAAAAAAAAAAAAAAGTTTAAGCATTGCGTTTTATAGCTATATCTCCAACAACTTTCACTCACTTCCTCCTCTCCCCACCATCAGCTTTCATATCAAATACCTATAGCTAATTATTTAGAAAAAGGTTATTCTAAAACAAGTATCAGCATCTCGCAGTGAAGCTTTAAGTCCCAGTCACAATACCTGAAAATCTGGTCTCTGATGATAGGATAACCACCAGTTACAACTTTGTTTACATAAGATGTAAACCATTCCAAGTAAGAGGTACCTAGATGCCAAAGAAAAGCGTTCATAAGGACAGGCAAGATTACCACTATGTGTATTATAAGTGAGTTGGTCAACATTCTAGTTCATTCAACAAACTGAAGACCATCTGGATAAACCAACCAAGAACTAAGAGGTAAGAGGGCATACTCTAAATATGACACATTAAGAGATATTTCTGCTTAGTTAAGTATTTCACATTATAATCACAGTCTTCAAATGCTGGTGTCTTTCATCACCTTGTTTCCAGATCACAGGTGTGTTGCTATGATTTGGAAAGACAACAAGTATAACAGTTTATATTACTTGTATAGTTATTTCATAGATAAGCTGCTCCAACATAATACCAATACTCTAGCTGCTAAAGGCTTATAGCCTACTAGTGGATTTACAAACTTAGTTTCGACATGCAAGTTTCCACATGAACAGAGTTTTTAAGAAACTTGTTAGGAAGTTACAGAATTTGCTTCTTCCTAAGAACAGGGCTGAGGCATAGACACAGAGATATACTCTGCACTCTGACTACAAAGCCAGAAGACTAAGGCTGTGTGTCACTCAGAAGAAAACCTGGCATTTTCATACACCTTCAGCCATTGTTTGAGAACAGTTGGATTTCTAAGCAGATATCCAAGCTGTCATTTAACTCTCAAAGAAGAGGTTTTCATACAAGAGATACTGGTAAACCAATTTCTCAGCCATAGCTCTTCAGAACAACATAATAGAGAATTCAACAGAAGAGTACACAAAGTTCTTACAACCAAAGAAAAACAAAACAAAAAATCCCCCCACACAAAAAACCCAGTCAGTATTAGCAATATAAAATTGGATTTAAGCAGAAATTTCAAGAAACCATTATCTTCACCTTCACTGATATGTTACCAAGTACTATCACTTCTATTTGAATAAGTGTATTTATCACTTCTTCAAAGAAACTTCTTCCTTTGAATGAGAGCTATTTGTACTGTCCTTTGATCTTCTGGAGGTTCTAACAAACCTCCAAGTTTATTACTCTCCTTTCTACCACTAATCCACAAAACACAAACCTTGCATAAAGTAACTTCACATGGAGAAAGTAACCGGATCAATTTACTCTTCCACATTCAAAGAGACTAGATAAGTGCGGTACATAAGCTTCCCCCTGCCCTGGAATACTTCAGGATTCAAGATTAAACCCTTTCAAACAAGTGGAATACATTCAAGTATGATGTCACGTCACCTCACCACTGAGTCAATTCCATAAAAGCAACAACCTGGAGTGACAATACCACTCACCAGAGAGTTGCTTTAAAGTATTACATCATCCTCATGTGGACAGAAGCAAGTAACCAAACTATTACTTGTGAGCTTTTGCTTTATTTTTCCTACGACGATCTTAAAGCACATAATGCATTCTGCTGTTAGACCTTTGTAAAACGGATGATAGACTGACTACTTCACTTTGAAATGAGTTCACACAATCAACGCATAGCCACTTAAAATCGATTTTAGGAAACCTTTCTAAGAGTTTAACTTTTATTACATATATACTAAGCAGCAAGCAAGGCTAGATTTTTAATACTAATTTCAGCACCAGTTAGAACACATCTGCTTTCCACTGAGTGAAAGGAATTTAGATGTTGCCACAGTTACCGGATTCCAGTGAATTAACTAACAGAAATCAAAACACTAGTCTAGTCAATGTACATGTCAGACAGATGATCAGAAAGGATTAATATACAACCAAACAACTATGCAGTTTTTAACCTTCCCTCTTCTATGCTTTGAAGAAAGCAGTCTGCTTGTACGTTGAACTTTTAACATGGCTGCAAAAACTACTGGAAAGTCTTTCTGCCTACTTGGATGCTGTATTTAATAACTGCTTACATCACTCATGATGGCCAATTTAAAAGTTCTGCTCATCTTGTTAGACAGGTTAGTATGCTGAATGATTTGTATACAAGACACAAAGAAGGATAAGCCTTTCTAGATAAAACTTGAATCTTATTCCAAGTAAACACTGATATTTTGAAGTAGGTTATAGTAGTACAAGCAGCACAGAAAACTTAGAACACTTCCTTTGTTCAAGTCAAATGTATTGTGCAATTTTCATTTAATTTGTCAAATAATGACATGCATTTTCTAAACAATGCCAGTAAAACATTTTGCAGAGTATTTTATTCTAAAGTATTACCTGTAATGAACATATCAATAGCAGATGGATTGCGAGCCATTTGGTCCTAAAAGGGAAAGAAGGTTATGATTAGACTTTCAAAGTAAAATTCAACACCTGAAATGTAACATAGGGAATATTTGCACTATATTCTCTAAAACAAAATTCTGGCTTCTTAATACATCATTATATTCCCAGTCAGATACTCAAATACACAATATAAAACACAAATGTCTGTCTCTGTGAGGGCTGAACTGATAATAAAATATGCAGCTTGGACACTCCATTAAGGTTCATGCACATAAAGTTAGATTTAATGTGTCATTTAAGAAACAAAACAAAAGTTGCCTTAAAACAGACAAAGACAACTTCAAAAACCTCCCGTAATACTACACTCTCCCCTGAAACAAGGTGAGCTATCCACAGATGAACAGAAATACAAACATGTAATTAACCTTTCAAGTTCTCAAGCATTACACAGAAGGTTTATATGCTCAGCATAATACAAAGGATGTTAAGATACTCCTTTGAAGTGTCCCATTAGCAAGATGTTCCCTAGAAATTTCATTGCTACCTGCTTTGGAAACAAATAGCCAGGAACTCAGCAGCAGGAAGAAGATTCCCATCTTTTTTGCAAGAAACTATTTCTGCCCCAACCCTGACGCACACACACCTTTTTTTTGGAGGGTGGGGTGGCTGAAGTTTTGTTAGGTATAAAATCGTTAAGCTTCACTAGCAACAAGATCCCCATTTTAAAATACCACAGCTGTAAGTATTTTGAAAATACTCAAATACTTAAGTTCTACATGAGAGCTGTCCAGACCAATTTGCTCTTTCACTGGAGAGCAGATTTTGCTTATAGCCAGAGAATATCACTACTTTAGTAAGTTCATATTTAACATATTTGGGAGAGGAGATATATACAGATAATCATCTTCCATAATGGAGAAGCCTTTCTTCTTTTAAGAAACAGGAACAGGAGTATACATTTGCCAGAGTTTCAACAAATTATCATCTTCCAGTAAGAACAAGTGTTGTCTCTATCATAAACCTACACAAGCTGGTATAGCCAATGACTACTTCATGTAAATTTATTTCACTTATTAACCAGGGTTTGATGACACCCTGAAGGCAACTCAAGGACAAGGAACTGAAACTAACATAAATAACACTCTTAATATTCACTTTGAGCCATTCAAAGTATTTCAGCTGTCTGATAACATGCAAAGGGGTACTGTCAATCATTCAGTAAGTACATTTATAAGTATAAGCATATCTCTCTTACTGGACATTGATAGAAGATCTCGTATTTATTTCGACCCTCCACACTCTCCAAGGCCATGTATTGACTCAGGCCAGTATGAATGCAAAAAGTAAGAGGAAGGCATTGTTTCAGACCTAGCCTCTGTTGAAAACCTCCAGCAGCTGTGTCGATATCCAACAAGTCTTCAGAGCGATAGTGGTTGGACAGTGCCATACTTCCCATCAAACTTAACAGGGAAGAAGGGAAGAGAGAAAAGGAGAAGGAAAAAAAAATTAACAAAACATACTATTCACAACACAAAGCATTAAATCTTCTTTAACTGTCAGTGCTCTAGATGCCTATTAAACCTAGATGAAGTTCAACTCTAACATCTGCTGCAGGTCCAGGTTATTAGTTCATAGCACCAACCTTTACAGAGGAATTCTAGACAGCTGTAAGGGAAGCACTTCGTTGTTCACTTTGCCCATCCTAAAGTGAAATCCAGAGACTTCACATTTAACTTCCCCATAGGACTGCTGCTAGCTCTAAGTCACTAGAGCCCAAAGAGAGCTATCTGACCATCCAATTCAAGCTGGCTGGGGCCACTGCTAACAACACAGTATCCTTGATACAGCAGTTAGGAAAATATTTCTAAGGTCAGAGTAAAACTGACAGGTCCTCCAATAAATTGTATTTCAGTAATGTCACTCAAGCGTAGCATGGTCTAAGTAGTAAGCTGTCATGGCTTGTGCAGGAGCAGCTAGCCTTCCAGACTTTATAAGTCATACACTAATTCCCCCTGTAAGGTGGAGGCTACAACCTTCTTTTCCCAAGCCAAGAAAACAAGCCTGTAACGCACACCTCCCCACCCATACTCCCTTCTAATTTGCCTTTCACTGACTTTCTCAGACGCAAACTCTTGCAAATGACAAGCTTTTACTGGTGTTAAGAAAGCAGTGACTCAAACACAGGCTGCCACATGTCAGCATGGTATAGCTTGCTCCCTTCTAGGATAACAGGTCCCATTCCTCCCGTTTTTCCTTACACAGTCTTGTCTGGAATTAGCATGTTGTACAGTCTACAGAGCAGTGCTAACAACCAGCCTGAAGTGCCTAACAGTGACAACCTGCAAGATGCATCCGTATATAGTCCCAAATCTCCTCCATTTTTGGCATAACATGCCCATCCCAGCAGCTCATTTCACAGGTTTTCCCTACCCACACCTGATCTTTCCAGTATTCATCTCCTACAGTGGAGCTCAGAATTGCAGAGCTAGAAAACAAGCCTGTCCCCCAAAGGTAACGCACCACACCTTCTTTCTGTCTGCAGTGTGGCAGCCTTTCTTCTCTAGGTCCCATGTGTCAAACCTAACTGGCCCCCCAGTCAGTGCTCCACCAGCCAGGTATGCCTACCTGTGCATAGGCACCTTCTCTCACAGCAGGGGACTACAACCCCCGGCAGATGTTCAAACTGAAAGGCATGTCCAATTAAAAGTGCATATCCCCAGCTGCAGCCCTCCCACAGGCACATTACTCATCATCGTAGCAGCTTATGGGGCAGGGAAAAGGTAAGAAGAACAGAGAACGCACAAGTTGCAGAGCTGCATTTTGATCACTTCCAACGTAGGCTCACAAGCTGTATTTTGCATACATCAACATAGTGAGCTTCACAAATCATACTTATATTGATAAAAGCTATTGGAAAGTCATCCACTGATCAATGATAGTACATTTGTGCTTGACAACTATGACTAAGTCTATCAGGCAAGAGAAGGAAGAGCTTTCAAAATGGAACAAGATGTTATTTACATCTAAGGTCTAAAGAATCAGGGCACCTATCTTTCCTCTAAAGCACCTCCTGGAATATAAGACAGAACTAGAAATCATCTTTATGGTTGCATAGAACTATTTCCCATATTCCTTCTGCATGCACAATACCAGAATTAGTGGAAGCTGCACTAAGAAGTATTCTTCTTTACTAGTGAAGGTTATAAATAGGGCAACATGAATGTATTGCCCCTACAGAGACAGAGATGATATGCCCCACCTTTCTAACTTTTTGCTAATGTCTGTGGCACTTAATCAGATTTCAGCTTGCTAACAAAGGGCTTCAACATGAACTCTTTCTATAGTTAGAAGATATGAAAACATGTTTAGTTACTTGTCTAACCTTAATGTAAAAGGAGTTTTTAAATCGCTGATACGGAATAAAGTTGTAAAAATCTTCTATTTAGAAAACTTGAATTTGCAGAACTGACATTTCAATTCTATTTAAAGTGACTACCTGGCTTGGAAGCAAGTTCCTTAACCATTTTAAAGAAAAATAAAAATTATTCAATCTTGAAACTTGTAAGGCCTGAGAGACTAACCTACTTATGTAATTCAAAGCAAGGCTTCAGAATAGACATTTAATTATACTGGTGTAAATTACTAACAGTTAAGTTTTGAGTACTTTTTTTTGCATTGACTAAAAGGAAACAGGAGTGAAGTGCATGAGTAATCTGAGCAATTAGAAATCTACCCTGGATTTTTAGTTACTTATGAGAATGAAACAGAACCAATTCTGAAAGCGTCACCTCGAAAGGTCACTCATTTAGCTACAATGCATTTAGTATTTCATCTGTCCTGTTCAGCAGACATTTTTATCTCTTTCTTCTTAATAAGCTATCTAAGAAATACCAAATGAATAACAACTTGATACATAGTTCTAGCTCCTTACCCAGGAACAACTAGCTTCTGTCCATTATGAATACGAAATGAACATCGATAGTCATCAGGAAGTTTGCAGCCTATTTGTGCTTCCACAGCATCTAGCTCTTCCTCCTGCACACTCTCTGTGCACAAAGAGAAACGCAAGAACATTAGGTGGCAATTTTAGAGAGGAAATCAAGAACTGCTGCTCCTAAGAAACTCTCAAACTTAACGCTGCTTCATAATTCTGCCCCCAAGTGCCCGGTATACTGTTCCTGACAAAGGGGGATATTAGAATTTGTGTCAAGATCTTTCCTTTAAAACCGTATTTCACATCATTTCATTAGAGCTGCATTGCTAAAAATAAGGCAGAAACTGGATACACTTTTACCATAATAGCATGTTCCCAATTGCTGAAGAGAAAACTTACTCATTTCAAAGCCCTTTAAGTAGCCCGTCCCGGCAATCTTAGCATTGTTTTGTTTTTAACATTACCACAGAAGCAAATACAGAAATGTATATTTCAATAACAGTATATTTGTACACCTGTTAAATCAAACCTCTTAGTCTAATAGTCAGCCTCCTACAGAAGACTGAGGTAAAGTTGAAAGTGCAAGAGCTATTTTGCCTTTATACACTATGAGTATCAAAAAGACTTCAAAAATACCTCTCACATTAACTAAAGACAAAAGCAGTAAAAACATGTTCATTTCCTGATTATGCAGAGGTAAAGATGAGAAACAGAATTACTGGGAAAAAGAAAAATCTTAGTTTCTTCTCAGAGAAGAAATCTATTATCGCAGAATCTATGGATCACTAGTAACTGAGTAAGGACCACCTACATGCTCTGATTTACTCACTGACTGGAGGGAAAGGAAGAATATCTACTTGATATCAGGGCTCCAGTAATTGGTGCATACACCTAGGATGGAAGTACTACGAAACTTAACAGTATATAGAGTAGCACCAGCCGGTCTGCTACAGGAAGCACAATACCATACCTTTCAAAGAACCAATCATCCGAGGACACCGCTGTCCTAAGTATTTTTCTAAGTCGTCCCAGGCTTTTTTCAGTGTAGCATAATACCGGATATATCTTCCTAGATCAGAGTAAGTACTGATGAAGATAGCTTTCCAGCTCTGATTTCGTTGACTTTTTTCCTCTCTAGGTAGATATGAACAAAGTAAGTTAGAGTTCCAGCCTAAGAAGCTTGATTGCTAAAACAAGAAGTTGGTATTTGTTATTTGGCAGAAACAGTACACACAGGATTATGCCAGGAACACTTCTAAGTCACATGAAGCTATGCACATTCAATTAATTCCAGCACCTATCCAACAGCAACTTGCAACAAAATTGAGGAAACATTTTAGGGACTCAGTATCAGAGTAAACTTCAGAAGAAAGAGTGCTTCTTATTATTAAGCCTTAGAACTAGTGAACGGCTAAATCAGATCACACTTCATGCATAAACAGGGAAGGCCTTTATAATTGTGTGTTTTGATCAATTGCACTAGGCATGAACTCCTTTATTTACCCAATAAGAAGAATTAAGGAGCAAAACAGATAGTTAAATGAGAATTCTGTGCCCTGATAAGAAACTGGCTTTCCAGAAGGAATCACTGGATATATAATTCTCCTTGCAGTCATAACAGCAGACTAGAGGAAGACAGGCTGCCAAAAAAAGTGCTGGCTAACATCTGACAAAGGATGCCCGCCTCCAAAGTGTGGTAGCCCTTAAATCTTTGTGAAAAGGATATGTTCTAACTCCTCACAACTCCAATCAGCACTCTGGATGTTAAAGACTAAATGTAACAATTGAGAAGTCTTCATATCACCTTAAGATCTCTTTTAGCACTAATAAGGAGAGAAGAACCTTACTTCTTGAGGAAGGGTGGAGGGCAGGAAAAAAATATTTAGTTTAATCTGGAAAGTTAGATAAATTAATATCAAAACCAAAGTGTTAAAGAAAAAACCCAAAGTGAACCATGTCTCAGCAAGTGAGAGAAGTCTCAGTATATTTTCACCCTGCAAATACTAGTTGTAGAAATTACCTGTATTCCTGATTACTCTTTCTTGGCTATGGAGAGGCCAGCACCTGACGTAATAGACCCCAGAGCCAGTTCTCTTTAGCAAAGCCCTAACCTCCTCACTTTCCCCCATGCACACATCAGGTTCCTTTTCTAAAGGATGAAGTACTCAGTTTGAGCTTCCCATTTCCTTACCTTCTCTCCCTTGCCTCTCACCAGATCCTCCTTTTTAGTTCTGATTCTAGAATCACTTCAGATTTTTATGCAGAGAATCAGAAAACTTGGCCTATTCCGTCCAGTTTCCCACAACTGGGCTCTGGAATATAACATGCAAACACCAACAAACAAGAAGCTCCCTGCTACTGTTTTCTTGCCATTAGCTCTTTCCCCACACCTCTGGTTTCACTGAATTTGCCATCTCAAGATGAAGCTAACAAGATGTGTTGCATCTTTATAAGCTGTATATAATCAGAACATTCATTGTATGTGCAACTTTTTTGATTCATCTTTCTGTTTGCTGTTAATTTTGAATAAAGTCCATATGACATAATATAGATTGCAAGCTACAAGTTCAGAGAAGTTTTCCTTCTTAACTCCTCTACCCACTACCCTGCTTATGCATTCATGCACACTCCTTGTCATCAGCTGTTCTGCTCTCTCAGGCTATTTGCACAATAAAAGGAGCAATAACCTGAATAAAGGAAATATCTGGAACTGCTCACTCAATTTTTAACAAGTTAACAGACCTCACAATTTACAATCTAAAGAGAAGGATACTGTCTAGAAGATAAGATGTAAGAAGGGATAAGCCGTAACAAAATTTGTTGCTAATTCACTTCAGTCAATTCTACAAGCCTTCTCAGCTGTACTTGAGAAAAACATGCTTGATTAGCAAAGATGTGGGCTGATACCTTTATAGTTAGCTTCCATTTAACAGACATTCTAAGTCTGTGTTCACTGCAAGTAAGAAAAAGGAAAAGTGAGCTTTAGAAAACCAGGAACCTCAAGACAGGCTTTCCCAAAGAATCACATATGTAAACCTTTTGACTCAGCCCAGTGTCTACCTTCCCACCCCACCCCCCCCCAAAAAAAAAAAAAAAAAATCACAGTACTTGGAATATCCCTTTCCTCCATGGAATATTTGGTGTCTGATGAGGTCAGGCTACACCTTTTCCTTCAACCTAGACATTAATAGGGCATCTCTTCTCTACCTATCCACAAAACTTCACAGAAGTTTCTACCCTCATAAAACCTTTCTAGGAAATTAACATTTTTGATACCTCTAACTCTTAAATTGGTGAACAGCTTCTAGTTTGATAATGAGTTACCAGAGTTAATGTGTACACAGACAGACAGCACAATAGCATAGGCCTTATCTTCTTAAGAAGAAAAAAAGGCTTTAAACAACCACACTTACTCTGAAATAAGCCAGTATTTCTTGCAGTGTCTTTTCCATAATGGATCATGGCTTGATAGTTGATTTAATCTTCGACTTAAATAGCAGCAACTATAAATATAAAATCATTAAGCTTGATTGCAAAAGAGGAGCAAAATAAACAGGGGTAAATATAGACTGATATATCATACATTAGAGTCATGCTTACAATGGTTAAAAGTCTTCACTATGGCTGCATAAGCTGTGAGCTAGTGTCAGAGTGTTCTAATGTAAGTATGGACTTCAAGAACCATCAGCAATTAAGTAATTTTGTAAAGCAGGTCATACTGTAGATCTACTCCAATGAAAACACAGTCTAAAAGATTCCAGAGTAACACTCCATCAGCTGTAAGGATGCTAGTACTTTAGGCTAGTTATTCAGATTTTAATCACTTCCCCATCTGGATCGCCAGACTCTACTAGGTCTTTCACTGTTGCCACTGAAAGCTCAGTCAGTAAGCTATAGAAATTATACAGTCTGACTATTATAGAAAGCTATTTTCCACTTTATTTAAATAACAAATTTCATGACAGGAAACAAAAAACCTGAAGGAGAAACACAAAGGATGGTAGATCTGGAAATAAGTACTGCAAGCTCACATTTGAGGAGCATGTCGTACAAACAACACAGGTAAGCTCTTGCCATTGCATTACAGGTAACACTGCTGCTTCAGGAAGTTAAAGAATCATATGCTGCACAGTGCAGCATTATCACAAATGCAATATTAAGAAAAACTGTTGGATACGGGATGTGGAGTCAGGTCTCAGAAATCACTTAAGCTGATCCTTTCTTTATGCAAGCAGATAACAACAGCTAAGCTGTATTTCTGATGCCTGTAACTTGCTCTTCAAAAGCACTGATGGAGAGGCCATAAACTACAGGAGGCTAGTCCAATGTTTACTTCTATAGTTAGAGCTCTTCTTGACTGTACGACATAAAATATAGCAAAGTAGTCTGTGCACTTCAGTAAGTTCATACAAATGGGAAAAGCATCAGCAACATGCAGAAGAGTAATACAGGGAATGACTATGTTATTCAAAGACTCAGACTCACAGAACTTAGGAGAAAAGATAATAGTCTCATTTGGCCTAGCCTGAGTAACAGAAAACAAGAGTTGCTCCCTGTGTTTGAGTTCGATATTCAGTTACGCTTTAAAGAAACTTCCAAAAACATACTGTCAATTTAGATGTGGCAACATCACTTCCTCTGGTAGCTTGTTCTAAGAGTTAATCGCAGCCATTAGGAACACAATTTAACATCCAAATTCCCCAAATCAGGTTACCAAGCTTCAGCTTTTAGTTTCTGCTTCTTGTTTTCTCAGTGTAGTTCAGAAGTTAGCAAGTAAGAAAGACCAACAACTTAAATGGACATAAGTACATATTGTAATAAAGATGCCTCCCAATCTTGTCTTTGACAAGCTAAGTCAGCCAAAGTCCAGGGCTGGGGAAAAACATTTCACACAGACTACAAAATTATTCATATGTACCTGTTCCGTTCAATCCCCCTGCCCCAATTCTACTATAAGGTTCTTAAACTAGAACTGTATTAGTATTCCAAAATTAATCACAATAAATAAAGCCACGCTCCTGTATGCCCTGCACTTACAACCTCAATGACGCAAAGACACAAATGCATTCACTTCTATTATCATAGCAAATTCTGCTAATAATTCATATTAAATTGATTATTATAACTCTCAAATCTTTTCATTCACCACCCTCCATTGGCATGATCTTACACCTTTTTTGCTCCTCAGAATTAACTCACCTGTTTGACTGGATAAACTTTACCAGAATATAGATCTTCTGTATGACTGCTGTGTTACCTTGCAGCATTTGTAAGTTTTAGTAGCTTTGCTTTCAAACAAGAAGCTATTCAACATTTTTATTAATGGTTTGCTGGTGGAATTTAATAGTAATCCCTACAGAACTCTATTAGAAACACCATTATTTGATGACTGCTCATTCAGTGAAAACTTCTGTAAATAAATATATCCTTGAGTCAAATGCCTTGCAGAAAAGTATTAAATTGATGTTTATCCATCAAGCATGTAATTTCTTGGAGGAGCAAAATCACCACGTTATCAGAGGAGCACGTGGTTTCAAAAAAAGAGGGTCAAAAGTAGAATTAAAGCCAATCTCATTAATTATATAAATATTTGTTCTCACATCAGTTTTTCCATTAAGAGCCACTGTGAGGCTAACTGACTTGTAGAATACTAGGGAAACTATAATGTCTGTGACAGAGTATATACAAGTCACTAAAACACAAGCAAGCTAGAGACCTCCTCAAACAATGCTTTGAGGATTACATACAGCCAGTGATACAGAATTATCTGTTGTCACCCCTACTTATAAGAGACCTAAAAAGTATTCAGTTGTCTTTGCACAACAAAATCCATCTCCTTTCACCAGATGTGTAAGGAAAATAGGTAATGAGTATAATTGTCTTTACTATACCTCAGCTATTAGTACAGTTACACTAGACTTACACAATTGTTACAATTTTTCCTTTCCTTACACTTACTCTCTTCTTTGCTATTGCCCTAACGGATCTTTCCCTGATGTCTTTAGCTTTCCTAATGTTTATTAAAAAATAAAAATTTGATGATACTTTATTTTGATTCTTATTCCTCCCTCTTTGATTAAACATTGTGATTTCAATCACCACCAACACATTTATGAATCAACCATGATATGATTTGAGCTGAAAAAAATACATCCTCACTGCAAGTCATAACCCTTCAGCCATCTAGCAAACTGTCCAGCCTGCAACTTCCATTCACGTTTTTCCTGCCCGAAAAGCCCTCCTCCTCCTGTTTAGTTCCATTCAGTTTTCCTCAGATTCAAACAACAGCTCCTTCAAATAATGTATGTACTGGGAACAAGACCGTCCTTTGTTTGCCAATAGGCACACAGGAGACCCAGAGAAATACTAATTTCACAAATTCAGTTGTTAATTTACCTTTAAACTGAAATTTAGGTACAAACAAAAACACGATAGAGTGGGGGAAAGAAAAAACAGGGACCAGCCCCTACTGCTTAAAAGAAAATAATAATAAAAAATAAAAAATAAAAAACGGGTCTTCGAGGCGAACCACGCTTTCGGACATGCCTCCCAGAGAGCAGCCTCCCCGTAGCGAGCCAAACCTTTCCCCAGGTACCGACAAGCGCTCCCGCACCGCTCTGCCCTGCTCCTTTTCCTCGACGGTGCGCGGCCGCCCGCGCACGGCAAAGTTACGCAACCCCCAGCGACCGGTAACTCCCCAGGCGGCCAGCGCCCCCCCCCGCAAGGGGCCCGCCCCGCCGCGGGGGGGCGCCGCGCACCTGTTGGCCCCCGCGGAGCCGCCGCCGCCTTCCCCCCGCGGAGGGCGCTGGGCCCCGGCGCGCAGGGCAACGCCTCCCTCGCTCCCCCCGCGGAGGCTCGGCTCGGCTCGGCTCGGCACCCCCCCCCGCGCCGCCCGCTGAGCGTGGCTCGGCACCCCCCGCGCAGCGCCGCGCGCGGCCCGCACCTCATGAGGTCGCGGTAGTCGAGGAAGCTGAGGATGAGCAGCAGCGGGTCGGTGGGCAGCAGCTCCAGGCTCAGCGCCGGCGGCTCCATGTCCAGGGACGCCGCCATCTTGAGAGACGTCCTGCGGCGCCCCCTCCCGCGGCCGCCGCCCGCCAGGCGCCCGCCCCTCACGCCGGTTTGTTGTCAACCGCCAGGGCGGGGTGACGGCGGGGCGGGCGCGGGGCCCGGCGGCGCGGCCCGCAGCGCTCCCTGCCGGCCGTGCTGAGGGCGGGCGGGCAGCGCCATGTCTCCCGGCGCGGCCGCCCCCGAGCGGGCGAGATTTGCCCCCCGCAGGGCGCTGAGGCGAGGGCGAAGGTGTGCGGCGCCCGCGGATGCCGAAAGGTCGAGGCCCCGGCGGGGAAAGGGAGCCCCGCTCTGGCGGCCTTGGGGGCTGGAGCCAAGCGCCACCTCAGAACAGACACAGCATAAACTGATTTTCCTCCGTGTTTGTGCTACATGGGTATTTCAGTGATTCCCGCTCAAAGTGGTGCGGCCGAGGGGAGCGTTGAGTGACTTAGGCCTGAGGAAAGTCAGGCAGTATTTCGTGCCTGACCGCAGGCGATCAGCGCTGCCTGGCCCCCCCAGTCCCGCGGGGCTTCGGTGGCGCTCCGCCGGGGCGCAGGTCCCCGCGGCCCTGTCTGGGGGCGGACGTCCCTCACCCTCCGGCGCCTCTCGGCTGGCACCTCGCTCTTGCGGTTGGGTGACTGGATGGAGCCCGTCTCGTCAGCATTTCGCATAGGCAGAAGTTACAGATAGATGGAGATTTACACGTGTATATGCAGCTATGCTTTGCTTTTTAAAAGACATTGGGAGATCCAGCTTCTTAGTTAACTTTTCTAAAAAAAGAAAATCATTTATTTTCAGCTGGACTGCTTGGACCACTGAATCTTCACATGGGTACGTGCTGGCAGGATCAGGCCACGGACATCTGTGGGAGGTGAGGGTACTAACTGCTTGCAGTTGCTTTGTAGTATTTTTCATCTGTTTATCAAAGTCAGAAGAATTAATGTTAGAATAGCACTGACAAGACAAGTATGAGCATTATTGTCTTTCAACCTGTCTTTACAGGCTGATCATAATGGATGATTAGAATCCACGGGGACTGAAATTAGAAGGGCAATGGTACACACAAGTGGGAAAATGAACTTACTGAGTTATATACAATTAAAACAAAAAATGTATCTTAAAGCTATAGACAAATATCAGAACTTTTAAAAGTCTCTTCCACATTTTATTGAAATGTATTTTCAGAGAAAATATGTTTTCATTCATTTCAGAAAACATCTTTTCAAGAACACTGTGCCTAGAACTGAATAAAAAGTAGCACAAGAGAAGCCCCACGATACCAATTTCCCCTGAACCTGAGTTACTTCCCCCTAAGCTTACAATGGCACTTCTGGATTCTGAGTCCTGGCTTTTTCATAGGAGCCTGGAAACTTTTGCAAGTTGGCATGCTCCCAGGTCCATGTGAGGATGCTTGGTGTCTCGGGCACGGCTGCATCACCAAGTATTGTCAGTCTGGGAACCCAGGCCCTTGGCTGTGTTCTCTGCCAGCTCCCTGAGCCGCGTACCACCCAACCACGAGTTTCTGGCCTTGGCTGCTCCACGAAAATCTTGAATTGAGTGAAGAAGTTGGTCAATCCCAGGATGTTTCAGATGAAACATATCAAACTCAGCAAGCAAAGTCTGTTTGCTTAGCAAACTATGTTTCTAGTTGGTCCTAAATGTAACTATTAGATAATATAGCCACAAAAATAATACATTTATAAAGCTGTAGTCCTGTAAAACTAAGATTCCCAAAGCATTTCACAAATGGTGCATTAAGCTTCACAGGCATTCTATGAAGTACATAAATATTAAATAGATTATATCTTTCATGGAAAAAATCAGATAATATGTGACAACCACAGAAAAACTAGAAACTACCTCTCTTATGTCTGTCTCGCAGTGTTGGACATTTAAATGTGTTAAATGTTGAAAGATAAATGTGCTTATTTGAAAAATGAAAGAAGGAACTGTTTCTACTGCATGATTTTACACTAATAATCCTTTTTTTCTTTTCTTTTTCAGATACCGGTAGGATGTTATTGAGACAGTGTGGACTATCCCTGCAACATCACTCAAGTAAGAACTGAAAAGGTACACGCTAGTAGTTGTATGACTGCATTTTTGGTAGCTATTTGGGAGGTTTTTGTCCTTTATAATTTGTATAACTACAAATTTCCCTATAGAGAAGAAAATAGAATAGTAGAAGCATATTTTAAATGTTACTAAAATGTTATTACTTGTATTTGTCTTTGTTCTTTTTCATTCTGTGGTCCAGCATAAAGTCTTATCAGTGCAGAGCTACGAGAAGACACATAATGCTTCATTTTTGTCAGATTTTGCCAAAAGATAGATCCAAGGCCTGTTGAGTATTGCTTCTGGCACTCCAAGACTTGCATAGTTCTAAGGCTTGTGCTGTTGTCAATTGTTGCAGTTTTTTGCAAATAATGAAAATCTTTGGTTTAATTTTCTAATATTGTCTTGAGAGGAAAGAGCTTTTCTCCTCCGCAACTCTGTCTAATTTCATTTTAAAAACATGCCTGAACTCCGTCACGTTTTTGAAGGGCTGAATGTGTTATACTGTACTCTTACTGTGCTCCATTTAATTTGCTGTAGTTCCATGTAAGTGAACCTGACTTGACTTCCATGTAATTCATGTATATTTTGGGGAGAATTTAATCCCTCTAGCAACCAAGTTAGATATTTCACAAAACTGGACAAAGTACTCTCTGTTTTTCTTTCTTTCTCAAATTTCTTCTTCACCTTTTTTTCTCATTCACTGTTTGCTCCCATTTTAGTGTTTAAAACCCTCTGTTATTAATATAAGGCCTTGTCATGGTCTGAATTTTCCTTCACATTCTGAGTGACAGCACACAGCATATCTTTTGCCTGTCAGACCAGTATAAAACATCATACAGGTTGAAAAATTAGAAAACCAAGAGGAGAGGGAGACTGACTAGAAAGCATTCATATGTCATATGCTTACTATATGTGTTATCCCTTATGCATAACAGAAAGCATGTATCATCTTGAACAATTAAAACATTTCTGGAATTTTCAAAACAGAAATTAAAACAATTTAGTGAGTAAAAAGGAAGCCAAATAATCAAGAATTGCTAACTAAGTAGCAACTGCAACAGAAGCAAACAGAGAAAATTAGAAAGGTATCTTAATGATTTAGCTAAGGAAGCTGAAAATGCATAACAATTTACTGAGTTATCAAATTTGATAATCACATATTGCAATGATCACCTACCATTCAAAAAAAGGAGAATTTTCTAACATCATCTTTCCAAAAATTCATAGTTGCTTTAAATTTTGGATTGCACCTACAGAAAATGGCCTATGGGCATAAAAGCCTCCAATCTTAACAGTGCTACAGAATCATTTGCAGTGGAAGAATTCATGAAGGCAATTAGGGGATTAAAGAATGGGGAGTCATCAGATGCAGGCAAAGTATGGGCCAAGCTATGAGATAAGGTCAGAAAAATATCTGAATAGTTTCTCAAGATCTGCAGCAGTACATGGAAAGATGAGAAAGCAGGAAAAGTACTTTCCCACGAAACTGCTGGTTTGGCAGATAATATTGGTGACAGTAGCTGATGGGTGCATATATTTGAGCTTGACGTGTTTGCAAGGAAAGAAGTCACTACAGTTTTGTAAGTTAACTGCTGGTCATTTGAACTGTGGTAATTACATACACATTCTTACCTAATGATGTTCCAGAATAAGTGTTTTAGCTTAAACTGTCTTGAAAGCAGGTTCACATTTAAATTCCCAACATTGCCAACACCAAAATAAATGGACAAAGATAGCTCCATACAGACAACTCTGAAGATTTCTCGATCTTTCTCTCTTTTCTAAGATGGACTGACAGTTAATGGACAGTCTTTCTAGCAGTCAGAGGTATGATTGCAGTATGGGTAAATGTATCTAAGCCAGTTTTACTCTGTGGTCCAAGTAACAGTAAAGATGTATATGGAGCAGCCTATAGTGCTGTTGGAGTTAGTCGCACAGACTATTTATCCACGCTGGTTAGACTATGGGCAGCTCAAGAGTGCATCAGTAAGCTGCCATTTTACTTTCCTAGTGCATATCCTAACAATTGTAAAGAAGACATAGTAAAAGAGAAGCGTCTATTCCTGAGGCTGAACATAGAAAAAAAAAATAATTTTAACACTCACATTTTTAGCATTTAAATGTTTTACCCACAACAAGCTTTGCATTCTCCATCAAATAACTAACAGCGGCACAAACTATGGAAACAAGTGCATTTTTCCAGCTCAGTCTAGACAAAAAGGTTCTTCATTTCAATAATGTATCATAGTTTTTCTTCCATTATCACCAGTTGTAGAGTCTAAATGGCTAAACACATCAGAGGTATTCCTCAGGCTAAAAATTTCTCAGATTACTTTGTGCATGTCATATTTAATCTTTGAAAGATTATGAGGATTCTAGCATATTTCATTTATTTTTACTTGTTGAAAATCTAATGAAATGATACGCTAGGGATCTTTACCACAGAGTGCCGAGTGTCTCTTGAAATGTACCTAGTGTGCTAAGATTTTTATCAGGGAATAGCCAACACTTCACAAGATCAGTTTCTCAATGCTCTAAATGGAGAATAATAAATGGACAGAACTGATACTTTGTGGGAAGTCGACAGCTCGGGGAATCAGTAGTAAGAAAGATTGTGAGGTTCGCTGATGCAGGATTGCTGGCGTGAATACAGAGCACTTTGTTGTTTTGTAGCATGACTTTTGTTGGATTTCGTGATAGGGTTTTGGATATGATTTTATGAGATTCTGACTAGGAGTAAAGCTGGCTGAAGAAATTCCACTCTTAGCTTCTCGTTCCTAATCTGAGCCACAGTTTGTCACCTTCCTGTTTCTTCTAGCATACCTGTTTGTAGGGCCCTGCTGTAAATTGGATTATTAATGTCGTCCATAGTGAAAGTGGGTTGGGGAGGGTCATTTCAATCATCCAGTTTAGAGTACAGCCCCAAGCACCCTTGAACAGGCACAACAGAGGGATCAGTGAATTGCAATATAGGAGTTTCATGCTCCATCGTTTCTGTTGTATGGATAATCAGAAACTCAGCTCTTAACTGAGACCGTTTTATGCACACTACAACACAGAATTTCTTTTAATCTTTATAACTATAAATCATTATTTAACATTTACAGTAATTTGATCTTAATCTGTATACGTTTGGCTGAGTTTGATAAGCTCTGCTCCTTATCTCTGTATCCAAATGGCAGAAGTGGCAGAAGACAATAAGAAACCACAGGATGTAGGTGGGTATAATGTCATTAACATAGTACCCAGCCTCTGCAATGCTTATGACGTGACAGAGCACCGGGTATGCCAAAACATGGGGTTTTGCAACAAGGCTTACAGTGAGTACATTCTGTGCAAGTGGGACACTGAAGCTACACTCATTTACTATACTGCCTCTTACCGCTTGCCACTTAGGAGAAATTTTTATTATTATCATCTATTTTTATATATATTGGTTTTGTTCTTTGCCATGCAAAGATGCAATCAGGTCAAGGCTTCGTAGGAACACCTAGACAATGGCCTTTGCTTGGAAAGCTGATAATCTAAAATTAGCCAGACACAATGAGTGTAACAAATAGTATGGAGGGAATGAGGTAAGGAAAAATCAAAGTGGCAGCTGTATGATCATGCAGTGACTCCAGTGAGTCACATGAACATAAAAGATGTTCAGTAGTCTTCTGAAAGGTAGAGAATTTACGTATGAACTGATAACCAAACCACTTTTTCAGGCTTCACAGAAGTGAATTTCAGATGAGATTTGAAAGATGGCAGGGTGGTAACTAAAGGGATCGGAGACAGAACTTCAGTGAAATGTGTACGTGAATAAACATAAATGAATAAAAGTATTACATATGTCAGACAATTTAGTAACAAATGGAATATCTGTCAGAATACTCTTTCAGGCTTCCCTCTGATAGGATGAAATAACTTAAAAAAAAAATCCCCTTCCTACTACTGCTGTGTAGACACAAACAACAATGACACCCATCTTGAATCTATCTTACACTATGGTAAATTAGCCCTTGACTGCTCTGAGGTCAAGTGAAGCCAAAGGTTGTCTACAGAACAACTTTGGTATCACCAAGAATTTAACCAATTAATTTTTTCCAGTGGTTAGAGAGAAACACTAGAAGCAATTGTAGCTGGAGTCTACTCTCAGCTTTGTCTGTGCTTCTGGACTGTACAAGGTAGAAAAAGTACAGTAATCCAGGTGGATTCCTTAGTACAGAAGGTTGCAAGCTGATTTAGAGCGTCATATTCTCATGCCTCTGAGCCCTGCAGGTCCTGACACAGAAATGAGCTAGAGAAGGATCACTGTGGTAATAAAACTCTATTCTGTCTATCTTGAATTGCCAGATGGCCCTATAGAGCTGCTCTTGAATACGTTGATGGCCTAAGACTGTCAGAAAGTCACCTCTGTTCCTTTCCTATCTTGTGCTAAACAGCTCTGAGTCAAGGTGCTCTGTGACATCAGTCTTGTCTATTTTTACTAGCAAATTTCTGTCTCTCAGATTCTTAACTCTGAAATGGTCTAAAATATTTATGTATGTTTGCAAAGTTATGAATACTACTTAGAGAATAATTTTAATAGACTGGGCATTTTTCTTCAGATGAAAGAATCCATGTTAACATAATTAAACTTAATTTGATTAACTAATCAAACTTAATTGAGTCAAAAAGACAGTATTAAGCCTTGGGAATATTTATAATTTCATTATGCTTACAACCTTTTCACCATATGTGATGCATGATGCAAGATGACATGGTATAAGGGATGTGTGAAAGACTGCTGAAAGTAAGGACTGGAGGAATATTGTTTCATGATCTTGTAGAAAGTGTTAGGGCCCAGGTTCTTTAGACTGAACTTTGCATTTGCCTAAAAGTTCTGAAGGTCTTTCTTTACCCAAAGTCCATGCACCCTAGGGAAACTTGCATTGTTATTGATTCTTTCCTGACTTAAAGAAACCAGCTGTATGAACCAGATAGCAGCTCACTTTGCAGTTCCACACATTCTTTCTTTGGATTATTAGCTGAGATGGTTAACAAGGCAGCCAGTTAGCCCTGGTTGCAGTGGTGGGGATTTTTGTGCTGTAAACACCTTAACACCTGTGCACTAGGAACAAGGCTGAGCCCAGTGAACATTCATCAGATGTTGACAACAATAAATTATTGAGGTGTTGAGCTAGATTTGAAGAGGTAGCACAAAGATAAAAGACTCCAGAGACCCTTTGCAATTCCCTTAGTCATCCATTCCCACTGAAAGCTTCTCTTTTGAAGTTTCCAGGAGGCCTCATATGACCTTTGGTCGTCCTTTTGGTAAAAACTCTTATCTGTCTAGTGCAGCCCCAGTCTCTTTTTTGCTGTTCTACTCAAAAACAGTTATTACGGGATAAACAAACTGTGTTTGCTGATGCACGTTCTCAGTTTCCTTATCAGCTGAACAACATGCTTCTCACGCATGTTGGGTCAAATTCGCTCCTGGTCCAGCTCCAGGAATTCCAGGGGAGCTGCGCTACAGCTTCCTCGGCGCTCACACCTCCTGAGTATGAAAAAGGCATAACCACTCTATGACAAACCATTGCTTTACAAGTGGGACTTAGAATTTCCCACTTTTGCAACGCGTCCTTAGATTGATGATTCCACATCTTGGCTATTTTAATAAGCTACCAACATGATATGTAACACTATTTTATGTAGCTGTCAAGACATTGCAAGATACTGACAGACTGAAGGCTACATTTCTTATTGTAGAACTTCAGTTTTAATGTGATTGTCTCTTTAACATAAATATAAATAGGTAAATAGTCTGTATCTCAAAACCAGTTAGCAGGCAGTGTAAAATACATCAGTAAATTTATCTAATATGAGGTGAAAGACACATATCTGAAGAGAAAAGAAAAGGAAAACCGTAATCTCAGCCCAGAATCAGAGGCCTGGAAAACTCAGAAGGCTGGAGACTGAAGTTTAGGGCTCAGCTGACCATTGCCCAGGAGATTTCTGCTCAGACTGGTTGTTAAGAGTCAGCCAACATGGTTGAGAATCTACTCCGTATACTAAGAAGAATCCAAACCTACTGCCACAGAAAGGCAAAATACATCTTGTTACTGATATCATATGTCATTGAAGCTATATAGACAGCAGGAGTCATCATACTGCATTTCACTACTATGAGTATCATCAGTCAGTTATGAATAAGCTCATCTAAACTCTCACCTGTTATATGTAGGTGCTTTTGCCTTGTCTCCTGTATCTCAGATGCTCATTTGCTGACATGCTACACTTGTGCCTCCAGTGTCGTTTGGCTAATCCAGGCCTTTTCACCACTAGTAGCCTGGCACCCATTTGTGGTAGCTTTCACACAGGAGAAATGCTTTTACATTTTTGTCCTTTAGACAGAGGGCTGCAATGATTAACCAAACAAGAAAACAAAGGTCTGTCTTGATTTTCAGGCTTCTTTCATAGCCTTCTTACTCACAAGCTCTTACCAAACAAACCAAGAAGATACAGCCCTGGAGAGAAAACATCCCAGCAGTCATGTGAAGAGTAGCTAGCACAGGGCTGCTGGACTACAAAATCCAAATTAATTTGGGTCATGTGTTAAAAAGGTTATTCTTCTATCAACACTGTAGAGCAACAGCTACTTTTTGCTGACTCCAGTTACCAATGTTACAGCATTCCCTTCCCCCTGACCTGTTCCAGCACCTTCACAGAAATACAACTTTTTGCACTTCTTTCACCCCTGCTTACAGGCTTTCACTGAGTCACACCAGTGTACAAATGTAATCAGAATATGTCAGAGAAAGAGTAGAGATGATCATTAAGTATTTAGCAAAAAAGCATTTTCAACGTTTCCATTAAAAAGGAAAAATCTTTTTTTCCTGAAAATCTTAAATAGATTTTTCATGCATGATGTGTTTTCTAACAAAAAGTTTATATATATGAAAACCAAGTTTTCAGCAGAGAAACAGTGTAATTGGAGTTTTTTGATCATCCTAGCTACTGAGTAAAGTCTTTGATTATCCTTCAATAATGATCCTTACTTCTACTGTTCAAAGCTGTTGGCAAAGAACATAGATAAGGGGGCTTAAGGGGGCTTCAGCATTGCTTGAGTATTGCCACAAACAGTGAAATGGTGAATCTTCATATGTGAAAAATAAACCATAGTTGTCATCAGATGCATTTATTTTAGCAGAAATTCATCTTGCAGTTCCTCACTTACTTTTATGACCCAATGCCCAAATGTCCTTGCAGGCTGCTAACTCCTGATTCTGCAAACATGGCTGAACTTTACATACTGTAGCAGCTGGTCTCTTGTACAGAGAGGAGAATACTTCATCAGTGCATCAATCACTTTCATATATAACTCACAGAAAGCCACCATATAAAATATTATTTGAATGTTCAAACAGTATTTGAGAATGTAGGAGATTTGTATCCACACTGCTGGGTAAGTGATGATGTGCAATACTGATGCCTATTTCACCAGCAGAGGCAAAACAGCCCATGGCTGAACGGTTACACACAAGGCACGATATCTGAGTTCTGTTCTTGTATAAGTTTGGCTGAGTTACTATGTGATTTTTAGGCAAGTTATGTTAATCTTGTGCCTCAGTTTTCCCACCTATGGAGTGGGACTTGTAGCTTAAAAAGGGAAAGAGTGATGGATTAAGGCCATTAATGCCTGCAAGGTACTTGAAGAGTGTTGAATGGAACATGGTATACTTCTGCAAAACATGTTTATTAATTAACTGTCAGAGATCTGCTGGTTTATTATGAGCCTTTCAGAGATATGCCCTCTAATTAGACTGGTACAAAGCAACCCACAGCAGGAGGCAATAGGCTGCTTCAGACAAGGTTCAGCTTTCTTTCAGTTTAACCTTCATCTCGTTGACAGATTTCTGAATCTTAATTTAATTACAATTCCTTAAATGTTTTCTAATATCATATCTCAATCTCTCTGTTCTGTATCTTTTCATGGTTTCTTTTTTGTCATGGGGCAAAGGGATAGACAGTTTGTTCCGGTGTCCATTAAAATTTCCATTGCCTGCAGTGCAGTGTGCTCTATAAAAGAAATGAACCTGCTGCAAGTGAAATAAGCTGATGCTGCACTGTCTTCTTAGAGCAACAAAAATCTTTATAGATTATTTTTCTAAGTGTTACGAATCTCCTTCCAAGTCACAAGTCACCGTTATCAATTAATATACTTAATAGTCTCATTTTCAATTCACATGGAGGCCATACAGGGTCTATGCTCATCCTGGCAGATGCTTGAAAGCCTTGCCTTTCAGAGATGAAATGTTACCTTTTATATGATGGGGGTAGTAAAGGGGGTGATTCAGGAGCAGAAAGACATGTTAAAGTGCAGCACCTGAGGCCTTCTTGTTTTCTGAATTTACAGTCTCAGACTGGCAGTCGTATAAATGAGTGATGCTCTGTGATGTTCTTCCCGAAGCAGGCTACGAAGTTGGCAGGGAGTCTTCAGTTTTGTGCTGATGTGTCCAGAATTCAAATAATTTGATTCTTGGATATAATGACAGTTGGAGGCACAGTATTACCTTGAGAAAAGAAATGGGAGAGGCAGCTGCTGTATCCTGTATTGAATTAACAACCGATTCCCATTTACTCTCTCCACTGAAAACTCTATTATGCAGGGTTCTTATTGCCCTTATTCAAGGGCATGGAATTAAAAAGTGATATTGATGGTAATGCTCTCATCTTCCTACCATGACATTGAATAATGGGGACAAAGAAGGGAAATCTTGAATGATGATATGCCTTTTAAAATACTGCTGATATTGAAAACATTTAAGGGACAATGCATTTGAATATCAGCTGATAAAGTAATATTCAGATTATTGTGCTTTTTTTCCTATTACTTTATATAATTTTGCTTTTATTTTTGTCATTTTTTGTGAAACATTTTATTTTCTTATAATTTCAGGAGATAGTCTGTACTGTAAGGAATATATTTGAAAGGAGGATGAAGGTGAAGTGTTGGTTACACTAATTCCAGGAGAACACTATTCTTTCTCCTCCTGGATCCAAGGAAGAAGAGTTATCCATAACTTGTGAGTAGTATGAGTTACGAAACTGACTTTAAAAAGTGGTAAGCCACAATAGTTTGGTAAACAAATCTAACAGCAATAGAAATGCTAGGAATGACTATAATGTTTTCCTTACATCTTTATACTTAATAGTTGTTTATGTTTTTTTTTAACATCTTCTCTTTGCTGATGCACATACTCCATGTTCTGTAATGTCTAAAGGTTTGTCTGGCTGGGAAAACTGCATCAACAGACTGCTATAATTATACAGGCAGAGTAATAGTATTGCTCAAGCAGAGACTGTTTCTCCAGCTTCAGCGTCATTTTCCACTTTAGCTTAAGGCCTTTCTGAAGTTACATAGACCAGATTAAAATGGTGGTCTTATAAGAAAATAAGAATATCCACCTTGGACACTGCAGCATCTTTCCATTAAAAATGTTTTCATTTAGGTTTTAAAAATTATTTTTCTGCGAGGATGATACTAAGTGTATTTCCATTAGAAGGTTTTAAAGAATTTTACAAAATAAGTAATAGTACCCCATTTTACAGCTGGGCAACTGAGGAGTAGAATTTTTAACCAGATTTCCACAAGTCACATAGGAAATACTTTCTGATGTGGGAACAAAACATATATCTTGCTCTCATTAGCACAAAACCACAAAGCCTCTCTGAACTGTTGACACTGCTACCTAATCTCAACCCCGGTGTTAATGAGGCCACTTACACTCAATTTTCAGTCAGATCTGAAAATGAGAGTCAGATATGAGGTGGGATCACAGAAATAACTCTGCAGTATGCCTGAGTCAGGTTAAAACTTGCACCATAAGGGGATTAGGGAATAAGTGCCAAAACTCTTATCTGTAATGATCTCAATTGATTCTGACCACGTCAATGCTATCTTCATACTGGTATAATTCTGTCATTTCTGTTACACCATCATACTCTATGAGATCAGAATGTGGCTGAAAACCTCTTTAATAGCAATTCTGAAAAGTCAAAATCATTGCTTACTTTGTCAAAGTGAATCTCATTTTATCTCTCCCATTTCCCCTAGCATAATCATAAATGTCAGCAGAACACTACCTGCTATTTAAAATCCATGGCATTCAGAGATTCTTCAGTTGGCAGGTCCATGTGTTATATTACAGTTCCAGACTCCCCAGTGCATGACATTCTCTTTGATACCAGTTTGTCTCAGTATGCCATTAATATGTGACTACAGAGATCAGCTTTATAGCTGATTGCTATCTTCCTTAAAATTATCTTGCTATGAACTAGCAGATGTTCATGAAGTTGTAAGCGCTTCTCTCCCCTGCTTGTACAGTAGTGCTGTCAAGGTATATTTACCTAGGGAAAGGAGAAGCGTGAAAGGAGAGGGGCTCTGCAGGAGACATAGCAACAGCGTGACAGGGTATCGTGACCTGGAAAGCTTTAAAGGCAGCTGCCACTAAGTGTTGTTACTCCCTTGTCTGGTGATGTGGAGCTCGCTACGTGTATGTGCTCCCACACACAGAACTGAAGGATGATTGCGCATCTGCACCCTGCGTTAACATCGTGGTTACGTCCAGCCCCGCATTTTCAGCAAGCTGTGTAAACTAAGGAACAGGGATATTGAGACTCAGTTTCTAGCTGGACAGAATGTAAAGAGCTACTGATAATGAAGAGAGATGATAGCTGTATTTTCCTTGTTCTGGGTCCATAGCCTTATTGCCTGTGCTGGCCTGTATGTATTTCAGGCTGTTATAATTACACCAGCTGCCTATGGCCTCCAGAGGTCAGCCTGTCACTCGAGAAGAGCTGAATTGCAGAGCACTGAGGCTGTGTTTTCTCCCTTCAAACACGATCCTGTTTTTGTCCCTTATATAGTTTCCAACTTCAGCAGTAGTAAGAAGATTTGAAGCTTTTTGCCCCCAACACTAGTTGTGACAACAAAGCAAGAAAAGAGCTCTCAGAAATGCCATTTTAAAAGTCAAGATGTTGGCATTGATTAGTACCACCACTTGGATAAGAGATCCTTTAAGTGACAAATTTACTGAAAGGGATCTGACAAATAGATATCCATGTGTTTAGATGCTACTACTTATACTTTAGTACTGATGGGGTGAATGGACATACCAACCATCTTCTAAGTGGGCTGTTAGGCTTGTTCAATTTTTTGCAAAAAGCTTGATTTTTGAATACATGCTTGAACATCACATGCAATTGTAGTGAGACTCTCAAAAAGGATAAAGTAGAACTAGAAAATGTACAAAGACGAGGAATAGAGGTTATCAGAGATGTGGAACAGCTTTCATGCAACACAAAACTTAGACTTTATCTCAGAAAGAAAAAAGTTGGAGGGGATACAATATAGGTCTTTAAAGTCTGGTATAGTGCAAAGAAAGTCTACAGAAAATGACTGTTCATTATCTCCCACAATACAATGGGCACCTAGTGAAGTTATCAGACAGCAGGTTTTAAAATAAACACATCATGGAATTAAAATGTGAAAATTATTGCTTTAGGACATTACAGAGGCTGGAAGTGTAAAAGAGTCAAAAAAAAGGGACTAGGCAGACTCATGGAGCATAGGTGTATGAGTCGCTACTAAGCAGAGGGGTCTGAAAGCAAGATCAAACAAAGGAAGTTCCTGCAAACTGGAAAGGCTTCATGGAGAATATCTCATTCCATGCTTGCTTTGCTCTATGCTTCCCTAAGCAGCCACTGCTTCTGATTGTTGGAAGTAAGGTATCTAATGTCCACTTTTGTCCAGACCAAGCATGTGTCTCCTGTTCTTAATATTACTATTCAGATAAGAAACTTCCTTGTAGCTTAAGAAGCAAGGGACAGCAGTCTTTGCAAGAAGGGCTCTGAATTTAATTCTTTCTAACACTAGCAAGTATTGATTGACTCTAGTTTTATTATACTGGATTCAATAATCCAGAGTTAAATTAGGACCTGCTACCTTTCTCGGAGACCCTAATCCTACATGGCGTCTTCTGAGATGAGATGGCCTCTGTCTTTTTATTGCAAAGGAACCCCCAAATGGTTTTCTCTGTGTGGCAGCCAGCCACAAAACATCCTCAGAAACACCAAAGAGCTGCAGTGTCACACAATACTATCTGATCTCTCCTTGTCTTGAAGAACTCTACAAAGCTTATTCAGACCAGTCAGTGTTTTCATATTACTAATTTGAAACATGCCCTGAAGCGAATCAAATGTGTCAGCTGTTAGTCCAAATGTAGAAACCCTGCTACAAAAAAAATCCAGTCCAGATCCAAAAAAAGGAAATAACACTCAAATCTTCTGTTATTTTTATTAAAGCTGCAGAGTCTTACTACACACAACAAATATTTTATCGATATAATCTAAGTTAATAAAATAGTTGAACAACTCTTTAGATTTATATTTGTATAGAAATGATCTGTGGAACATCTCATCTTGAAACAGCAGTGCCTGAAAACAACTATTCAGCAGGATATTTTTAAAGAACAGTTTGAGACCAGAGGATGCACTGTTCATTCTCACAGAAAAAAAATCCATGCAGAAATAACCCCTACCCTCTTCCCACTTTCTCTGCTATCCAAAGTGTAAGGCCTTGTAGAATGACCACATAAATGACTGGCCCTTTTTTTCCAGTATCCTTCCTTATGTCTACATGAGGAGGTGTTGTCTAAACCGAGTAACTAAAAAAAAAGATGGAAAGAAAAATCAGTTGCACAATCCTAGTCTGCAGGTGACAAAGTCATAACATCTCTTTACATCAGTCACTACTGTATTTCCAGTTACAAGAATTGATTATCCCATTGTGTTTGTTCCTCAACTCTTGCCTACATGGCTGATGTCAGTTATTGTCAATATGCCTTTTTTAACAGAAGTCAGTCTATCTACTATTGCTTCAGTCTCCTTTCTTCACTTATATGTAGTTTAGATTCTGCGTAGTGCTGCTTGAAAAGGGCCTACTCTGTGGTATTTCCCCCCACTTTAGACAAAGCACATAGCTCAAGTGATTATCTTCTCATTGCAGCTATGCATCTGTGTCACCTGTGAGATGTCTTTTATAGACTATGAGGCATGTCTTTGCTATATCATCCCATTTATCTTAGTCCACTCATAGATGTCCTGTTCACACACTATGTCTGAGTTGATGAGGAGATATCTGTCCCCAACACAGAAATGCTTCTGGCAGGCAGCACATTTGAAGCATTCAAGGTGATACACTTTGTCCTTCACCCGCATGGTCATCTCATAAGCCCGGATTCGCTTGTCACAGGAGGCACAGAGGCCATCTTGGCCAAAGAGCCTAAAACAACAACAACAAAGAAGTAAGCAGATTTCTACTGCAGGAGAGATGGGGAAAAATAAAAAAGGACACAACATCAGTGCCTTGTTCCATTAGTCATAGTATTGACAAGATACACAGAGGTCGCGTGGAAAGCTGCTGAGCAGAGCTCTAAACTTTGCAATACTAAAATTTGAAGTAGCAAGTTCAAGGTCCTCACCTATTTTCAAAATAATTGATTTTTGTGATCAACAACCTTATCCTGAAAGTGTTGAGCAGCTTCTGTAGGAGTAAAGGTTCTCTGGATCATACCATAAATTTGTGCCATGTTAATACTTGCTTTCACTTGTACAATCAATAGAAATTACCTTTCAGTTGATAAATTTTGCCTCTTTTCAGCTGTTGCTATTGTACAGTTTACAGAAAGTTGACAAATGCTGTGATTTAATATTCCACCACGTTTTTGTTGCCTCTGCATTTGAGATTCTTTCAAACTCAAACATTTTATATATATGAAATCACTCCTCCTCAGTTTCAGAAGGATACATACTAAGACCCTCTAGACACCTATGTTAGCCCAAATAATTCTATGATCTGGATTGCTCTTTCATCCACACAGAGAAACCCTGTTGAGATCATCATTCTTGTGTTGTCTGTTAAAAGGAGCCTCTAATGAATGCACTGCATAGCCCTCTCATAGCCTGCACTACCACACTCAACTGGAACAGTCTGACGTGCTCAGCTATGTGTGATGACAGTATGAATGCCAGCCTTCCGTGCGGTCTGCTGATTACAGAGTTTAGAAGTCCAATCATTAATAAATAAGCACGAATATATTATTTTCTTCTTATAAAAGAAGGGGAAAAAAAGGGGAGAAATGCAATATATTACTTGTTCAAAGTATATGCTATTAAATTTGACTTCTAAGTTTCCATAATAATTCTGGAAATTGTTTGTCCCCCACTATACTTTTCTTACATATACTGAATTTGCTTCATATAGCCTTCTGAGTTGGAAAAAGAATACCCACTAAATTAAGTGAGATATTGAAGGGGAAAATACATCATTTCTTTTGTCTACCAGGAGATGTCAGTGTTCACTTCTGCCCAAAGAAAGTAATAGAAGGTTACACAAAGCTGCAAATTTTCTTAGTAAAAGAAGATAATACATGTCACATTATTCAGTAAATAAAAACATTCAATTTCACTGCAGGAAAATAATTGTATTCCCATAGGGTTTATTGCTTCCATTTTAAGAGATAAAGAATTTGGAAAGTTCATTAGTCAAATGTTGTGTATGCAGAGTATTTACATTTGTCTCATAAGCAGAACTCAATTTTTCAATTTCTGCTTGCCAAAATTCCCATTGGGAAAGCTCTGGGATACAATAATTAGGAACTCTACTGAGTTTTTGTTTTAGTTTTTACTGGCAGGTAAAGTAGACATCAGTAAGGTAGCTGAAAAAATATAAAATACCAAGTTATTCTATTCCATGAACTTCCTGTAGCACTAGGGATCCATTATAACAAATGGTATACAACCAGCACAGCAAAGATCAATACGTTTAATTGTAGTCAAGAATATAAAGATCCTATATTATCAATTTGTTGGGAAATATATAAATCTTAATGTAATTTTCCTACTTACAAATTTTGACAAATCAGATAGGCAGAGAGATATTAATTAAAGTATTTGTAACAAGTGGATCTGTAGGATCTGATTCAGCAAAATGTGTAAGTTCATGTCTACTCAGGTCCAGGCTTAAGAATGATAAAAATCTACTGGGTCCAACTTAGCAGGATCAAACTTTCCTGTACTGAGCAGTAGCTCTGCAATAAACATACAGTACACAGTGTCTTTCTGCTTGAAGTGTTCCAGAGGACTTTACCAGTGATGCCAAAACATCAGTCCATGTCTGAAAGACAGTTACTTCAGAAACCATGCAAGTGCAGACGCCTTGCTGATTAGTGGAATCAAGCATCTCTTATTTAGGTGGTATTACTGCATTGGCAAAATGAATTGAATTCAATTACCTAGAATACCATATTCTTAAATGAGAGAATAAATGATCTTTCATCAGTAGCTGATCTTGGCACTTGCTTTTATATACATTTCAAGTCAAAGGCAATACTTGTGGAGGCACAGAACTACTTAAAACCATGTCAGGGAACTGGCTTACTGTCAACTTGGAGGGAAGAGTCATTCTCACTGACATTCATCACATTTTCCCAATTCCCTCCTAAGAGAATGCCATGCAAGTGCTGATATGGCACGGTTGGCTTGGAGCTATCAGATGGGTCAGCATCACTTGGCAAATGGTGTTGTGTTACAACTGTGACTGCTGTGAGCCTTTACGCTTATGAGGTAATCAAAGTGAATCCCTTATGGATCTCTATTCACTACCTCTACATTCATTACATTAATGAGCAAACCTGAAATGACAGAAAGAAGAGGAGCTAGGGTAGGATGAGTGGATTGGGGAAGTTGTATACCTGAGATAGTCCCTTCTGCAGAGCTTCCTGCCCAGTTTATAATACAACCGTCTCCCCACTTCTCCAAGCCTGCACCCGCATAGGTCGCAGCTGAGGCAGTCCTCGTGCCAGTACTGATCGATGGCTTTCAGGAAATACCGGTCCCCGATGTTCTGCTGGCAGCCACCACATGTCAGCAGTGAAGGGGGAATTTGGAGCACTTCATCCACTGGCTCCCTGAGAGAATGAAAGAATCATTGGAGAAAGCAAATGTACTTTGAAACCATGCAATTGAGAAGGAGGAGATGGAAAAATGAAACAAAAGGTTGGCTAAGTTAGAACGTGTATTATGTCCTCATTTTTTCTCTCAGCAAAGTGAAGGATTTATCCCCTTCTGACATGAGAGGGAGCAGAACTTTGCTCTTCTTTTCCTTTAAGAAAGAAATTTAAATTTAGGGAGCTAAAGCATCAGAAAATTTGCTAATTTTTTATTTTCCTGCAAAGAATAATGCATAATCGTGACAATCTCTGTATCACCCATGTGCATTCATTGCTGTAAAGATATTTAGTATGTTATTGGCACATTAGTATCTGTGTAGTACATCATTTTTCTTCTGCTGGACGGAATGTGAATTGCTCAGTCATGAGTCTTAATCCATGCAACTCTATACAAGAAATAATTCTCCCATAACATGATTCTTACATGATTGAGGGCTACACTTTTTCAAAAAGATATCTGGATTCACTGTTTCTTAGAAATGGTGATTGTGTATCTGTGTATACTGATGGATACCAGCAACTACAAAGTCCTAGGACCTATTATAATATTCTTGACATTTTCAAGTAATTTTGTGTTGTCAACGACATGTAGCAACTCTTTCTTTTCGATGAAGAGAATAACTTTTTTCCAAAAAGATTTTTAAGATTTAACAATAAACACCTGTAAGTAACCTGATCAACCCATATAACCTCTGGATTTACCTCTAAATTGCTGAGAAATCCCAGCATTACCATAAAGCATCTGTGCATAAACCCAAAAATGCACGAGCCTATGTTGTAAACCTCATCTTGCAATCTTTTGCCTGTAGTGCTGCTAGAATCAAAGGGAATTCTGTCTCTCTGAGGGCCAAAGGGCTCAAAAGGATACCAGAGAATGTCCTCGAGGGCTTTTACACAGAATCAGCTTTCTTTTGGGAAATATAAATTTATAGACTAAGTCTGGAGGTGGCATCTCTCTGAACAGTATTCAATGAATAAATACAATAGATGAGACTGTTGCCAAACTGATTTAAGTTTTGCTGTTTTCTTTAATTTTATCTGATCTTACTGCAGGACTTCTTCACATCCTTCTGCTGAATGTAGCTAAGGACATGAATCCCATGAGATGGTTCTCATCCAGGTTCTATGCCAACAAAACTCTAGTGATGTCAAACAATTAACTGGGATTTACACATCCCTGCGTGAAGAGAGGCACAAATCTTTATGGTGATATTGCACCAACTATTCATGCATGATATTTTTTCCATTTTTAAAAAGCTCTGAAATCTAGGATGGTTCAGATAATACCAGGGGATAAAGCAATAATCTTCTTCAAATCTACTTTCTTAAGGAGTTCTCTTCCTTACCTCTTTGTGTAATTTTACAACTTCTGCCAAAAAAGATCAGCAAAAATTAAAAGAAAGGTGTGTGAGCTCAGTTCTGCAAGGTTTGCAATGACCTGGCACTGCCACAGAGGGCCTCATCCAAACCCCAGGGAAGTTAATAAAAAGACTATTGGATCAATCCTTTAAGCATTTGCTTAATTTTAAACCTGTGGCTAGTGAGAAGGAAGTCATTTGTTTGCACATTTATGCTCATCTGCTTTGCTGGATCTTGACCAAGCAGCTCAGTGACTGGCAGATGCAGCCCCAAATTGTATAATACATTATTCAGTCCTCACTGTTGCATGCTGTCTGTCAACACTTTGTTTCTGTCGCTGTTCTGCCCTCACCAGGCTGCTGGGGGCAGAGTGGAACTACACTGAGAGGCAAGAATCAGGCTACTCGGAGTTTCCAGCAGGCCACCGGAAAAATTATTTTGCTGCTGTCTCCAGTAAGTTTACGTAGAGCGTTCTCAACACTTATTTACTGGGTCAGCAGTTTTCTAGGCAAAAATTACTTTCTTCAGCATGCAGAAATGACCGGTGGTCGAAAACTTGCATGCTGAGAAACAGTTTCCATTTAGACAAGCTGAGCCTTAAGATATTATTTGATTATATCCCGTTCTGGTGTTCACTCTGCAAAGTTTAAACTGCTATGCCCTAAAAGTTTGGTTGTAACATCCCCCTCCTCCCAGCTCTCTGTACTGTGCATTTCCATTGAAATGGTGGGGAACTCTGTATGTAATCAGGCTCTACTTTTTCAAAGTTTATTCCTTTGTGCCACATGCTGCCTTTCCTAATGCGTGAGCTCCACTCGGACAAGCTCCGAGAGCCTTCCACTAGAACATGCAACTATAAAGGAATAGACATTATTATCCTTTATTTGAAGCTTCAGATGTACCCCCAAATATTTCATCGTATAGATGGTTCAGGAGTCAGAAGCCAGTTCTCTGAATGCCCTGAAGTCCGGAACAGGCTGACGGATGTTTACGCAGAACAGAATTTCTGTTTTAAGCATTAGCTTTTTGATGTTCATAGATTTCTAAGCCAGTACGTAGTCACTAGAACACAAAGCAGGTAAATAAATAAATGCTGCTAAAACTTTGTATTTCAAACCTGGATGCCGTATACCTAGGAGGTTAGATGATAATTTCTTAAAAAGAGTGTGAAGTAAAAGAATATAACAAATGCAAAACGTCAAATGTGACATGGCATGAATCGATTTAATCCACATAAGAAACAGTTCATGTGTTCACTTGGGGCTTCAGGTAAAGGCCCCAAGTGAAGCAAATCACAAATGACTAAAGTTTACAAAGAGTAATGTTTTAAGCCTTATCTGAAAATGGGGATTTTACAATTTTTTTCTTCTCTCTTATCATGATGCCAGACAAGTATAACTGCAGTTATGCAGATGCACAGCACTGAAGTGTTACTCTGAGTGACCATGCCTCTTGCAAGTATGGTGACTGCGGGTGCTCGGATTCAGAAGGGATGGGAGGGCTGCTGAACACAGACTGAAAACGGGGTCATAATGTGAGAGTCGGTCCCTTCCATGAATGTGAAAAATAGGGAGGAAAATTCTCACCTTCTACATCCTTCCCATCAGTCAAGGCTTTCTGCATGGCCAGTGCCTTTGCAGAACACCCTGCCCCCACCACAGCAGTTCATACAAGCTCTTGAAAGTTGAGAGCGCCTCGCACTATGAAAATGTGGAAGTTGGGCACCCATCAGATAACAGCTCTGACCTTTCGCTGTAATCAGCTACAGCGAGCAGGGCAGATGAAACATGGGGCAGAGGGAGAGTCTCGAAACGAAAACAAGTTAAGCGCTGGAAAGCATTATGCCCGAATCGCCTCCCGCGCCCCTGCCTCCCAGGACCGGGCAGAAAACGCCGGGAGGCTGCTCCCAGCCGGTGCTTCCCACAACTCGGGGGCTCCGGCCAACCTGTCACCCGGCGTCAGCTCCACGTGCGGCCGCGGCCGCCGCCCGCAGCCCGCGGAGGCGCCGGCGGCTCGGGCAGCCCGCCCGCCCGCCCGCCCGCCGCGGGCCCGGGCTGGGCTTGGAGCTGGGCCTGGGGCTGGGGCTGGGGCTGGGGCTGCGGCGGGGAGCGCGGCGCGGCTTCGCCCGCGGGGCGCTCGCACGCCGGGGGCAGGAGCGGCGGGCTGCCGTGCTTCGCAGCCCCCTTCGCGGAGCGCCCCAAGCAGCTGCCCGGGTGACACACGCACAATGCCGGGCGCGAGGGAGCTCGCGAAGTCGGCGGCGAGCGCGCCTCGGCGCTGGCGAGGATCAATAGGCATCCAAAGGCACGGACAGGGGCGGGAAGGCTGAAAGAAAAGAGGCCACTTACTCGGAAGGATCGAGGCTTTTCCTCTCGATGGCCGATGACATTGGCAGGGATGGCTCCTTTGTAGTGTGCCTGTGGTGGGATCTGCCCCCGCTGCCCCCGCACAGGCTGTCTGCTCGCGAAGCCTTCTCGCCAGCCGAGCTGCCCCTCCGCCCCCCAGTGACATTCACAGGATTTCCTCCTGCAACACCAGAGAGAGAAAGAAATATGGGCCGGGGCCGCCGCCGCCGCGCCGCTGACCCCTAGGCGCTAACCTCCCGTGCGCGCCCCGCCGCCGCCGCCGCCGCCGCCGCCTACCCCGCGGCTCCCGGCGCGGCGCCCCGCTCAGGCTCGCCGCCCGGGCAGCTCTGAACATGCTCGGGAGAGGGGCGCCGAGGCTGCCGCTGCGGAGATCAGCATCGTGAGTGTTGCTCTGCAGCTCGGCCCCGCGGCTCTGGTTTCATTTCCTTTTTCCTGATCACGATTCAAATACAATAGAAGGAAATCACACTTAAAGAGACAGCTGCCCGTTTCTTAACTGGACTCCTGGGGATTTAGCAATACAAACAGCAGCATCACGACTCCGTCGCTCTCTTAAAGAGACAGAGCCCGTCTCCCCAGAGCTGCGGCTGGCAGCTGACTTGGCGTTTTCACAGGGCGATGCAATTTAGGAATACTTCATCGGTGAGCAGGGGCTGCCCAGATAGTCGTGCAGCCTGAAAATGATACGAAGGGCTTAAAAAATTGAACTGCCTGGTTCCATCTTTATTGCCTTCCTAGCTCCACGCATTGCCAAAGCACCAGAGTCGCGGTCTCCCTTCTCTTCCTCTCCTTCTCCTAGCTAGGCACATGCCCACACGCACGCATGCTTTCCTACAGTACTCCGAGATCTACACATAAAGACGCTAGGTAAGACACTAAGTATTATCTTCTACCTAGGATTCAAATTGGCCAGCTAAACTGTACTCGTCTCATTTCTTATTCCATAGCGAACATTTATGGGTGTCTTTTCCTAGGTGTCCCCACCTAGTTCTTGGTAAGTCATATAACAAATTTGTATCTTGATGCTGTTTGATGGTAATGAGCTGTAAAAGCTTGAGAGTACGAAGTATTGATCTGTAATTAATCACAGAGAAGCTAAAGATGGGAAAGTCTTGCTTGAACATCTCTATTTCCCCTCCTATCCCTTCTCCCCCCTCCTCTCCATCAGCACAGCACATCCCGGAAAGGACTGATTTACAGTGCTAGAGTGAAAACTATTACAGCAATTATAGCGTTTTCCCATTCTCTGTGGCATTAGATACTGGCCATAGCTAGAGGCAGAATACTGGATGAGATGAACTGCCTGCCCTGTTAAATCTTTTAGATACAGTAAGAAAGATCTGTAATAAAGCACTAGTGAATAGTACTGGAAATCCTTAACTTCTGTATTAATTCCCAGATCAGAAATATATTTGATGTCTGTTTTTATGACTAGAGTCTCATTTCTTTCAGCTTTTTTTTTTTTTTTTGGCAGCTAGGGATATAATATCTGAAATACATTAATAAACCTGATTCGAAGATTAGTAATGTATGCAGAAGGACTCATTTCAAAGGGCTTTGAACCAAGCTCTCACAATTCCTTAGAGCCATCACTGGTCATTAGAACACTTATTTCTTGTTCTTTAGAAAAGAATTCTTATTCTTTAAAAAAGAATTCTTATTCTTAAAAAATAAAATAAAAATGCTAAGATAAATAAAAAGATATATAAAATATAAATAAAGGGGATTCTTACGCTGTAAAAAAGTTATCTTCACTGTATTTTAAGCTGTTACAGTATGACAGTCACTCTTATAACCAAAAGTTTTTGTTAAAGGAAACAGCTTCTTTGTTAGGTTTCACAGGATTGAATTATAAGATGAATATTTCATTTCATATATATTTACATTGGGATCAGAAAAGTAAAAAGTAAACCTTTCAGGCAGAAAGAATAATTAAACTATTACAGGACAGAAAAATTTAACTACAGGGAACTTTATTAAGAAGGTTTAAAAGATCAGAAATTGAATTTAATGGGGGATCAAAAACATGTATAAGGACTTCAAACACTTAAAAAAGAAAGACAGTTCTGTGAGGTCGGTGTCTCCTGGTGTCTCTGTGTCTTAAGGTCTAATAAGGTATAAACTCTGAGTCAAAATTTCCCTGATGGTTGAGGTATAGTTCCTAATGGTGCATTCATAAAACCAGATAAATTGTCTTTTTTCAAATAACATGGTTGTGCACACACTACAGCCACATTGGCAGGCTAATTGCAGTCTCTCCCTTCTACTTATTTTCTCCAAATTTGCAGGAAATTAATATCTTTAAGACTTCCGTCACTCTCGCTGTCTAAAAGAGGCCAGCTGGTTCAAAACTTTTGGTAAGGGATAGGCATGTAGACATTGACACATAAGGAATTACTTACTTCCTTAGAAAAACAACCTAAAAACAAGGATTTAAAATATGAAGTGTCCAGTGATTATTGGAAAATGGAATTTTTAAAACTTTGCAACACCTATATTCCTCCATTTGGTCAGGCTAACTCAGGTCTGGCAGATAACTTCACTGAAGCTAATGAGATATTTCATATACTCAAAGTTGAGCACATGTTTACATGCTTTGCTGGACAGGGCAAGAATACTTTCTGCCTTGCAAGATCAATCTCTTAACTGCAGGAAACTTTTCTACCTAAAACAATGGAATAGTGTATAAGTAAAGAAGCTGAAGAGGACAATTTGTACATGTTTTATTGTCATCCTCTCAATCAGGTGCAGAGCTTGACTGAGACTTTCAGATCCAGAACAAACTTCCTAAGAAAAATCAGTTCCTTAAGTGGCTATTACTTGTGATAGTGCTGATATCTCTACGTGATTCCAATATGTGTCACCTGTCTGCTGGTCTGAAAAGATGCGTAGTAAGGACCACAAGATTATTCATTGTTTTCTTTCTTTCCTATAAAGGAGAGATGCTAGGCAAAGTAATGTGAGGAGAATGAGGAAAAGTGAAAAAGCTGTCAATTTGCTGGTACATAACATAATAAATGTATTGCTCCACTGTGCTTAATGGGAGAGTGCTTGAACTCAATCTGCTTAAACAAACAGTAATTGGGAAATACTGCATGAGGATTAAAGTTGTCATGGTGCCTTGAACAAACTGCACAGCAAAGACACAAGGTAACACTTGGCTCCCTGCCTCAGGTGGGATTTCAAAATAAACTAAAAGCTTGCTTTGCAAGCATCAGTGTGGCAGAAGATAAACAGAAACTGCCAAGCAGTGTCCTGAACTGATGGGTATGTACCAAACTGTTGGTTTTTTGCCTGAATGGAATTTCTGTAAGCACCTTTTCTTCAAACTTTGTGTGGTGGTATTTAGTGGCAGTTCCAACTGCATCAACAGTGGAAAGCCCATCAGGAAGGTTCTCTGTATTCTAACCCAGAAACTGTTTTTTCTAACATCTTTTGGGGAAGGAAAATGTATAGTTTTCTGGGACAATTCAAAGTTTCTTTTATTAGGTTTATATATAATAGACTCTCGCTCTGGTCAGTGAAACTTGGCATCTGCACCTGAGAAGTCTTGTGTCCCACCAGAACAGGTGACCAGCAAACAAAAGTGGCTTCTTCTTTTCAGCTTGAGCAAGTCCCTTAATACCTCTGTGCCTCAGTTTCCCATCTGCAAATGTTTACTTCCCTCAACAGAATCTGAGGTTGATTTACTTTTGCCTCCTGCTGAATAAGGCTCATAAAGACAAAACGTTACTCAGTGCTAGTATTTGTGGTGCCTACATTTCCTGCATAGGGACAAAAAGACTAGTACTATTTTTAGTGAGGGATTTTCTTTCCATTGTCCCTTTCTCTGTGAGGCTATGTTTTCCAGTGCTATTTAGCACAGCTTTTTGTATTCATTGACAGATTGAGGGATGAGTGTTGGTTTCAATTAACTTTTATTAATATAGATCATACTACAGGCAAATTCTTGGAGCCTTAGTAAGATAAAATCCCCTATTATTGTTTGCATTGAGCATTCAGTGCTTGGAATAAAATGCCATGAATAAATTGGCTAGATTTTTGTGTCTATTTCACAATAAGACTATTTTATGTAAAACTGCATTGTTTCTGGGAGTAATGTCATTGAAATAAATAGCTAAATGTGCCTGTTTCCAAAGAAACAGCCCCTCTTGAACTTGGTGAATATTTTCACCTTTGTTTTGGAACTCTGCTCATTTGAGGTCCCAGGAGTCCCTCTTGCACTATCGTAAGTCAGTCTCAGGTTGTTCCTACCTTTATTTCATCTTCAGTATATCCTAGCTTTATTTCCCCTAGAACTGATGGATAATATTGAACTATTTCAGGTCACTGTCATTTAGAGAAGTCTGAGAATAGTAAGACTAACTTTGCTGTCCTGAATAGTCAGTAATGTTTGTTGACAGAAATGCAGTTGATGAAGATTTAAGTCTCTGCACAGATACAAAAATTAAATCTCAATGACTGTGGCCTAGATTTTCTGTTAGTACTTGCTATGGGGTAGAAAAGTCAAGACCATGGCAAAAGTCTAATGATTAATATGGAAGGTATGGGAGAAAGAAGGATAAGGACCTCTGTAATCTTGGTTATGTTCTGCCACTGATTTACCATATGGTGTTCAGAAATTCACTGCTCCATTTGTTTCCTCAATTTACTTATTTGCAAAATGGAAGAATTCTTCCTCTTTCCCACAAGCTGAACAAGAGCTTTGGCATGTGAGATCTTCAGCTGACGTTCTAAAGGAATGTAAAGTTGTTTTTTCTTTGGGTTTTTTTGAACACAATTTTGATACTCCAAAACAAGTTGGGAGGCTCAGGAGCAATTCTGTTTGTCCATCTCTGGTCTCTATTAAAGAATACAGAGTACTTGAGGAGAAATATGAATCAGCTGTGGATTAAATACTGCTGAGGACATTTGACATCACTGAAGAATCAATGCTGTATCAATAATAAATCATTTAGCTGTCATGTTGCAGCAGGGGTACATCGCAGAGGTGAAAGGCAACACATAATACAAGGAAAAATATATTTTTGCTTTTTCATGGACACGGAAAACTCTTTTTTAGCCAATAAATTATGTTACATGTGCTCTCTCCACAAGTGCTGTTTTCTTTATATGCAAGACTACATCTTTCTGCTAGTTGTAGCAGGAGCTCCCTAGCTAGCGTTCTTTTTAACCTTGGGGATGGAAGTGGTGATAGCAAGGACAGGGAGTTTTCCTGGAGTGAAGACCACAGGCACTAACCTTAATGTCTCTGGAGTTTCTCAGTAAAGCATGATTTAAAGGACTTAAAGACTCCTCGCTAAGGATGCACTTCTCTTTTTGGGGGTTAACCTTTCCTTTGAACTGGAAAAAAACAAACCAGAACAATAAAAACCACACTTAGGGTGAGGTTTGCCCTGGGATTGTGAAGTTCAGACTGTCAGATAACAAGTCTGGTGCATAAAGAAGCTTGAGTAGTTTTAAGTTTTTGTTTTGCCTTATTTTCTTGAACAAGCAACACAGATGAAAGAAGTCTATGTTTATAGCTGAGAGAAATCTTCTACCGCAGGTCACACCACAGATGATGAAAAGTAAGTTGCAGGCAGATGAAGGGATATTTCACTGCAGACATGTGAAAGGTTCTTCCCCTCCCTGTTTCCTCTCTCTTCTTTCATTGATTTCTCCTGCTCCCATTGAGCCCTCACTGCCTAGCACGCAAGCAGGATCCAATTACTGTTTTTTTTTTCGTAAGGCTACTGCTCTACAGTATCATTCTATCAAGTAATTTGCACCTTTTCTGTCTTTTCTGTGGTAAGGACTCTCTCCTGTGCTCCTGCATGTGAGTCACCCCATGGATAGTTTTTATTTCAGTATTACATGTCTCATCCAAAGCCCACACACGTCAGAGGAAAGGCACCTATTAACCTAAATGGGCTTGGAGTCTGACCCCAAAATACTTTTCTTTTAGGAGATAACCAGTGACTGGAAATACAACTCCCTCAGGCAAAATTTTAGAGGTAGTCACACACCAACCAGAACCTCTCTAGTTCAGGCTTCCCTATTTATGTTTATATAAAATATGTATATATATGTATGCATATGTATGTGTATATATGTATATACATTTATACATTTAGATGTCTGTGGATGTAATTATACATTTGTGTACGTATTTGTATTATACATTTGTGTATTTGTAAATACATAAAGGAACTCATACAGACCTGTAAGATTTGTACTTTCATACTTTGCTGTTTTTCGAACTGTTTCCAAAACAAAGGTAGCTTTTCAAGATTACCACTGGCTCTAGTTGATACATTATTTCATATTATTTGAGAGAGTCACCACGTAGCTGCAGTAACCTTGGCGTTACCTGGTAATATACCAGAAAGTCTAACAGCACTCCAGGAGTACATCACTCTTGCTGTTCTTCTATGTGAAGTTGTCATCTCTGGTTTTATTTCCTTGTGGGGCTTTAGCATGTGATAGAACAAACGTCCCAAATTAAATGTAATAGAGGGTAATTCTACAGAGTTATCCTGGAGTCACCTAGTTCGCATAACCGTTCTGGTGTCACCAAGGAGGCAGATTGGTCTAATGGGCAGCACACAGCAGATAGGAGAACTGAATTTTATTTCCTGCTCTGCCTTTAGGTAGAGAACTCACTTGGGCAAGACTCTGTGCCTCAGCTTCTCCAGCTGTAACATGGGGACAGTGTTGCTCAAGAACAGGTGGATGTCTTCCTTCTGCAAATCAGGGTTGGGAGCATTCCTCTCTTTCCTGGATGTCTGCTCCTCCTTTTCCAACCTCGGAATTTCAACCAGGCAAATTTCTGTATTTGTTCAGGATGTATCATAGATCAACCACAGTGACAGTGAGAGAACTACTGCTCAGGTGCTACCTCATCACAGTGCACGTGCATAGTAGGTCAGATACTACTCCTCAAAAACGCATAGTCTGGGGACTGTATGATGCATACTTTGTGTGCCAGTACCACGGATCTTTGGGAAAAACTGTATGGAAGAAAACAGCTCCATTCATTACTGTTCCACCAGCTCAAATGAAAATGGCACCACAAAGGAACCAAGTTCATCTCTTCATCTCAGAAGCTGGAGTTCAGCTTCAGATCTCTTCACTCACTTTCCGCATTCCCTGTAGAAATTCAACATACGTGTTTCATACTGTGAGTCTGTCAGAGCTTTATGTATAGACCAATGTAGTAGAGAATTTTATACTCACTAATTCACACTATTTCACTGGTCCACCTTCAACAGACCTACTAACACTCAACAGAAATTTCCTCACTTGGGAATGTCTGATACATCCTTAAAGTTGTTTTTTTCTACATAACAAGGCTCTGTTACAGGCATACCAGCCACCTAATTATTAACCTTGACCTTGGGAAAAAAAAGCAGAGTACGTTTAATAACAACCCCAGTGAGCTGAGGCAGCTTTGCAATTATGTTGCATAATGTAGTCATGAGAAGAGGGTTACCAGGGAGATAATGGTAAACATCGGCCTTAATTCTGTCTGCAAAATAATTGGAGTGATCTCCCGTTGTGGCTGGGGTAGAGAAGAAAATTGGATGGGTAAATTTCCAGTTACCACAGGTGTCAGCAAAACAGACTGCACTTTACCATTGACCAAATTATTTGCTGCCTCTAAGTGCTATAGGTATGAATTGTCCTGCTTCCTCTCCATGCACACAAGTCTGCAAGTAAGCGTTATTTAAATGGAAAACTGAGCATTGGTTGCAGCATAACTGGTATTTCTTTCCACCCTACATCTTCTGTTTACAGTGGCCCTATCAAACTGCTCTGTTTGTCAGAGTATTTATCATACCTGACACATTTTTAAACAGTGTAGCCCTTACAGCCCTCATGGCCTTGTCCATGTGGGTTTAAATTATCCTAGTACAACTCTTTTGCCTTCACGAGCTTGCAGAGTATGACCGACAGGGGAATCTGCTCCTGGCAGTTCCCTGTCACTCTGCCTCCTTGCTCTCCGTAGCTCTGAAGCACCTGGCTCATCTCTGGAGCGCCTCCACAGCTATTGGCAGTGCCACCTCCCTGCTCGTGCAGGGTGTTGACACAACATGTGCATGCCAAAGTAAGAGCTAGGATGCAGAAGGCTTGCTGACAGGGTGTTCGGTGCTTTCCCACCCTACTTGGTCACCATCGGTTGCTGATACTTGCCTCTTTGCTATTGCTGACAGAAGCTCTGTGTGGACTTCATGTCAGTGCACGCTCTGGCTGGCTGGGGGATGCAGGAGGCACCGTCAGGCTGGTGTTGCCCAGAAGAACAAGAGACATTTTGCTCTTGAGCACACTCTTCCCTAGAGCTTTCCCTTCTACTTTCTTAGCCCCTTTTGGGCCCTTTAGATTCCTTCACTGATGTCACCTGCTCAAATTATCATCATGAAGCTGCAGCTTCTCTTCCTGATCAGCAGCAACAGCAGCAATCCCTGACGAAGTCTGGGCATATTTGCCTGTGTTTTATGCTCCATCTAGAGACTCCACCTGGGACCGGCCACCTCTGTTGTCCCATCTTTGTTACAGCTCTGCCTCCAGATATACTAGGCAGTAAGTTCTTCAACCTTTAATTATATTTAAATCAGACATTTAATTCCACAACCTTAGGGTCTGAGCATTTTCAGATTAAACTGTGGTTTCAATTCCCCATTCCGTTTACTCAGTTCTAGAGCTAACTAAGCACACTTACACATACATAATATAACTAAGTGCATATCACCATGCATATCAGCTAGCCTCAACTGATTCAGAACTGTAACGCAGAAAAAAGGGTTCCATCAAGGTCCTGAAGTGGAATTATCCAGCACCTCCTGTTAATCATTAGGTGAAAGTAGGACTAGAAAGTTGCCTGTCTTTTCCAGCATGAAGTTTCTGCCAGCTCTGCCACTGCTTCAAAGTGTCCATGGAGAAGCAGTGACCAGTGCCATAGTGGTGGCTATATAAATTGCTAGATGCTAAGAGGGCAGCACACAGTATTGGGAGTGCTGGCGGTACATGAGGGAGCTGGAGAACCAGTGCGCAAAGGCATGGTATGCATACTCTTTCCAGCGCTTGCAGCTCGTCTCTCCCAGTCAGTTTAGTCAGTTTGTGAGCTGAAGTCCTGTTGCCAGGACAGGGAGTTCCTTTTTTCACACAGCAACCAGCCACCTGGCTCTGAGTGTTACTGACTCCAGACAGACTTCTTGTTCTCTGCTGTGGCTTTCCACCAGCTCCGAGTAACCTCAGCACTATCAAACTCTCTCCTGGCTGTGAAACTCTCTCCTGGCTGTGAAACACAAGCCCTATTAGGCTAGGACAGCATCCAGCATTGTAGTACTGCTGTACTCTCCCTCTGCACTTCTCAATAGATCTCTCTTTATGTCAGCCACACCTGTTGGCACAAACGCATCTTTTATAGCCGCTTTCTCCTGGCCCCCTCTACTACCCGATTAGAAGGCTGTCAGCAGCAAGGCCATCACTCCTCCCGCAGCTTCTGACAAGTCTGGACACTGCTATACTGCTGCAGAAGATTAAAGGAGTCTTTCCTTTGTATTACCCAGTGGCAGTGTGCTAGCCAGAAACTAATTCCCCTTCCTGATGAATGTGTATGTGGAACAACTAACAGGCTCTGTAAGCCTGTCTTCATTCCTTATGAAAAGAAACACACTCATTAGAACAGAGCTGTCTGATACACATTTCTCCGCTATTTCCCTTTTACCAAGCCTCAAGAGAACTGCAGTTCCTGAGAATTAGAGACTTCGGGGGGTGGAGGTGCTTTCTAGTAGTTATGACAGGACTGAGCATCAGGAATCCTGGATTCTTTTCAATGATTCATTTAAAAGTGATGGTGATTGCATTCCCTCTTCAGTGATTGCTTTTTATGCTGCATATTCTCTGAAACTGAGAAACAAATGGGTGTATAATTCTTTTACCTCTAGATCACTGGTTCAAATCTGCTGTGGGCTGGTGGTAACAGAAAGTCATTGTACTCTGAAGGTTCTTTGGCAGCCTGTGTGAAATGAGTTGGCGAGTGACAATCCCGTACATTAACTTTACCACCAAGCATAAAGATTACTGGGTAGTACAAAAGAAATGTTGCTTTAATCTCCTGCAGCAGTACAAAGGTGCTCAGATGTGTCAGGCACTGCCGAAGGAGTGATGCTCTGAGGGCCCAGATCTCAGCAGCGTCCTAGGGTGTATCTGAGCCTGAGGTTGGCCCATTAACTTCCAAATTCTGGCTGCATTACGCAGTAAACCTGACTGATGGAATATGCAGAGGTGAAGCACAATTAAATTAATTTATTATCTCTAAATTCTGTCTCAGTCTCAAAGAAATGAAACAAGCATGTACGGACTATTTAAAGCTTGTAAATTCTCTTAGTGTCAAATATTGCACTGGCTTACACTGGTGTAAATCTGGAATAATTCCACTGACATATAGAAAATGTAAGGTCAGTAGAGTTGACTAGATTTACACAAGCGTCATCGAGAACTTTTTTTTTGCCATAAAGAATGAAAGAGAAATGTTCTTTGAATTCTTGACCCCACTATGCAAATGAAATACTGGATCTGGATACTCGTTGAAACTGATAGAAATGTTTCTGTCTTAGATCTCTCTCTCTCTGTTAATCAAAACAAGCCACTGTAATCAGCTCCGATTCTAAGTCTATCTGTAAGGAATAAAGTGAACTTAGAAAATGAAATCATTTAACACATTATTTCCTTCCTCATTTCTGTGCCGATTGAGCTTATTTCACAATTTCTCCTCCTTCTGCAGCTGGGTTATTCTGCAGTCTGAAAGGGCTGTTAGTGCTGTGGCAGGGCGGTAGCTTGACAGGAAGATACTGAATGTTCCTGTTTACTAGAGGGTTCACTACTTTTAAGATACCACTTTAGAATCAGAGATTTCTTCATTGTCTTTTTGACATCCGACTTCCTATTTCCTTTACTACCTGCTGAGTAGGAAACTTGGGACAGATCTAAATGGGGAATAGTTTGCCTATGCCATTAAATTGTACCAGCAAAATACTTGTTTTGTAGCCACAGCCTTAAAACTCTTCTGCTGGAAGAGTTTATTCTAGCCTTATTCAGGTGAAACAAGCTATGTTGGCAAAAGTGCAGTTTTACTGGTATAAACTATTCTGTGCTAGGAGCTTTTGCCAACACTATTGTGTCGATCAGGCATCTTTTCTTCTTGCACCTTGGCCTGACACAGGTGTGCCAGCCAAAGTTTGTAGTGTTGACTTAGATTTTGTCCAGACTAGAGTGTGACCAGCCTTCACCTGAGCCAGACTGGTAGCAATAGATAAACACAAGCGTCGTAGAACTCTAATCCTCTTTCCCACCCGAAGTCCTGCAGAAATTACATACTTTTAACTTGCTAGTTTATGTTTGGTAGAAAGGCTGAATTATGATCATTTTAAGATAATACAAAATCACTAGAATGTAAAAGTAATGTTGTCTACATTGAATTGATAAACCTTATTTTATAGATTTAAGGCGGGAAGTTTCAATCTAGGAAGATTTTTATTAGTAACATTGATTTGGAGAATTTTCTAAAGGTATTTTGATAAAGATATTTTACATAATAGGAAATGTAATAGTTAAATACCCAGTAGCCTGGACAGAGGAAGAATATTTCCAAGTTGGGACGACTCCCCTAGTATTTCAACTATGATTATGAATAATATGATAGTTTGTCATCTCAGTATATTTCTCTTTACTTTCTTCCCACCACCCCGTGGGTGTTGCACAATTAATGGAAGTGTCACTCACTAGATAGCCATGGAAAACATGTCATTTTAATTCAGAACCTGGGATTAGTTTTGCTTTCTTAGGAGACTGTCCAGTGAGATTCTATAGGTGCATTCTGCACTATTGGCTTTCTGCGACTCATTTAAAGGTTTTATCAGACTTTGTCCACTAATTGATTTTTTTCTTATTGTCTTTACCTCTCTTTTTAACCCTTCTCTGTTTTTGAGAATTCACCAAATCACCAAGCATGAATTTCTGGATGGACAAAAATTACTCTTCTCAGGGAAGGGGCACCCTGCATTTTTCTAATTACTTCTATTTCAAATAGATTTCCCGTTAACTACGCCTACAGGAAATAAATGCAAATCTGTTATGCATCAGTTTCTTGACTAAAGTACTTTGCATTCCACAGCTAATAATAGGTGATGATTTTCAATCGACAGCTTACTTCCTCCCTAGTGTCATTTATGGAAAGTGTCAAGGAGAAAACTGTCGGGGACAGCAACATGTTTGCGAATGCAGCTGGCCTGGCTCGACTTCCTGCCCGGGCGGCTTCCTGCAGACCCCCAGCCGCGCGGGGCGCCTCGATAGGCCGCCTCTGCGCAGATGGCTTCCTGCGATAGCTCTTCCTGGTCACCGCAGCTCGCTGGGTGCAGCCTCATGCCTCAGCAGCGGAGGTCTGATGTCTGCAAGACATGTTGCGTGTTGATTCTTAAGCTGTGGTTCAGTCATTCACGCTTGGACCTTTCCGTCAGAAATTGTTAGAAAATGAGGGAAATGTTTGCTGCGCGCTTCTCCAATTTCGCCCAACAGAGACGTTCAAAGGGGTTAATGATTTACACCTCACAATTTTCTGTATTACAGATGCAAAAATATAGTATACAAAGCAATAAACTGAGGTATGGAGCAACTTAATAATTTGTTCCAGGGGCTGCATGAGCAGAGGTGGGCTATGAGCCATGTTACTCAGTGTGATGTGGTAGCCAATAGCTTATATTTCTTATTTCTGCTATGCTTTCCTTTGATTCTCTGGTAACACCCCCACCCTTAGCTTCACCATTTTAGGTGAAGGAAAGTAGGACACACTGCTGTTGCCACAAGTCTTCGTATCTTTACTCCCGGAGTTTCTTCCCTCCTTGTGTTCCTGGTGCTTTGCAAGCCAAATGAAATGCAGCATGGGACCACTTCTTGTATGCCGCTGTAACATAAGCAGACAGTTAGGGCTACAAGTCTTTTGTTGACATTGCATTTTTACATTAGTAGTCTTCACACAAAGATGCTATTTGCTGAAGTAAAATGTAAATGTAGAAGAGGCAATTCTGTTTCTGTGTTGGAGCAGAAATCCTACTAGAAGTCTGAACATTTATTTCCCAGCTGCAGTGACCTGACCAGATTTTAGATTCCCAGGCAACTTTTGGCCTCAGCTACAGTGAAGTGGGAGAGGTTGAATGCACATCACAGAAGAATGTGGCAGCGCAGAGGGATGTAGAGGATTCAGCCCAAAATGAGATCTTGCAGAGGAATGATTTCAGTAAGGATAATCAACCTCAGCTGAGAACAGGAACAGAAATGCCCTGCAAAAATCCTACACTGCTGAAACTTAATTGCAGTTCTTTGAATTTGTATCCAAAACGTCAGACCCTGCCTTTTTTCCCCCCTACCCGTACTGGGGGGTAAAGGATTATCTCTGCAAATAAATACTGCTCAGTACAGTGTTTTGACTTCCTTGTCAGGAGTAATTCCTGGAGTTATCTGAAGGTTCTTAAATGTACTTCCGAGAAATGAGTATGTTGGCAGGTTCCAAAGAAGTACGCTTTACACAGTACTGTGCAGAAGCAGTAAATTACTGTTACTGTCTGAAGCATTTCCTATGGGGGGCTTTGGAGCTGAGTAGACCTGTGTAGCTGGAGCTCTTCCTCATTTACAGTGCTGATGAGAGGCAAGCCCAAGTCTATAGATCCTGTCAGTGGCTTTTAGTACAGAGGAATGAGACCCCCCCTGCCCCAACCAGCAAGTTAAAGCTGCTAAGGAGTATTTTTAATTGTTACCAAGTAGATGGGCTCAATTGCTAACTAAAATTGTCTGGATTCTTACATCACTGAGAACTAAACCTGTATCTTGCAAATCTTTCCATTTTAAAGAAACCATTGGCTCACATATTTATTACAGCAAAGAAAAGGGAGAAAAGGGAGAAAAGGGAGAGCATGAGACAAATTCCTACCAAAATCAGCAGTGGCAGTCAGTTTATGACAAGGAGATTGTGCCAATATATATCCCACGGAACCACTATTTACCAAGACTGTTTCATCTTTAAGGTACTTTGGGGGTTATCAAATCACTTCCCAGTCACCTTGGGTGAAATTCATTCTATCTTCAGACATTCATGGTTTATTCCCATAAGCTTAGTAGTAGCTGCTGCCCTCATGTCTCTTGCACAAATAATAAAACCCCTTGATCCACACAAAGACTCTGTGCCCTACTACTATGCTTCTGCTATGGCTTAGAGGGAAATCCTCATTTGGAAAGACTTCCCAAACAGCTATTCTATCAGTGGTCACCTGCTTACCGGGTCTGAAGGATTCAAGTGACAGGATTTTGCCCTCAATATGAAGGCTGATTTCACACTTCACGAGTTTAAAGTGAGTTTAATTGTGCTCTCTGTTACACCTTTAGTAACTCTAATATGTAGTTCATCCTGATTCTCCTTGTGCAAATGCCAATGTTTCATTAATCTAAGGACAGCCATTTTACTGAGCAATGGAAATATTTGAAAGTTTGAGGATTTTTCTCAGCTTGAATTGGAACAGGAAGCCTAAATGTCAGAAAGCTGTTAAACACACACACACACAAAGGTTTCAGCATATTGAAACAATTTGTTTGAAATAATTTTGAAGCATTTAATTTTAATCATAACTTTTAAAACATGTTTTTCTGTAAATGAGGTTCTGTTTAGAAAATACTGAAACAAGACATATGGATAATTTTAGGTTTTTGAATAGAAAATTCCTACAAGCTGACTCTATATAGTTTTAAATTTTAATTTTGATGATTTGGCATATTTTGGGAAAGATTTTTTTAGTAAAGTACCTTTTTCTGTCTCTAAAATAGAGATATATTCATTGCAGCACATTTATTCCTGATTCACTACAGTGGAAGAAGAGGTGTGGTAGAGCTCAGTATTTATTATTGCATCGGGTGCATGAGCTGTCTAGGAACAAACACACAGAATCCTGGCCATATTTGTTTGCCTGTACCAGGCATAATGACTCTGGTTCTGAATTACTTTCTTTCTGTGCTCATACAGAAATAGAGAATTAGAGCACTTTTTATGCCTTCCATATTTTTAGGCACCTGAGAACTTAATCAAGGCCTGACTGTAAATTAGAAAAGTCATCATCATGGACCAGAAATCACTGTTTTCTACCCAGACCTTATTCTCCTCTCTAGCCACTCCATCTCTGTCCTGCATCTGATATTTTCTCCTGAAATATTCATCTGGCATAGAGCCCATATACGAGTGTTTCTAAGCCCAGAGGAGTCTATAGGATAGTAAAGTGGTCCACAGAGGTGGAGTCTCAAGAGAGAACTGGGCTCCTGCTCCTATTTTAGGAAGTTACATAATGCAGCAGACAGCATCCTATTAAAGCAGCATTCAACTTAAAAACTGCATTTCCTAGAGGTCTGCCTGGGAAAGTGAAACAGGAAATGGGAGCAAAGGTCTTCTCTAAATATACCTGGATATAGAAGGTGATTTCTAAAATGAAAGCCTTTCTACTTCTGGTCATCTCAGCACTGCTGTTGGGAGACGATAGAAGCCTCTGGATTTGTTGATGTGGACTGTGTAGAGGCTGTCCAGTTTAATTACTTTGCTTTTTGGTTTCCCTTTCCCAAAAAGCATTGGTCAAAACTAGAACCTGTGGCCAGTATTGCAAAGGTGGTCTCCAGGCTCATTAATGAGGTTTGGGTTCCCAGCTTTTGAACCTTGAGCCATGTTTACAGAGCCCTGAACATCTGCCATTAGCTTCAAGGTTGAAGTTTGTGCTGAAAATCATGAGTCTGAGACCATAAAATCATGCTGAAGTGGCTAACATTAGTTACCCCCCAAAAGAAGTACCAGAATCAGCAGATATGGTTAGCCTTTTTAGCCTTAACTTTCTAGTGCTAAGAGATGGTCCAGACCATAGCCCTATGATCCAGAGTTTTCTTTTAAGTCTCAAAGTTCTCATGCAAAGCTCAGAGCTAACTGGATCTAGGGGGGCTGTTAGAGCTTCTTGCTACTTCTTTGCATAGCACTTTACATTCACATACGAAGAAGAAGCCCCAAAAGTTTTGAACTAATTATTCAGCAAGGAAAGTCCTGTTCCTCTCATCACTCACTGAAGATCTTTTCTAGCTCAATATGCTGTATCAGGCTTCTATATGATTGTTTTCTGTTTGTTTCCATAGCTAATTAACTTGATACTGAACTGGGCAAAAATCATAATCCTATAGCTGTCTGACCAGTTTGAATGTGTATTTTGTTTTGCTTGCTTGGATTTCCCGTCCCTATGCAACAACAGTGTTTCTTTGACAAATATGCTCAGTTTTAAAATTTCGTCATCTTATTTTCTAGGTCGTTTCCCCTTTTTTAAACTTCGTGGAAAAAGTAAAAATGACTCAGTCCTGCTGGCTACAGCTCCAGCAAGGTAGATTTCCTTTTAATAAAAACCTCATTTTTCTTCCTAATAAAATATTTACTTTGTTGGAGTTTGAATGATTATATGATCGACGGACAGATGAATAGACATACATAAAGAAGTGCTGTGAGGGACAACTAATCCTGAGGACTTTCCTCTCTTGGCCTACATTTACCTGAAGCCTATCAGCTCTTGCCTGCATTGGCTTAGAGATGAGATGACACACCTCATAAGACAACTCACCAAAAGCTTGGGGGAGCTTGAATTCCTGGCAGAAATCACTAAGTTTATATGCACACATTAATAATAATTCTTAACACTCTCTTTTTCACCTTCTTTCTCTGAAATTTTAGTTTTCTAGCAAGCTGCCTATTTTCCTTTAATTACACAGCAAAAACACTTACCTTCAGTATCCATGCTGGACTCTTTTATCACCGTGATATTTATTGCTAACTGACCCATGGAACCTATTCAGCATATAACCCTCTTTTTTTTTTCCGTTTGACTACAATCCATTTCCCCTGTGTGCATGTGTTTCTCTTGCTCCCTGTATCTCATCCCATCCTATTAGCTCTCTGTGCTGAATAGCCTGTTCCAGGACATCAAACTTTAATTTAAACAGAAGATGATCAATAAGCTTCGCAAATTGCCTATGGCAACATCAGCAGTTTGAATCAAAGGGTTTTATAGGTAATTTAAAGGGCATCCTCATTCGCCCCCACAATGTGGTATATACCTATTGCTTGCTTTGCCAATTACAGCTCGGTTGGCTGAACAAGAGGAATAAGAGTTTCTTCTCTACACCCAGCCTGGCAAATGGTACACGACAGCTACTCTGGGTATCTTTGATAGTGTGTTTTGAAACCACAAAAGGCAAGCTGTCACAGAAAAACCTTTCTAACTCACAAGACTTGTTTAAAAAAAAGCACATCAGAGCTAAAAATCGGTATCAACACTAAAGAAATAGAGATGTAAAAGGAAAATACCCACAGTACTCAGACCAACCCTACTCTTCTGGTGCTGTAGCTTGGGACCTTCATATATTTCACATAATAGAAGAGAGACTGTATTTTGATCTGCTTCTAGAATCCTGCCAGTTTGAGTCCATACATCTTAGGTAAATCTGCAAGGTTTATGTCAGAGAGTTTGCAGAAGAAAAACTACATCCGTAACCATAATTTTGAAAGTTATTTATATCAAGTTGCATGCCCACTCATCTGCATGATGGTCTTTTAAGTTGCAAACACATTCTTATTGAACTTCCTTTGAGAATACAAAGACCTAGTTTGAATACATGTTGTGAAGAAAATGAACTAGTTAGATGGACTGATTTCCAAAGTAAAGCTAATACCTGCCTGACACATATATCAGTTCCTAGCTTCCCTCCACCTTTAGCTTCTGTACTAGCAGCAGATGAATATTTAACTGGGGTATATACCTACTGCATTTACAAATCTGAGCTACCAGCTATCTTTGTTAGAAAAAATATTCCAGCTATTACTCTGTAAGGGAGAGGGGAAGGAAATGCCATGGAAATGTGTGTCAATCAGGGAATTTGAGGCTATGGAGGAGGTGGCTGCCAGCCAACCTACAGGAAAAAGTGAAAGGTATGCTCTTAAGGAGTTCTGCAGACTTCATGAGATTTTGTGTTACGGATGTTGATAGTTCCAGTAATCTGACTGAGAGTATCCCATTTGCCTTCAAACTTCTTCCCAGCTTGCACAAAGACTGGCTTTGCTTTCAGGTATTGTGACTGTAGGCCGGAAACATCTATAGAAACTGGTGGCTTTGGGTATATAAACGTAGGGAGTTCCCAGACAATGCAAACAGGGTTTGCATCAGCCATTTAATTTACTCTTGCCAGAGGCCTGCTTCTCTGTTGCCAAAGGCTTCGTTCTCCCTTGCCAGGGGCCTACTTCAAAGCAGTAGCTACCCACCCTTTACTAGTCCAGAGAAAACAGGCTGCTTCCTGGGCAGGATTCTGTATTCCTCCTCCCTCCTTGATCACTTTTCCTGGGAACAAACATGAACGCGTTTCCCTGCTTCTACCACGATTTTGTGCTGCAGAGGTCAGTTGGATGTCATAGCTGACTAGAATGGCTGAATGCATTTTTGGGTGCAAGACAAGGTTGGGGAGATCTCTTGGATACCTGCTCTAAGTGCTGCAGGCAGTTGATCCTAGACAGTAGGAGTAGTCAGCAAGAAAGGGAAGCCCTTAAGGGAAGGGCTAGCAGTATTTGTTTGCAGAAGTCTGCGACAAGCTGCTAGACTTTGGTAATCCAAGCAGCAAAGGGATCCTGCAGAGGTCATAGCTATAGAAAGAGCCTTACAAATGGTTCACAGCAGAAGGAATCAGCATCAAACATGTATTGCAGTGATCCAAATGGTGGAGGGTACCTATCGGTAAAGGTCTCTGGCGTGTGTTTCAGAATCATAAACATTACACTCTATTAGCCCCAGTAACACAGGGAGCCAGTAAGGCCCTTGTAAGGGGGGATATATATTAGTAAAGGCACTTAGTTCCTAGCTGGCTCTGGGTCGGAAATTACACAATGGATGTTGAAATGTTGGCTTGTTGAAAAGTTGTCATTTGAGTAATGGATGCTCTATTTCCTGTTTTTGCTGAAAGCTAAAGCAAAACATAATTAGCAAGCGAGAAAGCAACCTTGGCAGCCAAACAAAAAAAGCACATTTTGGGCGCCTGAGCCAATTAAAATTGTTTATGTAGCCCATGAACAATATTTTTCTTCAAATCATTATAACTGAGAGAATTCATCATAACACACTCAGACATGCTTTTCACAGACCTGATCCTATGCCATGCTGCGTGCCTTCGGCTCCCAAGGATGAACTGCGAGTGCACTGTAATAGTCAAGACTCTTATGGGGAAGGAAAGGGACAAGAAGCCTCGCGCCTGAGAGTGGAAGGCCGGACTCCTCATTCTTTTGATTCTGGGTAGGATCCCAAGCGTAAAAGAATGATCTGTTTTCAGGTCAGCTTCAACTGTTCTAGGGAAAACTGGGGAGAAATCTGAAAGCAACAGGTGGTAAAAGGACATTTGAGGTTTCATTCTCAAGATTTCAACTGTTTAATCTGAATCCAACTTTAATTTGCCTTCATGATTGAAATGTATATTAATTTTAGATCACAATCTCTTTTCTTATTCTAAAAAGTCATAGTTTAATAAACCTGCACAATCTACTTTTAAATGTTTGAATCCGTATCATGCTTGATTCTCACATGGATGCTCTGAGATGAAGGTCCAAATGATATAAGGTCTGGCTTTCCTTCTTGCTATATGAGAAAAGAATCCTTTAGGAAAAAACAGGAGGTGGACAAATATTACAGCTCTCTAGTGTAATACTCATCTGCTCCTCTCATAACATGTTATTGCTGTGCTTTCCACTTGTCTCTGAAGTCTCAGCTTTCTTTCCTGGATGTGCAGTCACTTTATGTGCAATATTTTAATGGGTTTTTATGCATTGGCCTTTTTTAACATTTTGGTTATTTCTGAAGCAAATTTAAACCTGGTTGCGAAAACTATCACAGCCCTTTGGTGAAGGCTGTACATGTCCTGAAATAAAGAATTGTGATTGGATCGATACAGAGGATGAACAATATTTCTACTGTGTAGCCCATTGCCAAGCAATAACCATTGAGCACATACGCATGCAAAATGAATACTGTCTGGGTCCAGACTTGCCCGGAGTTGTATTTTTCTGTAAATGTGTTTTGCTTGCTGCCTATTTCCAGCCATGCTCAGTGCGGGGTGTGTTTTTGTGCGTGTGTGTGTGTGTGTTTATGTTATCAAGCATAGCCTGTTTTGTTTAGGGACTTTCAGAAAGAAAAATAGATTGGGTGTGACTTGCCTTGGGAATGTTCTCAAAACAAAACCTTGGGTGGGTGTTCAGTCTGTTTTGACTTGCCCTTGATATGAAGTCTAGAGCACAAATGGGGAAAATGTACTCATAGATCATAGCTGCTGGAAGCAGAAATCCTGGACTCAGGCTCTAATCCCTATCCTGGACTCAGACTCTAATCCCTATAGAACTTAAGTGCTGGGGAAAAACGAGCAGAAGGAAAACTGAATCATCTGAAAATACTCCAGGGAATGTCAAAGCAGTTACTGCTCTTCGCTGCTGAGTTTGGGTTTTAGGGCCCTAATGTATGTGTGTGATTTTCACTGACTTCAGAACCCCCATGCTTCAAACGAGGGATTCAGTATGACAGTGGTAACTGCAGCATGCAAGGCACAAAAGGGGAAGATGGAAAAAGACAGGGTGTTAGTTCCAGTACCAGAGGAACACTGAAAGAAGCTTGTGTACGAGCAGATCTTGTGCCTTTCTTTTGGAGTTAAATACACGTCTTGGCATTTATTTAGCATTAGCAGCCTATATATTAATGCTGGAACCATGCTGTGCTGGCAGAACTGATGCTGCACCTGGTACTCAGAAGCTGAAAGCACTAGTTATATCTGCACAGGTCTGTGCCTGTTCTCGGACGAGGAGGAGTTTCTGTGCTCATCCAGCTTTAGTCATAATCAAAAAGAGAGGGAGAGAACTGCAGGGAAAAGATTCCCCTCTCTTTCATGTAATTATTCCCAGGCTTCTTCCATGATAAAAGGAATATAAATATATAAATACACAAACTTAGGTAAAGAGAATAATTAATCAGTCCCTCAGGATGGGTTGACCTGGGCACTGAATGGCCAGGAGCAATACGGGAAAGGTCATCATAGTGAGACTAATTGTAGAGGGGAACAGACACGAATGGAGCTGTCGTGACTCAATTGTGGACACACCAGCATGGGACAACGAGAAGGAAACAGGCATTTCTAATGGTCATGCTGCAGCAGGGAAATTTGTCAAAGTTTGTGATGTGTTGGGAAAATCACGAGGTGGCTCTAGGAAAACGTGGAGCGTTGATTGTTATAACTGTTTTTCTGATTCGTACGGGTGTTGCTAACTCTGCTGCTGGGGAAGGGTCTGAGCTCAGCCAGTGCTGAGAACTCCTGTTCCCACTTCAGGCAGCGAAACTGAAACCATTCACTCCCTTAGGAATGATCAGGCCTGAAGTGTTTGCTGACATAAGCAGTGGCACGGTTGGTGTTTAACATGGTGTGAATCTGCCACCTGACGATGAAGTCTCCCTGGCATCTTCCAGTTCTTTTGCTTCTCACAGAAGCATGTTCCTAGGTCCTGAAAAGAATATGTCTTTACTTTGCTGCTGCACTGTAGAGCAAAAAATAAAAAAGGCAGTGTAAACTATTACTACTTCTGTTAACCATTGACTTATGTACCAAGAACTGTTTTGATCCAGGCAGCAGGTGGAATCATTTGGTAACAGTTGTGAATATAAAACCAGTGATGAAACATGAAGTACAAATACTTACTCGATTAAACAAGGTGTTTCTTTCTATGAAATGTATTAGGCCAGAGTGTTTCTTGCAGTTTTATTGGAAACATGTATGCCACTGAAACAGTCTATGATGGGGTAGAGAAAGGAGCAGCCTGAGAAGACCACACTAGCCTAAAAAAAATTTTGAATACAACAATTGCATGTCTGAAAAGCTAATGATTTGATCACATTATTGCTGTTGTGAGGTTGTGGGTTTCCTATTACTGTCATTGTGGCATTAATACACTGAATCAGCATCCATTAAAGAATAGAAGGAAATTAGGACAAAAGCCTGTTGTTTATTCAAGGTTGTGTTTTATTTATCCTCTGGCTTTTAAAAGCCTCTTGTTTTATGTGCCTTCTGGGCACAGAGGCTTCAATTTAAAAACATCACCACTAAAACAAACAACCAAACTGACAAAAGTCATCTCAGGGAGAGCAGCTGAGATGTAAAAGCAACTCACTACTCATGATGCCCCTTGAGGTAAAAACCTTCCGCTGAGGTTTGAAGGCCAACGACCAGCGGCCACTGGTCTGGTGAAGAGGAGGTTCTTACTTTAGCTCTTTAGAGTTTATATCTGTGGACTCTTCACAGTCCAGGCTCCTGAGATGGAGCTTAAAGGGAGCAGGAGGACTGGAGTATGTGACCCTCATATCCTGCAGTGTAGCTAGGCAGTGGGTGCTTCTGTACATGGTGAAACCAAACAGAGTTTAAGGAGAATGTAGAGACAGAAGAGCATATATTTTTATTTCTGTGGGCTGATGATGAGCATAAACAGTTGTGGGCTTTTTCCCCAGGCTATCTGATTTTCCAGCCTCACAGTTCAAGGCTCACATGTTTTCCTGCTTGTTACCCATAGTTAAAAAACACCAAACAGCAAGATGTTTGAACATTCCAAAATGGCCCATTTACAGGTTTTTTTGCTTTCCATTTTGTTGTATTACTTCCTTTTTCTGATCCAGTGGGGACTGGCAGATGGACGGTACTGAAGAGAGGCTCAGTTCAGTAGGAGCAGCTATTAAAATTCTCCACAAGCAGCTTCTCCTTCATGCCCCTGCCTGGTTAGGCTGTGCCACCTCTGTTCTGGGGAAGAGGAGAAAGCCTTTCTGGCCTTCCTTCTCATGACCCCATCCCACGCTCCCTGGCCACGGCGCCAGCACCAGCTGGTGGTCGGGGGCCAACTCCTGGTGGAGGACAGCAGTAGAGGCTGTGCTCTTACAGCAGTGAGAACCTGGGGAGTCCTGCTAGTAGCACTTTGTACGTCCAAGAGACTAAGTTACCGAAGAAGAGCTACTCTACCAAGACAACAAACAGTCTGAAGCTCACTCGCTGACATTAATCATGCTAGACAAAAACTGTAAAAGCATCTGAGAGCCTCTTCTTTGGAAAGATATTAAATGTCATTTTCAGAAGACATTGAGGACCGTAGTGAATTTGAAATTGTTACTTGCTGTCTTTTTTCAGACAGACACTTTTATGGCACTGGTGTTGCGTTCTGTTGCAAGGGATTTTATTTGTTATTTTTAAATCTTGATGTTTTCTTACAAAACTGACCCTGAGGATCAGCTTTTTTTTAGCCTTATGAAAAGCTCTGTCTCTTCCAGACAGTTGTGAGGTTAAGGCTTTGGAGTGGTGTTATGAAGACCTCCCTGTGTGACAGACCTCAGCATCACTCTGAGATCAAAATGAGTGATGAGTGACTGTCACTCTTCGTCTGTGTCATGATGGGAACACACGTTGCAACTACCATCAAACTGAATGTTTACAGATTCAGAGATTTTTCAGGATTCCTGGTATCTTTGTTTCTCACTGCTGGACTTCTCTTCTACTAGTGCGTATCATTAAAAAAGAAGATCTGATTTGAAGACAGAGTGAGGAATAAATAAACAGTAGTCTTCATCTCCGCAAATCACTACAAATCCCAAAATACATAGCTAGCACAAGCAAATCAGTGCTTCTCTAGAATTTCGCTTAAAAATGAGTTTTCCAGTCAGAGTCTGTATTATTAACCAAATTATTGCTTCTGTTTCCTTTTGCATAACATTTTGAGTCAGTCTGGCTCTCACTGTGAAATCCATGTGTAAGCGCTCCGCATGGTTCCCACAGAGTGTGTGTGCATATATAGATATGGGTGAGTGGGTGAGTTTGTCTGAGGATGGATGGATATGTAGGTCCTGGTCAGCGTAATAGTCAAATAATACTGATGTGCCTCAGGACAGAGTGTAGATGAAATTAAGCTATCTCTCCCCTTTGACAATGTTAAGAGTCTATTATGACAGCTAAAATCCGGTTTGCTAAGAGAAACGTATCAGCTTTACACCCACCGCTGCTCCTGTGCCATATTCACGCACGTTGTGATATACCTGTCTTTTATAAAGAGCATCAAAAGGAGGTAACCTGAAAGAGAATAAAATGTAAGACTTGGGTCATTCAAGGATCTTCATGATCTCACTGCTCCAAGGCAACTCTTCCCTTTGACTGACGGAGCGCTGTTGGGGTGGCTTTACCAGCGCAACCCGGTGGCCTGCTCAGGGAAGGAACGGCACCGGTTCACAGAACGCCCCTGGTGTGGAAGGGCCCTGCACTCTCCGCTCTTACACAAGCAGAGATTTTTATGTTCTGTTGAGCAAACACTGAATCATTTGGAAAAGCCACAGAGGGCAGAAAAAAGAACCTAGACTCTTTTAAAATATTTTTGCCACAAACAAAAGTCCTAAAACTTTTTTCCTGCACACTGTCTCATCCATGCGCAGGGACCAGCAGCCAATTGGATTATAGCACTGCTGATTACTTATGATTCCCTTCCTGTGAGGACAGGCCCTGATGTGTTGTTTTTTGATAACACTGGCTCCTTTAGAGCAATAATGCTGGTACAGCTTCCTGTCTAATCATGGAGCAATTACTGTACCTCAAAAGGGAAAACATTTAGGAGAATCCAGTTTTAGCTCAGAAGTGGTAACAGGAATATTTTCTTGCTAATCCATGGTTAGACTTGAACTCATTCAAGCATCTCCCATGGCAACATGTGACAAAAATTAAAGAGAGGAGAGGCTGGCGTTGGTTCTTGTCTACCATGTTCCAATTTGATCAGGATCCCCTGCTTCTTGCATGGTGTAGGAGCTGGGATTTTGTTCATGACCACCAGTTGTAAGGGCATATGGAGCCCTTTCCCTCTAGGTCCCTAATCTGAATGTGCTCTAGTTTGCGAGTAAACAGCACTTGCTGTTACTAATTTGTTCAGTGATCTGTGTGAACTGAGTGAGTGGTCTTAGTTGTTTTTTACTGATGGAAGGTGATCATGTCCAAAAGTAGAAGGCTGTACTTCACTGGTTCGCAGAGATGGTATTAGAGCCTCCATCACTGTTTTCAGAGGAATTAGTCAAACCTTGTATCAAAAAAAGATCAAATCTTTATAGGCTAGGATTGCACTGCTTTTTCACTACAGGCTACTTCACTAGTCTTGCTAGAATGGGACTGTAGTAGCTTATTAATAATGTGGAATAAGATTGCACTGCTTTAGCCTGTTTTATGCACCATGTGTATGAGGTACTAATTTCACTTCTGAGTTTGGCACATCTCACCAGCACTTCAGAAAGTATCAAAATATTAATAATTGAATGCGAATCCTACTAATCTGTGCAAAATTAAATGAACTCTCTAGAAAGTGAAGACTAATATTTTGATGGATACAGTACTGGACTTGAAACATTAGATGAGACAAAATGCTTGTGTTACAAGTTAATGTACTGGTGGCGAGGTCATCCTGAAACTTGAAAACCAGAACTTGATTCTTGTCGTGTTGGGCTTAACTTTACACTGATGTTATTGACTGTCATGCCACATGGCCCAAAATTTTCTCAATAACAGAATTTACTTAATTTATTTAGTAATTAATTTATGATGTCTGTTTTTAAGAGGCACATTCTTTGGATCTTACTTACTTGAAAGGTTATTCCAGCAGAGTGACATATCCGAAGATAGTGTTAGCTTGTAGTTTTAAAAGAGGACTGGCAACCAAAATACCTGGGGGAAAAACTGGTCTCACTGTGTATCTAAATTGGTATGGGATACACTGAAGCCAGTTGATTTCACTGGGGTCAGGGCTTCCTACCTAGTTCTCTTCCTAGCTCTGCTACTGCCTCACAGTGTAACTGTAAGGAGTAATACTATTTAAAACCCTCATTGACATATTTTGAGGTTTAACTGACTGTGAAAAGTAAAGTCAGAAGTGCTATGTAATTTGCTTGGACTCCTAGCATCTTTCACATCTTTCTTTGGGACTCATGCACTCCGGCATTTCCATCTAAGGCCGCAGCATGTGCTTTTGAACTCCCTGCTGGAGGACTCTCTGGACACAAAGGGTGTGTGTCTGTGGTGAGAGAAGCACTATCTTACTGAAGTAGAGCAGAGAAAGGAAATGACTCAATCATCAAAAGGCCCTCCTTCCTCAGGGAACTGTCCTTAATCAGTATTATCCCGTTACAATAATACCATTTGAGAAGGACTGTGAAGCAGAGCACTGCGTAGCCATGTAAACTGCTTCCTGTATTTGCGAAACAAAACAGAATTCAGCAATTAATAGAATTCAGCTATTAGTCCTGCTATGATAAAACAACAAACATGGCTGTTAATCATACAGCCCGCCTTGGTACAATCCATCTCCCATGAAGAATCGTTTACAGTTTGGGGCTATATTACCTGCTGCGCCATAGTGTTTTTTTCTTGTTGTTGGCTTTTTTTTAACCAGGAAAGAATAAACAAGATTGCTTGCATTTTGCTTGGCTTAAAATGTCACAGCTATGAGAATTGTCCTCATTACCCTTGCAAGAGCTATTGCAAAGCTTCCTCCTGGGATACCCTGATTAGTCATTGCTTTAGTATTAAGCTGGGATACTTTGTGCTGCTTGCCAGGGATCCTGTACAATCTCTACCTTTTGGTGCTTGATAATAGGCAGCTACAGAAGTTGGCCTTGAAAGCTACCGAATAAAGAAATGGGTCCTTTAGAGCTCGGGGACCAGGAGTATTACAGAGATTCAGCTCTTCATAATTAACTCTGATTAGACACAGCGACAGATGTGCAGCAACAGATGAACCATTTGTTCTTCTTTGGTTTGGTAGGAGAGCAGTTCATAATGCGACAAGAAAATGCCACTTGTTACTTGCTTTCCCCTCACTGCTTTCCTTTCATCACTGTCAATCAGTCGTCTCTGTGGCTGAGCATGGAGAGCTTGCATGTTCACGTTCTGATGTGTCTGGCAGTACAAATCACACCATGGGTGAAACAGAGATTTCTGATGCTATGATCAAGACTATTGCTGCTGTATTTGTAATCGTAGTAGCATTTGAGGTCTCATGTACTAACTGAGACCCTACTGTACCAGGCCCTGTATAACCATACAGGGAGCAGACAGACTTTGGTTTGGAGAGCTTTTCAGACTATATCAGATAAGCTGCAACAGGTGAATACAGAAAACAAGACCGGGTAAATGCCAAATGACAGTGCATAGCTAGATTAGAATAACAAGGAGTACTGAACACAGACCAGATGAAAAGCATTCTTACACATACTAGTTTTTATTTTGAAGTTTTCAAATCTGCAGAGGAATCTCAAATGACATCTGAAAATCATAGCTAGTAAAATTTACAAGCTCTTTTGTTTGCAGATTTAACAAGAAATATGAGTATATCAGATAAGTATGTGTCCAAAAAGACATTCATGATGCCCAGCTACCCAGGATGACTTCACAAATATGGATTTTACTCTTGAAAATAAATTAGCTGATAACCAAACAAATTTACTATGCACATTTCAATATAATTTGTAAACATTTGCTTTGAAGTCATTCTGCGCAGGCTTCTAAGCCTTACAGAAGACTGACCACCAGGACAGAGCGCTGACTGGGAGGTTTGAGAAAGAAAGCATAGAGCTGACCTTTGGTTTTGGTTCTGGAGCTTTTTGCAAAACAGGAATTCTCAGATGTTTCAAACGCACAAGGAGTACAGTAGGACTAGAATAGTGGAAGAGAACATGTGCCTTTACTTTTCTTGAAAATCCGTGCTACTAAAATTTAGCTTCTACAGCTGGTTTCTCAGCTTCTCAGCTGGTTTCTGGTTACTGCATCAAGGGAATGACAAAAATGCAAAATTGGCCCAGCTCATGGCTGTGCTGTAAGTAGGATCTTCTTTTGCAAGAGATGAAACCAATGGCCTAAATAGAGCTACACTACAGATTCTAACCATATGTTTTTCTTTATATATATATATATAAAATAAAGTTGAGAGATATTGATGGTATTGTGACAGCTGTTTCGACTCCAAAAGACTACCTGAAAAAAACTTTCCATTGTATAATGATCCAGAGATTAGTATAGCAATAGTGAATGTGAATATTGGATGCTCAGGTATCTATATTGGATTCTCAAGAATAGCATCAAGGTATTTGTCAACAAGGACTTTCCTTTAAGAATTCTCTATACAAATAAGATGTGACCTGAGCAAAACCATATCTGATTCAAACTGCAAAATTCAAAAAGAGAGAATGATGATACCTATGTAATAAGTATGAAATATGGCTAATAACAAGAAGTGACAAAAATAAAGCAAATAAATTCTTTCCTTAAAGCATTGGCTGCCAGTAAAGATTAAGAGCTCTTGCTGACCTACCATGTTTTAGCTGAACTTCTAGGCATAATTTGACAAAAGTAGAGCTTAAAATTCTGCTCTGCATTTGATAAGGTCTTATCTTTACTTTGCTTGGTAAAACAACAGTAGAACTTTTCTTGGACATTTGTTCAAACACAGCTGAAATCAAAGAAGTTCTTTCCACTCTGGCTTTGGCTTAGAAAATAAACTGATGGGGTGAGGAACAACAGTCTTTGAAGGGAAGACAGGACTCAGGAGATGTTAATTCAGCTCCTGGTTGTTCCAGAGTTTCCCAGAGTGATCTTGGGAAGGCTGCTTCATCTGCCTGTGAATGTTTTCCATTCGCATAGTCAAACGATACTGCTTCTTCTCTATCACCTTTTGCTTGGCTTGCTTGGAAACTATTTGGGTAGGATCCATCTGATACTCTGTGTTTGTGTAGTATCTATGACAATGAAATTCCTGCTGAGATACAATTATAAAGAGGGACACCGGAGTGAATGGAATAAGTGATTTGGTGGGAAGAAGGCTGATTACTAAATATTGTTGAGGAATGAGCTGTTCAACCAGTAAAACTTTAGAGATTTTTATACTGCACTTTATTATTCATTTTAAATACTTAGGACAGCTTGGTCTTGCATTCTGTGCTGGAGTTAAAAAACAAGAGACATATAAACCAGAATTTTTATAATTAATTTTTTCTTTAAATTTCACCAAGTTAGAAGTGTCCACTGGAGGGTTAACAATTTTGAACTTTTGGCTTTGTTACTTTTACACAAATACTTTTTATAATTCTTTATTCAAACCATTATTCATGTCTTATGTTACAATCTGGAAGGTGAAAAGCAGGACTATGATTTCATGTTTTGGTGTGAACCTGAAACATTCAACACTTCTTCCAGTTTCTGAAGATACATGGCAGAGTCTTCCTTGTTTGGAATAAAAAGGCAGCAAGCTGTGACTTCTCCTTTCAGCTGAAGTCTCCAAGGGATGACACCGTCTGGCACCTCCCTCCATCCTGTACTTTTGATAGGAGAAGTTCACTCTCCATCTTGTCAGTAGCAGTATATCTGGAATCTATGGGGCTTGGTTCAATAGCTGGATCCAAAAATGCTTCCCATTACTATTACTGCCACATATTATCCAGACAACCAAAATCCTTAATATCCCTCAAAAAGCTCCCTGTGAGATGCGTCAGTAGTTAACAACAGCAGCAGCAAGCTTGCGAGGTTGTTTCTAACGAGCAGGAACATTTTAAATGAACAGCTAAATTTTGGGGGAGGTATTTGCAGATTCTCCTTCTTTATAAGGATACATTCTCATTTCTGCAGATCTCACCATTCCTCTCTACTTAGTTTCACCAGCCTAATTCAGAGAGGTGCTCTATTTCTCTTTAAATTTGCTAGTTATGCATTCCATAGAGACATCCTTGTTCATAATAAATTGTGAACAATAGGGATCCAAATGTGCTTAATGTCCATGATAACCCAAGGCAGGTTTGAAAATTAATCCTTTGTTTATTATGGCAACTGATCAGGAAAATCTTCTTGCAACATATAACATTAACTCAGAAAGAGCAGAAGCACAATAAATCAAAATATTTGGCAATACAAGGGGAAAAAAGTTGGCATACTTAGTTAAAAGTTAAGGTAAAAGCCCATGTGAATGAAAAGATGGAAAGGGTCAGATCTATCATGCCTTTATTAAACCAGATCCTTAGAGATGTCTCTTGACATAACCACATCTATCAAAAGAGGAAGAAATCACAGTTAGAACTCAGCAGCTGCAGACCTTGGTCAGGTTCCCCAAAATTTCTTTGTAAATATCTTTCATCGAATGCTGGACTTGTCCCTGAATACTAAACATCTCTCCAGTTCTAGAAATACTTGAGAGACAACACTACTTGGTGATAAAATTCAGGATAAAAGGAAAGGTTTTCTAGTGCAGGCTGATATATGTGTACACATAGTACAATAGATGCCCTTCTGACAGTCATACAAGATAGCAAGAAATGGACTCAAGTGTAGTAGGTTTGTCTGTACCTAAATCGTACAGCCAATGTTAATTTAGGAAAATTCTCTTCAGGCTACAACAAAGTCGGTCCTAAGCAAAAAAGAACTTTCTCTAAATCAGGAAACGTTCCTGTCACCTGGGCCATGTTCCTGTCTTGTGCCCTGAGTTTATATATCATCACAGTAGTCTGTAGAAGCGTCAGTTGTGAAGTGTGCCCTACTACGCTAGGCATGCCATGGAAACCAGTTGCTGGCTGGAGACATTTCCACCTGAAGGCCTAGTCCTGTGAAGATTCTCACAGCATGTAAATATTTTTACAAAACTCACCAGGGCTGCACAAAATCTCTTGGTTACTTATGTGCCTAGGGCATTCCAGATCAAGAGCATATGTGATATCAATACCAATGAGCAGAACATCAATTTTCTCCCTAATATACTTTAACCAAAACTACTGTTTAAAAAAACTACCAGGGTGGAATATATATAGTAACCTATAAGCAAGGTAAAATACATGCAATTGAAATAAAAACACCTACCCAATAAAAGTGCCGTGACAATTACATGGAGTGAGGAATAATCAGAGAAAAGGGTTACAAATCTGTGACCTTCCTAATAGAAGAAAAATGCTCTGGGGTAGAAAGAGCTTACAGTGATGGTCTGAATTAGCACAAAGGGACTAAGAGACATGTTGCTGAGAATGTCTGAGTAACCACAACTAGCCTGTCTGCCTGTCAAAGTGGTTCCCTAAAAGACTATGGGTACCTGTGAGTGTAAGCTCCCAGAAGAGTGTTGGTTGGTGTTCCCACCATCTTCTAGCTGTGGGAAGCTGAGAAGAAATCATTTCAAAGTGTAGTATTCCCTTAAGGTAGTTCCTTAGAGGGTAAAAGCTTTTGAAGAGGAATGGTGGGAGGATTAAAAGACAAAATATTTCTATTGCATCTCTAACTGAAGAAGAAAACTGCTAGAAGGCAGCCTGATCTGAAAATGTAGTGACAGCAATCACTAGAAGTATACAGTGCAGCTGGCCCAAACCTACTGTCCCCACCTGAGCTAATCCTCTGAAATTTTGCACACGTAGAGCCCGTGGTTCTGAGCTTCACAGACGTGTGGCAGACTTGCCCTCTGAGTGGACATTCTGTGTGCTGTTGAAATGCAGCTGAAGGGGCTGATAATGTTGCTTAACAATAGAGCTAGAAACGCAAGGTATAAACACAGCTAGTGAAGCTAAGAAGAAGTTGTAAGAAATGTGGTTGTAGCATAAAGGCATATGTTGCTGAGTGCATTCTCTGCAGTGTAGTGATAATGAGGAGACAGCTATCCCTCCTCCCATATGTCCTGGCATCTCAAAAAGAGCGTAACAAAAAAGGAGGAGGAAAGGGAAAAGGCTGTGTGGTCAGTGGGCGGGGTGAGACCACCACCTCTCGTGTCTCCTTATCAGCATTCACAGAGACACAAACACTCCTTTCACAGGGGTGTGTAAAATGGTCTTCAAAGTGATAGCAACGGAATTAACTGAGAAAAGTCTTGTGAAAAGAATTAAAAACAAAACCTTTTTTTCTACTCTTTTTTTTCCTCTACACCCATTCTGAACACAGAATTTGCAACCCATGGCCCTGAATAAAGAAATATCCATGTTAAGCAACTCATCTTTGAGAATCACTTTTGCTTGCTTTCAAGAAATGCCTCCTCTACACCTTTCTGTCAGTATATGCTGAAGTATAGGGAAAAAAGGAAATGTACAGAATGTGTTAAACTCTGGGAAACTCATGTGGAAGGATGGGTGAGTGGATTGCAGGGTAAGTAACTTGGGAGTGAAAAGGTGCCTAATCATGTGCTACGATCCTAGTTTGTTTTTCAGTCTTGAAGCCATTTCTTATTTGAGGAGTTGTATGTGAACATACAATTTACACATCTTGAAAGAGGCAAAGGGCCAAATTCATCACCGGTCTAACTCCATTGACTTCAGTGTAACTGTGCCAACATCAATTTAGATCAGGCTGTCCGCCCTCCAGAGCTAAGAACCCAAATACTTCATCTGCAAGTTGCTGAACATGTTCACTGTCATTGCAGTGGGAGTTGAAGGGGCTCAGCAGTTTCACCAAAACCACAATCAAATATTATGAATTAGGCCCAAACGAGTGGTTCAGAGGAGGAAAGGGGTTCTCAGAGCTCTGAAAGTGAGAGAATAGTCTGTCAGAGAGGGAGAGAAGGGAGGTAAAAATAAAAATGGAAAGAGAAGAAGGGCATTAGTAGAGAGGAGCAGAGGGAGAGGAGTTAAGGAATGAGATGCTGTATATGATAAAATAAGGCCAAAAATGTAGCTGGAATGGAATGAAAAGAGACTACTTGTTTTACTGTCACGAAGCACATCCATTTGAAATCTGAAAGGCTAACATCGTATGGTCTTTCAACTAAAAAAAAAGTGATTGTAATAGACAACTAAGAATTAAGCCATACAACCTTCTACCTTCTATAACCAGTTGTCTGGTTATATCTTGTTTAAGAAGATCAATACTTGATGAAGACTTCCAAGAAATACCTGTTAATGGCAATGACCTTGTTATCTGTGAGACAGTATAAATTGGTCATGTACTAAGTGCTAAGGATAAAACACAGCATTGACACACTGTGAACATATTTGGATATGCCTGATTTAATGCCACTTTGCAAGAGCAGACATGTTAGGTTGTAAGGCAGAGCTGAATCAGTATTTCGCTGGGATCATAAGAACGGAGCTGTGAATCAGTTAAAAATGGAAAAGGTGATGGAGCATGTACAAGAATACAGCTGTGGGAGTGAGAGAAGCTACCAGGTGACTTGCTGAAGGCGATAGTTGTATGAATCCTGACAAAAGGAGATCCTGCTGATCAAAATAATTATGGAGATGTAAGCTTATTGTCAGTACTGAGAAAAATTCTGATGAAAGTAATAGTCAACACATCAAAGCTAGTTTTAGAGGGAGTAGTGGGAGAAAAACAGTATGGCTTTGGATCAGGATGAAGTTGCATTAATCAGATATTCATACTTTGATAGTTAATGGAAAAAAGCAAGAACGAGGTTTAAAAATGCTTGTTATTTTCTTTCATGTTGTGAAAGCATTTTATTTGGTTTGGAAGGGGCCATTATAGATTGCAGCAAAATGATACAACATTCAGGTAAGTGTATTGGTAGTACACATGCTATGAACTCCTGCAGTGCTGTAGTAATTTGCAGAAAATTAAGCACCTGGTTCAAAACAAGTTTGGTATGAAACAAAAGTCTGTGAATTCACCAATCCTTTTCAACATGTACTTCAAATAGACATTAAGATAATGAATGAGTCGAAGCATGTAACAAAGGAAGAGTTAAAGTTACCATTATGCAAATAACTGACAAAATTGCTGCAAACTTGGGTCTTTCATATGTCAAGAAGAGAGAGTATTTTCTTCTTGGAAAAAAAAGGACAAAACAAATAGACATTTTTACATATGCCTATGGAGTTTAATTTGTGCTAAAGTTTCCATCAGAGGAAAAAGCAAATGATATGCCTAGCCAAAAGCTTAAAAACATGAAAGCATAAATGTACTGAAAGAGGGTACTAACAGTCTATAGGCCAGCAGTGGCTGCATTAAACACAAGACATCTGAATGCTGCTGATGGAGGAGTTTTTCCAAGGGTGGCAGGCATCATGTAGACTAAGAATGACAAACAGAGAAATTAGGAGAAGGGGATGTCAACTCAAGGTTTGGGATTCACTACAATGGAAAAACATGATGATGAGGAGGGATCCTGGAGAAGAGACATAGATGAGGGAATGCCAAAGACATTGATGCACACGCTCCACTACGGGCTGTGCAGTGCAGAGACTGACCTACAGCCACAGGGCTGGACAGTTCTTACAGGAATGTGACTGAACTGGATTTGATGGAGGCATAAGCTCCAGCTAGACAAGAGTGTTATACTGCTCTAGCTAGACGAGAGTGTTATACTACTCCTGAGTCTGCAAAAATCAGCCAGAAAAGAAGACATATTAAAGTCCCTGCCTTGGCCAAATTCCAACTCAATTAATTACAATCTGCCTTTTAAAATCCCCCCTGAAATTTCAGCTGGATAATATATTCTTCCATGCATGTCCTATGAGGCTGAGTAATGTCAGAACCCACTGCTGAGTTATCATTTGCACATAGAATGATTTCTGTGTACAATTCTTATGTTAGGTCAAGTTTGTGAAGGCCTTGGGACCCTTGAAAGTGGAGAGTGTTCGGTAGACCAAAGATGATGAAGCCATAGAAAAACAACAGTAGTCACTGTGCTTTAAACCTTACTACTGTGCAATTTTTTTGGTAAATGTGCTCATAAAAGCTTATTTCTGCCTTCTAGCAGATGGAAGATAAGAGAGAATTGCAGCAGAAAAAGAGGAGAGGAACTACTAGAAAGAAAATTAGCTTTGGGTTCCACAACATATATTATTAGAAAGCCCTGAAGATCAGACTTAAGCCAAAATCTTACATTTTTTACTCATAGCAATGACTGCTGCATTCATTTTTCACCCTTACTTCCTTTGGGGCTCAAGCTCATGACAGTATTTCCATTGATTTCAATGGTACAAAACTGAGTCCTTCTCATTTACTATGGACCCAACCCTATGTGGAAGTTCTCATCACCCCTGGGATATTCAGGTGTTCAGCCCTGGGCTGATTTTGATTACAACAAGTTCTGCTGCATACATTTCTGTTCATACTGCAAATATCACCACCAATATGGAGGACAGAAAAAATTGTCTTCCCTGACAGGAAGCCTTATAAGAAGATGGTTTTCAAACTAGCATAAGATGTAGTGCATAGGGAGTTCAGACTGCCATACAATTTTTCTTTCTATAAACAGTAGTTACTCATCTTAGTTTCCAAGGGAGCTCAGTATCCACAGCTTACACTGATGTTCTGTAAATCTGAAAATTAGGCTAACGATGCATTAAAATCAATGAGTGCAAATGTAAAGACTCCTCTGAAATCAGTGAATGAGGCCCTGAATCTATACATTTCTGTACACTAAGAAATACAAATTAACACAATAGCTCCTTGATGAGAGAAGCAAGAGGAAGGCAGTAAGTTCATACTTGCTGTAATTATTTTCAAACAGAAGGCTTCTATTATTCTGATGCACATACTTCCTAGTGTAGCAGAATAAAAAATTAATGAAGCCACTTGTCCAATTAGAAGGCCCTTCTGTTCCTGGGAAGAAAGAGCCCTTGGCAACCGTACAGGCTGGGCCTGCCCAGCTGGGGAGTGGTTTTGCTGAAAAGGACCTGGGTGTCTTGGTGGATAGAGAGCTCAATGTGGGCTAGCATTGTGCCTGGCAGCAAAGGAGGTCAACATCATCCTGTGCTCTATTAACAGGAGCACAGGTTGCTCGGAGAGGCTGTGAACTGTCCATCTTTGTAGGTCTGAGATATTGGAGTAGAGACCTCCTGAGCTGACTTGCCCCAAAAGTGGCTTCCATCACTTCCCTATTTGTTCCCCCCCCTCACAAAGGGCAGACTGAAAAATTTCTGCTGACTTTTGGCAAACATCTAAAAGTGAAGTTGGGAGTGTGGGTCATTTCAAAGATTAGGTGAGGTTAAGTGGAGTGTCATGCAGTAGCTCGTTTACAGAATCTTGGCTTTTGACACAGACTTTCACGTGAATAGAGCATGATCAGGAGATCTCTAGGGCCTTCTATGAGAATTACATCCCTGTGGCACAATGAGGAATGCCAGGATGCTAGTCTTTAGCACAGGTGCAATATTTCTGGAGAGCAAGACTTCAAGTGCTGGAGTCCAGTTTCACACACCTTTATGTGTGGATGCAAGGAATATGAAAATATTTTCCAGAGTCTGAGAATGGCTCGTGCCATTTCTATAAAGAAAGCCTTAGCTGCTCTTTGACTTGAGGTGAATCAGCTACAATATTAAAAGCACTTTGTGCTGTGTAATGACAAAGAACAATATCATTAAATCAACAGGTGTATTAGCATAATTAAGGATAACCAGATTCATCCCTTAATTCTTTTTTCCAAAATGATGGACTGGACAGATTTAACAGTAGAAGGAAGAGCTTCCAAGTCAGGATAGCAGATACAGCATCAGCAGGGCCTGCTCTATCCACTCCCCCCTGCAAAGCAGAAAAAAGCAAGACTAGCCTCACTGGCTAATTCCACTCTTATTTTCTGAACACTTTCTTAAAGTTTGTCCTTTCTACAGCTTCTCATTATATCAAATGACAGATCCACAAGCATTTTGCTACACAAGAAAAGCAATTGCGAATGGACTAATTTTTCTAAAAGGTACTTCTATGTCAGGACTTCTTCGCAGGCTAGAGGTCACAGCCTCAGGTGTGGTCCAGATGTTATTAGTAGAGCTGTGAACTTAAAAGAAATTTGTTCTCATCTAATGTTTATATTATCAGTTCAGATTATTTGTCATTGTTTATGGTTTAATATTGGTGTATGATGCCAAATGCTAACTTATATTTGTGTTTCTGTGAAGTTATTGGTGTGAATGGGCAGTGAGGACTGGAAAAATTTGGAAACTGATGTTTGGGGACAGGAAAAGCGAGGGGAAGATGGGTGTTTTTCTAACAAAGTACTTAACCTGCAGGGCACTCAGTATCTTCACACAAGGGTGAAAGAGAGATCTAGTTGAAGTGCAGGTAATGTTTCAGAGTTCTTTACTTCTTTCGCTAATGAAGATATTTGACTTCTTTAATAAAACTGACTTTGGAAACTGCACTTCAAAGAGGAAGGACAATGTGCAGCCCCTAACAGCAGTTGTGCCACAGACCAACTTCATTCTTTTTTTTATTCTTTACATAAGTCCCAGTAACAACATTCAGTCACTTTCAACCAAAACTCTGGATGAACAGTTACTATGATGACAAATGTTACAAATGAAGAAAAAGTTTTAAGTTATCAGTTTAAGTTGAGCTAATGAAATGGCATTGTTTACTTGTTCTCAGAATATGTAATCTGTACCTTTTCCTAATAAAATTACATGAAAAATACACTTTTCAAGACAAACACCTTAAAGATTACTTTTTCCTGGGATTGTCTCTGATGTGCTTTCTGCCATTAGTGATGTGTACATTTTATGTATGTCGTCTGCTGAGAACAACATGAAAGAATTTTGAAAAGTCAAGAATCACCTCTGTTCTTTTCTTTATGTACTGACCTGTCTAGGCCACAAAAATTGTTTCCCGTTCCTTGTAGAGAATTAGTTACTATTCAGTACTCAGACCCTCTCTGCGATTTTCCCCGATTCTTCCTTCGGACTGTAATGACTATCCTATGCATTGCAGAGCATCCCCGTTTGAGAGTTAAAGGGATGTTTTAAAAATGGATTTTAAAATCAGCTCTTGCGCGCTCTCTAGTGGCTAAGTTAGTTATCAATTACTTTTAGTGTCACCTTTTCCTATCACCTTTGCAACCTAATTTTAATTAATACATCACTCACAAACAATGGGCTTCTGAGTTAAAAGAATTCTTAAAATAGTAGTTATAATTTATTATTGGTCACTATAATAGTACTTTTCACTACACAAATTATAAAGAATGAATCTAATATTACTGCGTATCAAGTTACGCATGGTAAAAGTTATTTTCTTTTTCCTTGCTCAGCTATCAGATTGCAGTTTTCATCCTAGTCTGTGTTTGCAAAGGTCACTGGTCACTGAAAATTCATATTATCCACAGATACAAGTTCATTTCTTACTGCATATTTTCCCACATACTTCAGGTCCCCTTGCTAAAACAGTCCATTCAAGACCCCCTTAGAAGCCCTGGATGTATGTCACAGAAAATGATAATCTTCATTTCGCAGCAGAAAGCAAAGTTCAGAAAGAACTAGGTGACCCAGTTATGGAAATCTGGCAGCTCCAAGACAAAGGACAGATTAAAGCAAAGAATATACAACAAACAGTAATGAGAACATGCTTGTGTTGTTTTTGAATTATCAATAGATCACAAGCCTGTGTCCAAGTGAACATTTGCATACAACATTATTTACAAACCTTTTCAAATGTTAGTTGCAACCTGTCTTGCAAAAACTAACACATTATTGGTTCACAGACACACATTATTTGAATATATTGGAGTTTTTTACCTACTCTTCATTTAGTTAAAGACTGTCTTCTTGTTTGTCTGGCTTCCATGTCATGGTTGCCTTAATCATCATCATCTTCATTTTAATCATCATCATCATGATTTTAAACATCAGTCTGTTTTTCAAATAATCTGGAGGAACTTGGAAAGTTGCTCCAGTAACAATCCTATACAAAAATACTGGATCATATCAGGTCCTTTTAAGTATTGTAATTCCAGTACTTGTTCCAAATCACACATTTTGCACATTTATGTTACGGCGCAGTATTCATTCATTGCAACTGATGCAATATGTGTCTTCCTTAACATAAGAACTGAGTCATAATCTGTCAGATAATGGGACTTCTGCATGCTCTGAGCTCTGGACCTGGCTAGCTTGAGCATTGAGCATGTTCAGCATTGCCTGAAATTACAACAGCCTTTTCTGGCTTCCGGGCAGCAGTTTGTAGCTGCAGAATAGTTGGAATTTGGTGCTCCCCTTTCTCTGATCTCATCTTTCATTTTCTCCAAAGACCTTGTGCTTCTCTGTTAGTCAGTTCTTTCACAGAAGGAGTATTCCCCTGAGAGCCATCCTGGCCCACTTAAGAGCAATAGGAGATATAATCTGATATAATTTCTCTGATTTGCAATGCTGCTTCTTTCCAAGAATTTTGGTACTCAGCACATTTTCAAACTCAGAGTGAATTGTTTCATAGTTGAAACAGATTTTCTCCAGCTCACTGTTAGACCAGGACTTGCTCCCTCTATAGCAGCCGGTCTACTTATTGCTGCCAACTACAGGTCTCAGCTCTTGCTGTGAGCTGTTTAGCTTTAAATTTCAAGCCCGCATATCCCCAAATGTTGTCTGTTACAGAAAGAGTGATGGTAAATAAAACTTGATGTGCCTGTGAGGAATTGTAACAAGTATGCTTCTAAACTTCATGCTTGTAAGGAAAACTTTCTGTTAAGTAGCAAAATTGCACTCCCTGATAATTTTACATGACTGTCCCTAGCCTTATGCTGATGACCATTTATTTCTCTGTTATTAAGTAATTAAAAGATGGTGTAATTAATTTTACTTTCTAATTAGATAATTGTTCTGTCATTGCAATTCTTCAAGTGTAATGTGTTATTATTGCAATATATTAGTTACTAATTCCAGTGACTCAATTTTTTAAAAACATTAAATCTTGCATTGGTCCTCCGGCAAACTAGGAGTGTGCTCCAGCCTCCTTAGGCAAAGCTATTCCTTGATTTCTTATTTCCTCAGCTGCACTATGGTCTTATCCTGTGTGTATATAATGCACTCAGATAGCTGCCTGATGAGTAGCTCTATTGCTCTTCAAAGACATTTATAACCCATTCATCACTGGGTTGCTGGGGAGTAGAATTGCCAAGTGGACCTGAAGAATTTTAACTTCATTTCATGACTCTGCAGGAGACACCGTTCTAAAATGACTGCCTACAGTCATGTAAAAACTATCAGAGAGCTGCAAGACTGGGGCTGCTTCCCAAAGGGAGATGAGCCAGGAGCTGAGGACAAGCAGAGCACGGGTGCAGTGACCCACTGACGAGAGTGCAGTCCCGCAGCACCCCCATGGAGCCGGGCTGGTGACAGTGACAGGCCAGCCATCATCAGACAAGGCGAGGGGACAAGTCAGGGTCTGTTCAGGAAGGCCAGTCAGTGAGCCATGATCAGCAGGGGACAGGGCTGGGCATGAATCTTCTGCAACACAGTTCAGGCTCTGTGGCTTGAAAAAAGCTATTGAAGCACATGGAGAAATTAGCGAAAATTCTGAATTTATATAGGTGATGTCTCTCTGCCTTAGCATGATCTTTAGGGTTTGTTTTGGTTTGGTTTGGTTTTGAGCAGAAGCATTTGCAATTTGTAAGTGGAGGAATTGTTCAGCTTACCTGGGATGTGGCTTTGAGGACTGTATTTGTGTGTGCCTCCTGGAGTGCTGAGCAGCTGGAGAGAGAAGGGGGCTGTGATGCCAATGGGCACTGCTAAAAACAGCCTGCCCTTGAAAGGCAACTGTAACACTGGCATATTTGAAAAAAATTTTTTTTTGATGTAACCAATAGTTTTTCTTCAGAGTAACTCTATTTTAGCATAAGGTCTATGATTAGTCTTCCGTGAAGAGCCCAGCTGAGCCTCAAATATTGTCATTAGTGTGAGAATAATCAACCCATCCTTGTTCTCTGAGCTAGAGATATTTTATACTTACATGGAGAAAGGCTTTCTGTATTCTTTTCTCACAGGTATCTGTTGTAAGATGTAACCCTATCCATTGTGAGGAAATGTTATCCATATTATCATTTTATATTTTAAATAATAGATAAGTAGACACCACAACAGTAGATAGACAGATAATCAGACAATATTTAAATATAGTCAATATTTTGGGCACCTAAAATTCTACCTGCCTTCCATGAGAACTGTAGTTCTTCGGAATCTTTGAAAGTCACTTGTGCTTAAGTATAGTATAAAAACCATCATCACCATCCTGTGGTTTTCTTTTCTCTTACTTCACAGTTACACTGATATGATTTAAAGATTGCATTGTGGAGCTGTACTATACAGCATGTATTTGTCCTTTGTTGACTGAAGAGGTTTCAAATACTGTTGGTTACAGCAGCTTCTAGTCCTTTTAGTCATTCTTTCTAAGCACACTTCTATTTTCAATATAAGAATACTTTATGGAAGAGGTATTCAGTATTTCCCATTCCTTTCTGCCTGTGCTGTATTGGAAAACAGACATCAGGATAACAAGTGTACATGTATGATAAAGCCTAAGATAAGCAGGTCAGTATGAACAAATACACAAGAGCTAGACTTCAAAAGAGGCATATTCTCATCTCAGTGCACAGGGATTTACATATGTCAGCACTAACTGTTTTCTGCTTTGACAATGGGAGAAATGTTGCCCTTTGAAAGCTTGTAATAAGATATTGCAAATATTTCAGCTGAGAATCCAAATCAAAGCAACAAGTTGATCTAGCCACCTGCAGATTGAAGTTGTTTACTAGGTCTTTCTAAATTAGAGATGTTAGAGATGCTCTACCTTGACTCACATGGAGTCCTAAGTGACTGGGAAATCAAGGAAATGAGTAGCAGACAACATAAATTTGTCAAAACCAAAGTGTACTAAACTATTTAATTTCCTTCCATGAAAAGTATCAAGTGGATAGAGGAGAAGCAGACAGTGTGATACATCTGACTTTAATAAGGCTTCTGATATTATCTCACACAACTCATAAGCAAGCTAATGAAATATGACCTAAATGAAGCTACTGTAAAAGTGCGTGCAAAGTTGGTCTACTCAAAGAGTAATTGCCAGTGATTCCCTGTCAAAATGAAAGGAGGTAACAAGTAAGGTATAACTGGAATTTGTTCAGGTTTCCATTCTATTTCATATTCTCGTGATGGCCTAGATAGGATGAGAAGTAGCAGCAACAACACTGGAGTAACAGAGATTCAGATGACATGCTACGACAAATCACAAAGCGTTAGAATAGATTGCTGGAAGGTGTGAACTCCCTGTCTTCCAGAGTCTTTGCAGTCAGGGTGGTGGTAGTTTCTGAACTACACGGAGCTCCTGATTAGTTTAAGTGCAGTTCCATGCCGGGCTATGACCACTTGCAGGACTGTGCTGCTGCAAGGTCTACTGGGTAGTCTAATCCTAGGCTGTGTGGGGAAGTGAGCCTACAGGAACTATTGAGGCAGACATTAGCAGGTCATCCTGGGACTAAACTGCATCTAGCCTAGCCTGTCCTGCATCAGCATAATGAGTTCCTTAAAAGAGCCAGTCATCTCTTACCATGTAGCTCTTCTCAAATTTACTTTAGCTCCTCCTTTAGCTTTCTGATGTATGTGATACGTTGGGAGATTTTGATGTGCAGATTGGAGATCATGAGGTTTGATTAGCAATCTTCAAGTTCACTTGGCAATTATATGTCATGGCAATGAATAAATTATGAATATCATTAGAAACAGCATTTTTTTCTACTGACTATACATGGCCAAATCAGCTGAAGAGATTCTCATCCTTACGCACAGATTTACTGGAGGGTTAAGTGGGCAGGCAGTGATTGGATCTGGCCTCAGAGTTAAAGAACCATTTGGACTCCCCCATTCATAGATTCATAGACATTAAGACAAAAAAGTGGCTATTAGACACATCACAAGCCCCATGTTACCCATTTCATCTATAGTGCAATCATTTCTGCTTGCTAAATGTAACATTTAGAAAGTTATTCAGTTTTGAGCTGGAGGCATCAAAAGATGGAGATTCTATCACTTCTCTTGATGGCTTGTCCCAGCTGTTAATCAGTCTCACTATTAAAATATGTCTATTTTTCAGTTTCAATCTGCACAGCTGTCAGGCCTCCCCCCCCCCCCAAGTACACTAATGAGCCTTCATTGCCCTGATCAACCTCACCTGGGGCCTCCCACACTGCTTCCCATGCCTGTGGGCCCAGGGGCCTCATTTCAGCTCAGGCCTGTGCCTTTGCTGTGAGCTTTGTTGATTTGGATGCTGATCCGGCTAGAGGGTTGGTCTTTTGCTTTGGTCTTGTCACTGGGGGCTTCTCTGATACCCTGGACTCTTGGCTGATGCTGGCTGCCCTCCCTGCGCTGGGCCTGCTCTGCTCAGGTAGTGTGGGGCTGGCCCCTGGCCCTGCTGGGAGATGGTTTTCTTTCTTTTTTTTTTTTTTGAAAAAAAAAAAAGGAAAAAAATTCTATCTAGGAAGGTGTTCTGGGTTTCAGTGTTGGTCATAGTGCTACCCTATGTTTTCAACAGTAAGAAATAAATACAAAATTACTCAATATCACTTATAAATACAAAAAGATCTCTGAAAAAGTACATTACAGTGTGGACAGGCACAGAATTATCTGGATCATATGGTAAGTTTGGTGCATTCAAATGAGTTAATTCAGCCAAATGTGAGGCTGTAAGTAGCTTTGAGCTACTTTCCAGTGTAAAGCCTCTCCTTTAGTATGTGTGAGCTTTGCATATTAAAATGAATGTTTGATTTCTGCTTTGCATATAGTTTCTGCAGTGAAGTAGTGTCCTATCCTAGGTATTTACTTCTGTAAGCTGAAGATTTTTTTGTAAGCAATTACTTTGTAAAAGGGCCAAAGAATTGTGTTATATCAATAGAAACAGAAGCATGTTTTATAATGATTTCCCACCAGTTAATATATGGACAAATCTATCATTTAATCAATATTTTGCAGTATTGGATTAGAATTATGCTAATTTTGAATAAATGTTCCATTAGACATTTTTTAATCTCCTTTCAACCCAAATATCTGATTCTAGAACCAGCATGTTAAATAGATATACTTGATCAGATTCTTCCTCAACAGGCTCTCTTCTGAATCTTATTGATCTTGCTGCTGATGCATTAATGTTTAACATTTATGATACAAAATTTGTAATTTCAGTTTATTTGGAGAAAAGCCTCTATTGAGCTTTTAATCTTTATTCAAAGAGACACTTATTTTGTCTGAGTTCCATTTTGTTATGAAAAGTTAGTCAGCCTGTGGGTTTAGATAGAATGGGAAACTCTGTTCTCTGAGCGAATTCCTTTGGGAAAAGGAAACCCAAATAAGAACAAAGTGATGGGTAACTTTCTAGAACTTCCTGATAAGCAGTAGGAACTACAGCTCTTGAAATATGCAGATTGGACCCGTTTTAAAACAGTAAATCTGAGTGAAAGTTCAAGTTATCACATCAGCCTACTTCTAAATAGGATTTAAGATCCGGGTTTTTATTGCTGTAGATACAGTTCTACTCTCAAAAGTAAACTTGTAACCTCAAAAGCAAATGAGGATACTGCTGATTCCTTGTTCATTAGTCCAGTTTAAGTGTTCATTTTATGTTACAATGTTGTTTTTGTTGGTTTCTTTCTAAATATAAGCCCTGCATACTGAATCTAGGAACTGGAAATACAGGTTGCTGGTGTTTATTTTTCTGTGTTTCACCAGTGGACTAGAATCTGCTTTTCAAATTAAGCTGGGTTACTCTTTATCTCTGTTCTTTTACAATCATGTTCTCCATGGTACTTGGAGTCTCGTAACATTCAACGAGTTCAGTCAGGCAACTGACTGACCAATAAATCCATGCAAGATAAGTGCAAGAAATAGAGTTTAATTGTGGCCTTCATTTTAGCCTTATAGATCCTACTGGGAGGGAAAAATAATAAATAGGAGTCATAAAAAATTATGATGCTTAATACAAATAGGGAGCAGATCTGCTAATAACGTGAGAAGACTCTGTACCATGCATGGGTCAGAGTTACTGGTTTGGGAAAACAGGGTATGTACAAACAGTGTGGGAAAGATGGGCAGATGTAGGTTTGGCTTCTGCCTTTGAGAAGTGGGTAATGAGAAGATAAGAAGATGCAGGGCTTGGATACAGGGTTTGGGGAGACAGAGGCACATGTGCCCTGACTGTCTTGATAGGAATGGTCCAAATGAGATGGAGTTGCAGAGACACAGCTTGTCTTTGGATTTTGCAAGGAACTAAAGTGAGACCTCACTCTTGCTTGGAAGAAATTCTCGAGATACAGGGCAAGAGGAATCTCTTTTCTTGGAGAAAAACAACAGGGCAGGGGGCTATTAGTACTTCTGTGCAGGATCTTCATGGGGAAGGGCAGGGCTTGAGTTTGTGGAAATTACCTGAGCAACTGGCTGCATGAGAGGAATCTGAAAGAAAGGGCTGGGAAGGTTGCGTTGGGAACAACTACAGTGACATAAAGAAGGATCAAGGAAAGTGTCTGAGAGAGCAGCACAGTGGAGGAGGCTCTATACCCCCACAGAATGTTTATACCTCACTTGAGCCCTGATTAGAGGTACACCAGCAAGCGTAAAAACTTCCTCCTCCATCCTTTTTTTTTTTTTTTTTTTTTTTTTTTTTTCTCCTTCTGGTGCCACTGATACAGATATGGAAGCTTTAACCTTAAAGTCAACATGGACTAGGTCTAGATAGGCCTACTTCTGCTTAATTTGCTGCCTAAAATGAAGGAAGCCACACATAATTCAGGTGTTCCCAGGCCACTCCAAGAGATTAATAAAAGTTTTGGGGATCTAGTATTGAATCTGTTTAAGTATAACAACTATAGTTTAGTGCCAATAGTGGATTATGCTACATACAGTGATGACAGGCGCCTTCGGTAGAGTTGCCACTTTATAGTAACTTATTGTTAAATGAATTTAGCAAGGCTTATCCCATGTTATAGGCACAAGTTTCACTTTAGTATGAGACTGAACACAAGTTCATTTTGTTAGTATAGTAGTATAATATAAAAGTTCTCCTCTTGTAGTTGCTGTGTAAGACACGTGTTTAATGCTTTACTTGTACTTATGCTTTAGCATGTTAAGTTTAGCAGTAGTATCAGTTCCACCTTTGGCTAACCAGGAAGGCATCCAGAGTAATTATGAAGAGTTCTGATGCAATAATTCTCATGTAATTATCTCAGGAGCAGTATTCTCATCTTGTTTTTCTTTGAGACCACAAACACTTGCCGATCAGTGGTATGCCCTCCCATTAAGGATAACTATCTCCCTTGTGGACAAGAGGAGGGCTTTTTTTCTGGTTCAGCATGGCTTTTTACTTCATTGTCACCAGTTCTCCCACTGCTGTAACTTCTTTTGCAGTTTTAGAGTTCTCCAGCAATGTAGTGTTGAGTAGAAACAATTTTAGGCTCCTGTGACTTGCCTGAAAAATTTACTTAAGTCATCGAGTTCCCAGAGCTTTCAAAGAATTGCAATGGTAACACAAGAAAAAGGAGAAATGAATAGCAATGGAAAAAACAATTCCATATTATTTAAGTATTATATTTCACGGTCAAGAAGCCTCAGTATGCTTCAAATGTTCATGAAAACAACTGCATCTGATTTGGGAAGAAGGCGATTTCAACTGCTGTGTAAGGGGCATGAAGAAATAAATCTTGTAAATACAATGGTAAGAACAAAATATTCTTGGTGAATAGTGAAAAAGGAATTACTTTCATTATTTGACAGTATTTCTTTTATACTTTATTTATTCAACTGAAATATATGCAGTTGAGTGACTTATTACACTTGTCCTATAACCTGCTATGCAAAAAGAGGCAATTTGGAAAGCAAATAATCAGATAGCAGCTCAGAGCTTTGTCATGTTATGTGAAATGCAGGCATACATGAAAAGAAAAGTAGAACCTTAGGAAGTAATATTTACAGATGGAATAAAGAAATATCTAATCATTCAAACATTAACTACTAGAACATGAGGTCAAAGAAAGCAGTTTGCTGGGATATCAACTTGAAGTAACTCATGGGGAAACAAGAATCAGAATGGGAACAAGGAAGAGGAAAGGACTGCATATAAGGGATCTGGTGAGGTCAGGAAGGGTAACGAGACCTCTTCCTTTGGCAATGGTGGACCATTAGGCTGGCTCAGTTCAAGAAATGGCTCTCATTTGTATCATACAATTGATTGTGTGGCTCCATGATGGAACAGACCAAGAATGATCCAGATTGAAACAAAACAAAATGCTAAAAACACTATCTTAACCAGTATCAAAAATGAAAATTTCATCTTAAATTTGAATGCACCAGGAGACTCAGAGGATATTTAAACTTACGGTTTTTAGCACAGGCTGGTATAACACTTTTTTGGCACAATTGGGACCAACCTCTCCTCAAACTGGGACTGCTTTTCTTAAGGTAAAACACTGTAATAATTTATATTCTTCTAATAATGTATTATAATAACACAAATTGCTTATTCTTGTTCTATGACTACAGTGTAAAGCAAAGGCCGTGGGGGAATTTAAAGAACACATTTGAGATAATTGTTGAAAGCACATTTCGGGGGCCTTATCTTCCCAAATTCTTTCTCCCACTGATTTCAAGAAGACTGAACAGGCTAAAGCCTTTTCAGTGTTATTTGGCTCCACACTGGCCACATCCAGCATTATTTTATTTATTTTATTAAAGAAAGCATAACATTCATTCAAAGTTTTCCTTTGCTTCACCAAAAAAAACCCCCAAACCCTATTTCAGTACTTTTTAAAAAATTACTAGCAGTTGTCAGTATAAAGATGAAGGTTCAGCACACAGGTATTATTATATGGACGTTGCACAGCTTTAGGTCACAGAAATGTACAGAAACGCAGGGACAGCTGAGGTGAATCCTGGTAAGGCAGGCGCATGAGGCAGCTGCCTCTCGGTGACCGAAATGCGGTCGTTAAGGCCCCGTTACGGCTGCGACACCGCTCACGGGAACCCTCCCAACGTCAGGGACGTGCCTTAGAGGCACGGGCAGGCCAGAGGCAGCTTTTGGCGCAAGGCCGCTGCTGGGAACCGCCCGCGCTGGCGGCGCACGGGCGAGGGGCCCGTGCCTGGGAGCCCCGCCCCGCCCCGCACACCGCCGGTGCATCAGCGGGCGTCGCGGCCCGGGATGACGCGAGGGGGGCGGCCGACCTCCGACCTCCGCCTCGCCGCCCGGCGTCGCGGTCCCTCGCCCAACGGCCGCGGCGGGGCCCCGGCGCCGCCGCCCCGCTGATGGCGGCCCGCCCCGCCTCGCTATTGTGTCTCGCGCGCAGGCGCCCAGCGCGCGCCTGAAGGACCCGCGAGCGGCAAGCCGAAGGGCAGGCCGGCTGCGGAGAAGCGCCTCCTCCTCCTGAGCACGGCCGGCCCCGGCGCGGGCTGGCGGGCTCAGGCGTTCTCCGCGGGCACTCCCGGACGGCGAGGACCCCGTGCTGCTCGCTCCCGCGCCGCCTGCCTTACGCGCTCGCGTGCGCGCTCTCGCTCCCTCCCCTCAGTAGCTCGGTGCGGAGGTAGCAGGAGCAGCGCAGGCGGCGGGGCCCGAGTCGGCTGAGGCGGCCATTCCTATAGCGAGAGCGCAGCGCACTGAGTCCCCCCTCCCCCGGGCCACTCGCGCACACGGTGAGGGGAGTGGCGAAGCCGTGCGGACACCGGGGAGGGCGAGCTGGGGCGATGACCGTTGGCTCGGGGAGAGCCGCGAGGCTGCCCGTCACGTGACCGCCCGGCGCGCGCCCGGCTCAATGGGCGGGGGGGGCGGCGGGGCGCGCGCCGGCAGGTGCGGCTCGCGCGCGCGCCCTGGGCGTGGGGAAGCCGCCGAGAGCGCGCGCGCCCGCCCGCTCTCCCGCGTGTCCCCGCCGCGGCCCGTTTCCCCGTAACGCGGTTCCTCTCTCCCTAGCAGAGATGCCCTCGGCTACCAATAGCACTATGGCCAGCAGCAGCGGGAAAGCGGGGCCGGGCAGCGAGGCCGCCCCGGCGGCGGCGGCGGCAGCAGCCCCGCAGGCATCGGGCGGCAGCATCACCTCGGTGCAGACCGAGGCCATGAAGCAGATCCTGGGAGTGATCGACAAAAAGCTGCGCAACCTGGAGAAGAAAAAGGTGCTGCTTTCTGCCCTCCTGTCCCGCGGGGGGTCTCAGGTCCTGCCCCCCCGGGAGCTCCCGCCCTCTGCTGACCGTTGCCCTGGCGCCGGGCAGGCTCGGGCCGGCGGGGAGAGATCCCGCCCGGTCTCCCTTCTCTACCCGCGGCGGCCAGGCGCCGGCCGCAGGGCAGCTCCTCAGCCGTGCCCCGGAGCCCGCGGCCTGCCCGGGCTGTTCCCGGCGTCGCCCCCAGGGGCCGCCCGCTGGAAGGTTCCAGAAGGGCGAGCGCCTCTCCCTGCCTGTCCCGTCCCGGGGGTCCCCCAGCCCTTCGGGCCGCCCGCCCGCCCTGCGCGGCCCCCGCCCGCCGCCGGCAGAGGGCAAGGCTCGAGGGGCCGCGGTCGCCGCTCCCCGCCGCCCCGTGTCCCGGCTCCCGGCGAGACCCTCCGAGACGCCCCCTCCCCCCCCCCCCGCCTTCCGCCTTTTGTTTCCCTCGGCGGGGCCCGGCCGAGCTGCGCCCCCAGCCCGCGGCACGGTTTGGCCCGCGATCCTCCCCCCGCCCCGGCCCCCGCTGCCCCGCACCCGCGCAGCAGAGCGGAGCGGCGCGGCGGGCGGGGGGGCTGCCGCCTCCCTGCGCGGGCACATGGAAGCCGCGCTAACATGGCGGCGGCGGCGAGAGGCAGAGCCTCGGCCCCGCCGGCGGAACCGCATTGTGCGAGCAGCCGGCACAAAGCCGGGGGCCGCCGGCCACCCCGCCCCGCCTCGCCCGCCCCGCCCGCGGGGTTTCCTCGCCGCGGAGCGCACCCCCCCGGGAGCCTTAGCTCAGCGGGAAGCGGCCTTTGAGGAGTTATTTATAGCTACGGCAGCGACCAAATCCGTGCTCCGCGGAGGGTTCGAGCTGTGACAGCAGGGGAAGAGGGTGCTGTGGTTGCAGTGTATGCGGCACCCGCTCCGGCTCGGCGTTGTCTGAGCCCCAGAAGGGTCCCCGGCCCGCAGAGCGTGAAGTGTCCGTCAGAGTAAAACGCTGGAATACCTATCGCCTACAGCCTTATTTCAGGCCAGTTTGTTAATAAGCTAAAATTCAGGAATCCTAAAAACCATCTTTTATCTATGTTGAGGCTAAACCTGTTTTTCCACTTAAAACTGCCCTTTTGCAGTTTTACTCATTTATGAATTTGGCTTTTTTTAATCTAGCACTTTAGGTAGCGGTAGTCTAGGCTAGTATCCTGTGTTTTAGGAGGCAGAAATATTTAGCAGTAAATTAGGCAGTATAGGTGAGTTGCAAATGAAGCAAGCTGTGCTTTGCTTTGTGGCTGTAAATACGCGTGCAGTGCGGTTTCCCCACTTAAAAAATGGATACTGGATTTTTTTTTTTTTTTTGCCCAGGCCATGGGCTTTTAAATAAGTTTTAGAATTGTAGGTTCTTCTCCTGGTCTGAGTATGTATAGATGCATATAGATGTCCGTCTTCAGCTTGTTATTAAAACATGCATGCATGGACACACACAAAAATAATCTGTCCTCAACTTAAGCAATGCAAAAGTCTTTCAGTATGTCCCTCAAATGTTTTGCATCAAGTAAAATGGTGTGAAAGGTTTGAAATTATTGTCATATCTAATGTACAGAAAAATTCTCCCAAAATAGTGTTTTAAGATGCTCAAAAAGTTTATATTGACAATTAAATTTGGAAGGTGAAAAGTCTTTTGGTGTATTCTCTACTTTTAAGAAATAAAGAGGATAAGCACAGTTTTACTGGTGTGTAGGTCAGCTTTCCCTTCTAGTAGCATTTTTATTTACCTTTAAAAATAAGTAATTTACACCTAATTTACACCTGGCTAAGCCATTTCATTCTCTTTGAATGGACTTTTTGGTCAACTTCTTGTGAAGTATCTTGAGTTAGAAGGATATATGGAAGGCTATTATTTTCTGGCAGAACAGGGTGAAAATTAGTGGTATTTTTGTCTCATGAAAGCCCTAGTTTTTGTTAGTTATGTGTCTGTGGCTGCTGTCACTGCTTTTTATAATTATGGTGTCATAGCAAGTGAGTACAGGGAATGCAGTACCTTTTTTCTGGAAAAGGCCTTTATTGAAAGAAGATCTTGAATTAAAATTACTTTGAGTATCTCTTTTTGAGGTGCTCAAAGTGCTAAGCAGTGTGTGTTTAAGAAAGAAAAGCTAGGTATTGTGTGCTTAGTTAGCTCTCAAACAGATGAAAGGTTCAAAGATTTCTGTTGTCTTACATGTTAAAAAAGTACTGAAAGTTTGATGAGGTAGGGTTCTCATGTAAACACCATAACAGAAGATAAATTATTCTCAGTGTATTAAAGTAGGATTACTCATCTGTGGGCTCGATCCTGTCCCTTCTGTGAGGGAAATCAACACCTCTAATAAAGAGAACATTGACATTGCATACTTGGGATCTTGAAAACAAAACAGTATACTTACAGGCATCTGTACTTTGTGTTACTTGATAAGTTTATTTCTTAAGTACAAAATAATTTTTCTGTATTTTGAATCTTCTGATGAGAGTATTTTTCATTTTTTTTCCTTGTGCATCCAGAAAGAAAATCACACTGGATACTGTGCAGAGAAGTTGGTGAAAAATTCAGTAAATCTCACTGAAAACTTTTGCTTAGTTGAATATTTAATTCTTTACTTGTCAGGAGCTGATAAAGAAGGCCAGTAGAGATGGCTTGGAGACCTTTATAGTTGAGAACAAATATAAAAATACTGTTAACTTAGATGTATGCTTTTGAAGAATGAAAAATGATTATTCTTTAAGGAATGCTAACTTAGCTCTTAAGTGATATTAGACATTTTGAAGTAAATTTTCTAGTGTCATAATCCCTTGTAAGCTTTGAGAATAAAATGATGTGACTAGGAAAATACAGTACAAAATTTAAAGTCTTAATATTTCTAACGCTAATTTTATACTGTCGAGTGCTTTTATATAACATTGATTTGAAATGCTAAATTGTCAGTTACACTTTGATTTTCTTCTCTTAAAAGTGAACTCATTATTTGAAACAATGAGCATGGCTTATGTTATAGGAGGTTAGGATAGATTGAGTTACTGTCCGTAAATGTATGTAAAAACATGGCCTGAAAATGTCTGCATTCTCTTCATCTTGTTATGTTTGCAAATGATCAGGAATGCTATTCTGTTTTTTTCTTCTTCTTCTTCCTAGTAGACTAGATTTGGTGGTGGGGGGGGGTAAATGAAGGGCAATTTTTTCTACAAGACCTTCAGACAGGTATCTAACTTGGATATCTGATGGCAAGTTTATTTAAGTAAAGTTGTGTGAATTCCTTTAGGTTTTTGTTAGGTGTCTGAGGTTAAAATCTAACCAGCTCTCCCGAGTTTCCTAGGAGAAAATATTCAGATAAAACCTGCATTTTCTTCATTTTTTTAGGGGAAAAAATATCCCAATCCCAAATAAAGCTGATTGAATCGATCAAACTCATGTGTCTTTGTACAATGTGGAAAAGAAGAAACGTTTTTCCCTTTCAGCTCATGTTTAATATAGCATGAACTATGTGAAACCAGTTTTTAAAACCAGACGTTCTGCAGGAGGGACAAAATCTCTCATTTGCTAACATTGGTCTTAAGGTATGGGCAGGTGATCACAAAGACTACTCTTAGGCAACTGTAAATATGAAGTAAATGTGTCAGCTTAAACTACGTGGTATGGCTTGGGCTTGGTGTATTCAATTCACAATTCTAAAGATGATGTATTTTAGCTGTAGCTGGTAACATAAGCTGCTATTGCTTTATCAGCCTGTCTTTGAATTCCTGAATAAGTGTAGTAGGTATCATGACTGGTTTGAAAAATTAATACCTAAAAAGTGCCTCTACCATTATTGCAAATAATGTTTGCTGGAACAGAATAGTTAGATGTTTCAAGTTGATCTGACTTGAGACAGCTGTCTATCTGCTTTTCTTTTATATAAAATGAGTTGGATTTTCTATAGGAAAAAGCTAACTATCTATAGTAAATGCCAAGATCCGTTTGCTATTCTTCTAGGCACAGCTAGTGGTAGTAGGAGAGAACCACACTAAGTTGCCCAACCATAGCATCACTCTTACTGTTTTTGCGCCATTATTTGGGCCACTTGGGTGTTGAAAGCAATTTAGTGTCTCCAGACCCTCTCCTTGGGAAGCTTGGTTGTATCAATAGCTTGTCCTGTAAGTGGGGCTGTCTTGCTTTACAGCATAAGATCAGTCCTAGGGCTAGTCATCTTCTGCAGTCTGTGCATGTCCTGTCCTCTCAGGATGAAAGCAGTTGGCTCCCAGGTATCAGTATGGCACAACAGTCTTCCCTCTGCAATCGAGCAATTGGAACGCAGGGTACATTGCTAATCACAGGCAGTTACGGTCTATCACTGTAATATGCTTCTTTTTAAAGAAGGAACTGTTTTATTACCTCCTCTTTCTCACCTCGTCTTCCCCCACATACATAAATTAGTTCTTTTAGAATGCTAATTTAGAACTTAAAAGCAAGTACTGCTTAGAAAAGTCCAAATGCAGTCTGTGCTAGCTGAAGGTATGAGGCTATTCCAAATTTATCTTTGAAGATGAGATATGATTTTGAGACCAAGGAATTATGAAATCTGTTTGAAACTGTGTATCAAAAGTCTGGAACTTTATTTAAAACCTCTTTTGATAGCAGTTGTGGAAAACTAACCTTCATCTCTTAAAAACCAAGCATGTATATATGTAAAATTATTTGATGTTTGGTAATTCCCTGTTTCATCTCTTCCTGTTTTGTTTTTAACTATTTTACGCAGCGCGGGTATTACTCTTTCAGCAAGTTCTGTTAACTAGATAGTTATGTTGATTCTTGCAAGCTGAATAAGACCATGTAGTTTTTAAAGTTTCTGTGGTGCTGCTTTGATGTTTTTTTGATACTTTTCCTTTTCTTTTGAAAAAAATGTGTTGGGAAAACCCAGTTTTCTGGGCAGTGTTCCTGTGTAATGTGTTAAATGTTTTACCGCTGGTGATGTTTGCACACTGTGTAGTGGGGTAGGGCGAACAAAAGGTTAAGTATTATAAAGCGAAAATGAAAGTAGGGTTGTATTGATCAACTAGAAGATGATGTAAAAGGACATGCTTATTGATAAGTATTCACAAAGACAAGCCTTATCCTGTGTTCTAGAATTCACTTGTGGTTGTAAAGAGAACTCATTTACCAGGGAAATACGATGCATAGAAAAAACTAGATCTCTGGCGGTGTAGAAAATTTACCTATGAATTCATAGTGCTTGCATACTTTTGAAAGAGAACATGCATATACAGCCACCAAAACTTTTAGGAGTTTCACTTATCTGTGACTTATCTCAGGTTACTAAAATAAGTGAGGTTTTTTTCTGTAGTCGATTCATCTGAGTTGTAGCTGTGCTTAAAAGGAAGAATCTTTTACATTTAAAAGATCCATCAGTACCATACAGTTCTGCATTGCTTTGGGAAGGAGGGAGTTGATTGGATCGGCTTCCTTACTCAGCTGTCAGTTTGGCCATGTGGCCATCCAGGCTGGCATGTTAAGACTGTGTGGTGAGCGGGGGGAGAATACCCCTTTTGTAATCATTGTTTTCTGGTTTTAGGCTGATTGTGAGACTGCAGTCTTGGAACTGGTATTGCTTTTTGACTCATTTAAAAACTGTCTGATGCAGTACGGAGATATTTTTTCCCCGAACTGTAAAACTTCCCAGATATTTAGAAAAAAACCCAAGAATATTTGCAACTGTTAATTCAAAATAATTGAAGTTTAAACTGAGGACTTGAGTATTTCATGTTTGGGAGTACTGGTGATAACACTTCTTTGCACCTTCTTGAGTATAAATCAAGACTGAAAAAGCTTTTGAGGATGTTTGTTAGGGATGAAGTTAATATGAAGTGTACCCAGATAGTGAATGCAAGAACAGTGTTTTTTTTTCCTTTGAGAAAGATTCTGAACTTCTGATTTCATTCCTGATGCCATTTCAAAAGTGTTTTATCTTTTTATTTTTCTACCTTTTTTGAAGAAAAGTGTTTTTTAATCACTTTTGAGCAGTCTTTCCTGATAAATTAAGCTGATATTAGTGTGGAAATGGTATTGGAGGGCAAACAAATTCTAACGTGCAAATGTAACACATAAGTAAACTTTGTTTCATAGTTTGGCTGTTCTTTTGTTTCCGTGGGAAATGTGCAGGACCACTATTTTAATTTTGGACTATTTTAATTCCTTAATGCTGTTTAAAAATATATGCCGTTTCTGAGGTATTTCAGGAAACAGATTTAAAATAACTCCCTTCCCCCCCCTCATAATTCAGTGTTCAATACAAAATTTGTTTGCTTCAGCTGGCTGAAGAGGTTTTCCCTCTCCCACATTGCAGCTTGTCATGTACAGTTGTGCTGATGTAGCTGGTATAAACCATATCATTGAAATTATCTGGTTAAATATAGTGCCTCCCTCCTGCTTCTGGCCCCCTTTCTTTTAAGGGTTATTTTTACTCAGATCATTCCAGTGATCCAGTTTAAGCATAGCCCTGTAAATGATTGTATCAGCACAGCTGAGTGGTCAGGGATTTTTAAAACGAGTATTGTTATTGAAGCTGATGTCATGTAACTGCACTTTTTCCCGTTAGGCTGACATTTTTGAGGCAGTTCAGAGATGTTAATGAGGACTTGAATGTGAGGGGAAGTAGCGGTTACCATAAAGTAACTCAATATTCAGATACCTATTAAAATAAGATACAGGGCACACTTAAACAAGCCCCCCCCCCCCCCCCCCCCCCCGCCCCTGACTTGTAGCCTGTATGTAGTGCTTTTCTTCCAGGGAGCTCCAAATTACTTCAGGAATCTCAGTGGAAATAGAGCTGAAGAATGGTTGCTTCTTGTCTGCAGGACTGGAGGCTGCTGACTCATGAGCTGCTTAATAGACAATTCATGTGCTCACTTTGGCCACTTAATTTTTTTTTCTGCTGGTTTGGCTTTTATGGTTCAAAATGCATATCCTGCAAGATGAGCAAGGCTGAAGTTGCAGAAGGTAAAAATAAGAGAGTCTTTACTTCTTGCAGGCACTGCAGTAGGTTGCCAAGCAGGAGTTTTACTGCAGTTATTTTATATCACTAATGCTGCTGTTAGCTGACAGTGCAGATTAACAAGAAAGCATTACACTTACTTAATATTTTTGTGTAATGCCGTATTTTGATCTTATACTGCTATACTGTCTTTCGGATTGTAGAAAAATGCTTACTTGGCACTTGAAGTCTTTGTGATAATGTGTAACTAAATACACATTTGCTTGTTCCCTGCATTGCAGCTGAAAGGGCTTTCCATCTTTCACCTTGTCTGGTAGGGATATGGATGCTTTTAGAGAAGAAAAATTCATAGGAATAACTTTTTTCTATTCTTAATGGCTAAAATAGACATATTACCCTTTGTTTTTAGTTGGTGCAACTGAATGAAAACCAAGTGAACAAAGGATTTATATCAGACTTGAGAACATTTGATCGTTTAAGAAAAACTTGTGCACTATCTGAATAGGTTATTGCGATATGCTTAATCTGAAGACAACATTGTGCTGAAGCAAGGCTGCATGGAAAAACTATGCAGAAACAATTGTGTTAATTTAGGGTATTTTCATCTCTTCCCTCCCCTGTGCCCTTAGCCAGCAAAAAGGATTATGTGAGCCTTTTGCAGCATAATTTTGTAATGTGTGTTTTCTTCAACAAAGCTGTAAGTAGCGTTCTAAAATTTGGTGTTCTGTCCTGTTTTTTTTTTCTGTTATTATTTATGGGTTTGTGTTGGAAACTGGATCTCAGAAATTGTTTGGGGTTTTATTAATGCATTTTGTAGACACCATTTAACCAGACTCATATTGGCAGTCTGATTTTCTGTGAACCCTCACAAACAATTGCACCAGTGTGACTGAGGGAATGAATCTGCAAGATCAGAGTGAGTGGCTTCAGCAAACAAGAACTTCTTAAAATTTGTCAGCAAAACCAGTTTATTGGACTTAAGCCACCTTAATCAGAGGAGGCTTCAGTTAACTTGGCTGGCTTTGCGCTGGAGCATTGGAAATGTTTGAGCTCTTTAGCCTACCTTTTGACTCTTCGTAGCTCAGCTAGGATCTCTTGAATCTCTAAAGCTACTTATGCTATGATTGTCCAACCATGGCATCATCTATTCTAAAATGAGACAGTATTTTCAAGAGTAAATTGCCTTTAGTTCCTGTTGTGGTAGATGTCCAATATTCTGAATGTTGTTGAGGCCGATTTTTTTGATCTATCTCCAACTCTGGTTGCTGCATTTAGCTGTTGTTACACTGGTAATATCTGTCCCCAGCATGAAATACCTGTACAAATGGTACTGCCTTATTTGGAGCTCCGGAAGTTCTTAGTTCTTTGACTAGTCCTTTACTAGCTGTGACATACTCAAGGATGAAGTAGTCAAGTGTTAAATCTAACCTGTGAGATTTTCAAAGAAGAATTTTTTTTGGCTCTAGGTGACGTATCAAAAAGACCAAGTCATATAAATGCGGTTATGATTTGTGTTTTAGTAAGTTGTGCTAGGTATAAAATGCCTTGTAAGACAAGCTTTGTTGTTAAACTGTTTCGCAGACTTTGACGTTTCTGAACTATGCTAAGCTTTTCTGATCAACTCTTAAGATTGGGCATAGCGGGTGAATTAGGTAGGAGGAAAAAAAAAGCAGCATATTTTGACTGAAATATCCTGAAACCAAAATAGCAAAAAATACCGTCACTCAGTAGCAACTAATTCTTGAAGAAATATTAAACTGTAAAAGCATTGGTTGCATCAGGATTTTATTTTTTTACATTCAAAAAGAAGTGATTCTCTTTGCTTTCCTCTCCCTGTTGTTGTTACTCTAGATTAGGGAGATGAAATGAAGCCGTTAAAATGACTCCTTTGTCATTAATGAGACCAAAGTAAATTTCATAAAAATATGGTCAGGTCTATCATCTGTAGAAATGTTGAAAACTTAGTGTTTAATTTTTAGGTCTGTTACCTTACAGACTTTACTTCCTTTCTAAGGCCCTTCAAACTTATGCTTTAGATCCTTTGTCACTTTAGGCATGTGTAAGTTTACCTGTGTTTTGCTCTTATCTGTGTCTTCCACAGTTGTGTGAAGAAACAGATTAGAAAACTGGTCCAGGTGAAAGCTAACCTGATTATTTCTTTCACACAGTCTCTCCTCTTGGAAAAAAAATCTTAGTGTTCTCTGATGAGAAATATGTTAGAGTTACTCATATGAATTGTGTTGGTAGGCATTCTTGCACAAAAGATTGGAAACTATTTTAATTCTTCAAGACTTTATGGTAACTGATAGAAGTACAAAGAATTATTGTTCTGAATCTCATTAGCAGTGACAGAGTTTGTTTCCAGTCATGTTTTTGGTTTTGTAGTGATGGAGCGATAATAAGCCCTTTACTCAGGGCTGAGTTTAGCTCTCTGCTGTTTGGACTAAAGTAAATGTGTATTGAGATTGCTGTGCCCATTGGGATAAATGTGTGTTTCCTTGGAATTTAAGTGTACATGAAAATATATTGTGGTAATCAAAATAAAAAAGATGTGAATATTTGTCTCTTGGAGAAGTATTTAAATTTTTTTAAACCTGGAAGACAAGTTTTCTCTGATATTTTTTTACATGAATGTTGTATGTTTGTGTAATATGTTACAGTATTTATGATAATGTCACGGTTCGTAATTTTGTGAGACAGGACAAGTAGAAGAGAGCAGTAACTGGATTTTGTATTTATATTAACTCTTCATGACAATATTTTGTTTATTTTCAGAGCAAACTTGATGATTATCAGGAACGAATGAATAAAGGAGAACGTCTAAATCAAGATCAACTGGTAAAAAGAAAAAACATTTTCCAGATCTCTGTTAGTTTGTTTGATCTTTGTGGAGAAGGAAGGGATGAATTTCATTTCCCCTTTTTAAAGCTAGATTTTTTTTTTTTTAAGAGCTGTGACTTGGCCTCAGTTTCCTATTCCCTAGAACATCTCTGTTCTGTTGATAAGCTGAAGGAATAGGTAGAGGAATTTTTTGTAATACTTTGTTATGTTTGGTGAGGTTAGTTTGTAAATAAGCTGTGGTGAAAATTGGCATACATTGTAACCTAGTACTGCTGAAAAAACTATGATACCTTTGAGATTTTCTGGATGTTTTCCTTTTCTTCCCAGAAAATATGCCCAGGGAGAACTGAAGGAGCTTAGTGTCTTGGTGGCAACTTCTAAATATCATGCAGCCTGATTAGAGAGGTAGCTTTGTCCAAGTTTTAAAGGATTCTAAAAATAAGACATATCCATGTGCATATCACAGCCATCAACACAGCAGATGTGACACTCTATAGATATGTTGGATGTACTGCATATATAGCGTTCTTGTTGAGGCTGTTTCTTAAAAGTAGGTTATTGTAAAGCTTGATTCAACAGCCATTTTTCAATTGTAATAAATATAAAGCAAATATAAATTAAGTTGTATAGTGCAAGCATGCATATCGGTACTTCAGAGATTTCTAGAAGCTTGGAATTCACCAACAACATTTTGCTGTTGATTTTCAACATCAGAAAGGGCTAAAAAAAAAAAAAAAAAAAAAAAAAAGAAAGGTGTCCTTCAACTATTACAGCTGTTCACATAGGAAGAATTAGCAGCTTCCCTGGCATCCTGTGGTCTTTTCATCTGTCTAGGCTTAACTAATGACTTTGGTTCTTTTGTGCTAACTGAAAACTGAAATATCCAAGAAACTACACACTTTAGAGACATACAAGTCTCATCTATGCAGTATTTGGCTAGTGAGAATCAAAATTTGATGCATCATTGTGGCAGTCCCATTCAACGGTGCTTACCTTTACAGCTGTCTTGCTTAGAAACAAAATATGTAGGAAGATGCTTATTGAAAATATATGCTTGGTTCTCTTTGTGATGTGTTGCTTTTTCTTTTTTGAAGGATGCAGTGTCAAAGTATCAGGAAGTGACAAATAATCTGGAATTTGCTAAAGAACTGCAGAGGAGTTTTATGGCTCTGAGCCAAGATGTAAGTAAAGAGCAAATGGTCCAATATGGGCTAGCAGCTACAATAGCAGCACTTAAGCACCAAACTGTCTTTCACTAATGCTAGATAATGCTCAGTAGCCTCTGTTTACAGCAGATGAAATGCTCATGATGTCTTGTGTGTTTGACTGTTTTCTATTACTGTGTGCTAGTTTATATCAGGTTTTTTGAAATTTTTTCCTAAAAGATTTTTCTGAAGACTACATAAAGGTTTGGTAACAAAAACAGTATATTTTCTTTTGACAAAACATAACTCTTGAAACAGTTTGATTGTGAAACAGGACTGTCATACGGTATTGTGTAGCACCACTTACTGCTAGTAGTAACTTTTTTTTTTTTAAAGAAAGGAGGGATTTCACAGGCTTGCTTCTGGTTGGTAAGATGCTGAGGGTTTATATTTCTTTATATGACCACAGGATATCAAGTCTCAGCAACTGGATGTAGTACAGTCCTTTTTTCAAGATTCTTGCTGTCTTACATTTTACTATCAGTAAATTAAATGAAACTACAGTATGGGATGTGTTTCAAGATTTATGATTTTCATGAGTGTGTTAACTGAGTACTAGTAAAACAGGAATTCTTTTGCTTTGTTGTTTCACCAAGGATGTAAAAATAATGGTGTAATCAAAAATAAATTCTATAACTGCAATAGGCAATTCCAGATATATGAGCAGCTTTGCTTTGTTTTTTGTGCCGGGAGCTTCAAACAAAACAAGGCACTTTAGACCTCTGAGGTTACATTGCACAGAAGAATTAACTTGGGGGCAAGCTGAAAGCTTAACCCGTCCTACAGAATTGGAGAATTCTGAATGCAGTAATACTATAGAGTTAATGAGTTATGGAGAGAAGAGTAACAGTGGTGAAATTCATTGTGTAGTCAGTATTAGCACAGCGGACTGTTCTAACAAGTGTATTTAGTTTGTGAACAGACTATTTGGTAATTTCAAGGGCATCAGCATCCACACATTGTAAGCTGCTTTCTATATTTGATTCAGTTGTAAATTTATATGCCTCTAAGCCATTTCTTTGCTTGTCTTGCATTCGGGTTCCATGTATGTGTATGAAAAGTTAGTAACCGAGAACTTTTCTTCTGACAAGTTTGTTCTGAAATTTAATCTCCCTGGTCAGCTGATTTTTTGAAAGAAATTAGTGAATCCAGGACTAATAAATTGGTCCTCTGCTTTCAAACTTGCTTCAGCAGTTTTCGCTAATCGGAGTTAACTTTCATACAGCTGATCTGAGTATCAAGTGTTTTGTTTAAACAAACAAACAAAATCGGTGGTTTCAGAGAGAGAACATTACTATCACAAGTTACATGTGTTAAAAAGATTAAAATATTCTGTAGTTAAAAGTTAAGCGAGCTGTATTTTGGATGCTAGGTGCTTGGATTAAGAATAAGAACTTAAGAAACGACATGTGGGTTGAGACCTGTGGGACATTTAGTCCAGTGTTATGACAGCAGTGGTAGATGGTACTGGATAGAGTACAAGGCTGATCGCTATCACTCATCCGTTACCTTCCAGCATCCACAATCCTTTAATGGAGAATGTTAGTGGGCACATCCCTTCCTGTTCCCCTTAGTATCTATCTGTAGAGCTGTTGTCCATTAATTTGTTTAAGTCCTTTCTGAGCTTGCTGGAACTATCTTTCCAGACTTTGATGGCAAAAAATTCGGTAAGTTCCCTCCCATGGTACGCAAGAAACAGGAATCTTTATCTGTTTTAAGTTGATCTCCTAGTTTCAAAAAGTGTCTCCTACCATTGTGGGATATAGTGAATAACCACTCTGTTCCCTTAGCTGCTGGCATTTGTGATATTTTTTTAAACCCGGATCACCTTTACTCCTCCAAACTAAGGAGCCTGAGACTTTAGTCTTGCTCATATGGCAACTGTTCTGTCCCCTTGATCATTTGAGTTGCCCTTCTCTGTACCTTTTCTATTTCCTGTATGTCCTACCTGAGTTACAGAAACCAGAAGTCGTAAATAGCCAAGGTGTTTGCTTAAAAGGTGTTTTTTCTTTTTTTACACTTTTGCCACTTTTATCTAGATAAAAATTACTTAGGACTTTATAGAATAACTCACGAAGGAAGTAGATAATACCAAGCTGGGTTTGTTTCAGGTAATGCTTTCATCTCTGAAGCTTTGGACGCTGTCTATTACTACATTTGGTTTACTGAACTATTTGTCAGTCATGCAAAGAAATACAGGCTTCAAATAAGAATATGATCAAGATCCAATATATTTCAAAATCTGTGGCTGTGCCTCTAAAGTTTCTTACTTGCAGGCACCTGACTTTGCTTAAAAGATACTCTTCTTATATCACAAATCATTCTGCTCTAGTGTTATATCGATAATTTGCAGTTCAACAGCAACATCCATCTCTAGTTACCAATAAAAGGTATTTCAAGCCTAAATTTTTTCCTAAGTTCACCACAAGGCAAAGCAATTTAAAGTTCCTTTTTCATTTTGAGCAGATCCAGAAAACAATAAAAAAAACAGCTCGCAGGGAGCAATTGATGCGAGAAGAAGCTGAGCAGAAACGTTTAAAGACTGTACTAGAATTACAGTTTATTTTGGATAAGTTGGGTGATGATGAAGTACGCAACGACTTGAAACAAGGATCAAATGGAGTTCCGGTACTGACAGAAGAGGAGCTGACAACGCTGGATGAATTTTACAAGCTAGTTTACCCTGAACGGGACATGAACGTGAGGTAGACTTGCAGTAAAGTACTTTACTTTATAATTATCAATCTGTTAATGGTATTTTGTCCCATTATCATTTAAAGACTCAGTAAGAAATCCGTTATACTCTTCTTCTTATTTTTTTTGTTTGTTTGTTTTTAAGGTTGAATGAGCAGTATGAGCAAGCATCTGTTCACCTGTGGGACTTACTGGAGGGGAAGGAAAAACCTGTTTGTGGAACAACCTGTAAGTATCTTTTCTGTATTAAGAGATAGCATGCTTAATTTGTGCTAGAACTAAGATACAACGTTTGGCGTCAAAGAACTTTGACTACTTACTGTAAGCTTACTGTGCTGTGTATTTGTTACTGATGCAGCATTACTCAGTACTTACCTGAGTCTGTTTCTGCTGTTTCAGCAGTATTTTGCTGCTGTTGGTGCTTGGTAGCAATTCTTTGTTCTCTGGAAATCTGGCTCCCTCTATCTGGACAGGGAGCTTTGTCAGTAATAGGACCTAATGTGTAAACCGGCATGGCCTTATTTAGTGCGACATTCCACTCCCTTGTCATCTCCCTGCTTAAAAAAAGAAAGGGGGAGAGCATTCTCTCTTACCCTATTCTAAAAGTAGAATGAATGTTTTTGTCCTCTAAAAATTACAACTCTAGTTACTTTTCTGTATGCTGAACAATATGCTTTGAATATAAGTAGAACAGAATTGTGGGGGGCAAGGGGCTTAATATTTCTGTCGTAGGTATAACTTTCTGAAATCAAACAAGCTAATATTTATGAAATTGTAGAATGCTATCAGACTAAAATGTAAATAAAGACTAAATCATCATGTCTTACTGCAAATATGGGTTATCCTAAGGATACGCTTTGTACTGTGGGGATTTTTAAATCTCCTGGTTGGAAACAAATAAGGAAAGTTTTAGGGAAGATTATCCTTTTCTGTAGGTAAAATAGATAACAACTTTCTTGTTTTTTTTTTTTTTTTTAATTTATGTTTGTTAAAGTATAGTAATACTGAGATGTTGAAAGTTTTTTCTATTCTCTTCTTAGAAAGTGAAATGATAGATAACAGTTGTAATGCTAACTTACTTTACTGAGGAGTAACAAACAGAGGATTGTAACATACTGTGGCCTTAATGGTAATTTTTTTTATCCTGTTAAAATGAAATTTTTGGAGAGGTACCAGGTTAGTACCTTATAATTAATGTTTGTTTTACAAGGACTTAGGTTAGTCTCATGCGGTTGTGATGTTAGGTCACATTTTGTAGACTCATGTTACTGAGGAGGAGAAGAGAGGTACCATGTATTTTTGAAGAACTGGAGGGAAGGGAAGGTGTGGGAGTAGCTCTCAGGAGAGAGATGATATATGCTCCTTGGGGAGCCAGTCGTTCTGTTACTCGATGAAGTTGCACTGAGTATTGTGTCTGGATCTCGAGATGAGCTTTTAGTGATGCTGGCAGCCATTGCAGGTTTGCTTTGTCCTATAACTTTGGATTAATTTTACTGTGTATCTGTGCTCTTTTATGTGTATCTATTGACGCAAATAATAAGCATCATCACTTGCCAAATGTCAATTGTGAATGTTCATTTTCAATCTGTTTCGTTGGCCTAGACAGTCAGTAATACTGCCTTGCCAATGTGGGTGTACCGATTCATTTTGGATTAAGAAGCCACAGCGTTCATCTGAGGCGCTGAGTGCAAGCTTTTGCTTGTTTCACTTACAAAGCCTGTTCTGAACCACTTACCTTAGTGGGGGAAAAACCCCACGAAGGTGATACTTTTGTAAATTTGTTTATTCTGACACAGCTGATTTATAAGGATTTGATTTACTGTAAGCTTTTTTCTTTTTTCCTTCTTTTTAATGAAGGCATTATGTAGATTACAAAGAAATTCAGTTACAGTCAAAACTTTGGGTTCTTAAACTTTCCAAACTCAAAAATGGGCAATCAGAGGTTTTTTGAAATAGCAGTAATAAAAGTATGGCGATTAAATTGGTAAACTTTACCTCACTTTGAAGTGTTTCACAGATTTGCAGAAAAAAATACGTACTGTTAATGTTGTCCTTGCCCTTCAGATTTTTGTGATCTAAGGTTGCATTTTATGATATAATAATATAGGCACTAGTTCTAGAACAGTAGTGTCTGTGATTGGCTCGGGGCAGCAGCAGCTTACCAGCAAAAGAGTAATAAAACATGTGGGATCTTTGTGGGGAAAGAAAACGATAATCAGGATTGAGTGACTGTTAATCTGAAACTTATCTGTCTTGCCAGATAAAGCTCTAAAGGAGATTGTTGAACGTATTCTTCAAACAAGTTACTTCGATAGCACCCATAACCATCAGAATGGATTGTGCGAGGAAGAAGAGACAGCACCCACACCTGCAGTGGAAGATCCTGTAGTAGAAGCTGGTGAGAGTATGAAGATCTGTTGTGATTAATATGTTGTTCATAGTCTTGTGCTATCTTGTCTTTTGGTATTCTTTAGAATGATTAAACTATAAATGCAATTTCAAGTGCAAAAAACGCTTGTCTCTGAATACTTCAGATTCCTGTAGAGCTTCACATTACAATTTATAAACAAAATTTGGTTTGTCTATAGTATTTAAAATGATCAAAGATAAAAGTTCTGATTATTCTGATCGTGTGAAGCTTTTCTGCTTTGCAGTGGGTCCACCAGTTAATCCTTTGTTAGAAGGGAAGAGTTCTTTGTAGCATACTTGAAGAAACCTGAGAGTATGGTAACAAACTTAGTTTTCTGCTCATTTTTCCCCCTTTGGAGTTATGTAGTGGAGGAAATTGGAATTGGGGGAACTGAACGCAACTCTTCATAGCAGAAATAGAAAATGATTTCCCCCCCTGCCCCTTAAAACTTGGGGTAACTTTATTGCTTAATTTTCCGTTAATGTTCTGATGTCTTTATTTTCTGTATTTGGAGTTACAGTTCTTCTTTCTCTACCTTGTGATCTTAGTTTTGTTTCTGAGCCCAAGAGGTGCTTAATTCTTTGAGGCAGCAATATTGAGGCTCTAACTTAAGATCTAATCATAATTCTGCATTCCTCTTCTTCCCCGCCCCCTTCCAATTTTGAAGGTGTGTCAAGAGGCAACTCCTTCTTTACTGTATAGTAAGCTTCCAATGTTAGGTATTAACGTTACTCGAGTAATTGTACATCTGTTTATTCATATATCTAGTTGTACTCCTGTGTACTAATTATCCGTAATGCTACTTCTGATGTTTTTGGTAAAGCAAATAACTACTGCAAATGCATCACGTTTCTTCAGAACTCTACTTTTACTGGGGGAGGATATTTTTTATCCGATACCTTTATATCTTTTAGGTCTGTAACATGATTGTTTGCTGAAAATGGTGTATTTTTCTTACAGAACCTGATCCAGCAGAAGAATTTACTGAACCAACTGAAGTTGAATCAACTGAGGTATTACTCGCTGGAAAGATTGTCACTTTGTACAGTTTTAATGCCACGTACTTTTACTTTCATACCCTTTCTTATTTTTATTTTAGTATGTAAACAGACAATTCATGGCAGAGACTCAGTTCAGCAGTAGTGAGAAGGAACAGGTAGATGAGTGGACAGTTGAAACGGTTGAGGTAAGATCTGGTGTACTGCAGGTAAAATTGCAATCCCTGTTTCCACTGAATCACAACTCATGACAGGTTTTAGTGCTGTGCTCTCTCCCTCCCCCACCCCCCCAATCCCTCCTTATTTTATATACGTATATTTAAATAGTCTTGGACTTGACCACTCATTCTTCAATTATCTATTTAGCTCAGGAGTACCTCAAATAAGGACTGTGCAACCTGGCTAAGTTTGTAGAGAACATATATTGTACAACAGTGGCTTGCTTGAGCAAATGGGATTTAAAAGCTAGGAATGATGTTTTTGGAGGCTTAAGCCAAAAAAAAAAAATCAATAAACACGTTGCAATTGTAGGAATTAAATTGAGCTATGCAGTTGCAGACAGCATGGCATAGTTGTGCATTTGTGCAGTTCCGTGGAAAGACCACTGAAAATCTGTCTTTCAACTCATCTCTACACCAGACTGCATATACACATAATTCTCTCTTAAAATATACCTAAATGTGCTACTCATCTTTTTGCTTTTAAGAAATACTGTTCTTAAAATAAGTATTTAACTCATTACTACTTCGCAGTTGAGTGAGAGTGTTCACTTGTGATGTTTGTGGTACGTTGCTATTGGGATCTATTCCCGGTTTAGTTTGCAATGATAAGCCTATTATTCTGTTACACTAGAATGTGTGTTCGTCACACACACTGGAAGAAATAGGCACATGCAGTCATTCAGGTTTTTGATATGTTGGGTGCTTCAATTGTGTCTCTTAGCAACAGACGTGAATAGTGTCTTTCTGGTGCTAGAGCATGTTAGTCTGTGGTTTACCTTAGCCTTCTGCCTCAGCAAGTTCCAGGCGGTCAGTTTTTTTAGACTCTCTTCCCTTTAATTGTATGTGCTGTCTTCAGGCTCTTTAAGCATCGAAGCAAAGTAAGAATTCGTCGTCCCTTCAAAAGGTGAAGAAGAGAGGAGCTGTCTTGAGGCAATTATCCTTTCTGCCAGATTCTGTATTTGGTCTAGATAAAATTCATATTTTGTGATGTTGAAGGCCATTGAGAGAGTTAATAATACTTAGGATGAATGTGAGGCTTCCATAACTAACTGGACAACTTTGCCATATATGTAAACAGTTTTGGTGGTATAGTACTCTGTTCCTTTGCTAAAAGACTTAAATCACATTTCATAGTGATGATATTTTAAGGAATTTAAAAAAAAAACAAAAAATCAATAACAAAACTCCAATAAAACCAAGCTTTAAAGGGATGCATGTTTTGGAGGGTATACTTGAGCGATTACAATAAAATGGACACTTTAAGACTTGATTGGATTCTGTCTATTCTGAAACATACCTGAGTTTTATCTGTGTTTATACCAAGTTTCCTGAGTAGTCCAATTCTGTGTAGTCCTTAGTATAAGTAGTTTGGATGAGGACATGAGAGTACAATAAATGTTGTTATGCTTGAAGCCTGTTGTGTTTCTATCTTCTCTTAAAGTCTAAGATGACATGTTGCGCAGTTGAGAACAGGCACATTCTCCTGGAAATAATAAAAGGCAATAGCCTTATAAAAAGAAAAAGGCAATAGTATGGTAAAAGAATATAGATCGTAGTTTTGTGTCAGACTTAATTCTGAAGTTCATAATTTTCTGTACCTCATTACTCATCTGTTAAACCTGGGTTATGTGAGTGTTTTTTTTTATACAGAGTAATAAAAGCAGTAAGAGTACATACTTCAGTTCTTATTTCTGTCCCAATTTCTTGGGCTGTGTATAAATGAGCAATTTAGAAATACTTAGAGTTGAAAACTGCTTCTTCATAATTAAGAACTTTATTTTCTAATGGGTTTTCGCACAAGAAGGGGAAATTGAGAATAACTGTCTTTGGAAATGACTCTTGCTGTTCTTGCACCAAAATCCTGTTCCTCATGGGAATGAAACTGAGCTGTCTTTAGGGAAGATGGTGTTATTTACTCTATAAAGCTTTTCTGTGCATCAGCTCAAGATAGTTGTAGCTTTAGGATATTAAGAACTGTGAGTAACAATTGAGATGTTCTGGAAGATAAGTTTTCTGAAAGAGAACATTTATGCAGAAGATTTCTGTCACTGTCATGAAGAAGGCTATCTATCACATTAATTTTCTGCAGTAGCTATCAAGTAGATAAGATATGTTTGAGATTTCTATGGTATGTTGATAGTTTGAGAAGTGACAGTATCTCACATGATGCTTCTGTATGAGCCTTCCATGTATTTTAAACTAATGAATTTGCATGTGAATTCTCAAAGCATGTCTATCTTTGGATTAAAACAGTGTTTGAATTTTGATGGAAATGTCCTTTATTGGTCATAGTCCTGGATTTTTTTCTCCCCTCATCCCTTTCTAATGACTACCTCAGTGACTGAACCTGCTTCTGTGCACAGTCCTCTGTGTTGTGCAGAATTGGAAATTGTTCTGTGAATGCCAGAATACAAGTTCGTTCTGGAGAGTCTGTGGTCTTGTTAGGCTTCTGTTCTTACCTCTCCTCTTTTACCTCTTTTTGCTTGCCCCTCGCCTTCTGTACCCTGTCATTCTCCTCGAATCCCGTATGGGCAGCTCTGCCTACTGAGGTGGTAGGAATGCACTTTGAGTCAAGTACCGCTGGGAGATTCAGCCTTCCTAAAAATTTTGTGTTGTTGCTGTCACTCCAGATGAAGGGAGACGTTTTGATTGGGCAGTAAGTTGCTGGGTGCTTTTTTAATGATGATCCTTATATGTTAGTAATTTCTGTAGCTTTTTCATGAAGCGGATTGAGTTAAAAAGCTGGAAATAGAGCCTGTTTATTAGCAACTTAGTAAGCAAAAGTTTAACTTTTTTTTTGTTTATCCTCACATCATGATTAAATCCTGTCAAAGTACCTGGTAGGGATAGCAAGACTAAATGAATATGTCCTAAACAATTCATTTTAACATTAAAAAGAGGTTTGAAGAAGACAGGTGTAAAATATGAAGCATCATCTGAGGTTGATAATGTAGTATTTGTGGAAAAAGGATTGATTAAAATTTTGTCCCTGTTCATACTCTTGATTATTGAAGATACTGAATTGTTATGAATGACTCAGACTATGCTGAGTGATGAAAGTCAAATAATTAAGAACTTTGTACAGTAACTGTATAGGATGTCAGTAGCTGCTGGTTTTACCTGTGAAGTTTTATCTAGTCCTCTGGCCTGCTTTTTTTCTTTCCTCTTGTTTTAAAGCTTTGTGCTATGAGAGGGCACCGTATATGTGCTGTAAATAACTTACTTCAAAAAGAACTTTTTTTGCTTGTGGGACTTTCTTATTTATTTTGGTAACAGTCCATAATTTGCAGTTTGGGGACTGTGTAATACAGAAAAAGAGAGTCGGGTCATGCTTGTTTTCCCCCGTTGGTAGCCTTAGAGTATACTTCCATGGGAATTCTCAAAAGAGCTTCTCTTTAGACAGCTAATACATGTGAATGGAATTTTAAAGAGGAATGTAGGTATGGTTAGGGATTTGGTCAAGGGAGAAGCCATTTCAGACTGGCAGGCACTTGCAGGTGCTAAATGTCATGTGAGAGTAATGTTTGGATATCCAAGCAAGGAGTAGGCACTTAACTGTTAGAGGATACTTTGAGGATTCTTTGAGAAGCTTAAAAAAAAGAAAAAAAAATACAAGCTTTGAGGGTGGTTAAGAGTTCAGGTTTACAGACATGTAATCATTTGTCATGACTGCTCTACTGCATCTGTCTTCTGCAGTTCTGATAAGAAACTGGATGTTTTATGTAAATTTAATTATTTTGAACTTTCAAGTGCATGTATGCTAGATGTTGTCCTGTATAACTGTAAGTTTAAGGCTTGCCTGTTTATGTGGAAGATTATTAACAAATAATAGACTTAGAGTATTCAGGATGCTTTCTGGCAATAGAGAAACTGTAGACAAGTTATTGACAGTGATGCTGTTTATAAAAGGCAAGTGGCATGAATGCAAAATGAAAATGGCATTTCTGCATTATGGAAGTTGCCTAAAGAGCAAAAGAGAAATTTAAAAATGCTACCTCTGCACCTCAGCTACGCTTGTAACTGTCTGTGTTTTCAAACAACTTGATGCCATATGTTCTCAGATGTTTCTGTTCAGCTTTCCTTGTTACTCTGCTATCTTTGATTATATGTGAAAGCTTTCCACTATTTCTTACTTTCTAGGCCAGTACTGGAGTATGTCTAGTTAATCCTGTCTGCCCTTCTACATACGATGAAGTTCTTACCTTCTTTCAGTCTTTCTGAGCTTCCATGCCCACTATGAATTGTACCTCTGTTTCTGGCCTCTTTATTCATTTATTTACTTTTCCTCGCCCCACCCTCATGCACCCTCCTGGTTTTTTTGTAATCTTTCCCCCAAGAGCACTGCCTGCTTTCTGAGACCAGAAATCAGTGTAGGTGGGATAACACTTAAGAACTCAGGTCAGATGTGTCTAAGGAGGCTTAAAACTTTTGAAGTCTTAAGAAAGACCCACAAGTTCTGACTGGGCTTACACTTTATGAAAATGTTACAAAAAAGGGCTTATTCTCCATGTGTGCACCTTCCTGAAACTTGATTTTTCCCAAGTTCTTTGAATTTGCAAATGTAGATAATGCAAGACAAATTGTTGTCTCTAATCCTGCTTTTAAAAAATACTCTAATGTTGAAATGAAAAAAAAATTAGTTAGTGCTGTTTCTAATGAAGAATAGTTAGACTAGTAGGAAAGTGAATAACGTGTTGAATAAATACAGCCTAAACTTTCTAATCCTGTGGAATATCCGGATCAATAGCTGGGCATGTTGATGTAACTGTAGGAGGTTATAGTATTCTTCTTCAGGAATACTACTGTAATTACATACTTAATGAATTGGACAACTTCCATAAATTACAAAAACAACTGAGTCATTTTATTTCTGTTCTGTGCAGTGTTCTGTGAAACTCGAGCTGAAGTTTTAGTCAATTGCTTGTTTCTTACTAGGTTGTAAATTCACTCCAGCAACAGACACAAGCTACGTCTCCTCCAGTTCCTGAACCTCACACGCTCACGACTGTGGCTCAGGCAGACCCTCTCGTTAGAAGACAGCGAGTACAGGACCTTATGGCACAGATGCAGGGCCCATATAACTTCATGCAGGTATGATGAACTCACTGTGGTACTATCAAGATGGAAGCAACAAACAAAATAGCACTTTCTGGCTGTTAGTCATAATTTAAAGAGTCTGCTGCATTTTATTTAAAAAAAAAAAATAGAATGATCTTGAAAACCTTATAGTGCTGTACAGCCAAGATCTTATCCAAAGCCCCAAACCCATGCTGCTGTGAAAGTGCAATTAGAACGTTACTGAACTTTAGTTTTTGGTCATAGTCAGTGTACAGAAAAGGCAGGAAATTGTGTACTAGTGGATGCTGTAGCATATCCCACTTACTGAGCCCAACTATAAAATGCCCCTTTCTTTAAGCTAGTTCTAAATTTTGTGTTATAAAAGCCTTCTAGAAAACAAGAATAGACCCATTCTGGATTGCTTGTCAAAGGTTCTCAAAACAAAAGGGTTTCCTGAAGTTTCTAGCAGCTTTACATCTGAAGTTAGAAGAACTAGAGATGCATTGGGAATTAACTGGACAAATCAGAAAAAACTTCTCTTCCTCCTCCACAAAATAGAGTAAACAAAGAAGTTAGTAAGAAGTGGGACATATGCTTATTACATTCCTTTTTTTTTCCCTGCTAATATGTTGAGTATAGTTGCTTCTTAACTGCAAAGTGAAAATGCTAGTTTAGAATGAAGAATAAAGAACAGATCACCTGCTATTCTGTCTGACCCTTAAAACCTTCCTCTAGTTTATTTTTGTCAGATAAAAATAATTTGTATTTGTGGACTGAATTTTCGCTGTGATAAATATATTTGGGATTTTAATATCTTGATTTAAAATCTTTAGTAAAACCAGCAATTGCTTAATTTTGCACTTTCTTTACTGTGACCTGATCACTTCTATAGGTTGAACATCAATATTTTTAGAATGCAATAAATTGGGTTTTATCTAATGTTTCAGGATTCTATGCTGGAGTTTGAGAACCAAGCACTTGATCCTGCCATTGTATCTGCACAGCCCATGAATCCAGCACAGAATTTGGACATGCCACAGATGGTTTGCCCTCCAGGTCTGTAGTGGTAAATCCTAAGAGAGAATATTGGGGAAGCCTGCAAATCATTTATTAGAAATGCTTCAATTACTGTTATATAGTAAATGAATCATCACAACTGATAATACAGTAATGTTAAAGTGCATTTTTCAGGAAATGCAGTTGTACTTTTGAGGCATACTGTTTATAGACCTGTGATTCTCAGTTGCTTCTAGGTTTTCCTTAGAAGTGTGGAACCATAGAAACTTTTTTAAATCGGTAAAATATATCTTTTCATAAACTTGTTCTCTGAAATAGCTGGATTATGTTGGACAATTTAGAAAGAAAAATATTTTTTATGGAACAGATACCTGCTACTTTGTATATAACCTTTCGATGCTAAAGGGGCTAATCATTTTTATGATGATGAGTTCATGATGATGATGATGAGTATCAAATAACTTTATTACATAAGATGGTAATGCTATTCTGTAAAAGGTTTAATTGTACTGCATAATAAGTAAAATTACTTCACTTTAGTTCATGCGGAGTCAAGACTTGCCCAGCCCAGTCAAGTTCCTGTGCAACCAGAAGCTACACAGGTAACATGTTTAATAAATTGTATTTTGGATTCTTAATTGACTTTAGTCTTACTTAATATTTTAATAGGATTTGGTTCCTAAGTTTCTGATAAACTTGAAGGAAAAGCTGAGGTTCTAATTTTGGGAAACTCTTTTTCTTCAGTATCTCTTCAGCATTGTCATTGCATAGCATGAAACTTGTATTTAGTAATGCTTATAAAACAGTGCAAATTTTCTGTAATGGAGTCTTATCACACATTGCGCCTTTTGGAAAACTCTGAGGTTCAGTGCTGAAGTATGAGTTTATAGAGGAAACTGCATTTAGAGTTAAAGGCTTCTTAAACCTGAGGGGACAAGCACTGGAGCAGTTCCAGTTTGTTCTGCCCACTCTAAGGGGCCAGTGTACTTCCTGGGCTTCAGTCTTTAAATTCAGTGCGTTTATGTGATTTTTCTTAGGTCTTTTTGTAAAATCCTGTGTAGCTGAGCGTTAGGCTCCCATCACTTAAGACGTGTATCTCATGTGACACTGGTGAATTTTAAAGATTTTTTTAATTTAAGATTTCCCTGTCTATTCTATTCAAGATGGACTAAGAATTTGACGTAAGTCAATATTTGCCTAGTAGTTTTCCTTTTCATGCTAAGCTATATGAAGCAATATTTTAGTTTACATGGAAACAAGTTATCCTTTATTTGCTTACTTGTAAGTGACAGAAAGGCCAAGAACAAAATTACTTACTTAAAGGTCAGTGTGTATCTACTGGGCTGTTTCAAGCAAGTGTGGGAACACAGATTTGATAGATTAACTATTTAGTTGCTGTTGTCTTAGACTTGTTCTATTAAGAATTAATCCCAGTTGCTTGCTTGGATTATGCTTTAATAATGGGGTTGTAAAGCTCTCATTCTGAGTTAGAATGCTGTTTTCAGTTGAGCTTTACTGCGATTCCTGTTTAAGTAGAATCTCTTAAACTCACTGTTGCAATGTATAAATGATGTATTATCGTTTCTGTTAAGATGGTGTCTGTTTCTTACTGAATTTTCTGGTGATTAAAGAGCTTCATGATTTTGCATTATGCACTAATGGCATATCTGAAGGACTCTGCTGATCTCAAATAATGAATCTTGATCTCTGTAGATGTAGATAACAGGGAGAAATCTGAGTTAATTGTATGTCTTAGAGTAATGTTAGTGTAAATTGCTTTCTGTATCTTGCCCAGATAAGCTCTGCAAGTTCTAAGTCACTCATTTCATAGCAACAGGAATGCGGTGGTTTTTCCTGAGTGTGCACGTTTTTTCCTCTGTATGTGTGCCTGCTGTATTTTTCCAGTATTGTTGGTTTGTAGATGTAGAATAACTTTTATGTCAGATTTTTCTCCTTGTGAGCTTTTATTTTATAGTGTTAAATGATGCCTGTGACTGACCCTAATGTATTCTTTACCTTATTTTCCCTTGCCTCAACCAGGGCTGCCAATAATTCTCTTAGAAGTCTTGCAAACAGTAGTTAAACTATCTCTGGTTTTCCTTTTGAATGTTCAAAGAGGTGATTTGAGCATACCCATCACTGATGACCAGTTTCCTCTGAAAGTCTCCAACAGCCTTAAATGCAAAGTCCTCTGCTTTGTTGGCTAAAGTTCTCCCTCCCTGGATGCTGTGTAGGGGAGTTTTGGTGGTGGGTGTGGTGGTGGGGTTGGTTGGTTGTTTACAGCTTTTTGTTATGGCAGTTTTTGGTTGTATAACTAAATGAGGAGGCTTATCTTCAGTTAAAGCAAATACACGTTCACCTGATTCAGAAATACCTATAGAATAATATTTGACTTGGGCAATATAGATGTCAGAATATATGAAATGAAGAAGCTGAGGAGTATGAACTTCTACTTGTTGAAGAAGTACATAATTTTTAATGGTTATTAGTAAAGAGTTGCTGGAGTATGTATTTTTACTGGAGAGTATCATTCATTCTGAAGTTTTCTGATACTGTCTGTAAAGCTGTGTGAGCGGCAGCTGACTTTTTGTGGGTTGGGGGGGTTTATTTTGTCAGGTTCCCTTGGTCTCCTCTACAAGTGAGGGATATACAGCCTCCCAACCCATGTATCAGCCTTCTCACACAACAGAGCAACGGCCACAGAAAGAATCAATTGACCAGATTCAGGCAAGTCAGATTTCACGGGGTGGGGAGGATTCTGCTTGCAGGTATGATTTAATGTTAGTATATGTTTCTTTTGAAAACAAAGCTTCATAGTTTTTAGCTGTCTGTTAGTCGAGCCACTTCCATTCCATTAAGTTCAAAATTTGGAGCCTGTCTGTTACCTTCATAGTAGGATTTTTAGTTTACTAAATTGTCTACTAGATTATCTTAACTGCTTAGTTAGAAGTAATGTGCCAATGTTAGCATGTGAGATCCATGTTGCTAGTTTAGGCAACGTGATTTATTGTTGACATTGGCTAGGAGTTGTTAGTTCAGAAACTCTTTCATTTCCCCCTTCAGTTTTTTCTAGTTGTATTTCAAGATAATGAGGGAGAAGACTACTAGGTTTTTCCTCTCCCATTATGCTGTTGTCAGTGAGACTTTAGCTGAAGTAGAAAATGTTCATTTGTTGAGGTGATTTGAGGCCTTGTCTCTAACTTTTTTTTAATCAAGTGAAATTTTGGTGCTAAGTTTTCAGTACTATTCAAAAGCTGCTAAAATGCTGTTTGTTTTTAATTATTAGGCTTCGATGTCACTGAATGCAGACCAGACCCCATCATCATCATCACTTCCCACTGCAACCCAGCCCCAAGTGTTCCAGGCTGGATCTAGCAAACCTTTGCATAGCAGCGGAATCAATGTTAATGCAGCTCCATTCCAATCCATGCAAACAGTAAGTAGTAAATACTTAACATTGAATCCATTTATTTTGGTCATCATTCTTTTTGTTGCTGTTACAACACTTGAATCAGTCACATAATTATACAAAATACTCTTTGTTTATTTGCATTTGTCTTGCATATTTGTTTACATTATGCAATGAGGAATTGTAAAGATGGAGTGGACCAGACAGCTCCTTTTCTAATCTTATAGGTATTCAATATGAATGCACCTGTTCCTCCTGTCAATGAGCCAGAAACCCTTAAGCAACAAAATCAATACCAGGCCAGTTACAACCAGAGTTTCTCCAGTCAGCCTCACCAAGTAGAACAATCAGATCTTCAGCAAGAACAGCTCCAGACCGGTAAGTTTATTTTAGACAAAACTGAAATTAAGGTAATTTCAGTAGAGCAGATAATCAAGGCTGTGAAGTTCTAGAAGATGAAGCAAAGCATGTCACACATCCTCAAATGTTCCTACTCTTGCCAGATTTTCCTTCTGGACGTTGCTAGTTTTTGTTGCTTCATTTTGCAGCCCATTATTCTGTCTTGCTTTGAATATCCAGCAGAGGGTGAAATTTAGTATGCATCTCTACAGCTGCCTAGAAAATTTTGGCACTTGATTCAATTACATATGGCTGGGTTGTTGTTTGGTTTTGGGATGGGCATTTAGTTTTTTTGTTTGCTTTGTTTTATTTTTAATTCATGACCAGGGTTAAAGATTATTCTAAAGATGAAAGCAGTATAATGGAGTATTTGCTTATGTTAAGTTTGGATGATTCTTAAATTTGCTTAAAAATGGTTGGTTGGACTATTTAAGATGACAGATTTTGAAAGGGAAGTAAGATAGAATTGTGATTCAAATACGGACTTCCATGCATGAAGGGTTTGAGATACATACCTTGAAGATGATTTAAGGCTCGTGAAGATCTGGAACCTTTTACTAAAATCAGACTTAAGATCCATTATTTGAGCACAACAGGCAAAATGCTTTCCAAATTAGCAATTTGGAGGGGGAAAAAAGTAAAATAAATTCTATATACAAATCTATTCTTCCTCCAAGTTTCCCTTAACTTCCCACTCAGATAAAATTTGCAGCTGCGGAGAGGGATTTCATGTGAAGGATACAGGACAGAGGTGAGGAATGTAGTGCTAAACAGCTGCTAAAGGTGGAGTAAGGGAAAAGAGCTTAATTTTGTTCTCCATAACTGTTTAGGGTCTAGAATGTTGGCCTTTCTTGCAAGGTGGGGTCCTGGGGCAGGTTGATAAGAAGAGGGAGAACCAGTTTTCTATTGTTTGGCTATACTTCTTATCAACAATATAAAGTGCCAGGCAGAAAGATGGTCTGAATGGTAGGTGAATGGGAATCAGTACAGTCTGATTGGGAATGGTAGTGGTGAAGGTGGGCCATGCAGTATTAAATGCCTACATTTCTGTTGCAGCTAAGTAAATTTAACTGTTGATAAGCAGACCATGCAGTGGCCTTAAAACAAAGCTTGCATATGCTAAAAACTATAAAAGATAACCATTTTTTCCATTCCACTGTAAGAACAGACAGGAATTTGGGAAGAAAGGAGCTGTACACAAGTTCAGCAGCACTATGTGTCTCAATGAAGTTGAACTAAGTTGTGCTCCCTGTTGGTTGATGGAGGAGAAATCGTATTTTCCTGTGTGTGAAATGGGAGAGGGGAGCTTATCATTTACGTATTTTCTTTGAGAAATGCTTTAGCGTCTGGTAACAGGCTAAATTTTCAACTATTTCAGTTTTACCTAAAGAATTCCATCTACTGTTACACTTACTGGGCCTATGACCCTCAGATCGCTTTTGTAGTCCTGACGTTTGTGAAAGTTCCTATGATGTAAAGATGCTCTGATATTCCTTATTTCAAGGATGCGTTCTGTTTTTATACTGTATCCCTGAAGCTCTCCAGCCTGCCTATACCTTCTGATTTACACATTGGGAAGGAAGAGTCTCCACCCAGCCTGTACAGTTAAAACTGTGCTATATTAAGATGTTCTCCTCAATCTTGCCTCTAGTCAACAGTTAGGCCTAGCACAGTGAATTTAGTTGAAGTGAATGCAAATACTTAGTAGCCGTCTGTCAGTTCAGAGGGGAGAGAGATACAGAAGTTGGTGTAAGTTAGTCTAGTCATAGTTTTTTCAAAGTTTTGTGTTGCTGATTTTTTAAAAGGTATGAAATAGCACAGGAAAAGTATAACTTTGCTTTAGGAATACTTGTTACTGAGCTAAGATAAGAGACTTCTTGACGCTGAATTAAATCAGCACTCTAGTATTTCTGGATTATTTTCATGTTGTGGAACATCTGACTAGTAAATTTGATGCATAATTCTACAGATTATTTTTCTTTGAATGAGTAAGCATTTATAGATGTGTTTGGTGATACTTCAAGGCTTCGAAAATTGAATTAGAGGAGAGCATATGTGAGAATATTAAATAAAAACTCAGACTTTTATAGTGCAGATTTTTATTTATTTATTTATTTTTTACACCCTTCCGTTACAGTGGTTGGTACTTACCACGGTTCCCCGGACCAGACCCATCAAGTGGCGGGTAACCACCAGCAACCTCCCCAGCAGAATACTGGATTTCCACGTAACAGTCAGCCTTACTATAACAGTCGGGGAGTGTCTCGTGGTGGATCACGTGGGGCTCGAGGCTTAATGAACGGTTACAGGGGACCGGCAAATGGGTTTAGAGGTAAGAATGTCTGATAAATTTTTTTTGTCTGACTTTTACTTGTTTCTTTCTGGAAAGCCAGTATCAAGATAGCAAGTGTTAAACCGACCAACTTTCATTTTTATACTGTAGTAGCGTGTCTGAAAGCTATTTAAACTTGTGATGATAGAAATTCCGTTTGCTCTAGCCTTAGCAGTTTAAACGTTAATTGTTTGGTTAGATTGCCTCCCTAAATGAGCATTTTTTCCCCTGTTGCATGGTGAAGGCTTGGTGTTAGGTTAATTAGGTATCTAGATGCTACTGAGGGTATAAATAAATAAGGAAATATGCAACAGAATGTTTCACAACTGTGAAGTGATTAATTCAGATGCAAGTTGATGTTTCAAGAGTTTATTTTAATTTCCAGTTATAAGTAGTATATTTACAATGTATTTCATATGTATGAGTTGCATATTTCGTTGTATTGAGAGTGGGCTGAATAATGTACAAATATGAGAACAAAAAAGTTATTTCTGGAACTTAACAGGGGCAGAGGAATGATATTGTAGTTCTGCATAAATAAAAGGAACTTTAATGATTCTGGAAGTTATTTTATGTGGCTTTCAATGTTACAGAAATGGCCAGGTTGTGTATGTTAGATTGGGAAAGATGAACTTTTTTCTAGTCAAGTATTCTGGGCTTAGACTAATAAATTCACCACTCTCTTGTTCTCTTATCCTGTTCTATTCCTCTAATTTTTGGAGATTGGAGGAAAAACCTGTGTAATAAAAAACAGAATTTGTTGTGTTAAGGAATGCAAAAAAGTGCCTTGCAGGTCCCAGCTGTTATACTTAGATCCAGGATCCCAGTATTATGTTTAGTTCTGGATTGAATGTGGTTTAAATCAAACCTCAAATTATTAGAGAAACATATCAAATTTTTTCTCCTCCCAATTTTATTAGGTCTTCCTTCTTGTTTTGCATGTTAGTATTAGCACTGTTGCAAATATTTGCTATGAAAGGTTCCTTCCTTAGGTTTAGGTAAAAAGTCCATTGTAGCCTTTCTTTATACGATAGTATAACTTAACAGGTTGTCATTTCCAAGTGGAAGATTTATATCTTGTTCCTTAGGAGGATATGATGGCTACCGTCCTTCATTTTCCAACACTCCAAATAGTGGTTACACGCAGCCCCAATTTAATGCTCCTCGGGATTACTCCAACTACCAGCGGGTAAGATACTATTAAGTTGTGACAGTCTGGAAATAGAATAAAAGAGTAGACGTCAACAGAAGCACTTGTACAGATCAGTTAATGAAAACTTTTACCTGGACTTTTTTTTATTGTTAATGAAGACATTTTCAGATACTGAATGGAAGAAACAGATTTATAAATGGCTGGTTATCATTGAGACACCTGTTCTGTTTGACTGATTTGTCTCTGTAGGAACTATTCTAGCAACTAAAGCAAAGTCAAGTGTATTATAAAAAGTGCTCTCTTAAATTATTTTCACAGCTTTGTGAGAAAGAGGGAAACTTTAGGAAGAACTTAAAATCATTGAAATTAATTTATAAACTTGTTTGGGATTGCCTGTCTTCTACGATGCTGATCCTAATCTGAAATTTGCATAGAATTTCATTGTCTGTAGAAAATATGTTCAGTTTACTTAAAGCTCAGACTGACTATTGGGAAAATGCCTGTCTTTACATGTTCCTGAACAAGTATTTATAAACAGATGAGACAACAGATTTTGACCCTGCCATTAGAACGTTGCTTCATTTGTTGACTGGTGCTTTAAGAAATCCATCTGTTTATGTAGTTAGAAAAAAACATATCAGTAAATAGATCTGCTTACATTTATTATTCACATTAAACAAAATATCCTGTAATTGGAGAGCGAATTTGTCATTTTACATTTTATTATATCTACTAGATACTAACAGGAATACGATTTTTTTTTTCTCAGATTAATTTCAACTAATAAAATGCTGTATGTTGACATTAGAGGTTTCATCAGAGCTGATTGTTTTAAATTATTTTAGTTACAACTAGTAGCTTCCTGAAACATAACAAATTGCTCAGGTCTTATGCTGTAACTCTTTTTTTTTTTTTCATTTCTGTCTTTCAGGATGGCTATCAACAAAACTTCAAGCGTGGCTCTGGACAAAGTGGACCTCGGGGAGCTCCACGAGGTAACTCAAGAATCTCTGATCTCAAGAGTTGGCCCAGCTTTTAAGCAGGAGGTTGGACTGGATGACCTTCTGAGGTCCTTTCCAACTTGATTTATCCTATGAACTTCTGATGGAAGTTTAGTTGGCTGTTGAATGAGGAATTCTTTGAAAAGAAGTTACATTTAAAGTGTCACAATTAATTGCCTTTATAGCAGAAGTATTTAGTTGCTTTTTTATTGTTAAATGAAAGCGTCAGAGTGTTGGTGGGTTTTTTTTTGAGGTTTATCATGACTTAAGATCTGCTCACTAGGAGCATTGATAGTTTGCAGGTAAGATTTGCTTATAAAGCTGACATCTGACTTTAAGCTTTCAAAATTGTATGATTTACTCTGTTTCAGTGAAGACGTACTACCCGCATCTGTTGCGGAGGTCTCTTTCGATCTAAGGATACAAAACTTTCCTTCTTGGCTCATCTGTTCTTAGAGCCTATAGATTTGTTATTAATTTTAGCATGTGGAGGTATGTTCTCCTGTAGCTTCTTGTTAGTATTTGCCATTTGTTTGCCTGAGAAAAATAAAGCGACCATGCATGTGATGAAGCTGTAATTCAACTTTTAAATTTGAGCTTTCAACACTATTTCCACAGTTCTATTTTAGTAGATTTTTGGTAATGAGACTGTCTTCTGTCTCATACAGATAATTCCATGTGAATCTTTAGTTACCACCCCACAGCATAGTCAGGGAGGACAGCTTGAGGCTTTATGATACCCTTCAAAGAGTCCTGTCCTTGACAGTCTTGCTACTGAAGTCCTTGCACTGTATTCAATGCAGTGTTAGGCTGTGATGAAGCTATGAGCGTATTATAGAAAGAACCTCTATAATGGTAAGAGTCCTGAGGCTTATAGCCAGTGAAGTGCAGGTAAAAACCTAGTTAAAAGATGGTTTGACGTGAGAGGGATTCACCAGGTGACCTACTTTTCCCATATTCTAAGAATGCAATTAAGCTATAGGCAGTCTCTTAATGAAAGAAAACAAGATGAAAGCAAAATGGGGATTAGCTAGCTCAGTGTTTATATTTAAAATACACTAAATCAATCATTGCTTTGCATTATTGTAAAACCTTAATTATAGTCTTCTGTTGATATCTTCATGACTTGTAATAATTTCAAGTAAAAAAAAAAAATTACCAACTTTGCAGTCCTGGGGCAAAAATACTGGGAAAAAGCTGGAAAGTGTCAAGGCAGGTTACTTACTGTTGAGTTTTGATTTAAAAGGGCTTCTTTGAACGATGTATTAATAGCCTAGATATGCACTTGGGAATCCTTACCCAATTTAGATCAGAGCTTTTAGGAATTGTTTTTAAAAAAAACCTGACTTGATGCCGCCTTTATCTTTTTTTTTTTTTTTTCTAGGTCGTGGTGGGCCGCCAAGACCAAACAGAGGGATGCCTCAAATGAATGCTCAGCAAGTGAATTAAACAAGTTCACAGGATTACATTAAATGCCAAAAACACACTGGCCAGTGTACTATACATGTTACCAGAAGAGTTATTATCTATTTGTTCTCCCTTACAGGAAGTTTGTTGTAAAGGGACTATTTTCATTACCCATAATGACAGGACTACAGTTGCCAGCTTCATATTACCTGGATATGGAAAGAAACGAAATGACGTTTACTCTGCATGTTCTCTCCTAAGCATCATCTTGAGCCTTGCACATGAGATTCAGATTCCTCACCCTTGCTAAGAGTAAAGCAAAAAAAGGCAATTTTCAGGGTGATCCAATCTCCATGGTTAACTGAAGTGGCAGGAAAAGCAAAGACTCACTTCTGACATTTAAAAATGATGCAACAATTTTGGATAAAATCTACAAATTCCTTAAGATTTACTTTGGTGGCAGTTGACAGAATTTAATGTTCCCGTGAAGGACAGAAAAAGTGAAGTGTGGCTTGGTAGAGCAACTGCATTTCGGCTTTTTCTTGTTAAATTAAAGCACTGAACAGTGAAAGATGTGTAGTGGTGCATATATCCCTAAATAGACAAATAGGCTTATAGCTGGGTTTTGATAACCAAGAATCTCCTTTAGCTACAGCAATCCCCGTGACCAGGGCCCTGTGTACTGTGGCAAAGGATATAAAATCGCTTGCATAACTGCTCATGTAATTGTATAAATTTAAAAACGACATGAAAAACAACAAATCTTTGATTTGGCACTTCAACAAAATTTTGCAACAAATGTGAGCTATAATCTGGATGGCCACTGTATATTTGATGTGAAGTATTTAGATATCTCTTTGGAACACATTTAAGTTTCTTTGATAGCAATGACTTTTGTAAGGATTGGTACTCTCTATCATTCCTTATGACTTGCACATTGTCTGTCACTAATACTTGACCTTGCTATATTATCACCTGAATAACTGATGCCGGTACTGATGAAAATCTCTAATGGATAATCGTAACACTTTTGGTCACATGTCCTCTTGTCTTTCCTGCAGCCTTGAAGGTTTTAAGAAATCTCAAAATGCCCGCTGCTGCTGCCCTTTTAATTGCTATCTTTTGAAAAGCACCAGTATGTGTTTGAATTGATTTCCCCTTTTAAGGGAAATGACAGCCAGCAGTTACAGTTCTAATGGTATAAGCAAGACAAATAAAACATGTTTATAAAAATTGTATCCTGGAACACTGGTTTTCAACGACTGAAACAAATTTAATGTAATGCGTGAAACTCAAGGTTTTTTTTCCTGATAGAATAGACATAAACCCTCTTACTGCTTTTCTAACTTTATTCTAATAGCTGTGACTTGTTCTGGGAAACTTTTTTTTTATGGACACTTTCCTTTTCATCAAGGCAGCAATGTATAGAAGAATTAGCATAAGGCTAGGAGCTGGAAAATACCAAGTCTTATTAGAGTTTTACTGCATACTTGTCATATAATCTTTGGAAAATCACTTGTGCCTACCTTTTGCGCACATGCACTCTCTCTGCAGTGGGGAGAATATGTTGATAGCTGCCTCCATAGAGGTGTTAGTTGTTCTTTTGCATTCTGTAGCACATGCAAGTGCTATATGTTAAGTATTGCTCATCAAAGAATTCCTACCTGTGGAAAGGTCACATTAAGGAACAGCTACATGTTGTTTAAATGTTATATACAAACTTGAAGGTTGTTTTCATGCAGAAAGTCATTTCTACTTTGTATCACAACTGAACTTTCAGAACTTTTAGGCAGATTTTTTGACTTCATTGTGAAATAATCTGAAACTCCATATAGATAAGTGGTAATTACGTTTTGACGTTATGTGTGTGAAGAGCACAAATGAGAAATCTGTGTTTACTGAGAAAAGTCATAAGCTTATGAAGACAATATTACACACCAGACATCTTGAAACGATGCTAATGGCTAGGAGGAGCAGTTTTAGTCAAGGCCTAGAAACATTCCTTACCAGTGTAATGTTAGAAACTGCAATCCAGTGAGAAGTTTCAGTTCTGTGTCTTTTTTAGGAAGCTATTACTGAGATAATAGTCCCAACTGTGGATTTTTTTTTTTAAACTGGAAATATAAAAAGACAAACCTCTTAGTGTTGAACTGATACAGAAAAACAGTGACTTATTTTTTTGCATCAGCTTACTTTTAAATGGTTGGTAGAACACAAGCTATTCAGCTTTTTCCGTTGCATATGAAATGCTTCTTCAATAGCTCATTATAGTTTCACAGTAAACTTGCAGCATACTGAATTAAAGACGTCTGAATGGATGAGAACATTCCCCTTTAGGGTTTGGGTTGTTTTTAAACATAACTTAAATGTATTAATAAAACGTGGGTAGTCGTGGGGCCTCTAATTTGAGGTGTAAGCTTTTCATGTATGAAAATGGTCTTGAGTGTAGCTGTTCTACTGTATGCTGATAGAGGGAGATGTGTTATAATAACAACCATAAAACAAGTAATTGGGACATAGTTAATTCGGGAATCTGCCCAAACTCCTTTGCTCTCAATAAATGCAGCTAATAGTGTACTGAGATACTGCCTTGAATCACAGTATAGCACATAGATCCACTATCTGGTTTTCAGGCCTATTTAGGGGATCTGCGTGTCAGCCTAATGGTTAATTGGACCTATCCATAGTCTTTTCTGCTATACTTTCCCCCACTGCAGTGCAGGTGCAGAACTGCGCATTTTAAAGAATTATATTTAGATAGAAAATGGTGAAGAACTCTTTGGTATCCACCCTCCCTAACTTAGCTCTAGATCTGAGTTGCATCCAGATTGCAAGCACTTCTACATACCTTTCCTTCTAAAAGACCTTGTTTTGAACAATGACCATAACAAGAAGTGATCATACTGAGGCAAAATAGCGGCAGTTCTGGGCTCGTTCTGCTGTAGAGTCTTTTCTGGATGCCAGGACATGAACTGCTTTTAGTCTAGTGAGCTGCAGCTTTAGGGTTAGTCAAGCCTGATGCCTGTGGTTGGAAAAGAGAGAGTGAGCTTAACAAAGCACTATTCATAAGCCTGTATGTAGACACATCACTTGCGCACCTTATCTTTGGTGTTTTTATTTGATTCTTCTGTGAGTCAGTCTCCTAGGAATGTAACAGACCAGTTATGACTGGCTTCTGCATATACAACTACGATGAGGAGATAGTGTCGGGGTTTTTTTGTGTGTGTGTTTTTTTGTTTTTTTGTTTTTTTTTTTTCTGGAGCTTATTTGTCTGATATTGCTAGGCTGTGATAACATGGTAGTATGTGTTTGAGAACCAACTTTCAGCTTCAGTGTCTTATTTCCTTTTGTCTGTAATACAATAATACTTGAGTAAATCAGTCAGAAATGGCTCTAGAGTATCCAGATGTTTCTGTTTAATGTTACTATGTCTGGGAAACTCAGATCCTTCCTAGGTATCCCTCAACTTTTCATATTTAATTCAAGAATCATAAATTTCTGTCTCACACCTAATGTCTGTTTTGTCCTATGTTTTACTTGGATGTTCTCCTTGTATACTGGCTCTGTAAAGAATTGTTCACCAGTACAACTTTCAGATTTCACTATAGAGAGTTTTAGACTTATCCTCTGTTTTCTTTCCAAGAAACTGCCTTGTGTACAGCAATCTCTAAAATACTGTATCATCCAGACTAGCTGTGAGAGGGATCTTGACTTCTTGTTAGCCAGTTATGTATTCTGCTGGTACTTTCTAACTTTCAGAGAGCTTCATGACCTTAAGAACTTATCTTCTAGGAATGTCCTATCTACCATATTTGCTAGATAGGCAGATATAATCCAGATGACTGATTTATAGGTCACCTTCATCCATGTTGTCTTTGGAGAATGGGTATGAGGTCAAGCTTTCCTCTTTCCTCCAAATGACATTTGGAGAGGGAAAGGTATTGAAATAGTTTAACCCTAGATGAATACTGAGACGATAAATGATACTGAGAAGGCAGCAATTTCATATGATTAGTTAAGCAAGCAGGGCAAAACCTCTGGAATTCAGCAGAATAAGATACAAAACCAATTGGTCAGAAAAATCTTGGTCTTCCTATTCTTTATTCAAAGTCCTGGCACTGAGCTAGGTAATTGAGTCTTCTTACCTCTTTGTAAGAATGGTTACGAGTAGTCATCTGAGATGCAGATGTTTGGGGTCAATATAATGGACAGAGTTGTGCTGTATTCAGTTTTCTGCCATCCTGTGTCCTATAGATAGAGAGGGTCATTAGCCAGCCCCATTAATGAGGCTATTAAAATTACATCTTAGAAAATACTGTACTGCACTGTACCCTTTTGCTCATGAAAAACTGTTCTTGAAGAAGGTGTATACGAAGTATCCGAACAGATACTTGAAGTTACAAATTTATAGATGGGGTCAGGTTGAGGTTAGCAGCTATATGAAGAAGACTGTGTTTTAGTCTTGCAAATCTATGCACCTGTTTTTACAGTATTCCCTCTGCATTGAATATAGGTGGGGCTATAGAGGTTTTTAATCACTTGAACTGTCACCCAGTAAGTTTTATGGATGGGGGTGGGTTGGTATTCTTTACCACTGATTGACCTAAAGATCAGTGCCTCGTGTAAAGAGCAACCAGGAAATGATACTGAACAAACTGTTCATAAGATTTTCCTTTTGAATTTATGAGGAAGTTAATGTCCTCCCCCCACCCCCTTTTTTTTTAACCTGGGATAAAATATAGGTATGATTTTCCTCTGGAACATCATTGGAAACTTATACATTGCAAGATTTTGTAGTTTCCTGTAACTGTTTTTTTCTGAATGACAAAATTTCTTTATAAACTCTGACTGTTCCATCACAGCAACAGTGCCTGAATGTTTGACCAGTCTCCTCATAATCTCAGATTTCTTGGATTCAGCTGTAGAATGAAATAAGCTTTGACATTAAACTGAGGAGTTTTCCCAAAGTTAATGTCAGATTGACACTCATGGCAGTCATGAATGAGGCTAATCATTTAAACTATGATTTTGTGCTTCTGTTTGGTCAAATTGTCTTTGCAGGAGTAGGGAGAGGGGGAAGGGCCTTCAAACTCTCCAGGTTGCAGATACTGCTTTTCTTTGCATTCAGATGTTTTTCATCCCAATCAATACATTTTCCAAGAGGAAAGCTTTCATGCTTTTGATAACCACTGCACCTGGCTGCTTAGGGATTGACATTACATTCAAGTCACCATTTACCATTAAAGGGAAAGAAGGCATCTGCAATGATAGCAAGGCTGTAGTGGACTCTTAAAGAAATTAATCTTTCTTCCTATATGTGAAAGAAAGCCCTGACCCTCATTTACTTCTATGAAAACTTAAAGCAGCATCTTGGATTTCTGTCTCTATTTCTACAAAATTTCAGGAACTGGGCATTGTTGAATTTTTGGTGTGCTGTGACATGAGTTCCATAAAAACAGGAATCTCTGAAGCTAATCCTCTAAATGGCTTATCTAAGGGAAGAGGTGCTATTAATTAACCACTTTTTTTCTTAGGCTTTTTGAGTATAATGAAATTTAAAATTTTTGTGGCTCTTTAGATCAGGCCTTAATGGAGAGAAGAAAAGCTGTTTTCCAAAATCCACATTCTAAACCAATTTGACCAGTGTTGAAGAGAACTGTACTGGGAAAACTTCCATCTAATTTGACAGTTGCGACTCTTGTTCTGAAATCAAATTTATCAGTGTTAGCTGTTGCTATATTATTATTCCATTAACTTTAAAAGTTAGGTTGTTATCCCCTGTCCTCCACCCTGTTTTTTCATGTTAATAAAATAATCGAATGGGTGTATTTACTTGGTTCCAACTATTTTGGCCGATTTCTCCTTTCCACAATATGTGCTTGAATACCCATTAGTGGATTAAGAGTACACCTGAAACTTTTTTTTTATATATATTAAGATAAATTTTACTGATTACTCATTACTCTTATTAAATGAAAATGTATTTCTTCTCTAAAGCTATTCAATTTTAGAATAAATTTTAGTAATGCGTCTACCATAAAACAAGTCTTCAGAATTACATTTTAGTTGTCAGGTTCAAATTTTCTGATGGCCTTAAACGTAGCTGTATATACGTCTTTGCAGTTTTCGACTCTCCGTTTAAAACAAATTGGTCCATGGCTTATGTAAACACTTGAAAAATAAATTATTTAAATGCTTTATGTCCTTCCCTTTTAAGCAAATACTTCATGCCTATACCTTAAAGAAACTGTCTTGCTACGCTTCTGTTGCATCGGTGGTTTTGTCTTAGTAACTGGGTTCATCTCCTTAAAAAGTATTGTTCTACAGTCATTTTTAATTCAATAATTTTATCATATTTTTGCTATATTTTAAAATTTATCCCCAAATACATCAAACTTTGCCAGTGAAATCAAACATTTTTCATATGATGTTACATGATTTTAAATAATTGTTCAAAACTTTTTTTTGGCAGTACTAAAAGCTAAGAATAAATATATCTATGCAAATAGCTTGGCTCACCTTTGATACTGAAAGGTTAATGTTACAGATTTGAGGTTGTTAGGAATAGTTTTGCCATCAGTTTTCAAATACATTTAATGTTTTCACAATCTCTTACTAGAATTGAAACCAAGTCAGATTGATAAATTGTTTTCATGTCGCAGCTCCATTGTTGTGCAACTTGCAATTTTGTATAGAAAACTTAACAGTTGTGGTTTTTATTGAACAATGGAGCTTAAATGTTACAAGCTACCTAGTTTTATTCAGAAACAAGGTTATTAATATTTTATGGGATTTCATAATTTAGTATCAGAAAATAATGTATCCTAAAGCTTTGTTACTCTTCTGTAGGTGTACTATATTTGCTTTCTGCAGTCTTGTTTCCATGGAAATACTGTGTGTCCATATGCCCATTCTTCTCCTAACAATACCAAAGGATGCCTAGTGACACAGAGTGTATCACTGATGTAGACTTGCAGCATGTGGAAATGGAGGATCTTTATAAAATCTTTAGAGGTACAGTGTTTACTCCAAATAGGATGGGTTTTGCAAGCAAGATTTATTTAGAACAAAGGATTTTAAAATAAAATCAGTGTTGCCGTTGCTACTGACATTTGGATTATCCCATTTTTGCGGTCTAATAAGGACAGTTGTAAAAGCTGTAAAAGTCACCAAACAAAAATACAGAACAGATGTGAAAGTTCATAACATCTCTCATTAACCGGGTCTGCATGCTCTTTGTGGGTTTCTGAGAGCAGGCTGGTCCAGGATCTTGGGTTGCTTTGGGGGACTAAATTGTTCTGGTAGCTGTGCTATGTGATTGACGACAGGTAAGTAACTTAAAAGGTAGTTGCCAGAAGTCTGGTATTTTTACTGGCCTGAGACTACTTGTTTGCCACCTAAGCAGTGACCTGTTTGTTCTGGCAGTAAGAACTATGGCCTAGGTCCATTGCTCTGTGCAATCCCCTCTCCCGCACCTTTTTGGGGCGGTGAGGCCAACACTGTGGCCTCCCCTCTCGGAGAGGAAAAAGGGGCACGTGCCAGGGCACTGAGACCCTCGAGGGAAGGGAGTACACGGGCCCGGGCTCCTACAGCGGGCTTCCCCTCGGGCGCCTACTTCTCCCGCGTGCAGAGCTATGGGGGGAGACGGAGGGGACCCGGGTGTCCCCGGCGTCGCCCTGGGTTTTCCCCAGAACAGTCAGGCAGCGTCTTCCCTGCGCAGTCGGTCGCGGCCTGCCGACTGCGGGCTCCTCCCTCGCTCCCGCCAGCTGCCCCAGCACGGTTCTGTGTCCCCTCAAGGGTTTTAAGCGAAGGGGTACGAAGCCTTAGAGGAAGCGAGGGGTCCAAGTTAGCGGAGGATCTCTTTGACCCTCCGGGGGAAGTAACGGCCATCCAACCACCGCCTCGCACGGGCAGCGCTGGGAGCGACCCAGCCCCGTGGCCGCTCCGGGTCGACGCTACAGCTTTTTCGGCGCCACCGCAGCTGCTCCAGGGGGTGGAATGGGCTCGGAGCCGTCTTCCTAGCTTAAAACCAAAATTAAAACGGCGAAAAGCTCCGCGCTCCGCCCTGCTCTTTCGACCGGCTCGCGGCGCAGGCGAACGGCGCGGGCAGGCGCGGCACCGCCCCCCGGGGTCCTGGCGAGGCGCGGCGCGCGCGCCGTGCGCTCGCGCCGCCCCCACGTGGTGCGGTGCGGTGCGGTGCGGTGCGGTGCGCTCGCCGGGAGCCGTTGGCCGGAGCCGTTGGCGGACAAGCCAAACAGCAAGAGCAGGCCCCCCCCCCCCCCCGCTCCGGCCCCCCTTCGCCGCCGCCATGCAGCGCAGGAAGGTGGACAACCGCATTCGGGTGCTGATCGAGAACGGCGTGGCCGAGCGGCAGCGGGCCCTCTTCGTCGTGGTCGGCGACCGCGGCAAAGACCAGGTAAACAGAGGTGTTCTGTCGTGCTGGTTTTAAATTAATTTAATTTTGTTAATTAAGTCTTAAAATGGTGCAAAATAACGAAAAAAGTTATGGTGTGACTAAACTTGTATCATATACCAGGTAACTAAACGTGGTGTCCCCGGTAGGGCAGATCCATGATGCAGAAATATTAACGGATAGCAGAAATGTTTTAGGAGACTTTAATGTTAAACTTCTCTTGTTCGAGAACCTCACAAAGGTTAAATAAAAACAAGTAGAGGCATACCTAGTAAAAGAATCAAACAGAGGATTTTTTTTTTAATCGGGGAAAAAGTTATTTAATTGCTTGGGTAGTGGGAGCATCTTTCATATCTGTGTGAAATTAAAAAGAGGGTACAGTTTTGTCAGTCAAGCCATATTTCGCTCAGTGAGTCATCTTGCAAATGTCACCACACTAGAGGTCGGGCTGGATGTACCTGGTAAGGTTATATGGAAAAGGATTGCCAGTAAACTCCTTTCTCTTCAGAACTTCTCTGGAGGTACCCCCACCCCCCTCCCCCCCCAAAAAAAAAGAAGGGGGACAAGGAAGACCAGCAGGGTAAAAACTGTAACTTGTTTTAAGATAAGATGCTTCTCTTAGTTTCAGTTCCTAGGAAACTAAAGCAAACTATGCATAAATATGTTAAATACCTGGAAGTTAATGAGTTGAGAGGTGCCACTGCAGACTGTCTGTAATTGATCATGTTAGATCAATAACATGGTTTTTTTTTTTTCAACAGGATAACAATCTCTGTAGATAGGAGAGCATGTTGGATACCTTGATTTTTAGTAAGATTTCCAGTACTGCTTTATGCAATATTTTCATAATCAACTTAGGGAAATATGGTGTTTGTTAAATTATTATTATGGAGCTAAACTGATTGGACAATGCTATCTGGAGAAAGTGATCATTGATTTGCTGTTAAAGTGGACAGGTCCATACTGTGAGTAATGAAGGGACATATCCTGAGTCTAGTTGTATTCAGTATTTTCATTAATGTGTTGGATGCTAAAACAGTAAATATGCTTATTGAATTTGCAGGATACATAAAATTGAGGCAGGTTGCCAAGTACATTGGGGGATTAAAACTCAAAATGAAAACTTGTCAAACTGTAGAAGCAGCCTGAAATGTTGGGTAAAGTCTAGTGCAGAGAGAAGTGCAAGGATATGTGTTTAGCCTGGAACAATCAACTTCTGTTTGTGCAGTTGTTAGCAGTTTGGCTAAAGAAGAATGCGAAGATAATGATAGGTATAATTCAATGTCATCAATATCATGCTGCTATGAAGAAGGCGTTTGTTATACTGGGCTGTATAAACAAGAATGTTACCTTCACAGTGTGTCAAACAATCATTCTCTTTTGTACAGGGTTGGCTGGTAGATAACAGGGCTGTAAAATCAAAAACAGAAGAGTATTTTGCTCCTCGATGTTAGCTTGTGAATACAGTTCATGAATATTTTTTTTGGCAGGTGGTAATCCTTCACCACATGTTGTCTAAAGCAACTGTAAAGGCCAGACCCTCTGTCCTATGGTGTTACAAAAAAGAGCTGGGGTTTAGCAGGTAAGACATATCTTGTATCTCATGCTGTGGCAGAAGTCTTAATTGCTCTGTTTGAAGCAAAAGCTTCATAGCAGGTCTGCTGGAATGCAGGTCGCATGGTTCAGCTGTCAGGGGAAACAAGGTTAGTTCTTGGAGGAGCTACAGAAAGTTTGGCCTTCCAGGACTAATGTTTGACTTAAAAAATACAGTTGATATCAGTACTGGTTGCTTCTGGTTTTCTGCTGTAACAGTGACACTCACTCAGTTGTCCTGGACAATCTCTTCCTCCATCTTAGTTCCTCACCTTTTTAGTCTCAGTCGTATTTAGGATTGAACGCAGGCCAGACATTAGTGTTCCTGTGATTTGAAAAGGGTTTAAAATTTTAATTCCTAGATTTGTGTGCATACTTACAGTCTGGGCACAAAGTCAAGAAGAGGGTGTTTCCTGTAGTGATTTAGGTTTCAAACAAGTGACTTCTTGCAGAAACAGCTGCTTCTGTGTGATTTCTTTCACTTCGGGTTGAAGGCTCGTGGGAGCAGTTCATGAATTCAATGTACGCGATCCAAGATATTTCCTTGGAGTCTGAACTCTGAATTTCTGTTAGATTCAAACATAGGCCTGAACACAGTCTTCTCAAACCTTTTTCCCAGACAACCTCTGTATAATTTTGTTTTCCAGCCACCGAAAGAAGCGAATGAGACAGCTACAGAAGAAGATTAAAAGTGGGACTTTAAACGTAAAAGATGATGATCCTTTTGAGTTATTTATAGCAGCTACAAACATTCGCTACTGCTATTACAACGAGACTCATAAGATTCTTGGTAACACTTTTGGCATGTGTGTACTTCAGGTAAGGAATTAAGCTTTTAACTTAAGAAGGACATAGCACTAGTACAATTGCTTTCAGTTTAAATGCTGTAGGAATAGTATTTGTTGCTTCTGTTATTTCAATTACAATGGCCCTTTGTATCTCGTAAGTTTTCTGATGGTAGTACAGGCTTGTTGGTGGAATGTTATTGGTAATTTGGTTAATGCAAATGTTAGATTTGAATTAAACTTTGAGAAATAATGTCTTCTGGCTGTTCTGTTCCTTTTAGTAAGTGCTAGCTGCATTGAGAGACTCTAGACAACTTTGATGTTTTATTTATTTCCTAGGATTTTGAAGCCTTGACTCCAAACCTGCTAGCTAGAACTGTTGAAACAGTAGAAGGGGGTGGAATTGTGGTGATTCTCCTGCGAACTATGAACTCGTTGAAGCAGCTCTATACAATGACCATGGTATGTTCAATCTAATGTGTCTGTTTTACATAGGCAGCAGGTCTTTTTTTTTTTTATTATTTTTTTAACTGCTATTATTTATGCTATTATTATATATATCTTTCTTCCATCCTCTTTCCCGTTCCTTTATTCGTCTTTATTCGTCTACCATTGGATGTGTGTCTTATGTTTAGGCACTTATGCCAAACCACGTATCTTAAGTTGCTGCTAGGTTATGAGAAAGGAACACCTGTCATCACAAATGTAACTGTGTTCTTTTGCTTGGCTATAGTGTTGGAAAGTATTAATGCTATCAGCCCATGTAACAGAAAGTTAAGTAATAGATCCTTTGGTATTTTACAACTTGGCGCTACGTGAGAAGTTAGCTTCACAATTGGGAGATATTTCTAAAATGTGACCTATTCACATTGAGTATACTTACCTGTAGGGCAGGAATTATTTCTGTTAGTAATAATGCCAGTACGTAAATTTAAGTTAATAGACTATTTTTTCTTAGCATCCCTGAGGTGTTTGAGATGTTCTGTACCTGGCAGAAATTATGTTTAAGTTGGGCAAGAGCAAGTAAGACCACTGTGAGAAGTATTGGTGGGAAAGGTAAATTTTGAAGAAGTATTTGGAAAATGTAGATGTTTCACATTAAGCAAAAAGCAGAGCTCTTAGTCTGGGGCGCAGTGTTGATGGTGAGGGAGGACATAGTCCACAAGAGTGGAAAAGATGTTGCAGTGTTCCATGAGTAGTGCTCTTATAAACTTTACAGTTACACACACTTTCTTCTGTGGTTCAACTTCTTTTTATTTCAGGACGTACACTCTCGCTACAGAACAGAGACACACCAAGATGTAGTAGGAAGGTTTAATGAAAGGTATGTTATTAAGAGTGTAAAGTATCTAGGCTAATGCATCTGCATGCCCAAAAAGGATATCTAGAACAACATCTGGTATTCATATTAGGAAAGCTTCCTTCACGTGTGCATTAGGATAGGGCTTCTTTGATGCTTTAGTGAGGTTTTCATGTTCTATTCTGGAAATGAACAGTTGCTGAAGGAGTTGTATACAAGGGATATGCAAATGAGTCCAAATGTGTTAGCATTTGTAAAGTGTTCTGAGGCCATTTCTTGAAATTCTCTGCAGAAGCGTGTGCTTCAGTTGAACAGAAATTCAGAGACTTCTTGTACCAGTATAAAACATGAAACTGCTCAGTGTGAAGTCTTCCCTGTGGTTTTATAATAGTTTTTGCAAAGGTGATCTCACTGCTTTTGTTGTATAGAATAAGTAGCTCATATGGAGTGAACCCAGCCCATGGGAAAAGTGGAGAATTTGTTCTTTAGCATGCAGATGGTGGTTATATGATGTCAGGATAAAAACAGAATGATAAAGAAGCCAGCACTATCTGCAGTCTGTGGGAATCAGCATTTGTCACAATGGCTGTGGGTTCAAGTCTTTCACTTTTATATAGCTACTTCCCACATAAAAATTAGAAGTCACTTTCTGGCTCTCTTGGTAGATCACCTTAAGTTAGTAGTCTTCTTCAGCAACATCCTGGTAAGTGGATGTCTCTTCCGTATAGACCGTCCTGATTTTATGTTAAAAGGGACACTGGCAATGGTGTGGACTTGTCTTAGCCCAGCTGTGAACTAGCTGTAAATATTGTTTGTGTTGAGAGGAGAGGGTAAAATAACTACCAAAATGCAATAGTGTTGCCACTGCTTTTTAATGAGTTGCCTTTGCTTGACTGCACAGGTTCATTCTGTCTCTGGCCTCCTGCAAGAATTGCATCGTGATTGATGATCAACTGAACATCTTGCCCATCTCCACTCATGTTGCAAACATCACACCTGTTCCACCGCAGTCGCAGGTCAGTAAGCAATGTCAGCAACTTCTCCTTGGGAGAAGCAGGTCTGAATTGAGCACTGTGTTAAAGCTTTAATAAATATGAAACTTTCCTTTCATCCTAATTGATATCAAATAATGGTCTTGCAGAGAGGAAGAAAAATGTTCTGCAGAGAATGTCATATCACATATCAGTGAAGCATGGGAAACTGTCTTTTCTTTTCCCGTTGTTTTTTGTCTCTCTCCGCTTTTTTCATACTTGTCTGCATTTGTTGGTTTTGCTGTATTGCCATTTAGCCTAGCAAGGTAGAGCTTAATTTGCTATGATCGCTGTTTCAGAAGTGCATAGAGATTTAAAGCTGATGAACAGTTGGGAGGAGACAGATAAAAAGATCTTTCAAGGGTTGGAAGGTGGGAGAACACTTTGGAAAGAAGAATATTATGAGTTTGGGAGTTTCTTGAAGCCATGATATTTGGCTGAGTTTGTGACTGTGAGTTATGCTTGCTGTATCTCAGAAAACATTCACTGAATATAAGGCAGACATACAGCTTGCACTACCAGAAATGTATCTTTTTACCACTTTCAGCTGTAAAGTCAAATGGAACCAATTTTAAATACAAATCTTTAAACTTTTCAACTGTTTTTTATGGGTGAAGACATACTAACATAGATTCTGTCAGAGACAATTTTTAGTGTTTTAAGAGAATATTAATGTTTAAAAAAAATCTTAGCATTATGATGATGTTGACAGCAGCACAAATGCTTATCTGTTGGATGAGATAGACTGATGCCTTTGGAATTTTCACTGACAATTGGGAAACATGGAATCAATTCCTATGTAAAATTGATTGCTTTTGTGTCTACATTAATTGATTGGCTTTGAAAATCTTGATATGGGTTTGAAGACTGATCTGATGGCTGCTGCAGTAGTTTTTCTACCTAAATGGCAATGTGTGCACCCTGTATAACGGGTTACACAAAGATGATAGAATTTTGGCTTAGCCTGGAGACTTCAAGATGAATTAAATTCTTTTGTGAGTTGTCTCTTATTTCTAGCCACTCCACAGCACCATGTACTGACAATTCTTTACTTTTTTTCTCCAAGCTTGGGGAAGACAGGAGAACCACCTCTTGTGTAAACGTTCTCTTGAAAATGCATTAAAATTGAAGTGTTAAATATCTGTCCATCCATTCAAACATTTCTGTCCCTAGGGAGTCTATTCAACTTGTGGTAATGCTTTCTTTCAGTTATTTCTCTGCCTGATAAAATATGTGGCATCTGTGCTGAGGTGTCTCTTATTAATCCTGTTGTGGTGAATCCTATGCTTGTAGGAAGACAGTCTCCGGCCCCAGGATCTAGAGCTGAAAGAGCTGAAGGAAAGCCTGCAGGATACACAGCCTGTAGGAGTTCTGGTGGATGGCTGTAAAACTCTGGATCAGGTTGGTGTGATGTTTAAACTCGGGATGCTTTGTGCTTGAGAGAGAACTCTAGGTGCTGATGTTTGTGTCTCTTCTTGCATGTAATCACATCTAAGAGTGTGACAGTTAGTGGGGATGGTCTTGCATCTTGGAGAGAGAAGTTTGAAATAAATTTGAAATAAGTAGGCAACAACACGAAGTTACTGTTCAGTTCAGTTCTGCAGAGAGTTGACAATCTATGTCATGGTCTGATGTGCCCCCATTCCTGCTTCCATGACACTTTTCTTTGCTCAGTTGGAGAGTCACTGACTAGTGCAAATGAAGGCCCTATTGCGATTGTCTTCCCTGTTGCAAAGCACCCACTGAGAAGTTGCAGTTGAGCTTTGTAGCTTCCACACCTGTGTGCTTCTTAAATCCTTTCATAGCAGGAGCCTTCCCGCTGCTCAGACATGCTCATCTTCCTCCTCTGGCAGCTCCCCAGTGGCATGTCTCTTCCTGTCTTCCTGAATATATTCTGTGGGCAGTGGCATGAAAATAGTAGTTGCAAATTGCTTTATTGGTTGCTGATTTGTGTTCTGCCCTGACCTGTTTCAAGAACTCAGTGGATCAAGATGACTACTTCTTACACATTATTTTTGTGGGTTTTAATGTCCAGCTCCTTTGTTTTGTCTTTTTTTGCTTCCTTTGCATTCTAGGAAAGAAGGTATGCATTAGTGGTAAGATTAAGTAATGCTGAAAGCGATGTAGACACAGCTGCTTTTCATTTTCTATATTTTTTTTTCTGATCACCAGGCAAAAGCAGTTCTGAAATTTATTGAAGCCATTTCTGAGAAGACTCTAAGGAGCACCGTGGCATTAACAGCAGCTAGAGGACGTGGTAAATCTGCTGCTTTGGGGCTGGCTATTGCTGGAGCAGTAGCTTTTGGGTGAGTGATGCCCCTATCTCCCAGGCTTTATTTGCACCCATAAATTAAAAAAAAAATGATGACAGGATTTAAATGTATTTATCATTTCCAATCCTACATCCCTCCTTTTCATTCTTCTTACTTCATTTGGTGGCTACATACAATGATATTCAAGTTTTTCTATTTTATAGTAAATCCTCAGTCTTTAAAAATCAAGATACACATAGAGAACTGTGATAAGTATATAAATGATCTGCTGTGTTTGGGTAATTAAATAAAATCAACCTCCTCTAATAAAAAAAAATCTCCTTTGTGTCTGTGTGTATATGGAAAATTTGCTAGAAAAGGAGTTAAACACTTTTTTCTTTTCCCGTGCAGTTATTCCAATATCTTTGTCACATCTCCCAGCCCTGATAACCTTCACACTCTCTTTGAGTTCATATTTAAAGGCTTTGATGCACTTCAATATCAGGTAAGGAGAAAAAACTATTTTACAATACTTTCATAGAGGCATTATTTAGCATGGACTTCTCGTCTGTAAATTGTGTTTATGTATATAATGTATAGTAGCAACAACCTAATACAATATATTTTTATATATCATATATAATTTATATATTATATTTATATATTATATATCATATCATATACAAGCTATATATTTTATATATTAGCTACAAGCTCTTGCCCTGACAACCTCTTTAATAATGTTTTGCAAAAGTGAATCATGGTACAATCATGTTTTCTTCCATATTTGTAAGTTGGGAAAATGAATGCCTTCCTGTAGGGGAATAATTTTTAAGAGAAGGAAGTCAGTTCTCAGTTTAGGACTTTTGAAGCTTTTGTTACAAGAATTTGTAACTGGCTTGTCACTGTTAGAGTCTGAAGTAGCAAGGTACACGTAGTAAACTTATTGTCTTCAGAATAATAATTTTCTTGGATCTTGGCTTGTTCAGTTTGTTTAACAATGTTTTCTTTCAGGAACATCTAGATTATGAGATTATTCAGTCTTTAAACCCTGAGTTTAACAAGGCTGTTGTCAGAGTGAATGTGTTTAAGGAGCACAGACAGACCATTCAGGTAACAGCCATCTCACACTCTTGCCTTTCTGCTTTTGTTCATTACTATTTCTTTTAGCTGTTTTAATTTTAAGCATGTTCACTTTATGTGATGTCTAACTGTATTGATTGATTTTGCTTTAAGGCAGACCTTTCTTCTGGTGAGTGACTTTCATAAATAAAACATTTTGTTTCTCTCTGTGAATACCTTTTAGATTACAAAGGATCTTTGGTAAGTGCTTGTGGATTCCTTTCTGAAACAAAAGATTCAGACAACTGTGATGGAAGAGCACGTATTCGTAGTGATTAATTTCCTTTATTGTCCTGATCTGTACAAGTAAATGTGTGTGGTAATGTACAAAATAAGATATGTGACCCTGTCCTTGCAGGGTAGCATGAACCCTCTCTGCCTCTCCCAGCTGTTTTTTTTTCATGTCTCTCTCTGATATGTTGGTCATGGAGAATAGGGACAACAAATGGCTTCTCAGGGGTCCAGCTTGGCCAACTCTGACATTTTCCTAGCTCTCGGATATAGCTGTTGTTGACAGTGACTGTGTCCTCTCACTCCTTGCAGTACATACATCCTGCTGATTCTGTGAAACTGGGTCAAGCTGAACTTGTTGTGATTGATGAAGCTGCTGCCATCCCTCTCCCCCTCGTGAAAAATCTGCTAGGCCCGTACCTTGTTTTCATGGCTTCTACAATAAATGGGTAAGGGTTGAGCAGCCGCTGCCTACCTGGGAAACCAGTTGTGCAATGCCAGTGGACTATATCTAATCTACAATACCTTTTTTTTTATTATGATTTTTTATTTTTTTTTATTACATGCTCTCAGAACAGGTCATCTTTTCTTAGTTAATTATTGATCTCTTGTGGAACTACTTCTTACAATGACCAAGAGTCAGTACTTGAAAACATTGCTTTCCTTTGCTTCCACTGCAGATTCATTAAGTGTTTGTATTATCTGTTCTGTTCTGTTCTGGTACAAGAAGCAAATATATAAACAAGGTTCTGCAGCCTGTTAGGAGAGGAGGAAGAATAGTATATTTCTTCCAATACAGTGAGATTAAGAAAGTGCTGGTGTAGGCTGCCCTGTGCTACGTGTGCAAGAACCTGAAAGGCAGCAATTGTCACAGATGGTGGAGGCCCTCACAGGCCTCAAAATGGCACATAGCTCTGGAAGGCGGAGAAGGTAGCTTAGTTTGGTGTTGGAGCTTCCCCATAGGTCAGGATTGCTGTTTGGGTATTTGTTTCAAACTTTTGTCCTCTACTTTTCAGGTATGAGGGAACTGGTCGATCATTATCTCTGAAGCTCATTCAGCAGCTCCGGCAACAAAGTGCACAAGCCCAAGTCTCAATGACAGCAGAGAACAAATCTACAGCTACAGCTAAACTCACCTCAGGTACACCACTGTATTTTGGGCTGCAGTATATAGCTGTGAGTGCCAGCACTGCTGACTGGCACGCACTGTGGGTATCCCTTGTGTTGTACTCTGCAGCTGTTAGGAAGGTAGTGGTATGGGAACATGAAGGAACTCTCCTTATAACTTTTTCCTCATCATTTTCAGTTGTAAAGGCTTTTAGGGTGTGAAAGGCATGCGAGTAATGTTGCTTTACCTGCTTCCCTAGGTTATATGAGGATACAGGCTAAAGGCTCCAGTCAGAACAGTTACGATTCAGAACAGTTACAGTTTTTGATTGCCTTCCGCTCTGTTCAGATTTGGCTGTGATTCTAATCTGCTGGGAGCCCTTCAGAGGACATTGATCCTATGCTTTGCTAACTGTAACTTTGAACGCTAAAGGTTCTTCTCTGAAATCTCTTTGCAGCTCGTACGTTGCATGAAGTCTCCCTCCATGAGTCAATTAGATATGCCCCTGGCGACCCTGTTGAAAAGTGGCTAAATGACCTGCTGTGTTTGGACTGTCTCAGCATCACCAGAATTATCTCTGGCTGCCCACTGCCTGAGACCTGTGACCTGTATCCTTGCTCAGATGTGCTCTGATAAAATACATCGCTTTCAGGAGAAAAAAGCTTTTTCAAGCTGATTAACAGTGGTTTACATTTGTTAGCCCCATACAGTTTTCCGGTTTTCTTGGCACATGTTATAATCCAGCTTATTGTCTGTACTGTAGTTCAGTTCAACCTGTCTTGGGCCCTCGCATGGTGGTTAAACACCCTGCTTGGCAGGAACTTGACTTAAGCCTGCGAATGGTGATCATAGTTTTTTGCCATTGGCTTTCCTAACTCTGGATTGACTTGGGATGACCACCATGCTTAGGGACTTCGAAAATATATGTTCTTGAGAATTAATAGATTCCACTGTAGCTCACTTAATATGAGGAAGGTCCTCTCCTTACAACAGTATAGAGTCCCAGTCTTTCACCGACCCACTGTTACCTGTGAGGATGAGCATGGGTTCTCCCACCAGTGTGATAACCTCAGTTCTTGATCTCTTAGAAGAACACTGCTCCACACTTCTGGAGCTGAGCTCTTACCACTGCCCTGTAAGACTGATGGCATATGTTAACAGGGCAGTAGCAAACTTCAGTTTTATCAGAGAGACAATTCTAAGGGAGGGTCAATGGAGGGAGGTCCTTGTCAGAGTTATAAAAGGTTTCGCTTTAAAGAGGAAGGATATTACTGCCCCAAATCATTCTCGTAGACAGAGTGTGGAGCGTAAGAGCATTATCTAGCATGTAGCTTAAGGCTGTATGGAAAATATCACTCCTAAATCAACAAGGAGCTTGTCTTTTTTTTGGTTTAGGTTGTTTCCTTAACCCCTCTGTTTAGTTATTATGTAAATAGAGACACACTGTTTTGTTACCACAAAGCATCAGAAGTTTTTCTGCAGAGACTGATGGCTCTCTATGTGGCTTCACACTACAAGGTAAAGTTTGTGCTACTTCCATCAAAATTTCAGTTAGGAGTTTTGTGGACAGAACGTTGCTAGTTTAGGACAGTCTAATTGAATTGGCCTAGCTGAGTTTTTCTGGACAGCTTCAGATGCTTCTTGTTACCTACAGATTTGTATTCTCTCTGCTTTGAGAGCGTCTCTGCCTCGGCCTAGCTGAATATGCTAGACTTACAGATATCTGTAATATTTCTGTTTGAGAAATCCTGGAGACTAAATTCTAGATGAATTCATACTCGTATAAAGCTTGCTCAGAATGGTATCAGTGATGAGCCCTCTTTCACAATTGTCTTTACAGTTTTTTAGTAGCCTCGAATTAACCAAATGAGTAGTAACATTGTACTATTGAAAAGAGTGATTAAAAATTCATCTCAGAGTTTTGGACCATGGGTGACTACTAAATATGGCTTGTGAAATCAGTAAGTACTGAAGTACTGAGCACTAAATTTCTGACACTTCAGAATAAAAATTTATTTCAGGTTCCATAAACTAAGGGATACATCGCTATGTAAAAATAGGAAGTCCTGCATATATGTGAAAGCAAGAGGTTTCACTTGTGCAAAATAATATTGTCTGGCAGTTCAACAGCCATGACTTGCCATGTGAGCTGCTTTATCCATCAGTATTGCACTAGTTGCAAACTTTTTAATAGCCCTAAATTCAGAAAATAAAGTATGGTTTAGAGTTCAGCTACCAACATTGCACTGGACTTTTGAAGCCTTTCTCTTGGAATAATTCTTCAACTTCCTGATATGTGTTTACCCTCCAGAACTCTCCCAATGACCTCCAAATGTTATCCGATGCACCTGCCCATCATCTTTTTTGCCTTCTGCCCCCTGTTCCACCTACCCAGAATTCATTGCCAGAAGTACTTGCTGTTGTTCAGGTGAGAGAGCTGCACGTGTGTACAAAGTGAGCTGTTCAGTAATGAAGCAGTGATACGCTGGGAGACAGCAGTCTGCTATTTAGGAGTAGGTGCTAGTTTTGGGATGTGTTTTTGTGTGTGTTGCAAATGTGCATAAAGGCCATGCTTGTCGCTTTTTTTGATAACACTACTTGCTGTACAAGTACGTAATGATGCTGATTCTTCTGCATGGTCCTTCCAGCCTTCACAGTGTGTTTGTAGTGAGAAGCCCTCTGAGGAGCTAAACTACTGGTTCAAGAAATTACTTTGTCCTCCCATTTCAGCTTCCTGCCAAGGAGAGTTGGTTTGCTGGTTCTCCCTGCTTATCTCATGTCTTTAGCATTCCTTTTTATTTGCAGTAATACTGCAAAAATACAGGCTGATCAGATATGGATGCTAAGAAACACAGAAATAGTTCAGTCCTTAACTGTTATATCTCTATCTGCTTCTTCCTTCTTGATGGCTTGTTAATTACCTGTGTTCAGTGGAGCTGGTTAAATCCGTTTCTTTAAAAAAAAAAAAATTTACATGAGAAATATATGAAAGTTGAAGAGAAATACTTGGAGGACAAGCCTTCATCATTGCTTTTGACAGACAGCAGAAAATGCATAGAGCTTTTTCTGTACTAGAATCTCCTCAGGCTTCTATTGCACCATACTGTAATGCCTGCTGCCTCACAGATGTACCTGGTTGGCTCATTGATGTGCTTTTGAGATGGTATTTTTAGGAACAGAGCATGTTTGTTGGCACATACATGTTTGCTCATCCTGTTGCAGAGCAGGAATCATTTGACATGTCTGTTTCTGCCTCAGTGCAACTACTGCGTAGTGGACTCTGCAACTGAGTATAAATTTTGATTCTGCCGCAGTGGAGTGACTGTAGGAGGAAACAGTTTTTCTCCGTTCACAGTCTTTTACCTTTTTCTGGCAGGTGTGCATGGAGGGAGAGATCTCTCGCCAGTCTATAATGAATAGCCTTTCGAGGGGAAAGAAAGCTTCTGGTGACCTTATTCCCTGGACCATTTCAGAGCAGGTGAATAATTTAGCTGTCTAGTTATACCCAAGATACATTTCATTGCTTATTTAAAGAGTATGCATCTGTGTTCTTTAAATTGACTTAACGTTTCTTGTGCAGTTCCAAGATCCAGATTTTGGGAGCCTCTCTGGTGGACGTGTTGTTCGCATTGCAGTCCATCCGGATTATCAGGGGGTAAAGTATTTTGTAACCCAGTTGTTGTAAATAGTTAGCAGTGGTACTGTGAGAATGGCTGTGCAGTCAAACTGAAGCTCTGTCTAGCCCAGACTCCTGTCTCCAAGGGATAGTAATAGTTTGCAGAGTAGGTAATGCTTTGGCATTGATTCCATAGTTCAGAAGGATAATAGCTATATGTATTTCTTTTTTCCCCATCTTTTTTTTTTCTTTTGGATGTCTCTACTGTTACACTGGGTGTCAGTGTCCGCAACCTGACAGGTTCACTGCAACCATAGCTTCCTCCCTGTAGAAAGGGGCCTGAAAAGATCCTTACATTTTCTCTGGATAGTAAATGGTGACTACGGGGATAAATGTCTGTATTCTTTGGAGGTGGATTTTCTTTTCCTTGTAGCAAGATGTCAGTTGTTCAATGAAGGAAGAGGATGATCTTTAATCCTCCTAACTGGAGGTTCTTCTGAATGAGATTTTCTGGAAAGCAGCTATTTTTTCAATGCAAAAAGGGTTGTTGCAATTACATATCTCCCTGGATGTTTCTGTAAATAACTCTGAAATCTGGAGAAAAACAACAGAAACAGTGGCCAACAGTAAATGCCTAGGAAGGATTTTAAGAACAGAACAAATACATATTGATTGCCCCAGTTTCCAGCATTTTAAGCTTGGGGACTTCCTGAGCCAGAGATCGTAACAGTGAAGTCAGGAACTGCGTGAAAGACACACACAAATGTTTAGATGCCACAACGATTGGAGGTGTTTACTTTCCTCTGGGTGGGTAGCAAACCAGTGGTCCTGTCATTACTAGGCAGCATTATGGCATCCCAAGAAGCAGCTGGTATTGAAGATCCAGTAATATTTATTGTGAGATTACAAAATCTTCATGCTGGTGTGTTTGTTATTTTCTGAGTGCTGGAGGTAAGTACTGAAAATTACTACACAGTCCTGAACTACATACTGGGCTCTAATTCTCACTGTGATTTCAGTCAGACAAGAGTGTCTTCTAGTGTCTTTCCCCATAGAGCTGCTCTGTAGGAAGGTAGTGGTACAACTACTGCTATCATTTTTGCAGTAACTGAGTGTTCTCTGTGCTGACAATCATTAATGAGTTTATAAGGGGAGAATGTTGTTGTCTTGTCTTGAAAAATAGATACATCTTTTCCCTTATAGTATGCTGTTACTACTTCACAGATGGGCTACGGCAGCAGAGCTCTGAATTTACTGCAGATGTACTATGAAGGCAAATTCCCTTGTCTGGAAGAAAAAACAATTCAGAGGCCCAAAGAAATTGCAACTGTAAGCAGTGAGGTATGGAGCCCATTGCATTTCTTGTATGTCCCGCTGTGTTAAGCTGTTTGGTTTTCACTATTCAGTACTGATTTTTGTATGTTAGGAGGGAATGTTCATGCTTATTTATTTATTATACAGAATGAGAGATTCATTTGGAGATTGTTCTGAGGAATGCTACTAATCCATTTCCATTTTCTCTTCCAGACTGTTAGTTTGTTAGAAGAGGTTGTGACACCTCGGAAAGACTTGCCTCCTTTGCTTCTCAAACTGAGTGAGAGACAAGCTGAGAGCTTAGACTATCTAGGTGTATCTTATGGCCTAACACCAAGATTACTGAAGTAAGACTTTATTCTATTTGTTAGTTAAGCCCAATGCAAAAATATAACTGCTATAGATGCAGGTATTTTACACTTTGGACATTCTTTTTCTCTCTGCAGGCTTCACTTGTTTCTAAATCTGGGGCAGCTCCAAGCCCTCTTCGCCTGTAAGACCTGTCCTTGGTGCTCAGTAGAGCTGTACATCCTTCAGGGTAGTTTTTCTCAAACTCCTCCTGAGTGCAGACCAGTTCTTGGATGTCTCTGTAACCCTTCTGAAAGTTAGCTAGTTTGAATTGCTAGTAACAGCTCAGTTTCTCCAGGCTGGAGAAGCAAGAACAACCTGTAATTAGTAGGAACAAGTTAAATACTCCTTCCTGTGACCTGTGGAAGCTTGAGCTGCTGTTAACTTTAAACTTAGTTTTTGTTTCCTGGATAATGTAAACCCTTTTCACCAACAACTACAGTTGCTTCTCACTTTTCTTACCACGGAAGAACTGAGTTACTGCAGCAGCAAATCAATATAATTCAGTTTTATTAATTTTTCTTAAGTTTTACCTCCATTTTACAATATAGTTTTATATAAAAACTTAAAATTTTGTAATAAATTCTTATATTTTTATTGTATTATAAAATTTTACAAAATATCTAGGTTTCTGAGACTCTACTCTCTGTGTGGGAAGTTGTGACCCATGGTTTGGGAGACAGTTTCAAAGTAGTAGAGAATTCTTCCTGTTGTTAGCCTAGGAACAAAGCAGTCATTTGTCACCTAAAGCCTTGATTCCTTGCTGGCTTGTCCTGATTTGCAGAGGATCTAGGGTACTACACAAGCACAAGAGATCACACTGAGTTCAACAGAAGAAGTAAGACCCATGAAGCCCAATGTGTGACTGACTCAGTCAGAACAATGTTAGATAGGTGTGTATAATTTGGCACTGCAGATACAGAGACTATAGCCCATTTTGTTCTGTGGCAAGCATGCTGCAAAGTTCATGCCAAAATGGTATGGTGAACTGTTCAGCTGTGCAGAAGAAAGCAGCAGAACTTAATGGTTAATGTGCAACACTTTTAATGTTAAAGCAAATGGTTCAGGTGTCTGACTTTATTAACCAATCCCTCTTGGGGCAGAAGGGAGAATAAAGTGCTTGACTACAACTATTTTTAATTATTTGGCTGTTAGCTGTGGTGGGATAGATAAAAGAAGGGAGAATAGCAGGGTAGGGAGAGGATGGGGTGCACATGTAGGGCTTCCTGCTGAAATTCACAACATCCTGTGCAGCTGATGGGTAGTCATCCTGTGGCCTGCAGAGGCAGGTTGCCAGGGACAGTTGCTGTTCTGGGGCCTGGGTTCTTTCCCTTGTCTGAGATGCCATATGTTTGGTCTCAGCAGGTTTCTTTATACCAGTCTTCCTCATCCGGAGTGAAGTGATTGTAGGATCGGTTTGCCACTAAGATGCAAGACGGAAGGGGAGAATGGGAAGGGATGTCAGCAGGATTTTGCAGATTGGTCTGGGATTCTCTGTGGTACACAACTGATTATCTGAAACCTGGAAGTTGCCAGGGAAAATCAGTGTTCACTGATGAAGAGCAGAGTCTCTGAAACAAACTGTAAACCCTTCAGCCCTTCCCCAGGGTATCCTTTAGGAGTCTGTGGTTTTATTGATGAAAACCTGTTTGCCTGTTTTTAAAGGAGGTTGTGGAAGCCTGTTGGATACAAGTGCTCTTTTATCATGTCTGTCAATCTTTTACCTGAAACACAAAGTTTGTTCATTTTCTGATGTCATCATCATTTTTCACTCTTTTGTAAGTTAGAATTTCAGTCAGGTTCAGTCCTATTAATGTTTATTTTCATAAGTTATTGGGATGTCTTAAACTTTTGCCTACTTTTCAAGTTTTTCTTGTACAGTAGATAGACTGCATTTAACTGTAAGTATCACTGCAAAATCAACAGCTGTGTACTTCTCAATGCTTTTTTTTTCTCCTTTCCCTTTCCCCAGGTTTTGGAAGCGTGCTGGATTTGTGCCAGTTTATCTAAGGCAGACACCAGTAAGTAGCATACTGTTTCTGAATGAAATCCAGCTGTATCGATATCACTGGGCATCCTTCCATTGACTTCAGTAAGATGTGATTTAGGCAGTAAAGTTTTCTGAGACTACATTTGTTGTTCTGTGTTTGCTTTTGTTCTTTAGGTCTGTAGCTCGTTAAAAGATTAAAGTTACAGGCTTGGGAGTGTGTTCTTTGATTAGTTTGCACTTTAAAAAATAAGAGCAAAGATGCAGCTGTTCAGGGTTGTTACTGTGGTTAATGTTAAAATATGCAAGTGGCTCCTGAACTGACTGGCTTGCACCTTTCTAGGTGTTCACTAAAAATAGCATTAGTAGTTATAGAATTTTTGGAGAGAATAATCTGTTTGTTGTCTAATGAACACGGGTGTTCCACATCCCATGTCATTGCGTCTTCCATTTGTTTTTCTGGCTCTTGAGCTGTACCTGGGATTTGCAATACTGGTAAATAGCAGTTATCTGAAGAAGACAAAGTCACTCATCACTGGGATTTAACAAATTGCAGAGGCTCAGGGGTTATACTTTAGATAGTGGTGATCAGTAACAGTTGATATGTGAGTTGTTGTTTTATAAGACCATTGCCTTCTTCAGTTGAGTATAGAGTGCAAAAGGTTCGTGGGAATGATGGGAAATATATCTTCATTACTAGAATGACCTGACTGGTGAGCATTCATGCATCATGCTGAAGACGCTGAATGAAGAGGACACTGAACAGGAGCCTTGGCTTACTGCCTTCTGGAAAGGTAATTGAGCTCATTTTGCTAATGTGAGAGGAATCTTCTGGGGTATTTGTTGTGCAGATCCACAGGAATCATTTATTTTCTCATCTTCCCCTGCAGATTTTAGGAGGAGGTTCCTTTCTCTTCTTTCCTACCAGTTCAGCACTTTCTCTCCCTCCTTGGCATTGAATATTCTACAAAACAAAAATATCAAACAGCAGTCACAACCCTGTGAGTATCCAGGCTCCTAATATTAATTTAGACTGCAGTTTAAAGTCTTTGTATAGGTTTATTAGAGTTCTCAAATGCAGGCATGGTGTGATATCTCTTGTGAAGTGCTGTGAATTCCTCTTGGTCAGTTGTGTTTTGTTCCTAGTATCCAAAAAAATTGCTTGCATTTCTGAGTAAAAGCTAACAGGAGATTTTCGGCTGCTGAAAACTGTATTTTCTGTTTGTTTGCTTTTGTTTTTTGCTGAAAGATTTAAGTACTCCAAAATTAGAGAACTCTTGGCTGTAACTGCTAAAGCATGACAAAACAAAATGCAGTGGATGGAGACAGAAGCCTTCCAAATCCAGTGTAGAAATAAAAACGTAGTCTTGAGTAGCAGAGGTCAGTAGGCAGAAGAGCAGCTTACTTAGGATCTGAGGGAGAACCTTGTCATCAGAAATTTGGAAATTGGAATTTGATGCCTTTCTAAGAGAGAGGCTTTAGTTCAACTGCATGTTATTGGGCTTGATGCAGTACTTGCTGGGGAAATGCATGAGCACTGTTACAAAAGGGTGAGGCAAGATGGTTCTGACTGTCCCTTTTGACTTAAAAGCCCTCTTTAAAAGGAAATTGATTTATTTTCAGTGTGCCTAACCAAGGAGTCCTCTTGAGAGAACTTGGTAATTTGTGTTTTGTGGGTTTTTAATGCTTTTGCCTTGGTGAAAGGGGTAGTGTTGCTGCTGAGAGAGAACAGTCCTTTATCAGCAGAACCAAGTGCAAGACAGTGAAAGCCTGGGCAGATTGTGTTTATCAGCCTGCACTGTTTTTAGACTCTTAGACATATTTGAGTTGATATGTTAGTCTGTTTTGATAGTAGCATTTTTTTTTCATATGGACTTTGAATTGCCAAGCCAGTCTGTAACAGAGTTAGACCTGGGATATTGGGTTCAGAAGTGTGTTGGGATGTGAACCTATGGTGTAGCAGTTGGCCGTCAGTCAGTGATGTGAAAAATGATTTTGTTAAATACCGAGATCCTGGACAGCTAGGAAGAACAGTCCTGACATTATGGCCTTTTTATTATTCAGCCATCAGCCGTGCTGAATTAGAAGCTGTTTTCATCCCATATGACCTGAAGAGGTTAGAGATGTACTCTCGCAATATGGTGGACTATCATCTGATCATGGATATGGTACCTGCTGTTGCCAGGATGTTTTTTCTCAACCAGCTGGGTGATATTTCTCTCTCTGCTGCACAGTCGGTATGTATCACTGTGTGAACAAGCCGTGCTTCACCTTTCTTCGTACTTTCCTGCTGACTCCTACATTTGGAATACTTTCCCATTTCATTTGTCATCTTTAAAGAAACCCGCTTTGCTTCCGGTAATTGCTTATTCTGTGGTCTTCTTCATGGTTTCTCCTGCTTGTAGTGTTCTTCCACATTTTGTGTTTGCTTTGAATAAAATCTGTAAAGATCATGTTCTGTTGCCTGTTCAGTGATGCACTCCATGAATTTATAATATTGTGTGAACTATAATTTAGAGCCCCTCAAAATCCTCTGGCTCTTGAGCTGCACCTCAGGAGAGAAGTGTTCATCTGAACTGAACAGGGAATGATGCTTGCCAGCTACAGAACAATTTAGGGGTGTTTCAGTGCTTTTGAACAAAACCTCAGCTCATACCAGAGAAGCCTTGTATTACTTGGGTAGAGGAAGGACTTTGCAAAATGCAAGGGACGTAGAGTGTATAATTTCTGTATATGTATTTGCTCTGAAAAACCCTCTTAAGTGAAATATGTGTCATTTCCTCAGGCCCTTCTTCTAGGGATTGGCCTACAGCATAAATCTCTGGACCAACTGGAAAAGGAGGTGGAACTGCCCAGCAGTCAACTGATGGGCCTCTTCAACAGAATTATCCGCAAAGTAGTCCAGGTAATTGCATCTTGACCTGCTTTGTCTTGGTTGTATCAAGCCAAAGCTTAATTCCAGTACTGAGCCTGGTACTAATAGAAATCTGAATCAGAGTTGCATATCTTTAACATGTCCTCCATAATTGACTGTAGACTCATTTGTAAGGAGAGAAAATCTTAGTGGAAAAAAAGCAGATATTTATGACATTGGTTTTTACTGTAGGTTTTCCCAAATAATAGTATTGTGTTATACCTTTAAATGTTGAAAAGTGCTGAACAAAATCCTGAGCATACAACCCATGATGCCAGCTTAGCCTGATCTGTTTATGGTTACTCACTGCAGTGGTGGTATCACAACCTTTGTTAAGAAGCCTTCTCCAAGGTCATTTAGAGGTGGACTTGAAGTCCTGTGAAATCAGGAGAAAGTTTTCGATCTGGTCTTCTTTCTCCCTAATTTCTGTGATCAAGTAACATGATGAATTATCAAAAGGTGACAGGGATAAAGTACTTTCCAACTGTTTGCAATCACTTGTGCAGCCTAGGGAGTCTAGATTCTCAAGGCAATAGGATATGGTAGCAAAGCATCTGCAGTGTGGCATAAGTTGTTCGTTTGAAAGATGATTTATTCAGCATAATACCCTTTTAATGATCTTGAAGAAAATAACATGCAAGAAAATAAATACAAAGTTTTTATCTGCAAATGTTAATCAAATGATACTATATTAATAAGCATGCTGCAAATTATCGGTTCTTGCATTTATGCAAGCGGTGTTGAGTGCTGGCTGATTTTTTTTTTTTTTTTTTTTTACACTTTTTATAAAAGCTATTTTGCTTCTGCCTTCAGGAAGCAGCCTTGAACTTTTTTATTTCAGTGTGGTGGAACGTATGCATCAGAAATAAACAACTGCCTGTTAATATTTGCAAGATTACGAAAGTTTCAGGGGGACAGCCAGCATTTCGTGTTTGTTTGTAAAGCACAAACCTAGAAGAAACATCAGAAAGTCTCACATACATTGATTTATTTCAATTCCAGTTGTTCAACACAGTCCAGGAAAAGGCTGTGGAGGAGCAGATGGTAGCAACAAAGGATATTGTAATGGAGCCAACGCTGAAATCTTTAAATGATGATCTGGTAATTATTGAACTTTCTTCTCAGCTCTAATATACAAGTAAACACTATTAGAGTTTTCTTAAACACAGAAGCCTTGTAATCTAAATCTTATTGTATGGGAAGAATTCCATGTCATGTCTGTCACTTTATGGTAGTTATAAAACATGACAGCTTTGCCTTACATTCTTATATTCACCCTTTGTTAAACTGCAATATAGATCATCTCAGATCTATAGAACCTACAAAGATGTTCTTGAGAGTTATGTATTACAACTACATTTATGTATACCAATTATATAAAAGATCAAGTTATATAAATGACACAAGCTTTTCAGGATCATCTGGTGTTTGTTTTATGGGTGGGAAAGGAGTTTTCTGTGTATTACATGGTTACTGTTGTACTTAGAACTTAATGCATCTCTTGTGATGTTCTGTTGTAGGAAGAAGCCGCAAAGGAATTCCAAGAAAAACACAAGCAAGAAGTGGGGAAGCTGAAGGAAATGGACCTTTCACAGTAAGAATTTATCTGTATGAGTCTCAAAACCAGTTTTTCCCAGGTGTCTGTTTGATTGACTGGTCACCAGTGATAGCACATCTTGTTGAGACCTGTGTGCAGGGCTGTAGTTGCAGTATGACAACCTCAAGTGATCAGTAAATGAGAAACAGCAGTGAGTATTTTCATCGGTAGCTATGTGGGCTAAGTGTATTCTGCTACTCTAATGAAAATTTGGGGTTTTGTTTGCCTGACAGCCAGTAACCGTTAGTTTTGATCAGCTCTGTCTGTAGCTGCTTTGTTTGACACACGAACCATGTTCTTTCCCTTATGAAATAGATTTGGTAGCAGAACTTTTCTGTTCAGGGCCATTTACCCGTTGCGTTCACTCCATGAATCAGTGCCTGAGAAGTGTATCGTAAGCATGAGCTTTCCTGTTCCGATGCTTGAACTTACTGAATTTCCTTTTTCTGCTGATATTTTTGACCTACCTACTAAAGCAAAAGGATATGAGTTAGCAGATCACAGCTGATCAATGGCTTGCTGTGGCTGTGCCTAAGTGAGATCTGGCTGTGAAACTGTAGAACTGAATCATTGTTAGAGAGTTGAGGGCTGGCTTGCAGTTCCAGCACTGCACACAGACGATGTAGGAGTTCTGGTTCTGTTCTCAGCTCAGCCCCAGTACCTCTGGTATGAGCTTGAGCACATTCTTTTTTCACTTCCATTCTCTTTTGTCATTTAAACAATAAACTGTTCATGGCAAGAACTCTTGCTGTATATATATATACATGGCAGCCTTGATTCTGGTTGTGTATGGAGTAATGTAACTATGTAAGTATATAATCTGTATAAATTTATAATATGAGTAATAAAGCAAGTTGTCTGTGTATTGTTCTCAATTTCACAGTTTCCTGTGCTTCTAGAGGTAGTTATTACTCCCCTCAGACAAGCATATATGGGTCCTGTTGTTTGCTATCCAGCTCTGCTGTGTGCACAACTGTCTTCAGCTTAAGCAAAATGGTACCACAGAACTTCTGACTAATTTTAATGTTCTCCTCTTAAAAACAACAAAAAAAAGAAAAACAAGCAGAAAAAAACCCTTCCAAACCACAGAAAATGAACCACCAACCAGAGCTGCTTTACTACAGTGTGCATGGATGCTTTTGAACTGCTGTAAAGTTAGACGATTTGTAGGATACTGAACTGCTGAACCAGCAACTTAAATATCAGCAGATGTCTTTTTTTTTTTTCCTGGACTAACAGGAGTTACACATGCTACTCTGATTCTTTCCTTTCTCTCTCTCCTCCTCCTCCACTTTTATCTTATAAATCATGTTTACTATACCAGCATCCCAGAAAAAAAAAATTGTCTGTTTTGGCTCCAGATTAATCTCTTTTAAATATGGGAAAAGCAACAAAAACTTCTTTGAATCTTTGATTGTCTTGTTTGAGGTAAGGACAAAAATGGATGTGATTTGAAGTGACTTGTAAGTAAATCATGCTAGGAAAACAGTGTAACCAAGGATTTTTAAAAAGCTTTAATTCTATTTCTTAGATTTGATAGTGTGACGTACCTGTTTGTCATTTCGGACCACATTCCCTTTTTCCTTATCTAGAAATAGATTTCTGTTCCCACTCGAGGAAAGGGGACAAAATTCCATTTTGAACACTTTTGAATACAGGTTATAGAAAACTAAAGAAGAGACAGAGCTATTTAATTTGAAAAGGTTTTGTCCAGCATTGTTCAGCCTTTTATTAACAAAGGCTAGTCTGTTCTGAATCCCTTAAGAACTTGAGATGGAGAGCAACCACTCAAATTTTTTTGTATGTCTGCTTTGCCCAGTTGAACTTCTATGACGTTTCCAGGGTACTTGAACACCATGGTAAGGGGAACAGAACATGAGCTTAAACTTGAATAGCAATTATTGTTAATTTCTCTTTTCAAAAGAAACCTGTAGGCCTTCAGTTTCTCCTGGACTGACGCAGGAAAAACTGCATTAAAAAAAAGAAAAACAAAAAAACCCTCCATTCAAACCTGCTGGTCTAAGGGCAGCTGCTAATTTAACTAACTTTCTTTCATAAGCCCCTGCTTTTTGTAACCCCTGCCTTTAGCACTGCAAACTTTCTTCTCCTCCTTTTTGAAAAAGAACAGAACATGCCCCTCCCCCCCCAGCTTCTGAAAAGAAATCTATGTAGTGAATATAGATCTGTTTGTGGTTGCCAGCCTCAAAGCTGTTAGTGACTGATGATCTGTTTTAAGAAAGCTAATAGGCAAAGGAGAAGTATACATCACTGCTATAGAGAGTATAACCTTGCTGGCTTTTTTTTTTTCTTTCGTCAAAGATGCACTCTATTCAGCACTCTGCTTTTCTGATGAGAGGCTTTCATCGGCAGTTTTGAGATATTTATGATAGGGGTTCTGAGAGAATTTCATCTGTCACTGACCAGCTTGGGATAGAGACAGCTGTTGGTTGTTACTGACCTAGTTTGGATTGAGCCTCTTGACACAGTTGTGGCAAGCTATTATATCCCATTACCAGTCTAATTTTGCTTTTACTTCTAAATACTGATTTGGTTGGGCACTGAGACAGTGGCTTTGTAGAGTAGCATGTGCCTGACAGTATAATTACCTTATTTTTTCCTCCTTTGAGCTGGAAATTTTACTTTAATTTTTCTTTACTTTTTTTTTTCCACTTAGATATATTATTCGGGGTGACGACGAAGAATGGAATGAGGTGCTGAGCAAAGCAGGACAGAATGCTTCCATCGTCAGTTTGAAAAGGTTAAGGAAGTTGAAATACTTACTCTACAGAGGCTTCTCTGGTCTTTCCAGCTGGCTTTATTATAGTGTTCTGCAAAACAGTGAAACTAAGGAATTAAATGCAGATAAAAATGAACTTAATGTTCTTGATAGAGTCCCAGTTTCTCTGGAGAAAGTGGGGTGGGAGCATCTAAGAACTCTACTGGGTACTCAGTGGTTCCTCTAATAGGAGAGTGCTAATGTGAATTCTGTGCTTTTTCTCTGGAGTATAGTCCTGTCTTCATACAGTTTAATTACTTATCATAGCTCTTTTTTCTGTTCACATGTCTTAAGTCTTGATGCTGCCATAAGCTGGTCCTATTTCTCTCTTGGGTAACTTTTAAAGAACAAACTCATTCCACTTTACAGTCCCATTTGCTTTTGGGCTAACACTGGGTGGGAGCCTGAGAATGTTCGCATAGAAGAAAATACACATTCAGGGAAGGAAAATTCTTTCAAATTTGAGAGCTAAGCCTGCAAAATGTTGAGTCTGCCTTTCTGCATTTCCTTTCTTTTCATCCATCTTCTTTCTTTCACCTTGCTCAGCATGAAGTCTTTCCTCATCTTTTCCTCGAGGATTGCTGGGACATGCCTGCTCATTTTCCCTTCCTGTGGTGCATGACAGCTGAAGTGATTATGTGATCTTTCCTGTATCTGCCACCTTTTGTGCATTCATGTTCTTTTCATGAATGATGGAAGCTCTGAGTTTCTAGAAGCCTTACAGAAAGGAGAGTCTTGTCAATGCTTATAAAGATCAGAACTCTGTCCTGTTTGTTCTGGCCAGAGCCTAGTGCGAGAATTAAATTGTATACTTAGTTTTACAGCTGTCAATAATAATATTTTTCCAGTTACTCTCACTCCCAGATGCCCTCTACAGATTGCCTGTAAGGACCATAGCTTAAAGTCTTGAAAAGCAATGACAACAGAAAGCTAAAAATCAAAATCTCTTATGGGATTCAAATTGGGTTAAAGAATCTCAAGATGCTAGGAAGTGTAGGTTGTACTCCTGTTAGTGCTTTCTCTAACACCAGTTTAAGTGACCCAAGAAATTGGACATATATTCTCCCAGCCACTTTCTTTGCAAAGACTTGAAGTAAACATTTCTGTGTAGACCCTCCCCCCTTTTACTAGAAAAACTTCCCAGTTTTACTAGAAAAACTTCCCAGCTGGATGGGCATTCAGTGTATTTTAGCATATTTTTTTTTCTCCTATTTCCCAGTGAGAAGAAGAGAAAGCTAGAAACAGTAAGAGGACCTAAGCAACAGAAGAAGTTTAAGAAGACTAAAGATCCAAAGCAGAAGTGGAAGAAATTACTTTGAAGCCAATCAATGAACTTGAATTAATGACTGACGGGTCTGTACTTAAGAAGTACTATTCTCCTTTCAAAGCAAAGGACTTCCTTTGGAGCGGAGGGAGAGGGGAGAAAAAAAGCCTTAGGGACATTTTAAAAAGCAGTTTATATTAAGGGACATGCAGTGACACTGCCAGGAGACAGTCTATAGAGATTTTTATGAAGTGTAACTGCAGAGCTTGCAACACACTGACATATTATGAGGGTGCTTTAGCAGCTACAGAGTTTCCATTTAGTCAAGGCAGATCAATCTGTAAACTTTCCTGCATCTTGCTGGTTGATATCTTTATTAAAAAAGAATTTGGACAACAAAGGATAGAAATGTATTAGGCTTTGGCATGTGACTCTTACATTGTAGCATTTTTGACATCTTGATATATTCAGTTACTGGTTCGGTAGTATTGCCCTTCCTTTGTAGCTTGAGGGATTTCTCACTTGAGTCGCAACTGAGATTTTATATGGGGCTTGCTATTCAGTGAGGCCACGTTGTTGATGCAGACTCATGATGTGGTCCTTGCTCACAGGAGCTCAGGATATACAATGAACACATCTATTTTGGAAGGCAGTCTACAGTTCCTGCTTACTGTGCTCTATAAGGAGCTGTAATAAAGGCTCCTTTTTTGCATTCACACTTGCTTGTAAGCTCTCAGCATTCCAGCGGCTCAGTAATTTACATTTCCTAGTTCTCAAGCAGGCTAGGATGATTAACAGGTGCTGGGAAAGCTGCTTCTGCCAGCCTGTCTCCCCTGCTGTCTGCTTACCTAGAGCTGCTACTTGGCTTTGTTGGAAAGTCTTGTGTTAATGTTACCAAGAAATCAGCACCATCATACCAACACCTGGTCTTAGTGGTATTCTCTTTATGCTCAGGGCAGGTCAAACAGGCAAGCCACTGAGCTCCGCAGCTCTGCTAGTCTGCGGTTCCCACTTGGCAACAAGTGGGTGCTAGTTTAGAGCTGAGACTTTTGTGACTGCAGTACTCTAGTTCTGGTGCCTGTTGCACTCCAGTGGTTTAAAAACCAGGGCAAGTCTCTGACACAGAACTGTCCTTGTCCCGAACCTGAGCATCCTGCTGCATTGGCTTGATGTTCCAGCTTCATGGTGTGAAGGTTTGGAAACTAGACTTACTCATGGCTGCATGTACTGCTGCAGTTGATTTGCTTGTAGATCTCAATACTCTTACCAGCAAATCCTTAAAGAAACAGTTTCTTCCCAGTTAAAGGCAGTATTTCTTCTCTGGGAAGCTATTCTATGAAGCCTTTTGGCTAAGGATAGGCCTTGTACAACGCAGCCTGTACATACCTTTGGTTAACAGACCAGTCTGTAAGTTGGCAGCAACAGCACTTCCCCCACCCTCGAGGCAGTTGAGCCCTGAGATGGGGAGATCTGCAGCTGCAGCTTTTAAAGGCTTAATGAGGGGCCCTGTTATCCCCAGCTGTGCTGAAAGAGCAGCACTAGGGGACCTGCAGGGGTGAGGTAGTGGCATGCTGCCCTGAAGGGTTCCTAAAGGAGCTGTGCAAGGAGTAAGCAGGGAAGGTAAGAAGTGTGAAGCTCTTCACAGCTGCCTGGGGAGTCCTCAGAAGAAAATGTGAGTGTGAATTTTCTCTCTTTTTGCTGTTGTTAATGGAAGGGTAAGTGATGTCCCTGGTGGGAGAGGGGTGCAGGGCTATGACCCACTTGCTTTGGGGAGTGGTGTGTGCTGGATGTGCTGCTGCCTAGATCCTGTCTCTGCTTGACTTTGTTTTGAGGGGCAAATGACTGACTTGTACCACAGTAGTGGTGCGGGTAAGGGAATTACTGTTATGCCAGGCTAGGGCAGGAGGGGCTGCAGCTAGTGTTGGAGCCTTTCCTGGGATGCTCCCCAGCCTGGTGAAAAGGAAACCAGTTCTGCCAAACGGTAGTGGTGCAGAGTGGTGCTGACTGGAAAGTTGAGTGTGGAGGCTCTTCTCTTGTCCCAGGGGTCTGTTGGATCAAAGGCTGGGAAGCCCAGTGTAAGAAAAGCACATTTCCTGTGGATACCTGTTGGACTGTACGGTTTTCTAGTGTCTTGCTTAGTTCAACAGAGAAACCTCTGGAGCTGGTGACATTTGTGTGAGGGATGATTATGGCAATTAAAGTTTTTTCTAGCGATTGTCCAGGGTTGGTCATATCCTTTAGCCCTTTGTGGGAGGGACTACGGCGATGTGCTTGGAGTGGTAATTAGGTAAGGAACTGGTATCAAGTGGTTACTATGTGATGACTGAGTAATGTTGACTTGCCTGCTTCACATTCTCTGCTCAGAGAGATTTGACCGTGGTCTAATAGGCTGCAAGACAAAAGATGCTTGAATATTAAATACTTGTAGAGCCCTTTCAAAGCAGGTTGAAACTCTGTGCTAATACAGCAGGTGTAACTGCTTAAGATTCTCTGACCTATGTGGATTATTGGATTTGTTGGCCCAGGTGTAGTGTTTTAGTTTCTCTGGGTCTTATTATCTAATAAGTGACAATAGCAGAAGGCTTTTTCTATTGTATGTTACTTCTTGTGGCAAGAAAATGCTAATTTAATGTCCATAAAATGCAGAAGTGGTGCAAATTACAATGAATGTCTCAGGAGTGCTGTAAAACTAGTTCTTCCAGTAGGTTCAAAACTGTAATGTTTAAGAGAAGTTTTATTATAAAACTCCCTTGTGCTGTTGAAATTGGTTTGTGTTTTTCAGTGGCTATGCTGAGGATCAAATGGTTAAAAAGTTCAAAAGAAGTTCATATTTATATGAAAAATACATGGAAGAAGTTCATGCTTATTTATAAGGCCATGCTGAGTAGCTGTTAAACTGTGCAAATTTGACTGTCCTCCTCTCTCCAAAGCTGTGACCTGCACAGTCCAGGGGACCCTCATCTAACATGTGGCTGTGATGAAGCTGTATTATGTAAGCCTTAAGTCAGACTGAGGTTTCTGGCTGTTTCAGAAAATATGGTCTCATGGTAGTAGGCAGCAGTCATAAAAACTTTGGCTCCTGACTTACTGGCACTGTTTTGGGGAAAGTATGTTCACTTGTAAGGGAGCCAAACTGGCAGTGGGGCAAAAATGAGCAATGGTCAGCGTGTTGTTTGAGCCTGTCAAAGCGTGTGTGTGTTCGAAGGTGCAGGCTGCTTGTTGGAAATAAAGGGGGGTAAGAAAAGTGGTGTCATTTTAATCTTTCTTTTTTTTTTTTTAACCATTAAACCAAATTACTTCTGCAAAGCATTACTATTAAGCAGTGTGAAATGAAATAGGAAACTTGACAGGTTCCCCTGCTCAGTTTGGAAGCATTTGTGACGGCAGGCTAGGTTGGAGCCGATCTATGAGCATATTAGTCTGACAAAGTGTCTTGTAAATTTTCTGTAGATCGTTAGGGAATAGAGTAGATAAAATTAAACTGGATTCTTCAAGCAGACCAGGATTTTGCTTTTTACCTGATATCTGCCTCTACTGCTCTCTGTCAATAGGCTGCAGTAATTTCTGCTCTGTTATCTGTGAATTGGATATACTGTAGTTGCAGTAAAAGACTTGAAGAATTTGAGTTTATACTTGGATTTCTTAGGTGTTACTAGTGAGTGTACCCCCCCATTCCATTGGGAGTTGTATTTAAGCAGAATTTTGCTATTTCTACAGAAAATAGGTGTATTCAGAGTCAAATCAATCTTTTCTTAAATTTTCTGCATACATTTTATGATTACTGGCAGCTTTTGGGATTCTTCTGCCTGTCTACTGCTCTTTGAACTGCAAAATGGAAAAAAGTGCTCAAATACTAAAGTAAGTGAGAAGTGGTGTGTGTGTGTGTTTTTTTTTTTTTTTTTTTTAACAAGTCTAGTCAAACCACATCTTCCTCTGTCTGTGCTTTAGATCAGTCAAGCTAAGTTAAAATTCCAGCTGGAGTAAGGGCTAGTTGAATGCAGTCCAACAACAAAGCAAGAATTCATGTCTTTCCATAGCCAGAAGCATACTAAAAATGTCACACAGTACAGGGGCTGAGAAGAGAGTGAGTTCTGTATCTTTGGATTTTGTTTTTTTTCTTAGCATGATTTTTCCTATGACTGGAGCTGTTTGCTATTATTTTTGTACACAGGATCCATACAGAGGGGGCGGCGCATACTTGAAGGAGCCTCATACACTGCTAGTTGCTGTGCATGCATTTAACCGAAAGCAAAGCCAGCCCAGCTGTCTGTGCCTCCCCATTCTCTTCTCTTTAGTGGGACAGCGTGTTGGACAACCTGGTGACAACCTGGCAACATTGGTGTTGCCGGCGCTGTGTTAAACCTGCAAGGTCAGCCCATAGCTTCTTCCAGCACTCCCTGGGTTGCTGATCTAGTGTCTGACATGCTGCTGCAGGTTCACTCTCTGCATCATTCCTGTGCCCCAGTGAGCTTGTCTGCCCACAGTGACTGAGGACTGTAGCTAATTGGAGGAAAAGGGAAAAGCTGTGCAGAGCTGAGCTGCGCTCTGCAGGCAGTGGGTAGATGTGACCTAGTTGTCAGTGGAATCATCCTGCCTGCTTGGAGACTCGTGAGCTATTTTGACAGCTGGAGGGAGCTGACCTCTGCGAGGTATCTGGGAGGAAGTAGAACCAGTGAAGCTGAGCATCTTCCATGCTGCTGAGAGCTGGCTGTACGTTTGCGGGGAGTCCTTGCCTCCCGCAGCTACGTGAGGCTGGAGCGAGCTGTGTGGAAGGCAAAGGTTGGTGTACTGGAGAAAGGCGATGTGTAGAAGTATATCTTTTCCATTTGGCCATCATAATGCTTGCTTTGGGAATCTCTTTTGCTTCCATAGCTGGATTTTTGTGTGACTGTCTGTCCCTAGGTACTTCCATATGTAGACCGGGATCAAAGGACCGTATCTAGGTAAGGGTCTTAAATCTACATGCACCTTGTAGCATGCATTTTCTAACGCGTGTTTCTGGTTAGCTGTCATGGGAAAGCCAAGGATGGAGAGAGTTGGTGAGACACAAGTAGCCTGCTTGTGCCTGAGCATGAGCATAGTGGAGGCAGGAGTGTTGTGTAAAATTCAGCCCAGTAAGCTGCACGTCCAGTGAGGGCCTAGGTGAGGCAGTGAGCTTAGACGAGTCTGTGAATGCGGGTAGTTCTCCAGCCTCAGTTCTCTTCAGTTCTCAGAGGCCTGAACTGGCCTCTAGATGCATACAGCAGGAAAATGGACAGCATGGAAATGACTCCAGCTCTGGGGCTGGGCCAATCTATGTTGCTGCTAGCAAGGGCTTTCCCCTGCTGTGCTGTGATTTTCATCATATGACAGAAGCTTTTTTGCTGCCCCCTTCTTTTGCAGGGGGTGCTGTGAGTGCAGTATTCTAGTCTCTTTGCTGTGGATTAATGGATTGCTTGTATTCAAAACCTCCTGGGTGCCAAATCTAGCTTTCGAATCTTCTTTCCTGCCACAAGTGATGGCAACAGCAGCTTGCTGCCCATGTTTCCCGAGGGAGTTGCCACTCTCCTCTTTCTCCTCCTGTGTCTCCCCGCAAGACAAGCCTGGCTGTCGCTATTATGGCAGGTGCAGGAAGCAGTGTCTGGTAGCTCGGGTAGCATTTGGTGAGGGCAAAGGGCCAGGTAGTAGCAGCGCTACATTAGCCAGGGCTTGCCTGCTGTGCAAAGGCTTATTGTAAAGCAATAAGGTTTTATTTTAGTCTGAAAGTCATTGAGCATGTTCACAGGCAGATGTATGAGCTCTATTTCCTCTGTTCCACAAAATTAATGTAATTATGGCCATCAAAGCTTTGTGCTTCTCCAAAGCTGAGCAAACTCTGCCATACTACTTTCTAGAACTCCAAGGGCAATACTCTGTTTGCATAAAATAGAGGAGGTATGCAACTAGTTTCATGAGAAATTTCTATGTAATCCACTTCTAGAGTAAGTGTGTTCCAGGGGGAATCTTAGGTCTTTGTTTGTACGCCATGATTCTTGAGAGCAAGTCTGTTTGTACTGGTGGGTTTCCAAGCGTGCTGATGTACGGCAGAACACACGAGAAAGCACCCCCATCATGTATCATTCCCAGCAGAGTGCTCTTGGATCATGTAAATCAAATGCTAAGAAATGCTTGCGAAACTAATTTATTATAGAACTGGATTTCAAGTCTTGCTACACCTCAGAGCTATGCCGTACAGTTCACTTTGTTTAGATGGGGAGGGGGGAGGAATTCAAGGGAAGAAACAATCAAGAACAGATTCTCAGCAGCCCAATACGGGTATTGGCTGCATTAGTGGTTTCCTCTGCTGAAGTGTGTGCAACAGCCTAAGAAATTAAGTATTTGAGTCCTCTCATAGATGCAGACCAAATCCAAAGTTACAGCTCAGCCAGTATGCCCAAACACTGTAGGGAGCTGCAAGATTTATGGGGTAAATTCAGAAAAGATTTAGATACTTTTGGTTCAAATCCTTGCTCTGTCAATGGAAATAAACCTCTGTATCTCTTACCTCATAGAAAAATAAATGCCCTTGCTCTTTACAGCCCGAGTGTGCTACTCTAATAAACGTGGGAACAAGAAAGGGGCCATAAATGACTGGCAGTTTTCTATCCAGGTTTCCCATGTCTTGCCATTAGTCACTAGCTTTATTAAATAAGAATGGGGTTGAAACTGATGCAGCTTTGGCTGCTGCTGTAACCACTGGCTTTGGGGAAAGTTGTGTGTGAGGTGGGCCAGACTCACGGACAGCATTAGAAAGGGCTGTTGCCTGCCTGACTCCGTGTGGCTGTTAGAGCGCTCTTGAATGCGCTTTACTCTGAAACAAATATTGCCGCTGCTAGAGCGAGGCACCAGACAAGCAGTGGACCAGCCAGAGCCATTTTAGCCTTTTTGTTTTTAAGGTGATGCAGAAAGGAAGCGGTCTGCTTTTTTTGACGTGTTTTCTTCATTAGCATTTGAGAGTTAATCAGATGTTTAAGTTCTGAGGACTGACTGAATACCTGCAAGTTAACAGTTGTCTTATGCTTACTGCATCTTCTGCTAAGTAGGTAGGTTACCTAGGATTACAACTTTTCTCTGATGATGTCTGCTGCTTTTCTATCCAAGGCAAGTATTTAAGCTAGGGGAAATGTTACTTAAACATACTACTTCAAAAAAATATTCAAGCCTAGGAAAGGGAAATAAATGACTCTTTATGCCTTGTTTTAAAGCATAGAATTAGTTACATTTATCTAAAAAAAAAATTTAAGATGCTAACACTGCAACTGCCTTTTCCATAGAAGTGTGTTGAAATACCATTTTTCTTGTTAGAATGGCAGAATAAATACAGCAGCTGTGTATTTTAAAATTGTTGTTAATAAAATCCTGGTACATTTACATAAATGACAACATTAATGTACAAATAACAAAGCATATAATATTACAGCAGCAAAAGAGAACCTATATTTTTGTACAGACAGCTGGAGCAGCTACTTGAAAATATTTTCCAAGATAAAGCCTTTTGTGCTATTTTTCAGGCAGACCAGTGATCATCTTGAAACACCTCTAATGGCTTTCTGATAATAAATAGGGTTATTGAAGCTGGTGATCTTGAAAAGTGTATGTGTAGCTAAAACACAAACTGGAGCGTGCTCTGACCAATTTCTTTGTCTGTCATTACTGATCCTAGACTAATTCTTCTCCTTGCATGCAATTTGCCTATGATGCAAAATCCTTTAGGGATGAGGGGATGTCAGATTTTGACAGATCTGTTGGGAGATGCTGTAGTTTGCTCTCCTTCCCTTCATCTACCCAAACCATGTCTGTGCCTTATATTGGAACTTGGGCCCAGCTGAGACTCCTTCTTTTGATGTACTTAGTTACAATATTAACATTTAAATTTCCAAGAAGCAGTAGTTCTACTTTGGAAACTCTCTCTCCTCTTCTCCTTCACCCACCCGTAACCAATAAAAAGCATCTTAGCAAATATGCTTGGTATGTGCTAACAAAGACCAGTGGGAGTTTTCAGAAGTCTTTTAAGCTATTGGTGAGAGCAAGGTGTGTGTTTCTGTGCAACTAACTGCCTTCCTCAGGTTGACACAAAACTGTATATTTAATCTCCTAAGTCTCTTAAGTCAGCTAGAAAAAGGCCTAAATGAGTCATTTTTGAACAGAAATATCTGTCCACTGTGAGGAAAGGAAAGATATCAATCTTAAATGCAATGCCTCAACCTGAATGCAAGTGCTTGCAGCTTACCTCTGGAATAGGGTTAGCTGTGCACTATGCGCCATTCCCCCTGAGGTAGCGTATCTGTGGAAACAGTATCATTCCACGGATGGGGATGTGGAAGCAGAGGACTAGAGCTGGAAATAGAGGTCAGAATTTCTGATCCCAACTAGCTCGAGAGAGAGAGAACAAAGCATCAAGCTGTCTGTTCCCCATGGTTTTAGGGAGAGTTTATTGCTATTTATGCTATTGGGACAGTTTCTTCAGCATAGCACTAGTTCCTACCACACCTGAGTGTTTAGAAAATGTCTTTTATCGTGTCAGGTCTCACAGATGACATTCACAAGCAGGTTTTGATAATGAAAATGATTTGGACTATCAAACCTTTATAGTGAAAGGGTAGATAGCCTTTTTTGCAAACTGGATCCAGATTAACAACTAGCACAGTGAAATTACATTAAAAAATACAACCCCCCCCCCCCCCCCCAAACAATTCTCCCCTCCCTGCCCCAGCTAAGTTCTCCAAATTAGGTGCAGAGTGAGTAATTTCAGAATTAGTATTAGTTTCTACTTAGCCTTGGACACCTACAGAATCTCTCCCTCAAGGTGCAAACAGTTTAGGGGAAAGCTATGCCAGAGTGTCTTTTCACAGACACTGGTGTTTATTACTATAGTGAAGCAGTTTGTGTACATCAGCCTCTCTATTCAGACAGGTGACTTGTTGAATGGGCAGTGGTCCATAGGATTAGAAAACACCTTCTGTGCAGCGTTTTTTACAAGTAAACATGTATGTGTATGAACTAGATGGTTGTTACGGTATGTAGACAAACACTTGAGACTACGTATTAGGTGTTAAGCCTAGGTAAACTGCCTCACTGCCCTATAGCCCTGCCTTGTGCTTGTTTAAATGGCAGCACTGATCTTCTCTTCAGGTCAGGTTCTCCATTTGCATCCTTAGTTCTTGTTTATGCTGTGACTGTGTTTCTCTGACACAGCGTGGCACAGAGAAGCCAGCTCCCCCGCTTCAGTGGGACGAGGCGCCATGCCCCTGCCTGCGAGGCATCTGCGGTAGGGGACTTGCAGCAAGAACTGATGACTCCAGAAAGCGAACAGGAAAGCCACAGCTCTGCCTGATCACGCAGCCCAGTGCAGTTTGAACCAGAGCTTCTGCCGCTGCCTCGTTCCCGCCTCACACCCGTGAGGTGACGTACACAGAATGCAGGCGGCCAGCCAGGGCCGTCTGCAAGTCCCGCAGCGGGTCTAGGCCTTGCACTTTGCTGTTCCTGCTGTAGATCAGCTGTTTGAATGAGTCCTGCTCCAGAAGAGAGCTCATGTGTTTGAGGAAGAAGCCTTCACAAAAAGAGGCTAGTTCAGGTGCGTTGTGAATCTGCGGAAGAGAACAAGATCCGTTGGCCTTTTGGGTGCATTACAGACCTAAAGGATACGCTAGGGCATTTTGTCTGTTCTAATCTGTCTCAGAAAACATTAAAGGGAAAAGCATAGGGAAGGATCATGGTAACAGTGGAAACGCACTAAACATAGGACCTGTGATGCCTGATAACTTCTCTTGCTGCTTTTTGCCTGCACAGGCGTAAGCAGAGAAGCACTCAAGCTTTCTTAATTTCTTCTGATGGCGTGCTGTTAGCAGAGCCGCTGGCCTGCGCTCCTTCAAGGAAGAGAGCAGTTGGCTGATGAAGTGGCCAAGATACCTGTCTTGCTGTGCAAGCGGGGAGTTTGTGTTGCGATGTAAAACAATAAATGTTGCCAGATGGTGCACACAACTTGTAGCAATAGGAATATGGTTCATGGCATGCGAACTTAATTCCTAGAAAAAGGAGCTTAATGTGGGAAAGTAGGGAAGCTGCACTACTAAAACACATCAGGTGGTTTTCTGGCTGGGATCTGGTTCCCTTTGCTTCAGAATCATTGGGGAGATTCAACAACAGGAGAACAATGAAATTTAAATTCAATATTTAGAAATGCCATGCACCTGCCCCCCCACCAAAGTTTGTGCAAATAGTAATTCAATGAAAAATACTAAGGGCCAGTAGAGAGCACTCCCTTCTCCCCTCTCTTCTACTGCATCCTTTTAACTTTTAGGTCCCCAAACAGACCAGTCTGAGTCCAATAGGAAAAATAGTGTGTGAGGCAGGAATTGAAACGGACCAATCTGCCACTACACATAATGTAAACATGCACACCATTATCACCCCCTACATAGTCATGTTCTGGGGATCTGACCCTTTCTTACATCTTTCAAGCCCCCAGAAATGGTGGACTATTTCCTCTGTGATTTCATTGATAACATGGGTTAGGTTGTTTGCTGTACAGGTGAATATCTGTGTTGCACAGAGTTTATGCCAGTTCTGGAGCTTTAAGATGTACACTTTAGCAGTGGGAGTGCTGGGGAAGGGTTTGTTAGTTACTGTACCATGATGAACTGACCCTACTGCTTTGAATCTCTACACACTGCTTTGTTGGCTGATGTTGCTGTATCAGCTTGCTAACACACCTCTGCTGTGCTCTTTAGGAGTGTCTCATGAATTTCATAAGTGATCGCTTTAGAAGAGGAAACATACCAGGGCTGTTTAGGACTTTACAGACTGGAGCTTAATGCATTTGCTGTTGCAGTGAGGGTAGCATTGCTAGCACAGCCTGTATATGCTGGTACCAACTACATGCCTGTTGGATTTAGTTACCAAAGCTAGACTGCAGAAAGAATGCATACTACTTCATTGTGATCCTTCAGTAAGACAGTTTGGCATATACCTTTGCATATTTATAGATGTTAACGGAGTTCTCCATGCTGATCATCTGGGCACAGAGGATTTCACAGTGTCTCTGGAGGCCATCCAGTTGGAACAGGCTGGCAGCCGACAGCAGCTATTAGGACAAGAGAGAAGCCATTTGAGATCATGAGCTGTAAAAGGGTTAGGGAAGAAGGCAAACAGAACTAACGCTTCCTTCCCTGAAGGATCTCTGACTCCCATTTTCACTGTCTAAGCCCTCAGGAAGGTGCAGAAAGGCTACTGGATACCTAGATAAAGCAACAGAGAGAATTTCCCCCTTTGTTAGGAAAGGCTTGCTTCTCCTGCAGGAAATGCATTTGTGCTACCTTTTGCTACCACGACCTGCAAGCCTTCGCCTGTTCAAAGCCCCCTCCCAAAAAAAAAAAAAAAAAAAGTGTAATCTTTAGCTGCAGCTTTAATCTCACCACTCTGTGACTAAATGGCATCACTGAAAGAGGACCTGTGTACTACAGCCGTGCTTTTAGCCCAATCTTGGTACCATATGTGGCTCCGCAGAAGTTCAGCTTAAAAGCGGTAGCCTCCCTGTGACCCCCCCCGCCCCTTGGTGGATGGCCTGCTCGGGGCGCCAGAGCTGCAGGCTCAGCTGCTTCCTTCCCCCAGCAGAGAGAGGACTCGCAAAGAAGGCTTCCATCCATCTCTGTGAGGTGCACAGCCACCTGATCAATGAAGGAATTACTTAGCAAAGCTGATGCTTTTTAGGTTTAACAGTTGCTTGTTGGGGAGTAAATACAAGGCTGCAGTACAGTTCTCGCCTTCCTCTTCTGGAACTTTTAATTTATCTACTTGTAAGCAAGAACAACTTTGGAGACTAACAGCATACTCACTTATCTAGCATCTCTTTAAAAAGAACTGATTTATGGAGGTAAAGTTCAATGGATAGTTTAAGGCAACTCTGGGTACCAATAGCACTATAGTGATGTATTTTTATCCAGCATCTCATTGCCATACTATAAAATAATTGGTAGCTGTTCTTATTTCCAGGCACTTTTGTTTCAAAACTTTGAACTCATTTCAAAGCCTTAAGTATCCTAGATTGAAAGCTTGTTGGCAGCTGCTGGATTTTGCCTTTCAAGCCCTGTTTATACCCCAGTGCACATAGACTTAGAAGAAAACACTCTCACCTCTAAGATATCAGTGGTGGGAATTTCCATAGATTCTGTTCCTCCATAATATAAATACTGCATCAGCATCTGAAATGGGAAGAAGGCCAGGCATGAAGCTGTTATCACCCAAGTCACACGGGACTGTGAATGGCTGTGCTCCCCCTCCTGGGCAGACGGGAATCACGTGGTGTGCTGGCTCTTGCTACTGCTTTTGGCATTTTTCTAGTGTTGCAAATGTGCTACTTTCTAAAACTACTTCTTCCTTGGGTTTTGAAAAGGGCCCCGTTGAGGATTTTAGGTTCAGGGTGACAGTGTGTCTCTGAGCAAGAGGAATGTCCTTGGAAAGATATTTCTTGCATGCTGATTTGTAAAGCCCTGCAGGCTGGTCACACGCAGAGCTGCGGCTAGGGGGAGCGCTGAAGCTGCCGTGCCATGTGCATGTGTGTCGCAGGGACCTCCCAGCCGCCCGCCTCCCTGCCGTGCTTCTAATCAGCTTCCAGGCCCCCCACCCCTCCCAGCCCCTGTCGGGGCCAGAGGAAAAGGCATAACTGTTTGCAGGGACAGCAAGCGTCATCTTTGGCTCTTTGATCCACATGTGCACAACCCCACCCCCAGCAAAACCACTACTGTCATATCTAGGGAATGGCTAAATTTGGTGTTGGGAAGACAGGTCACCCCAGCGTCCTGGGTACTGCACAAACACATGTGGAGACTGCGTGCTGTGCTTACCACTCCTGACAGCAGTGGTAACAAAACTAAGCTTCTATTTAAAAAATTTCTTATTTGTATAATGAAAGCATAAAGAAGCAAAGCTACTTTCCCCAAGCAGAATAAAGATCTCTAGCGGTCCAGTTCAGTGCAGCATAACTGAGATTACTGTAGAACACCACAATCTCCTTAAGTCACCTCCTCTTATTTAACATCAAATTGTCTCTATGAAAGATTTCACTCTTTTCATTGTTTTCAATTCAGTGCTGTCTCCAGTGGAAAAAAAAAGCCTATCTTCAGAAACCTTTTGATGTAAAAAAATTTTAAGGAGGCTTGTTTAAATATTTTCAGTTGCACCCCCCCCCCTTTTATTTTTTATTTTTTTATGGTCATGGTCTGAGCTGCAGAGTTTGGATGCCATCTGTACAGCACCAAACTATCACAGCCCCTTTCCAATACAGCAAAGATACTCATAGCCAACTTCATTCCCTCCAGGAGAGAAGGCACTACTGCTGACAAACAGCTTGGTGTATATATACATCATAGAAAGAGGAAAAAAGAGGAAAATCCTCAACCCTGCAGTGAAACAGTTACACAATCTTTCAGCTTTTCTGCACTTCCAGATTTCCCTTTCTGATTTGAAATGCAGAGCTAGAAAGCTGGAACAACTTTTAACTCTCACATTTCACTGACTTGTTTTTTTCTTTGGTTGTGTGTTGAGTACCCTACTTTCTCTCCATCATGAATGAAGCTCCCTTAGGTCCATTAGATACAGAAATGTCATAAAAGCAAAGTGAAATTCTTAATTTCAAGCCCTTCTTGAAAGGGACACCATCAATTTCTGATAATCTGATTTGAATTAATATGAAGCTTGGCAGTCCTGCTGCTCTAACTAGGCTTACTTTTTTGCTTAACACAGCATGAAAGTTGTGCCTGTGAACCTTTTATAAGTACAAAACTACATTCAGTAAAAGACTTATTTGTCCTGCTTTACGGAAGAGTCAATTGCCTAGTAAGAAAATAAAAATATAGGCTGGAGTTTTTTGTTCCAAGGTTGGTCCCAGCTGAAAAGCTTTGACACAGATCAGAATACTCGTAAAATGCAGCCAATTTCTACTTGTAAATTATCTCTGGTATTAAGCCCCTGGCCCTTTTAGCTTCCAAAGTGAGAAGATGAAAAGAGTAAAGAAAAAGTGGAGTAAGTTACATACCTTGAAAATATTGTATTTCATATCACTAATTTCAACAGTCTTGCTGCCTTGGCTGTCTTGTTCTGTTTTATTGGTCATTAGGGTCTTAAACCTGAGAATGGTTTTAATAATTTGTGTTAACAGATTTCTGTATTATAGTACTTCAAATCCTTATCACCTATTGACAAACAGCTCAAGCAAGGAGAAAATAAAGATCCTTCTTTGTGTTTGTAATTTATAGCTGACAATGAAAACATTTCTTTTATATACAATGGCAGTTAGTTTGGAACTTCAGGGACAACTTGACCTGTAAATTGTCTGGGTCTGATTCAGGCTCACATTATAATAATTGCAAAACACTGTAAACTTGCTATTATCGGAGAAGGCAACTAAATAACTGCAAGTGTACCAGGTCAGGGGTGCAGCCTCCAGGAATTCTGGAGCAAGCCCTGCTCTAGCTACCACATAAAGAGGGAGAATGGAAAAGCAGTGAACAGCTGGATATGTGCACTCCAGCACAGCTTTTTAGGGAAAATTACTGGTTGGTTTATGTCAGTACAGCCCTGTGATTGGCTAGAAGAACCTCTTCTTACTCTCCTACCGTTCTTAACATGAGCAAAGATGATGTTGCAGACCTAAATCATGGTCAATAGTCCTTATCCTTGGCAGCAGCCCTACTGCAACTATGAGGGATTGAGAGCTGGTCACACAAACGGACTAAACCTTCCTTAGCAATCTGTACTTAGCTGTGGAAAGTGACTCACCTGTTAGATGCCGTAACCAGCAGGACTTTGTGTGCATAAAATAGCTTTCCTTCTACTAAGAAAGTTACGTCAGACATTTCTTTATTGTTTAGAAAGTGAGGATCTGTTAGGGTAAGAAAAAATAAGTTTTTTGTGTTGTTTTTTTTTTTGTTTTTTTTGTTTTTTTTGAAATGATGGATGCTATGAAAAAAAAAAAGAAGCTCACTGTTTAGGTGAGCATCTCACCTAGCCGAGCTGGTAGCGTCTTTCGGATTTCAGGAATGCTAGGTATAGGACTGCTGCCATAGCAGTGGGTGAAGATAGAGGCAAGCTGCTGATTGATAGAATCATTCTGTAAGGAAGATGGAACAGGTATCGTCAGCACTTTATAGCGATCAGGTTTCAAACATGCTGTAAGAGTTCACTTGAGGCTTGTCACAACCATACTTTAGAAGAATAACCTCCGAACATTGGGACTAGCGCATGGTCTAAACACAAGTACACTCTGATAGCGTGCGTTCAGTAACAGTTTACAGGCCAGCATCTATCAAGAGGAAAAAGAGTCCATCAGCAAAAGCTCAGCCCTCCACTCCTAGCTCTGCAACAGCTGAGCCCACAGCGTGTTCTCAGCAGCATTTGATTCATCGCATCCCTTCATTGTCAGATGCTGGGCTCTGGTTCACAGTCTGTAATTGTTTTTAGTTACAGTCGTATCCCTTGCTGTTAAAGGGCAGTTGTTAAACCATATGTTGTAGTAACCAACTATGGCAGTATCGAGAGCCATAGATACCCCTCAACTTCCCCTGTCTGTGCATTTCAAATGTATCCCTGCTGCAGTCAGAATGCAGACACCCCCTTCCTCGTAACATGAAGGGCAACAGCCTCTTGGAAAAGAACATGGTAGAAACTAGGTGAACTTTTCTGAAAGATGAGACAGCTAAACTATGGACCATGGATAAAATCCATTCTATAGATGCATTGAAGAAAAGGAAAAAAACAGTCAAAGGCAGCCATTAAATAAAAGAAAAAATAGAAGGAAAATATTACTGAACAAAAGCATTGTTCAAAAAACTCCTAGAAGATGCTATTGAAATAACCTGAATTGCCTGGTATTTTATTGATAATTCTTCCTGTTACATTCATACGGTTTCAAAAGCCAGTTGTTGAACTAGACTTTAACAAGATAGCTTTCATTTCTATTGAAAGGAACAGCTTTACCGTAGGGCTGCTTTTGTGATTTCCTGTCAATAGGCTGTATACGAATTTAGATAAACACTACAGGGTCATCTTTATACCATAGCTCAGTGGGGACCCTGCATAGACTTTTACTTGTTTTTGTTGTGTAGTGACTTGCATAATAACAAAAGGCCTGGCTCAAATGCTTGATTTTGATACTGTTACAAAGTTAATGATTACTTTGCTGGTTTTGAGGATATCAAACATGAGCTGCAACCCTTCATTAACCAGCTCTTCATTATAGTCCTCTTCCTTTATGGTGACAAATTCCCGTAAGAGGGTCTGTACAACTGAGTAGCGAGACTGGTAGAAGGTTGTCCGTAGTGACTCGATCCACACGTGGAGCTTCCATGGGACTCCTGTAGCCATAAGAAAAAGGACAGTGAAAGATGATGGTCTCCTGAAGTACCTGTGGGTGGATACTTCTGCTGCTAGCACTAATAAATAGCAGCACTGAAGCAGATCTTTACATTTTCAAAAGTTTACAATTAATTCATCTACACTAAACACATAGAAGGCAGATATTTTTGTCTTGATGTTAAAGATGGCTGAACTGGGTCATGGGCAAATTGAGTGACTTGCCCACAATAACAGAGGATTGTTACCAGGACTATATGTTAGAATTTCCCCTGGCTGTTAAAGACCAGAAACTCCCTATTGTCTTTCTAGCTTCCTCAGTAGTCAGAACCACCCTATATACCTGAACTAAACTCTTAAGAATACTTAACCCTACACAGTATGAGATCTTTTCTCCTGGTAACCTGTAACAGTCTAGACATACATACTAGAAAGCCTCTCTTTCCTACCTTTAGATTAAATATATTCTTTCACCTTTAAACCATTTAATCTCTGATGTTATCTTTGTTTTTGAGACCAGGCTCTTTAGCACTGAGGTTTAGGTGTCAGAATTTCTGACTAAGGGAAATGCCATTGTTTTGATTCTTGAGAAAAGAGGAGCCAGCTTTTCAAAAGTGAGACACATCCCAGATCAATGTGAATTTGAAAAAACTTGTGAGAAGCCTTAAACAATTTTTTATTTAAATTAAAGAATGATTAAATTATAACTGATTCCCATAAGCTTGGGACAGCTTTGAAGCTGGGGTTACAGACTCTAAGTGACATGTGCAGAGGAAAAAAAAGCTGTTTCACTCCCTAAATAGTGCTTGGTGCAGAGTGCCCAAAATAAAACAGCTTACCAAGGGTCCTGAGTTCCATGGTGATGTCCACGTAGCCGTGCTCAGCACTGTAGTACATGGCCTCCTGCAGAGCCTTCATTCTCGTTTTGCACAGCCTGACCTGCCCCTCACTGGAGCTGCCCTGGCTGGAGGTGTCACTCTCCACTCCCTCAGCTAAAATCTCCTCCAGCGAGAGGACGTCTCCCTTCAGTTGCTGGGGCTGGGTCAGGAGCTTGCGCAGAACATTCCTGAGGAGGAAAAAGAGGTGTCGCTCATTAATAAATGACGTATCGAAAATTCAGGCAGGACTATGGTGATTTAGGGCCTTGACAAACATCCTCTGGCAGACACATAGCAACATTTAAGATGCTCTCCCCTGTTATGCTACAAACTGATATGCTGGTAGCAAAGACAGAAGAGGAGGATATACTCCTGTGCCTTAATGGTGCCAATGCACATTTCAGAGTGTTAAGACAAACTGATTTTTATTGCAGTCTTTACTTTGGCATAGAAGTATGCTTCCTTCTGCCAGTCCTAAGTGTGGTAACATCTTAAGCTCTAAAGGAAGATTTTACCAGTGTGTCTGTTAGAAGCCTTGTTTTTTCCCGAACGACCATCTTCAAGGACTGTTAACATTGTTTTAGTCAGACTTGCTTCCTGTGTCAGTAAATTGAAACCACAAAAAATGATAGTTCTACATCATTAATTCCAGGGAGAATTTTTTTGGTTTGGAATTTCACACAGCAGTTACAAGAAGTAGGCTTTCTTGTGTCCAAACAGTACCTTTAGAAAGCTCGCATCGTCCTCTCCTTACAGACAGCTGGAGCCATCTGCAACAGACGTTTCCCATCCCAGGAAACCCACCCCAGTATCCAGCTGTGACACTGAATTGCCACTAGCTGGTGCTCTCCTTGCACCCAGCTACTCAGCATGAATCTCAATGCTTAATTTTGTGCTTTAGGATCACCCTACCCTACAGCTTCAGGAATCAGCCTTGAACCTCACAGTTTGCATGGTTAGATGTTACAGAAGATAGTGGGATGGGAACAGAATTGGCAACAGAACAGTGTGTAGTTTTACACTGTAAATAGCAGCATTAGACAGATCCAGTTCTGCTGAGTTTTGGGCCTTGTCTGAATTTAGGATAGTTTCTCTAGCGTACCCAGATGTGTGATGTAACTAGAGGTGCATTTCTGGCACCACTGTAAAGCAAGGGTGTGTGTAAGTAAGGTAGCTATTCTTTAACCTGCTACTAGAAAGGCCTGCTGTATGGCCTTCTGGGTATCACTGCCCCATCTCCATGAACAGTTTGGGGCTGTTTTAATTGGCTCGTTATGATAACATATTTTCTGGGAACAGACTTGGAAGGATTTCTAGATGAGTTTTTAAGTAATGTCTTAATGCAAAATAACAACCCTGCGAAGAGTCAGGGATGAAAAACCCAAACAGGCTTTTCACTGTTTTAATGACTGATCTCTTGGTCAGTCATCCAGAAACCAGAGATCCAGTCAACCAAATTCCATTCCAGGTTATTTTTGCCACCTTAATGTGATTTGATTCTGTCTCAGAACATGAACTACTGTCTTCAAAATCTATCTATAGATGAAACTTTATTAATAATTTGCTCATGTATGGCCTAGAACCAACTCCCATTCACTCTTGCTTAGTGCTGCAGAGCTAGATCAGCAAATAAGAGAATAAATTGCTTAGTGCTGCAGAGCTAGATCAGCAAATAAGAGAATAAAAAAAGCAAAGGCATTTCTGTTGCATTTTGTACCTTTGACTAAAATGTAACTATTTTTTTCTTCAAAGTTCTAGTTATTGAGTAAGGAAAGGCCTATGTAAACTTTCTTGAAGGGATGTAACAGAAAGCAACTAGCAGTTTAAAGAAGGGTTCACTTCCCCAAAAAGGCTCAAATGTGGCACTTTCTACATCAAAATCAGAACAGGCTGAGACATGCTGAATTAAAAAATTGTTGCTACCAGGACAGTTTTAACCCCCTGTCTTCTGAACTGCACACCCAGGGACTGGGGCAAGACTTGTACTATAAGGTCATATAGGAATATCTACAGTGGTGGCCTTAGCCTAACTATCTCTTCTGGACGTGAATAAAGCTTTACCTGTGTCCGTGTGCAGCTGAGTGACTAAAGCAGTTCATATCTTCATGAAGTGATGAAGACATACCATTGACTTCCAACATACTCAGGAGGGGATCAGCACCCCTGCTTAGTAATAAGCTGACCAACTCGTAGTTCCCTAGGGAAAAAAATGACAGAAACATAATGATTTCATTTTTATTACCTCTTTGAAAGCATAGCATAGGACTGTTAACAGGCAGACTGTACCAGCAACTTCTACACTAACCAGCTAAGGCTTTCAAAGCATCCTGCAAGCATGCATTTGTCCTTGTAACATCTCTGGGAGAGAATAACCAAGTCACAAAGCAGCTAAATTACCTAATAACAGACAACTAGCTAAAGGTAGAATGAAAAGAGAATTAAATTGGTCTGGCACTTCCCATACACGCATCTTTGTACATGCAATTTTTTTTTAGGCTTCAAGTAATTTTTTGTGTATCACATTTTAACTTAAACTGTAAGTAGACATGTATGCAACTACTTTAAGTAATATCATTTTCTCAGCTGTCCGTTTGCTGGTATATGTGGTTAACAGAGAAGGCTGGAAGGGAGCTGCTGGAAGCTGCACTCACTGACCACAGCTTCCATGAAACCACCTTGCAGGCAAGGTAGCAGTGCGGTCTGCATTCGGCCAGGCTTCCTTTCCACTGTTTTCATGAGATGTGGTGGGGAGTGGTGGCAAGAGACCTAGCACAATGTGCATCTGTCACTGGGAAGGGAGGAGGCCATTTTGTATCCCTCCAATAAAGCCTGGAGCAGAGCAGGCCACAGACTTGTCTTCACAAAGGCACAAAAATGAAGCAGAAGGAAAAGAGAAAAAAAAAAGTAAAAGCAGTTAGAGGAAAAGTGTCAGAAAATGGGTAAGTTTAGGCTAGTGCAGACTTGTTTGCAAAATGCTAAACTCTTCTCAGGACACCTAGGTAGAAGTAGTGCAGAATTTTACTTTTATTTAATAAATAATAAAACAAATTTCTTTATGTAGCAGTTATTTTTTTCCCCAGGCTGAATTTAAAGTTGCTAATTTTTGCATCTGGAAGTTATTTAGATCCAAGACATGCCCAGACTAGACAGTAGTTCTTTTAAGTTTCTTTACAGTGCCCTGTGCAAAGCAGGAGGTGTTTTAGTCCTCAGCTTTACTGTGGAGGCTGCTGGGAGGAGATGAGAGTTGGTACTAGTGGCAAAAGTGGATACTTGTTTAGTGGCCCATCAGCTTTTGCCATGTGATGATAAGCTGTTAGTCACTGCCAACCCACACTGGGTTCCTACTAGTGTTTTAGAAATGAAAAAAAGCTGAGTGATTAGTATCCAGCTCACAGTGCTCCCATTTGAAATCTTTGTTATATCCCACAAGGTCTTAGAGTGCAGTGCAAAATGAATCCTAATGCATTTTAGCTACCTGACCTGGGCGTGAATCAGCTGTGGTTGTTGTGTGGTAACAAGAGACAGTGTGTGCCACAGCCACAGTTAACTTACCTGCTGCTGAAGCCAGTTGAAGTGGGGTCTCAGCATAATTGTCTTCTCCACTGTTAACAGCAGAGCCCTCAACATGGGCACCAGCATCCAAGAGCAGCTGCAAAAGATGCATTAAAGACCAGGAGTTGAGAAAAGAGCAATTCAGAAAGAAATAACAGAAGAGACTGTGTTTATAAAGGAAAACCATTTGATTTATGGTGAAGAGTGCATGCACACAAAGGGGCATCTCAAAGGCTAAAGCAAAATATCCACTGCAAGGCAAATTTCTCTCACATTTCCTCCCTCAGTCTATGCCTAAAGCCTCCGCATGAATGTCGATTTAGAGATTTCTTATTTTCTTTTGCTTTACTGTACTGTTACTGTGAATTTATTCCGGAGTCTCAGAAACAATCTCTCTTTTTTTTTAATTTTATTTATTTATTTTAAAATCTCCCATATGAGCACGGTTTTGCTAATGTAATTCCTCCCTCAGTCTATGCCTAAAGCCTCCGCATGAATGTCGATTTAGAGATTTCTTATTTTCTTTTGCTTTACTGTACTGTTACTGTGAATTTATTCTGGAGTCTCAGAAACAATCTCTTTTTTTTTTTTTAATTTTATTTATTTATTTTAAAATCTCCCATATGAGCACGGTTTTGCTAATGTAATTCCCCCACTGCAAAGGGCTCTGCAGGCAGAGCCTCTCCCGAGCACCGGAAGGCCATCTCATTTAGTTTCATGCTGTGCGCAGGAAACGGGGCACCTTCAGGGAATTAGCCCTGCAGGCCAAACATACCTCTTGGGCCCCGCCGAGCCTGGATAAGGAGGCCACGGCAGCTTCAGGGACTTGCCACACACAGAGCCTGCTTCGCTGAACGCACTGAGCTATGTCATTTGTTTCACAGGGGAAACAACCCTCTCCCAGGTGAGGGGAGAAGGTTACAAGACGCTGGGACCTCTCACGGCCAGCTAGTGCTGGCTTAGTGCCAGCCAGCGTCCAGGCACCCAGCGCACCGCTCGCAGCCGCGGACCCGAGGGGCTGCCCCCCTCCTGCTGGCAGCGAGGGCGGCCCACGCGTCTGTCAGAGCCCTGCGCTGCGACTTGCCACCGAGGGCAGGAGTCCAGCTGGCTGCACTGCATAACGTTGTCACAACTGAACAGCCTCAGCCATCCCCAATTACTTACAACACTGGCCTTAGCACAGACAGCATACATAGTTTTGTAATGAAAATGTGAATTGTCTGTAGAGCATTGACGACCGGTTCATTGGCTAGTTTGTTCCTCTCTCAAGATACCGACTTTGCCATGCAATTATCATGTGGTAGACCTTAACTGGACAGGTGATTTCATACACGAATTTCAGAAAAAGCAGACATCTACCCTTTAATAATGATCGCTGAATGAAAAACTTTTATGTAAGCTTCAGAAGTTTCAAACAAAATAAAAGAAACAAACACTGTGGGTAACGCGGCCCACCAGAAGCTTTGATATACTTGGCTACATCTCCTGAGAGAATCACACTCTTACCTCGCATGTTAATTAAGGCTGTCCAACTTTTATAACACCAAAGACTGCACTGGCAATTGGCCAGAATCTAATCTTTGTAATTATTTACAAATGTACACAAACAAAAAATGAGTGCATGCAACCTCCATTTGCTTGCATCTTTTTTTCCTTTTGAGCAGAAGGTAAATTAAATTCACCAGCAATTGAAAAGCTGCAGTGATTAGTTTTGAATTCCTCCTGGAGCCAGGGGAGGATTTCCAGGATTCCACCCTACTCTGCTGCCTCCTGCATTAATTCCCTAGAAAGGAGCGCAGGGAGGGTGCAAGAGGCTTTCCTGCCATGACAGTCTGTTAAGTCTCATGTGTGCAGTTCTCAGGGATTATAGAGATAGTTACAAATCATGTGCTGCCATCAGAGCAGAAATGGACATGCACCTAATTTTTGCACACATAAAAGTATAAACCAATTAATATCTAACATTGACAAAACGCATCCTCATCAAGCAGTCTACTTGTAGCTGCTCCCCATGAAGCACCAGTTCATCGAATACCACAGAAATGACTGAGCTACTTTGTTCTGGAACTGGTAACCCTTGAACTAACACTGAAAACAAAGAATAAGGCGACATACTAGCTTCTGTTATCAAAGCCTTGCTAGATATTAGGTAATCAATTTGCAATTCTTTGAGGAAAAGCATCAGTTACATTCTCCATCTTTTCAGAACAAATGATTCTTCATTGATTTTTAGAAGGCTTCCACAAAAGTACACATGGAGCCCATGATTGACCGGTGCTTAAGCAGCCTGATAGTGAGGGTGCCTGCCCAACACGCAGCTCACTGCTGCACTTCAGTCCTTCGGTGGTTGCTTTAAAGACTCCTGACTGGTGCATTTCCTCTGCTTACCTGAACAACAGATATATGCCCGTGTAATACAGCAAGGGTAAGAGCAGTCCAGTGCCGGCTGTCAGGATGGACTGAAGGATACCGTGGAGAGGTGCTGGGAACCTGGGGAAATGGAAGCAGTTAGTTATTAACTATTGCAGTATCTGTCCCCTATTACCTTTAGACTTTTACATATCTGGCTTTTCACTTCGTAAGTGACAACCCCTGGGAATGGTAACTAACACCATTTAAAGAACGCTGCCAGCACTAGTCACTCTGGCCAGTCCCCTGGGCCTTTTTAATGGGCCTACTGGTTTCTTGCAGCGGCAGCTCTTTCAGGAAGGAAGCCCTCTTACCCCCTCCAGCCCTATTAGGCTCGCCAATGCCAATCGTAACTGGAGCCACTGAGTGTTCCAAGAGGCTTTCAAAGTGGTTGGTTTTGTATTTTTTTTTTCTTAAATCTCACAAATCCCTGAAGCAATGATTTCTAAAAGAAGTGCCTTACTCTGAGGCTGGTACAGAAGCGTGTAGAAATGAAGCCTTCAGTTGGTAGGAGAGATTTCATAACTGCTCATGTTACTTTACAGATCAAGGATGAATAACTGAGAGGAGAGGGCCCTCCATTACTCACTAGTATATCCAAATTTGCTCCAGCGTCTATAAGCATTTGGACCATGGCTTCATCTCCGGCAGCGCAGGCATACATTAGTGGGGTCATGCCCTTCAGGAAGGAAAAAAGAGGCAGTTACCTTTCTATACAAATCATCACCAAAACTATCTGTCACAGATAGAGTGAATCTGAATTTTACATGCAGGGGTGTGTGTGTGTATGCATAGGAACAGCGTATGTACATGTACAAAACAGCTGGTTTCTATGCCTAACGGGCACAATGGACTACAAGGGGAAGGGGCATGTGTCAGACCAAACAACCAGGAGATAAGATTGCAAGACTCTTAAAGGGATCACTCCAAAGCCCAGTCCCTGTACTGTCACTGCTTCGGAGCTATTCTGAGGCTTCCCCTGCAATCATTTCTTGGATCATTTGTAGCCAGATGACCAAAAAGCAGAAAACAACACAAATGTATGCCAATGAATTCATTTGGCTAATATAATCCCCACTGCTAAAATGCTATTTGCTACAATATTTCAGCATTTCTATCCCATAAATCAATATCTCTCCTTTTCTCTCCCTCGCTCTCATTCTCTCTCTATCCCCTTAAGCAGCAAACCGTGAAGGCTCAGAGATTAATTACAAGAGAAATGAGCCTTACTTACAAAGAGCTCATTCCAGAAGTGGCCAAGACCAGAAAGGAAATGGCCTAGCAAAATCTATTCCTGCTCACTTCTTAGGGCTTTTTCCTGGCCTAAATTATTTTGCGAGTTTGAAATTTTCCACAGGCAGCATCTTTACTGCTCATTAGGTAATAATTCAGCTTTAGAGACAGACCCGGACTGTATAACAGAAGCAAACTTCACAGAGAGGAGTTTCAATATATCTGCAAAGGCATCTCTTCAAAACAGCAAAAATTCCCATCTTCCAGCATTTGAGGCAGTTCTAGACATTTGCAAAGCTGGGGAGCTTTTTAAATTGAGAAAAAAATGGTGTTTGTTTCTTGGGCAACGGTGTGCTCGTTTCTTAGGGGAGGCACCCTCGTTAGAGACAAGTGAACCTCATTGCAAATTCCAAACTTGGGTCTGCAGGCACCAGCCTGCATTCACCGCTACGGTCAGGGTTTTAGAACTACAAGGTTTGTACGGACCTATCTTTTCTTTTGGCTTTTATCATTTTTGCATTCCCTGCTTGCTCAAGATTCATTTTGATTTTTCAAGTTCAGAGATCTGGAAAAAAACACCCCAAACAAAGGGTGAGTTAGCTAAATGACAGCTCATTCTCATTGCTGTGACAGCTGTAATGAGTGTTTATTGGGGGAGTTTTTTTTTTTTTTTTTTTTTTTAATTAAAAGCTAATTCAATGCAGTGAGTGATGCCCCAGAGAACAGAGTCTGCTGTTACTTGACGGACTGACAGCACAACTGGAAGCAGCTAAAGACTCCACAACTACCCAGTCCCAATGTTACAATGTAGTTGAGCAGGGAACACTCTAAAAATGAAAATACAGCTACCTCAGCATGACGGACTTTCAGCAAAGCTACCAAGTGATACCAATGCTATAGAGGTTTTCTGTGTCTATGTCTTATACTTCAAACTGTACTGAGCATTTATAATTCACTTCATACAGACTGCCTGAAAGCCATCAGACAGTAACACCTTTTGGTCACTCATCACCGACCTGGACTGGATTTCAGCTGATGAACCAGAAAAGAGCATCGCTGCCAAAAAGCACTTGGAAGCTTAGCTTTGACACTGTCCTAGCATTAAGACAACATCAGACTTTCCATTCACACTCAGCATATTAACCTGTCTTCCCTCAGTGTCTGAAACATGCCATCCAAAGAACAGACCTACATTCCAGCTGATAAAGAAACAGTTCACTCTAGGCTTTAACTTCTTGTTTCTTTCTTTCTTTCTTTCTTTCTTTTTAAGGGATACATTTTCAGAGTAAAACACAAGCTAGAATTAGAAAGGCCTTAGAGATGTAACACCTAAGACCTCATGCATTGATCTGCTCCACTGAAGGGAACACATAATTTGTTCATGCAAAGAATGTTTTTCTTCGGTTATGTGGCATACCTGATCATCCATGGTATTAACCCCATCAGGTCCCAGTGCATCTATTGCTTGGTTGATCAGATCTGTCCTTCCACAATTTAACATTCGGAAACCCAGATCCTGCTGGAATTTTTCAGTAGCAGCCTTGGCATCCAGCCTCCGGAAGGAACTAAAGCAGCATTCAGGCCTGTGAATGACAAAATTTCTATAGTTTTGTTTTGTTTTTGTCTCATCACCTACAGAAATCAGGCTTATAAAATTTTGTGGTTTTATCCATCATATACCTTCTCCACAGTGTAATAACTGCTGAAAATTTGGCTAACATCAGCCAGACTAGAGGTAGAAGTTTTAAGTCTTGGAGACAGTGAGTTCTCATAAACACTGCAAAAAAGCGGTGCCCAAGTAGAGGCACCTTGTCAGTGCCCTCCTCTGCGGATAAGGCAGGAAGAAATCCTTATTCCTTCTACAGCCAGGAGAGGCAGTTTCCACCCAGCCCCTCAGTACAAGGGTGGCTCAAACCAGGCACAGCTTGTGCTGCATCTTACCCAACCAAACAGGAAGGGGTGCAGGAATGTGCCCGTACCATGATGGGCAAATACACCGAGCAACTGGGCTACTACAGCAGTGAGGTTATTGTGGTGGCAGAGGCACGGGCCTCACACGATGCAAATCTCTAGAAATCAGGTTTTGTTAGTTCTGCTTCTCACCTCCCCCAGCAGTTGCTTTAAATAAGTAATTAGCTGCATATAATATATTTTGAGAGGGCTTTATATATGATGTGTATTTTCCTGTATAGAAATGTTTGTTGTATAATGATAGTCCATCAAAGATATATAAAAACAAATTCAAAGGAGGAGAAATAGGTGGAGAGAAAGTACACATACAGAAAATATCAGTATAGTTCTACGATGGAACAATTATGCTGTCTGCCTGCCAGACTGGCTATTATTTTGAAATAAAAGACTTTTTTGAAAGAAGATAATGATCCTTTACATTCTTTCTGGAAAAAAAAAATCTGTTTTTTTGAAAATGAAATTTAGGTAATGGAACATTCTCAACTCTTTGCCAATGCCTCGATGAAAGGAAGCGTATTAAAATTTTTATGAGGCTCTATTAAATCCATACTCTCTAGATGACTATCAAACGACCTTTATCTTGTTTGGAAGGAGTCCAGAGATTATGGTAAATCCTCTGGTTATCTGCTCGGAGACTTCTGAATTCCAAACGTGGAAGCATGTCCCCTTCACTGAAGGAACACCGCCAAACTGGAGGTGTTTCCTATCTCATTTGGGCACTGATATGGTCAGCGCTTTGATGTTATTTCAGGGTGAATGCCTTCTCCGCTAGTTGTCTGGTTTTCAGCACAGGCTGCTGTGCTAACTCCCAGTGAGTGAGATATTGGCCTGCCAAATTCCTTTGAAAAATGAGATTCTTTCAACACCGCTAACCTCTTCTGGAAACTTTGTATGGCCTGCCAGATAAGTAAAACGCTCATCACTTTCCTTAGAAGACTTGAGATGAATCTTATTCAAGTATTAATTCATCTGGTCATTTTTTATGCTTCTGAACTTGCATTGATGGCTGATGACAAATGGTGACCAGATGGTACACACAATGTGCTGAGTTAACAAAAATCAGTCCATGGCCAGTCACATTGTACAGGGGAAACCAGGACCTCACCACAGCTGCTTTCAGAAAGGAACTAGATCAGAGCACGATTTGGGGAAGAGTCAGCAGGGAAGCAAAGTGACAGTCTTGCAGTCACCAGCTCTTTGGAGATACATCCGTGAATAAACTGTAGCTCTGAGGCAGCTGAGTACAAATATCTGAAGAGAGGACAAACTCTCTGAAGCATCCACATACTAGATAACGACACCTACAGTACACAGCACGAAGAAAACAGTAAAGTAAAAGTAAGCTACGGCTCACTGCTAGATATCATAAACCATCAATGCTAGAGCTAGGCTAGCCAATTAATACAATTGTTCTGGCAAGGTAATTGTACAGTACCATGATACTAAAATATTTTATAAAATATGCTAATGTGACTTTTATATAATAATTCTATGCAAACAAATGAAATAAGAGGGTATTATTGCCTGAAATCCGGGTGATGGATGGGGATGGGTCCTAGTGTGGAAGGGCAGGTACAGTATGCGGCTTGAAGGGGTAGGAGCAGAAGCCTGGTACGTTATTTGGGATTCAGAAGCAAGCTACTCCACGTGGGATGGCTACTGCTAGTGAGTGATTTAAATCTAGCCTGCAGAGAGGAAAAGAAGTCTTTGTCCCTAACTTTTGATTAGTGATCTCTACTAGTACTTGCAACAGTAGTAGAAAATACTACGGAGATTGTGTGGTGATAACTCAATATTAAAATACATAAATTTATATTTAAATAGGTGGAAAAGAAATATGGTTCTCTGCAATCTAGCATCTCCCCACTCATACTATCATTTAAACAGTAACAGGTGAGTACCAAAGATCTTTATAAATCATTTTGCAAAGGTAAATTAAGTGCATCACATTAGAAAACTTTATGCACTAAAACAGAAACAAAACAGCTGTGGAAAACAGTATTTCCCAAGCAGTTTGTGTCACAGGACAGATACTAGAGGTCTGAATTTCAGATTATATTAATAGTATTTTGTTCTTCTGTACAACTTCTCTTTCAGAGATTTCAACATATCCTACCTGATGCATCACCACTGCAAGGAAATACCATTATATGACTTTTAGCTTGTGCATAATAATGAAAAACTGGTTGCAATTTGCCTATTGTCACACAACAAGGCAGGGATAAATTCAGCTCGAGTTCCAAGAGTTCCTTAAATGTGCTGTAATTGCTAGATACAAATGACTGTTTTACATGAAAAGATCATATAATGGGCACTGTAAATGAGGCACTTTTCTTTCCTTGTATTATTTCTGTTAGTTGAAATCTATCACGCAGCAAAAAGTCAATGTTATTCATCTCATACCATGTATCAGAACATCTGTGGGCCTCCAAAAATAAAACTGAGGCAAGACAGTTCAGAACAAACAACTGATGAAGCATAACTTTGATTTTGATCCTCTACTATAAAGATATGTGTTACACTAAAGCAAAGGTTATTTCACCTGCATGGAATGCATATTGCATATGTCCCTATACAGAAACAGTTTGATGAGATAAAAGGTGTGAAAGTATTTTAATTTTCTTACAGATTTGCTTTTCTTTCTGTAATAACAACAAACTGGCTGAAAACCTCTAACATATTCCTTCCATAGGCCAGTATCATTAATCCTTGACAAGCCAGCAATTGGATTAGTTTACTCTGGAATATTCCACATAGCGTGGCTGAGACTTCTCACTTTTATTTATTGCCTACGTTATTTTGGACTTTCTGGGTTTCTAATGGGACCTTCATTACACAGCTATATCATTAAAGCTTCCATCTTCCTGGAGCAAAGATTGAAATAAAAACCATGAAACGTACTGGAGGGAATTGCAATCCATTTAGTCTTCTGTAGTATCGTTCATCAGAGAATTTCAAACATTTTGGCAAGCATTAGGCACATATGTATAATAAGCTTAGCACGTACTAGCTAGCCTACACTAGCACCTACCATCCACACACAAACCAGAACAGTGTTTGCTTAAATTGAAACTGAGCACAGGAAAGCGTTCCAGAATAGTGCTCCAGGCCTAAGTGCACAAGTCCTACTTTGTGGCCATGAAGCCCAGAGTACAGCTGCTTCCTTTCAGCCCAAAGTCAAGGAGCTTAAACACCTCCTGAGGATCACTGTTACAAAGACTGGCAGCACTCTCAGTCAGTCATGTACCACACCTCAGGAGAACGGCAGGATCTAGTAGCTGAGAAGACGACCAGGAGCTGGTTACGGCAGAGGAACGCTGTAGAAAGCTGCTCCTTCCAGCCCCCCAGCAGGCAGTTACCAGCTCCCAGCTGAGGCTTCAGCAGGTCGGCAGTGCGTTGAGCTCCCCTGCCTGGCTGACCTACAAGCAGCAGCATGGGCTCGCCCGGGCAGCTGCAGCGCGGAAGTAGCTTAAAAAAGTGCCGCTTCTCAGCAGTTAACAACTGTGTCCCCTTAGAGTGGAGCTGTGTGGAACGGTCTTAGCCCATGCTATTATACCAGGCAGAGTCAAAAATAGCAGAGCTGCTGTGAATGAACATGGATTTCAGTCACCTAATTGCACCAGCATACTTGCCCGTTAATTTAGCTTTGCATTAGGTTTTGTGGGTAATAAGTACTACCCTCTATTTCACAAAGGGGAGACCGAGATGTAGCAAAAAGCCAGAGCCTCCTCGGCTGCCCCAGGGGAAAGGCAAAAAGATGCAAAAACAGAACCAGGACTCCTGATAAAAAGCCTCCTGTTGCTTTTATTGTTCATGCAAAAAAATTCTAAGAGTAGTGGTATATTTTTATATTTTCAGAATATCATTTCATCACTTAGGGTGTTTATTGTTATTAATTTAACCCACAGTTACATGGGGGAAAAAATTCATCTGAGAAACAAAAAATGACCTTGCACTAACGTTCAAGATATAACTCTGTGATATCAAAATCAGTGCTAATGACAGCATCGTAAAGAAACTACAGACACTGAACAAAATACCCATGATATGCTAATGAACCAAGCTTATTATAAATCCCTCTTCAACCTATATGTGGGGAGACAATTTTAAAAGGTACTTATACTTTTCATCAAGCTATCTCAAAAAGCAAAAGATGATCTTATAATTAAGACCTAGGTCTAGGAGAGTGGCTACTTGTATTTCAATCTTTCTCCATCACATTCTTCCACATAAGTTTTGGCAAGATAAAACTTTTTCTATTCCTGCTGCAGTGTTTGACCAAAGCTCCTCTAGCTCTTGCAATATTAAAAGGTTAAACATGTGATGCCTATATAGTATTTTAAGATACTGCTCCAGCGAAATACAGTAAGAAGTAAAGTTATAATTATTTTAGCTGCTTTTAGAGTTCAGTCCACTTACTTTAGTTGCCGTGGCTCGCAGTCCAGTCCCGGTAAGAGCAGTCTGGCTGTCTGCCTGATATCATCACTGTCCACAGTTAAACTGCGCCGGTGCTCAGCATAGGTGATAGCCACTCGCATCCACTCCATCAGTGGGGGCAGAAGCATGAAGGGCCTGTACAAAAAACAAAAAAATCCATCACAGTTAACATTACTCTGCTATCTTGTACTGAGATACAAAAGCATACTTTGCAGCCTCCTGGGCATGCCCCGTGAGGCAGGCCAAGATAAAACCCTTCCCGCAAAGGCAAATTGCATCCCTGTGCTTGGTAGGTCAGCAGGTGAGAGGGACTGGAGCTGAGATGCAAGTTTCAGCCACACAGCCCTGGTTATCTGAACTGCTTCTTCTCCAAATTGGCATCATGTAGGGATGTGCTGGTTTTGTGCAATATATTTTACCCCGCGAGAAATCAGGGAGTACCTCTGCTATTAGCTACAGGTCAGTCCTCTTAGCTCAAGTGGCTAACGCTTTGTTTTAGACCAGAAGGGTTCTCACCTCAGGTGTGTAGCTTACAAGGGTTCTCACCTCAGGTGTGTGGCTTATATAATTGCATTTGTTGTTTTAAATAATCCATATGTACAGGCAACTCCACAACCCACTTAATAGTACTGAAGATATCCTTGATTATTTGAAACTTCAGTTATCCTGGCTCGTTCAGTGCTCCCTACCTTGATCTTTACGTTATACTGTCACTAGCCAGTGGCTTTTCACATTTGTTACATGCAGAGCTCAGGCCTACATTTTCACACAGCTGACCTTCTAGATCTCTGCAGAACCATTAGAGCTATGTTTTTACAGGATTTTCCCTAGAAAACCAGCTGATGTGTACTTCAGACCTAAGGAGGCTGACTAGAGTTAAAGGAATAACTAACGTGGAGACACCTCCGTGGAAGAATACATGTACAACATTGCTTAGATTGATGCAATTTGAGGAAAAGCAATCTCTCTGTTCCTCATTTCTACAGCATCCAGCACAGTGAGGTTTTACTCTATATGAGGGGTTGCAAGGAAGTAATGGAATATAGATAAGGTAGTAACAATAGCAACATCAGCCATCCTGGACTAGCTTACTAACTTTATTCCTGCTCCAAGAAGGAAGACAGCACTGAGATTACATAAAAATATATAGGTATTATAATACTGTCATACACAATCTCATATCAATATGGGAGCTGAGCATAATTACCAGGTTCTAACAGCTGCAGACATAGTCAAAAATTTGCTATACACCCCAAACAAATGTTTCATAAGCTTCATGAAGCAATACCTGACCTAAATTAACAAATCTGGCTGTACACAGCCAGAACGTATATTATTTGCTTGTTTTTTTTTTTTCTTTTTCCCAAGGATACCCGCTGCAAGGCTCAGCAATGCCAGCTGTAACTGAAAACACCTTTCCCATATCCAGTAACAAATTTATATTACATATAAAACAATAACTAATGCTCAGAAAAGCCATTTTCTTTTGAATGCTTAAATGTAAAGAACTGAAGAGAGAAGGCACTGCATCCTTTACAAGGTTCAGAGAAGAAAGACACACGCCAGAAAATATAAAATTATTTTGGTATTAATGAAAGCAGCTGAACCCATGAAAGGCATTTTCAAAGCTGTGCAAGTTTATGCACGTGTGTGTGCTCACGTGTGAACACAATAGAGTAAGCAGCACAAATCCTGTTAGAAATCATTTATCAATAATGGGATTTGTAAGCAGAACTCCCTTTGGATGGCTTTGAACATCCTTCAGGCTAGAATAACTCTACTCCATAAAATGTGCGCCATCTGTTTCCATTTTGCCAACGGCAAGGTATACTCTTAAAAAGGTGCCACAATCTCTTTACAAAGCAGTGCACTATTTTTCCCTCTGCTTCTTCTTCTCTTCTCCCGAACAGCACAGAAGTGTCTACAAAAATCACAGATCCATTCAAGCATCTGATCAATCTGGGATTGACCAAACAAGGGCACTCCCGACAGAACATTACCTACCACCTCTTAGCAGCCTACTTTTATGGTAAACAATCAAAATGTTAAGGCTTCTACATTCCTCACTGAAAATTATCAGGTAGCTTGGAAAGGCTTTCTTGAAGTCCAGCTTGAATTCTCCAACCCCTTTAGGCTTTCTAACTCGTCCCAGATACACAGGATGAATCACTACAGCCAATACACAGAACAGCCAATTCAGAGTTGACTGACTTCCCTAAGGGAAGAGCAGCCGGTTTGGAGATGCAGTCAGCAGTCTATTCCAGAAAACTTCAATCTTTATCTGGCCTACAACAGAGGTGACATTTACATCATTTAACTTCAGGCATTTAAAGGAGGAGCCTAAATTAATTCGAGACTTGCTACATATGCAGCGGAGCCTCCAGCAGACAATTTAAAGCTCCCAACTTAGTGAGAATAAAGAGGTAGGCTAAAGTACTGGAATTAAATATTTGAAGTTAGACTGGGGGGAGGGAATACCTGAGGAGCAATGAAAAAGTCCTCTTACTAGTGATCTTATCTACCATCTTTTGTGCCTGTATGCAATTAAAGTGTTCAGGCCACATCACAGCTTCCCTGACACATCCATGTTGGGAATGCTGCTGGACAGAGAGCTAGGTGGATCCATTTTGCAGTTCTAGCACAGTCCCAATGATGTTATCAGGTGATAAGCCATAATCTTGGTAACTGTTGCACACTGAACTGTTCAGCAAGAGGCTGTCCTCAGCCAGGAAAAAATACCATTGAGCCTGCACCAGAAATGACACATACCATGAAGACATTTCCATTCTGTAAAAACTGCCATGTGCTGGGGTTATAAATGGCTTGCAGGCACAAGCAGACCTTGAATGTGAAATGTCTGGTTTGGGAGGAAAGTAAAGGAAAGGAAAGGAAAGGAGAAAAATTTATCTCAGCAGATATTTCCAAAGGTTTTTAAAACTGACAACTCAACACACTGCCTGGTTACCCTGGACCCAAAAGAGATTTTGGATTGCAAAAGAAGTGGCATGAAGGATGTTTCCCTCTTGCTGCTATCCTAATTTGTCCCAAACCCCATCACTCACACTGCTGCACAAGTCATAATGATAAATCATTATGCTAGCAGGATTGACTAATGATTTCAATTTTCCTATAAAAGCTTTACTTCTCCATAAAATTTCTAGCTTGAGCTTGGCTTTCTATTCTTTACCCTTACTTCTTTTATCTAACTATTTCCTTTCTTCATATTGTCCTCGTGGGCATGCTCACAGGACTGGTTTTATCTTACTTTGCTTGCTAACAATATGTCAGATAAGCAATATTGCTGCATGATCTGAGCAGAGAGAGAGACCAACTGAATGAAATGCCGACTTGGGTTTCATTGCACTAAGTAGCTTTTTCCAGAAAAAAAAAGCAATTATTATCCCTGTAGCCCTTAACCTGGGCTTCTATCTGCCTCTAGGGAAACACTGATCATTTCACAGTCTGAAAACCACTGGAAGAGGAGGAAGGGAAGAAATCTTCGCGGAAAATTAACTGGGAGATGCCGCAAGCTAAAGAAATGAATTTCTGTCTATACATTTCTGTCCGTGCCATGTTCTGTATTCTGCACATGAACTGATTCAGCCCTGGGAAACAACTGGACTCCCAGCAGTAGTTCAATGCTGCCCAAGAACACATACTCACTGCTTTCCGTGAAGAACGCTACCATTGCTTTGTCCAGTTTTCTTGTCATGGAGTTGTCTTAAGAGAGAGTAACGCCACGTGTAAACTGGGGAAGTACCTAGCACTGGAAAGTAACAGCCACTGCTCACCTACTACACACCCTTGTAAAGAATCACAGTAATGTTTGATACTGTCATGTGCTGTCAATATTTTATCCATAGGTTCTTTGAAATTTTCTCCAGTTAGAATCGGACAACTTTTCCATTCCCAAGGGGACCAGGTTGGAGATGGGAGGGAGATGTGCTCAGAGAGAGAATGGAATCTGTTGTGGATTTTTTTCCCCCTCATTTGGGCAAAAATGCTTTCTTTTCTTTAGGCAAAACCAAGAAGGAAGGTGCCAACAGCATCAGCAGCACTTGGCAGAGAATTTATAGCAAGTTCATTTGTAGAAAGTGGTTGTAACTTTTCCTGGAAAATTTACTGTACTCATTTGGTTAGAATAGCCTAGGACTTGACTAGCATGTGGAGATCATGCGTGGCAGTCCTTTAGGATATACTTTGGAACTGCAGACCTCCAGTGTTAACTGACTGGTCCACCTCAAAGAAATTAGTCCCCAAAGTGAGCTCTTCTGAAGAATTTTAAGAGCCTCAGGGCCACAACATTTTTGGCAGAGAGAAGTTAATTTTATGCAAAAGAGCAGAAGCCTCTATAAGACTCAGAAAATTATGCCATCTTGCCACCCATTTGAACACTAGCACACTGCAGTTGGGGACTGACTTTCAGAGGTGGGGAACGCCTACAATCTCAAGAAAAAGCAGTAGGCATTCCCGAAGGGAACAGCCATGCTGTCAGATTCCTCCCTTCTGCCTGGGTCCCCAAAAGGGTCCAATGACAAGACTGGTGAAGAAAGGGGGATCAGGGCAAGGAGGAGACATTTTTCTTGCTGCTGGCTCTCCTCTCCTCCTGCACTAGTTCCTAGCCTCCTGTTTTGCCACAGCAAGACAAAGAAGGTGGCAGCAGTGACAGCAAGAGCAGTAAGAAAAATCCCATTCTTCTAAGATAGGAAAGATTCTCCTAATGGCAACAAGTAAGAAGAGCAAATTTGTTTCCCTCCTGGCAGTCTGAGCATCCTGAGACACACATGCAATAGTCTCCCATCCCACCTGTCTCATATTCTTCGAACTGGGATGACTGAATACCTTTTTTTCCCTTTGTCTGTAACAGCTGCTCTATAAAGCCCACATTAACATTCTAAACATATGCAGACTTTAACACTGCAACACACATGCAAATATCAGAATACATATGGTGAGGACTGGCCATGATAGCTCCTTCACATTTGACTTGCTGAAAGAATACACAGGTGAGAGGGGCTTTCAGTGCGGTGAACTAATGTTTGAGTTTAATGCTGGAACCAAACTCTATTTTGGTCCCATTTTACCCTTAAATGATGAGCTTGAGCTCACCACCACAAAGTGAGTTAGGAACAGTTATAAAAAGCTATAGATCAGTCTCACCTGTTCTGGTTTTTAGGAAGAAGCACAAAAGTCATATGGAGTGCGTGCTCATGAAGAAGGGAGCAAAGTGACTGAGAACCAAGGCAGAAATACTGGGAGTGAGTGCCCTATTGCTGAGCAAGGAAAGGGCCCGGTAGGGCTTTCTTATAGCTCTTCAGGTGCCTAGATAGATGGAGACAGACCTATTGTGAGCAGGACTTGTAGAGGAAAAAAGGTGGGAATAAGACTAATACAACAAAACAGTACATCATGTAAGAGGGAGGCTGGAAGATGGAAAAACCCCCGTATGGCAACAGTATCAAAAAGAAAACACAGGGTGAAGTCTGATTAATTGGAGAAGGGAAAAGACTATGAAGCAAAACCAAACGATGTAATGTCCATATGGAAAATGGTGGCATATTTACAATTAGGATTCTCAAATATGAGTCCCTTCTTCAAGCTGCAGGAAAAAAAAATATCTTGCTGTGTAATTATATGTGAATACAGTAACAACACGAATGATGATTAAGGAGAACACAAAATCTTTGCTCCAAAACACAACCAGCTTAAGTCAGGAGCCAGTCCTTTCAGATTCAAAATATTTTTCCAAATTTGCAAAAACCTACCACACTTACAGAGAAAGGAAAATTGGGAATTACCATGTTGGGTCTGATCCAAGAATCATCTCGACTAATGCCACGTCTTTCAAAGCAGACAGTCCCAGATCTTCACAGAAAAGGAACAAGAAATTTAATCATGGCCAACTGGCCCAAAGAGAAAGTTGTTTTTTTTTTTTCTGAATTCCCATAAAACAATTGTTGTCTCTTGTTTTAAAAGATAAGAGTTCTCAATTTTTAGTGGATCTTTATCAAGCTGCTAAGATCTTGGCTTGGATAATCTGCGGCACTAAATTCCACAGTTTAGTGACTTATCCTTCAGTCAGACACTAACAGAATGAAAGACATCTGGATAACATTATATTTATTGGGATCCTTTCTCCGCTGACTCTGCCTTCACAGTTTCCTCTGCTTATGGGATATAAAATGGTCCAAGAATAGCTTAAGTCTAGAAACAATGGTTCTGCTATTTCTTAGCAATCCTAGTAACTACAGACAGAAATACCACCTTTTCTGCCCTTGTTAATAAACTGCACTTAGAAAAGAGGTGCAACATCAGATGGGTTTTACTCCACATTAACTGCAAATCAAAGTAAAAACTAAACGCAAGCTCACTAAAAAAAATCACAGATTTCATTAGGAGCTCACTATAATTGCATTTTTATAAACTTTGTCTTAATAAGAGGGAAAAGATCTCATTTTCCAGGCTGAATACAAGGTCCTTTTGCTGCTATGGGATGTGCCATGTGTATTGTTAGAAGAACATGTCTGTAACATCTGTATGCTGTGGCAGAGGGAACTCTTTTTTCTAGACAGACAGAAAATAATTAAAACCAATTTAAATTGCATACAGCTGATGATAAGATTCGTATATACATGACAGCTTTAAGTACAATAATATGGTCATAGTTACGTGGTCAGGGATGTGACTTACTTTCATGTGCTTCCTCCAAAAGCACGCAGAGCTCGCTGATCCCTTACTGGCACTGCCAGTAACCACCGCAACAGAAGAAATGCAGAGGAATGGCATACCATTGATTTTCCTCACTCCTCCTGATTTCTCTATCCCTTAAAATTCTCCATAAGCTGTAAGACTCTACTGCACTCAGTCTGGCAAATGAATTAGGCCTCTGGACCTAATTGCAGTCTTGACCTCAAAGTAATATATGGCTGTATGTTTAAATCACTTACATGAAAATCAGATTTAACGAAGGGGACTAACTTGCCCTTACATCTGCTGAAGCTCATACTATATGCTGAAAATAGCATTTGCCAATGACCTATGCTTGTGAGCTTGTACCATCAAACATGCGGAGCCCAATTCCACAGGTCCTCCGAAGGAGTTTGGTCTCAGATCCCACCTCGGGCTGGAGGAGGGCTTCCTCCCACCGCCACTAAGATGGAGGCTCTTCACACGACAGAACATTGGCTCTGATCTGGTCAGGACCTTTCCATAAACTGTTTATTTGCAGCAGAACTGTTAAGCCTTCTCCCAGCTCTTGCAAAAAGGTGACTACTCTGGTTTCCAACACCAGAGACTGTTAAGGAGTTTTCTGCTCTCTGGACAAGACTACCCAGGGCCCTGTCGTTTCGTAACAGTTGCTCCGAGGTAAGCAGTGCTTACACCTGCTCGACAGGCGCAGCAAGGAATACACCTTTCTGCTTTCCCTCAGGCCTGCCAAGCCCAAGCAGCACCAGCACAAAGGGAGCTTTAATCTGCACGCCTGTCAGACATTGCTGTTTGTCATTTTGTTATTACAGTTCAAGTTTCTAAAAGCCCAAGTGGCTTGTACTCACAGTGCAAACCACCTCAAACTTCCAGCTGTCCTTCAAAATCAATCCACATGAAAAAAATCTGGAAAATTCCCTTCATGTCCTTGTTTTAAGGTTTTTGTTTTGTTTTGTTTTGTTTTTTATTATTATCATCATCATCATTCACTAACAGAAAAGAACAAATCCTGGCAGTTTCATGAGCAATGCCTTTCTTGTGGATTTGCTGGGTTAGTCAGTCAAAGGGGCTTCAGGGAATTTGCAGAAGGATTCGAAATGGTTCCATTCTGAACCAGTTTGACTTCTGGAGGCCTCGTACCCAGGACACAGCCCAACTGGACTGACAGAGGAAACATTGCCACGTGCTACAAGCACCATTCATGCTGCAAAATAAAACACTGATACTGTCTGAGCACAACATGAATGCAAAATACATGCATTAAAGAAACGAGCCTGTAATAGCATGCTATGTGATAGGCAGAGATGCACACAGGCAGAAATCCAGAATGCTATTCTTGGATTAGCCTCGATCCTGTGGCCAGAAAAACCTAGAGGTAACTCTTATGGTTCATTCCAGGAGCTACACTGCCAAACTGAAAAAACCCCACTGTGCTATCTGTGAGCAGATTTATCAGGGGTCAGTGTCGTTCTTCATTATTCAGTGCTGTGACATCCCCCCCTCCTGTCCCATCATTCCTTTTTGCCCATTATACTTAATTCCCAAAAGCGCCAGTAGCACTGAGATAACAGGCCTGTTAGTTTTGCCTCCAAATCTGATTTGCCAACATGCATATGTTAAAAACATATGCTGACTCTCAAGCCAAAACCAATCTGCCAGATTGAATCACAGAACTAATTTTCAGGGCCCAGTTGTAAAACCCTGAATACAGAGCACTGCCATGCTTAGGAAAGCTGCCTGAAGCTCCCGAGTTACAACCGTGTGAACAAAGCACCAGCAAGATAAACGTTTTTGGGCAGTTCTGGAATACTGAACACGATTTAACTAATTATAACTGCAAAAGTTTGTTCAGCTACAAAAAGACAGTCCTGACCAAAGCAAAGGTTTTTCACAATAAATAGGAAAACATTTCCATTTACCGTACAGTACAAGCCAAAACCTAATTAATATTTCAAAAGAGAAATTTCCAACACAAAAGAATGGTCTATGGAAGCTAAACATTCTAAAACTAAAAGATGACTCTTTATTTTTCCAGACAAGGAAAACACTGCTGAAACTTTTATTTTTTTAATTACTGGAATGATGTTACACTTCTGTGCCACGTAATGCTGCTGAGAGTTTGGCTTTCTTGTAACATGAATCTCACCTGATGCTGATGTCAGTGTTTTCTTAAAGAAAACCTAAATAATCTTTTGGCTTTTCATATTCCTGGAATCTGAGAAGTAAAGTTTCAGAAACTAGTTTAGCGTGAAGGCAAAAGGAACAGAGTAATACGTGTGGATGAAGAGAATTGATTTTGGACCTCTCTTAGGTACAATTTAGTATGTGCACTAATATCAGGTATCCACTTCACCCAGTAGTGTAATTATATAACTCAGGTTTCGGCTGATGTGTTACAATCACAGAACCAGTCACAAACTAGCCAAAATTTAAGAGTCCATTTACTTGAATAAAAGGCAATCAAGCTCACGAGGTGTAGCATCTGTAAATCAATAGGCAGTACTTTCTCTCTAAGCTACTGCTAGGTAAGACACATGGGAGCTGTCATTAATGAAAGGTATAAGGAGGATTAAACTTCACTGCAGGTTGAAATAGATGCCATCGTGACATTTTTTAATTATTATTTTGCAAGAGAACACTGCTTTGTCCTAATGACAAACAGTTCAATGAACATATTCTACCTGTATCTTCAAGGGGCTTCCATTCTGTTCTTCGGTTCTCATCTTAAAATAATGAAAACAACTGCTGTGCAGAAATCAAGAGCAAATTCTTCTGTTTCATCCAAAGATGTTTGTTACCAGTGTTGAGTGAATGTGCTTGTTATTACTGGGAAGCATAACGAGTTACATATTTGCATGTTGCCTTAGACAAATAAATGGTGCCATATAAGTGCATAGAAATGAGAAGTATAAAAATAATAATAGCAATACATGTCCTAAATTTAAAGGAAACAACTATTACAATGCAGTTACAGTCATCTATCCCAGACTTGAAATCTTCTTACTCTTCCACTTCGTGTTTAATATCATGAAATCTCCGAATTTCAAACTCTTTATACTTGTATCACCATGATTTCATGGCGATATCAATGATCCCAAGTAGCCCTACAAATGACAGACTTAACTGCTTAACTGTGGGTTTCTGGCAGGTGAGCATAACTTCTAGAGCTCAAATTCTTTCAGTTTCAAATGTACTAAATTTAGAGTACACATGCATTAAATTTCACCATTAAGAGCTGCACTGCTTTTCATATGACGCCACAAATTCCAGTTAAGTTTGCTTCCAGAATGGTTACTTATATGTGCTAGAATAGCAGCTAAAGTCTCTTGCTTTGATTGTTATAGTGTATGAATTTCCAGTAAACACTAAATACTAATTTTATGTTTCAATACCTCAATATATACACCTGCAGGAGTTTTTTCAGCAGCTAACAGTTTGGCGTAATCAAGAACAATTTAGATAGAAAACATGTAAAGTTAAACTGAGAAAATTTTGCCACCTCTTGCATTATTAGCCTCTTGTCCTCTCTACTCAATTATAAGAACACATTCCTTTCTCTTAGAAAATGGTCCACAGATCTAAGGTCAGATGTTACAGAGCTCCTGTTATAACGAATTTTTGTGCTGCAGACAACAGCCATAGTAGACAAAATATCATGAACTTGGGCAAGTCTGACCTCTAGTCTTTTAAACACCACCATCCCATAAAGCTAATCCACTTGATTGCTCTCCCAGGTTCTCCAGGATGACAATGTTGTTCACATTGTCACACTACAGAATCTAGTAGATAACTTGCACCCATTCCTGAAAGCACACGTATTTCTATACCACAGTTAGGGGCAATCTTCACAAATGACTGAATCTTGCAAATGAGAGCTGTAAAGGCACTTACTTCAAACTTGGACACAATCATATACACAGGTGCTAAGACTACTAGCACAAATAGGAGGCCAGCACGCACAGTGGCATAAGCAATACTGCCTACATATCATCTTATCATGCTACCAAAGTTTTATATCTCATGTACTCTGAATTATAGAGTTGCAGATTTTATGCTGAGTTTGCACATGGCTGAGTAACAAGCTAGCAATGTTTGTTTACATCCATGGCATCTGCAGTACAGGCTAGGAGGCAGATTAAAAAAAAAAAAAAACCAACCCTCTCATCCAACTCTCCATATCAAAGTTATCTGCTATCCCATCTCTCTCTTTCAAAGGTACACTTAAAGAGTCTCATATTACAAACATTCAAACGGGGGCAAGGGAACGGAGATTACTTACACAGCTAAAACTTTCTCTTGCTGCAGGTTCAGCCTGCTTTATTTTGAGCACTGTAAGGGTGCAGCACAGTGGACACTACAGGAACGAGGAAGGCTTCCAAGGCACTCAATTAGCCAGTTATCTAGCGACTGGCATGACAAAATGATAATTTCTGCTTCTAATCCCCAATGACAAGGTTATTTTTTCTGTTCAGCCTTGTTCAAATTCCCCTGTCACAAAGCAGATCCAAAACCACAGGAGCATCAATGAATGATTTGTTAAAAATGACATACAAACATACAGCAATCTTGATGCTAAGTGCACCATCCACAGTTGTTTTTCTTTAGCTTGTTGAAAAAAAAATATCATTCAGAACATACATCTGCTCAACACTTCATTACCTGTTCCTCAAATAAGCCTGTCAACACCCAACTCTCTTTATTGCACACAAAGGAAGAGTAATCAATAAAATGCATATGGAAGAGGATAAAGAAATAAGAAATCTTTCTTCTCAGAGTTCTTACCTCAAGGAAAAGTGAAGAAACAAAACTCTGTGAAATAAACTAATTTTCACTTGCCTTTCTTCCCATCAGGTACCACTGGGCCCTGACTACATGGATAAAGCTGTACAGACATAGCTAAAACTATTTTACACCACTAGATTGGGGTGAATCCCTTTGGAACACGTACAGTCAGATTACGTTAGTTTGGTCACTTATCTTTAAGCAAAGATTAAGCATATTGAGTGTCTCAACACAGATTGTTTAGCAGACTAAGAGAGGTTGCAAAATGAGTTAAATTATTGTAACTTTTCTTACATAAGGAAGAACTGGATGCCCAGATGGAAAGTCATTTAAGGAACATCTGCTTCTGTGATGTTCTAATGCATCGACTCTTCAGAGAGATCCTTCCTGAAGAATTTGGCAGCCACAATAGAGACCTGAGGACTGACTACCTGGCACAGTGCAGTGCTGCACAGAGGTAGCTCTTAATCACACAGTCTGGATGCTGGAAGCAGTTTAACTGCAATAAGACACATTCTGAGCAGGTTATATTATTCGTGGTATAACTTCATGCTCACACGCTTATATTGCTCCCAGCTACCTTAACTACCTTGTCCTAGTGCTGCATCACGGACAGACACACAACCTTTCCTACTAAAATGCTCACACGCTTATATTGCTCCCAGCTACCTTAACTACCTTGTCCTAGTACTGCATCACGGACAGACACACAACCTTTCCTACTAAAAAAAAAAAATCTTAGCAATTCTAAAGCAGCCATCTCAGAAGGACCCCAAATTTCTCTGGAGGGAGGTCTTACATTTCTGAAGGAAGCTGAAGAGGTAAGTAATAGCTAAGTGAATTGCTTACAGTAGCAGAGTTTTCTTGCAAGCTTAGGAATAAAAATAGGCAACACCTGTCTCTCAGCTCTCTTCTCTAGCCATTTTGGCACACTTTTGAACACATGCAAGCAGCACCTAAGAACAAACCTTAGGTACAAACTCTTTGGTGGAACTGCAGTTCCCAGCAGTTTGACTGCAGAATTCCATTACCCCTTTCAGCAGCATTACTCCAGATTTACACTGATTAGCAGTGAGAGCAAAACACAGCTCAGCTTCTCTCCTCTCTGAGCAAACATGTCAGCATACATTGTATCAACACAACACTGTTTAGCCCCAGAAGAATCTACAAATCAGAGCTGAATCAGCTTAGACATGCAACTCGTTTGAATAGGATTTGTCTTGCAGAGCAGACATGCTTTTAAAAAACAGTTAGTTCAGCATTTACTATAACACATTTCATGAAAACAGTATGGTTTGCCTTCCTAAGTGACCATCAGGTCATGGCAGTACCTGCAGTCAGAGGTATGGGACCAGCAAGTACAAACTGCCAAGGTCTCCTTTAAAAGGAAACAAAGCAGAGGCATACAATCTAGGATTACCCCAGGGAAAGCTTAGTTTCTAATCTCCACCAGGTTAAAGAGAAAGAAGGATTGTTGCTATTATCATAAGTTATACTCAGAAACATTTACTTTTCATAACAGCTTAGCTCTCTGTTACAAAGATGCTGGGCACACTAAGAGAGGAAACTGCAATAACCTGCGAGCTGTGGCTGCTGCACAGCAAAAGCTCAGAATTGTGCCTTTATTTAGCATGGCCATTGTTATAGCATCAGCTAACTCCTTCCTCAGGAAACAGGCAAGTTCTGCAATTGAAGGTCTGTAATTTAGTCCAATAGGAAATAATATTAACTTCAATTGGAAACAGAAAAAGAAAGAAGAAACTTGTTGGCTCAGCACCATCATCATTCTTTGCAGCACGCTCAAAACCTTTCATCCACAGAGTTACTATTTCTTACCTATATTAATTACAAGGGCACTACAGTAGTACCATGACATTGTATTTTAAGATCTATATTTAGAAAAAATGGAGACAGGCAGATGTCAAATGACAGCAAACTAGCAAGAGTCAAGTAGAGAAGTTCAGACTCACAGTCTTCCACTATTTCAATGGGAAGTCGCTGTCCCAAAGCTGAAAAAAATGCCAGGAGACCTTGCCTTATTCATCTCTGCATCTCTGTAATGCCTTCTTAGTAAAACAGGCTGCAAGAGTTTTATTTTAAGTTTCCTTGGATTAATTTTTTTTCCCTTTTTGATGCTAGCTTGCTGCTTAGTCTTCTCATCATGAACTAGCAAACAGTAAACAACACACAACAGAGGGTGCCTGCAGGCACTGAAGATTTCTGTTTGTACCAGCCCTGAGAATACCAGCAGTTAACTTGCCAGGCTCTCATTTTCTCGCACCTTCTTTTTTTTAATCTGAACAGATGGAAATTCAAGAGCAGAAGCCAAGAACTTAACACTGAAATCTTTACAGTAGTTAAAGTAATTGCTGTAACTACAGTCATAGTAATTGCAGAGTGGCAGCACACACATGCAGACAGAGAACAGCTATTATCTCTTCATTGCTAAAGAAAAGAGCCCATGATCGTTTATTCAGTTTTCAAACATTTCTACAAATAGGGCACATTGGCCAGGGACTGCTTAGCTCAAAGACGGTCTTTCCAGCAATTCCAGTGAGCATTGAGGTCTACTGTAAAACACCTATGAAAATAGAAAATAATGTTTTACAGAAGACTGCTCCATAATATTTTTGACTGAACAACAAAGCCCAGAAAAACACCTTGTTATTCTCTAGCTAGGTGGTAACTGCCTGCTGTCCAACTGAATAGCCAGTTCTAGCAAACAACATCCTGATACCGGTCAAAGATGGGAAGGTTACCAGGATGACACACATAAAACAACTTTAAGAGACAAACGCTGTAATTATAATCAAAGAATCACAGAACAGTTGTGATTGGAAGGGACTTCTACAGATTGTCTCCTCTAAACTCCCTGCTCAAAGCAGGGTCAATTAGAGAAGCTTGACCAGGACCATGGCTAGTCAGGTTTTGAATATCTCCAAAGATGGAAACGCCACAACCTCTCTGGGCAACCTGTTCCAGTGTTTAACCAGCCTTACAGTTAAATAAATAAATAAATAAATAAAATATATATACATTTTAAATGTTTAAATAGCATTTTCTGTATTTCAGTTTGTGCTCATTTCTTCTTTTTCTTTCACTGGGCACCAATGAGAAGAGCCTGGCTCCATCTTTATTCCCTCCGGTCAGGTATTTATACACATTGATAAGATCTCCGCCTCCCCTGCCCTCTCTTCTCCAGGCTAAACAGCCCCAGCTCCCTCAGCCTCTCCTCATATAGCAGACACTCCGGTCTCTTCGTGGACTTTCGCTGGACTTGCTTGAGTTTGTCCATGCCTTTCGCAAATGTATTTGAGACTGCTCCACATATCCACTCAGCTGCTCTTTCAGCACAGAGGAAACATTACAGATTATAGATCATTGCTGTGCACAAAGTATGTATGCTTTACATACACTTAATTTACATGTGCTTTCTAATATTTTCATTGTAGAATCATTTGTGGCTACATGGAGTTATTCGTAAGATGCCTATGTACACTGTTAGGCTAGGAAGACTTTTTAAAATCACATAACCAAATTCAATATAATTCTTATTGATATTTTACTACCAAGCCAAGCACCATGGTCTCACAGTGGGAAAGGGAACGACAAACGATCTTTCCATTTCCCTTTCCCTTTACCTGCCCATCTTGCCTATCTTATGGGCATGTAATTAATATGTTTTTCCTCTGCTTCTCCAACTTTTTCATTTTTTCAGATCAGCAAATCAATAAACAGGATCTGTATTTCAGTTTAAAAGTTATATTCATGAAGAAAGTGAACTCCAGAAAGAGCGCCCAGGGATGTAGTTCCTTAGGCAATAAATCCTTGTTTTTTACAAAACTGTCATCACTGACAGTTCTGTGGCACTCAGTAAGCACAGCTGTTTTGTTAAGTCTTGGTCATGTTCAAAGAAAGAGAACCACTGGGCTTGCAAGGGACGTCTGGAGGCAGTCTAGTCCAACCCTGTACATTCACAGACCTGATGTTCATTCAGTTCATATAGTAATACAGTATTTAATAATTACTTGGAGCTGCACAAAACAGATTAGGTGGGTTTTTGTTTGTTTTTTTTGTTGTTTTTTTTTTTACATTTTAATATAAAGTAGGCAGCACCTTGATAATCTACTAATGATCTTTAGATACAATCAGCAAATATAGTTTATGTGGTTCTCCTAGACTCCTTCAGCAATCCCTACTGCAATGATCTATTTATCTGCATCCCTATTGTGTTAGATTAGTTGAACCCTTTGGGGATCAAAGGAACATAATTGTGGCTTGCTGAAAACAAGCTCAGAAATGAGGTGGATTAGCAATGACAGGTAATATGAACATTTGGGTAGCATCAAACCAGCTCCAGCTGTTGCTACAGTATCTATGCTTCTATTCCTATGGTCCACAGTGTCCACAGCTTTCAGGTTCAGAAGACCAGTGGCCTTTCTCTCTCCTCCTTCTCATCCCAGTCTTTGTTCAGTTAAAAAGCTATAGCTTTCTTTTTTTTTTTTTTTAAACATCCAGTGAAACCCACCATGATCATTCACCCCACTGCTACTGCCAAGCAACACGTATCACTTGAAGCTCTCTTGGACAAATACTGAATTGAAGACAAACTGCGGTAGCCCCTGTAGTCAGGGGACCGTGGGCACGTCTACTCTAGATTGCACTGGCAGCTTATCTGCTTACAGGTGCTTGTTTCAGCTTAGAGAGTCATACATTTGCACCTGGCAACCTTTCAGATGATCTGTCCCCCTGCATGCTTGTACCGGTGACATCTGAGATGGCTGCACACACCATCCTAAACTACAGCCCCTGGGAACCAGTACATATTCAACAGCAAGGCTTCAAGACAGCTCAAAAGCCTGACTTTTTGGCACATGCCTTTAGACACAGCCACTAGGGTCGAATATTTCTTTCACTGTGGATGCTCTTGTTCAACTGTGATGCCTTCCCTGAGTGGCTGAGGTTGACAGAGGCGGTGGGGGGAGTCTCTTTACTCTCCAGGAAGTCTGCTCTGTGTAGTTCAATTTGGTGTACAATGAGATTTTTCTTCTTGCAGTTTTGCAAAGAATTTAAATAATCTGTGTTTGTACCACACCCCTGCTCCAACCTGGAAAGATCAGAAGATACAGGCTACTTTGGAGACACTCCAGTAACATTACAAATTGCTGACAGCCAGCAATATGGGAGAAAGGCTAGACAGTCCCAGGTGTGAGGCACACAGAGTTTTTTTTTTTTTTAAAGTTGGGCAATGTTTGTTTAGATAAATAACATAAAGACAGAAAACAAATCTAACCCAGAGTAGACTGCATTACCAGTTTCAGCAGAGTTACGTGAGGATGAATGTGATCCTCAAGGTTTGCAATTAATTCCCTTCACTACTAGCAAAGTCACTCCCCAGATTTTACTTTTACAACCTCTGAACTATAAAGAAAGGAACCGTTTAACCATTTCAAAAAATTTCGAGATTTAACAATAACTCAGTAAATAATGTCAGGTAAACATAGGGATATTACCAAGAACATGGACACAACTACTGTCCATTACCCATTGGCTTTAACTATATGACTTATTTTTCATTCACTTAACGTATCCAGTCCTATGGTGCTCAGAACATACCCCCCACCCCCTCTGCACAAAAAAATAATACACAAACAAGCATTTCAGCACAGATCTCTAACCCACCTTTCAGTTAGAGAATCAGGAACTTCATATGTAGGAGTCAACACTAGCATGGGATTTGACTCTATTAAAAAGTAGATAGATGACAAGTGTTTCTGTGTTTCTTCTGGCTAAGACATCAGAGGGTAGATACCACTACTGTAATACATACTGAGATGCCACCGCACAGAGCAGGAAGGTGAAAATTGCTCACCACAAGCCCAATAAAGTTACTTACTCCTCCTGTTAAGTGTTATATGTTCTCAATTCCCAAAACTGTGGAAGATACTAATATACTGCGCGACTGTTTAGTATGGGCTCAACACATATGTAATCCTGCCTAAGGTCAGTGTCAGGACTGCCAATGAACATTTTATTTGAATCAATAAATACCATACGTTGATTGTAGCTTACTGGCCTCTATGAAATAAGGCCATTCATTTCATCTTCCTAGTGAATGAACATCTCAAAATCACAATCAAGTCTGACATTGACAGGTCTAAGTCTTAAACAGCTGCAAAAATACATAGAAACAGCTTCTCTCCTCATTGCTGGTGAAGGAATCTGATGTTATTTGTTTATAGCTTTCTTAATCTACTAATAAATCTATCAAATTAATCTACTAATTAATCTATCAAATCATCAAAAGCAAATAGCACAGAAAACTCAGAATTTTTCTCTTTTTAAGAAGGGGGACATATTTTTATGCCCACTCTGGACAAACAATACCATAATGGCACAAATCAACATAAGGCTTAGTTCTATTTTCCTTTATCTTAATCAGTATATCTGTATTTAAATAGCACTGGAAAAAATCAATGGGACTATTGCATGGTGGTGCGACTGTAACAGCCTCATGGACACGTATGTCTTTCTGTAAGCATCCTGTTGACTTAAAGGATAATAAAGGTGGATTTAAGTACTGTTCAACATGAATATATGATTATAGCATTGTACTCTCTCTAGACAAATGCCTGAATCACTCTCTACTTTTATTATTTATATACTTTATTACACCCATCAGTACACACCGTAAAGCAGGATGTTGCTCTCCAGTCAGAATAGAGAAGAATGGACTTCTAAACAAACTACAGGACAATACATCAGGATGCTAGTTTTAGAGAGAAATAGCGGTGCTATTTCATGTGCTTAGTGAGGTAGCTGTAGAGCGAACAGATCTCTCTGGCAAGAAATCCCAGAACTTATTTTATTGCAGAGCTTTTCAAAGACACAGCTCATTGAACTAAATGTATTAAACTCTGTTCTTGATGAGCCATGATAACAACGGGATATGGCTGTAAAAGAAAAGAATTCTGATGTAAATATCTGAATTAGGAAAGACAATGACACAGATAAATCTAAAAGGCAGACTATGACATAGCTATTGCACTTAGTAAAATTCCATAACCTGCAGTTTAAAAAAGTAGAGGGGAAAAAAGCCTCATGACACATAAGTGAGAGTCTGGAAATATCCATCTGGAGAAAACATTTTTCCTTAAAAGCCTTAACTATCTCTGAAATTAGCGATACTTTCCAGAGAGGTTGAAGATGCATCTCAAGCAAACAGGTCTCAGCCACAGGCTATACAGGTTATTCCTGGTTGTCTGTCCTTTTCTGTCAGTTGGGTGTCCATGCAACACCAAGCAAGGCTTTCTGCAGACAATTCGTGCTAGTAACTAGGATGTTAGTATTCTTTTTACTATGAATTGATATTGTTGTATACTTTTTCAGATGAGAAAGATCCATGTGATCAAATCCTTCCTGTCAGAAGTCATTTTGGATGAACATATAATGTGCCAGACATTTTCTGAACACAGACAAAGAAAATAGCTAACTATGTGGGAGAGAACTGAAGGCTTTAATTATTGCTAATTATAAATCTAGAGATCATCAAGTAAAAGGTATTGAGCAAGATCAAAATAAGAAATTTAAAAATAAGATGAGGTGGCTATCTTCATTAGATGGGCACTTTGATTTAGGAATAACGAAAACATGGGGGTGCGCTATTCGCTTCAACCACTGCAAGAAACCTGGTAAGGAACTGAGCTAGAGGACTCTTGAGAGTAGCACTCTTGAAAGTAGCACTCTAGGAAAAGACATGTGCAAACTACTCAGAAATCATTTTTGTCTCACTAAAAGCCAGTGGCATTTCTCTGTTTTATTTGAGGACAGACTGAATTTTATGAAGTATGAAAAATAAAATAAGGGCTTAACACCACTGCTTCACTGTATCTGGAATTGTTCAAATCTTAGTCTTCAAATCTGAGTATTTGAATTTAAGAGTACAATAGGCTGAGATGCAAACTTGAGGACCATTGATTTAAGGATGCTTGGACAGGATTTTGACACGGCATCAGGAATTACTAACTTTGACCTATCTCTACTTTCCATGCTAGACAGAGTAAATTTGGATTATAAGACACATAAGACAAATATCACATATTCTAACTAATAACTATTTAAATCATTAGCTCAAATATTACAAGCATAGAACATTTGAGCAAATAATGCTCAAATATAGCATGAAAGAGCTAGACTCTTTCTTCTGGCAGCATCAGATGCATTTCCCATCCTTCCCCAATAAACAATGTTTGAGAGCAGGCATTGCTGGAAATATACCACAGAGAGAAGGCACAAGTAGTGGCTGGCTCAGCTCCTTCCTCCTGCCCGGCTAATGCAGCACAGGAGAGTAGGCACTAATCCACTTCTCCTGCTTGACCCTACTGAAGAATATGTTTTGCCTATTTATTCAGGGACTCTGGATCACATGAGGCGACAGATGTAATGGGAGGACTCCTGTCTGAAGGAGGAAAATTTTTAGGTCACTTTTGAACTTTGTAGATAAAAGCAACCAGTCAGCTGAAAGCAGAACGATCAACAGCCTTTCTGAAGGATTTCAGAGCAGCAAGGGAGAAACTGAGTGATGCTAGCCTCAATTACAAACACTTCCCAAAACAGAAGCCTCTAGAGAAGCAGCAAGATCTGAGGCAAGCATTCAGACCCCGGGTCCTGAAAAAGAGAATAAAGCTTTCTCTTTTCTTATGAGGTAGCCCCTGTGTGATTGTAGTTGGCTTTATACGGTGTATACAGCTTTCCCAGACTAAAAGCAGTGAATTTCCATCAGAATGGGAAGCCCCCAATTTTATTGGCATCAACTTCGCTATTTTACTGTTGTTTTACTGGATTTTCACTGACGGTGTCAGATGGGTACAGTCTGTCTGCTTCTGCTGATGCAAATTGTTTTATGCTCACTGACATTTGGAATAAAATAATGTACCAGCAGACCCGGACAATGTGTAAAACTTGGCACGTCTGCAACTTGGATAGCTCAGAAAGCTCTGACATTACTGGATCCACGGAAACTGATGATAGGCCATCCCAGAATTACTTTTAGAACATTCTACAGACCAACAACATCAGCAATAGGCAAACACGATTATAAATTTTTAAAGAGGGTAGCTGGAAGAGAAGGAAGCTCAGCCTACTCACGAAAGACACGTTTTGTGTAGCTAATCAGCTACACAATAGGAAACAGAATTTAGCTTTTTGCCTGAAGTATTAGATCATGCTGTCTTTCCCACAAAACTTCTGTACCCATGTGATAACCTGTATTTTTTGGATCGTGCGTCCTCTTGGAAGGGTAAGGACAGTCAATGGTCTCTATTCCTACTTTGAGGCTGGCCGATCATCTTGGCTAAGTCAATTAACCTGAGGGAGACTAGTCCACCCATCTGTAAAAATGAGACTATAGCACTGACTTCAATTTTTGCAGATAAATACTCCCTGAGGTAAGTAACACTGAGAGAACAATCTTGCCTGGACACACCATTAAAAATAAGGCAAGGGTCTTGTATTCCACTTAGGAAAAAGTGAAGAAGGGAGAAAGAAACTAAGTTTCATCTTTGGATGGCCCTTCTCAAGTCATAGTCTCCCAAACAATCCCAGCAAACACGCTCTGCTGCCCTGGGATCTGATCTCACCTGGCAGAGCGCTCCCAAGCTCAGGCAGCCTGACATAAGCAATGGGAAAAAAAACTGAGCAGACACAGAGTGGAGAGAGAGAGAGAGCACCACACGTCTGCTCACTCTTCATGGTCCAAAAACACAGTCTGATCTCTGGCACAATACATGCGCTGATCTCTGAGAAACTCAGAAAATCTCATTGCCCAGCATAGACGCTTTTGGCAGCAGCAGACGGATGTTCTCTCCGATGACAAGCTCTTTGCCTTCAGGCAGCTAGGTACTTGTCCCTGAGCAAAGCAGTTTGCTCTCACCTCAGGGTCTAATTGGTTTGCCAAAGTATTGTATTGCACAAGTGGCACTGTGTTTGCAAAACATTTCCTCAGGTGGCCTATTTGACACCAAACAGCAGATGGTTTACTGCCCGTGCAGCAAAGGAGGTCAGTTTGGGGTGCCAAGAGGCTCATGGCTTGTTCAGACAGCAAGCAGCTGCACTCACTGTGGAAACGTCTCAAAGTGTTTTGCTTAAGATACTTGGGTGCTTTCCCTCTAATTCTGCTCAACAATTCTGCTGCTTCAGTGCCTTCACCTGGAGGTACCTATCAGAACCAGACAAAACCAACCAACAAAATTCCCAGAGATTCAATCTACTGGCACTCAAAAACATTTGCCTATCAGAGTCTAAACCAGAAAGCTCTTCAGTCTACCAAGCTCTAGACAGACTGCTACATCCATCCCATTCCTGCAGGATGCTACTGCTTTAGTTGCCATAACGTTTAGCAAAGACAAGATAAATAGCTTTATATGAGTTTAAACTCGTCTCTGTTTATTGGAGTGCCTTGCATACCTAACTGCAAGTGTGTACATTCTAATACCTCAAACAATCTGCTGCAGGATACGTTCAGAAGCTTGGCTAGGTTTTTAAAAGGCATTTACAGCAGCTCTGGCATGACGGTATCCATTAGAGATGGTTTCAGAACTTGAATTCTGTACTTGCCTTCATGCTGGAGGGAAGCACATTAAAGACCTTCCAGATCTCATATGGCTATCATTCTTGCGGCACTTAGCATTGCAGTATGACACACAGAAAGCTGATGACAGACAACAGAAAGTAAAATAGATAATAGGCTGTCAGATCCCCAGATGTATTTAACAACTGCAGTTTCCACGGCAGCAACTTGGCCCACAGATCTGCCCAAAAATCAGGATAGGGTTTTACCAGTTTTGCAGATCTAATAGCCATCCCCCTTCTTTGCAAAGCTTCAAATTGTTATTCAGTGCTGATGTATTTATATACTGCAGTCTAGGAACTGAAGCACAAATAAATGCAGGATAGGTCAAGTATTATTGTCCTTGTTTGTCATTGAAATTTTTTCAGCAGAAAATAAACTGGGATTGCAGTGCACATCACAAGTATATTCCAGAGAGAACATAAATGCACAACAGAGCAATGCAGAGTTTGTAGCTGATTTAGCACAGCTCAGAAAAGAACAAAATAACTGCCTGCTCAGCTTTGCCAAGCCAGAGTAGGCAATTCAGTGCCCTCATCCATCACTCCATCAGTCTGGTATCTCACATGTAGCCTTAGCTGTCCTTCCTCTTGAGCAGGGAAAGAGTAAACAACCTCCTGTATAAAGTGCTGCTAGCAATATTTATCCCACTGGCTATGCTAAATAATGTGGATAGAGTTGGATGTTCATTGATGTTTTATTGGGCAGTATTAATTTAATTCTCAGGTTCCATAAACTTTTCAAAGCTAATTGTATAACCTGATAGTCCTCATGTTCTGTTTTCTTTTTCCTAATGTTTTTGCTCCATTTTAATATATCCCCTTTCATTTCCTTTACAGCTAAGTATTGGTCAGAAAAAAAGCAGCAGAAATTTCCCTTACAACAGCTGTTATAGGATCCAGTACTGATTTTAAAAGAGAATAGAATTGCAGCCTGCTTTAAAAAAAAAAAGTCCAGTGAACCATAGCAAGAGGATTGTTTGGGAGCAATTGGAGAGATGACTGCACTTGCGATTTAACTTATTATCCTCACTGTATGAATCAAGTAACTGCAGTAACATTATCATACGGAGAGTATTGAAAAGAATACAAACCATATGGAAAGCTTGATCTACGTTTCTGCTACAAGCTGCTTAGCAGCGTCAACTCTACAACTGTGAAGAGCTAGTGGCACATGGTGCTTAACAGGATCTGGTCCCACGAAAACTTGTTTTTTGCAGTATGCAAACATGAAATGAAAAGTAAACAATCTTGTGCTAGGTGCGGCCTGGACAGTGTCTATATGATTTGATTAAGATCTGTGAGCCCAAAAAACAGAGGCTATCAATGGGCTCTGCATTGTGTACCTATGCCTTCTTCTTTTTCTTTTTTTTTTGACTTAACCTCACTTATTTCCTCTTGGTTTTTCGTACATGTCCAAGAATTCTCTCTCTCTGCTGCTACAGTTCTGCCCGCAGATTGTTCTTTTTGAAACTGCAGTTTCTTCTGGGGAAGGATTGGGTATCAACAGAAGAACAATCACTTTAACCATGTAGAACAGTTGAGCTCCAGCCAGACTGAGGCCTCACAGAAGTAGGTCCAGGATGAACCAGGATAAAGTACAGAAAAACAGTTTAGCTACCAAGAGGAAATGAAAACAAGTGACCACTGGAGGTAGCTACACAGACCAGCCATATGCAAAAAGCTACGGCAGAACAGGCAACTTAAGGATGACAATTTTACATTTTTTTTCCTTATCAGTAGCTTTCCTTAGCTTAAAGTAACTCACCAAAATTGAAATTATATAGGTGTGTTTTGTCCAGTCCATTTTTCTACACTGTGGCCTGGAAATTCAGCTTAAAAGAAGACAGTTCAGTCCACTTTTATTCTCAGGGGGCCTCCTTGCTCCCGACTAGCCAGGCTCTGACTCTGAAGCCATCATCCACGTCTCCGGTCGTGGAGAATGCAGCTATAAACAGGGCCTTCAGTCCTGTTGACTTCAGCCAACAGCCTGAGGGCAGGCCAATGCAGGGCTGCATGGCACCGGGTTGACTTGCAGCATCAAAACCATGCAGATTGAAGATAATGCAGTTTGACAATTAGGAGTGGCAGCCATTAGGAAGTGGCCCAGGACAGAAACAGGCTACCCAGCATAGGGCAGAGGAAAAGGCACCATAGTCCCTATCTGGGCAAAAGGTTACAGGAAAGAGAAAGACTGTGTATTTGAAAAATTGAATTGTTTTGTATGTTACTATGATTTTATACCAACTTTAGAAGCAGGTGCTGAGCCCACTAAAGCCCAAGCTGGGGAAGAAGAAACCACATTATCTACAAAGCTGCAGAGATGCTCTTTTCCTGCTCCTGTCCAACAAGCACCCTGCTTTTTTGTTTTGTGAGTGTGGCTTCCACCACAGGCTTCAACACCTCACTACACTATGAAACTTCCCAACCACAGGCTGCTTTTGGGGAAGGCCAGCGCACAGCCAACTGCCTGATGTCTAGCAGGCTAAAAGAAATCCAAAGGGTAAGCTAGCATAAATACTAGGAAATATTAGTCAGAAACCAGAATTTCCATTCAGGTAAAACTTTTGAATTAAATACAAAATGGGATATTTATTTCAAACTGGGGGAATCCTAACAGTCCTGGAAGGCTTGGGTCTCCGCACAAGGCAACTGCAAGGCAACGGCGTATCAGTCTGCCTCTGAGCTAAGGAGCACGAGAACAGGGTCTGCCTGACCTGTCAAGGAACTCAACTTGTGGCCAGGGCTCTGAGGGCTCCTAGGCTCTCAGCTCCCACCGGTCAGGCAGACTGCCAAGGAGCTGGGCAGGAAGGAAATTGGGGAGGTTTCTAACAGAAAAATACATCCCGCTGGAAAATTTCCGAACAGCTCTAATAATGGGCCTACTTTTAGAGTCAGGTATGATGCTGGCAGAGGTAGGGTGATCCACTGCATATTCTGTTTAGTTGTTGGCTTCATATATAAATTTCTTTATATACCAGACACATAACATCAACTGAAGTAATCCTTAAGAAGAATGGTCATAAATTCCTTCAAAATTCTCCACAGCAAACGACACTCTTCTTCCCAAGAATGATGACAATCATTAATTGGTGCTATTCAGAAGGTTAACATTTTCTTTGGTAAGGTCTCTACTGCTTTAGGCAACCATATGTACTCTTGGCAGCGTCTCTAGACAAGCCTTATTGGCAACATACAGTATATGCCTCGCTTGGAAAGACTGCATGAAAAAGCAGCTCACTTTCCAGTTCCAGTTCCAAGGCTTCATAAACTTGGCAAGGCTGACAACATAATCTGGCCTGACTGCAGGAATAACTGATGCCTGATGGGTAGCATCCTGCAAAACTGCCCAAGATGCTCATGTACACGCAGTTACTCTACAAAAGGAGACCTTCTTAGCTCAACTTCCTGAGTACTAGCAGTTGACCAACCTACATACCGTTCATTATTCAGGGTCATTCTTGGAGGGTCGAGGTTGGGGTTCTCCATGGACTCCATCTGTGGACAGCGCAGGAAGTAGTAGAGGGTGTGGAGAGCGTCAGGGGACCAGGAGATTGGTTGCTGCTGCCGAGTTTGCCGAACTGGGCTCATGCCTGGGCGGAGGGTGTTCAAGCACTGCATGTGGTGCATTGCTCGTGATACCAAATCACCTGCAGAAAAAGAAAGCATGCAAAAGCATCACTTTACTATTCATTCATAATGCTTTTAAGTATGCTTTTTCAGCTAAATAAAATCTCTGACAGCTCAGAGAAATGTCCTTTGTGTGCAAATATTCTTTATCCTCCGCTAAGCTAACAGCTGCCCTCAAACTGCCACTTTGCAGGCTGCTGTAAGGGCAATTTAACCTTCTTTCAAATTACAAGTTATTAGGTAGAAAATACAGAATTAAACACCTCTCGATCACCATGCAATCATAACGATAGCTTTACAAGCGATTTTTCCATCTTGTTTTAATGTTGTCTTTCTCCTCTTTCCAATCATATATACCAGTTTCTTGACTGCCTAAAAAAACTACTGACACCTTTGTAAAGTGGTTGTTGCCTGAGCTGGGAGTATAGTTTATACAACGCAAAGCAAGTGGCACCAATACAGATACTTTGTTCTGGTCTCCAGCTTCACCATTTTATGTTACGAGATTATCGTAATCAATCAAATGGGTTACCAGGTTCTACCCTCCTAGCTAGGCACTTGTGATAGATTAATGACATTCAACGTAGAAATCTCTTCTTTTACGGGTCTGCTTCTCTCATTCTCACCTTAGCTGCAGGTTTCTCCAGAATAACTAGACCTGACTCTCTTATTAAAAAGTCTGTCTTTACTATGCTGATTGTCACAAGCTGTGCCAAAAATTTTCCCTGAGCCTTAAAGGATTCTCAGTCCAGGGGCTTTCTGAGCTGCTCAGTTCTCTTGGTCTTTGAACTCTAGCAAACCTGCCTCTATGTCAGAGTACCAGTGGACTCAGTGGAAGGAGGAGGCCTCTGTTACATAATTTCTGCCAGGAAAGGACTGTAAAGGCTGCAGAATTATAATAAGTTCACAGAGCAATGACTACAAGCCACCAGCTGTGCAGAGAGCCTTTAGTCACATAAGGCTGGCATTTGTGTAACAAGCTTGCTTTGGGCACACCCTCTTTATTCTCCTTTTATCGTGGCGCACTATAAACTCTACATGAGCTTTGCAATAAAGGCCTCAGACACTATATTTTTAAGTAGTGTGACTGCCATCCCACTGGTATGAATGATTATTATAGATTACTATACATAGCTAGGGTCTGTTTTTTCCTTGGGAGAATCCTCTGTTGCTTTATGTTCTGCAGTCCCCTAGAAGTCTCACAGGAAATGTTACTCCATTGTGTCCTACAGTTACAATACTGGGAAAGGATGGAACTGAAATAGTCACCCCCATCTCAAAACTGACTCCTGACAAAGTGCCCTGAACTTACCATACGAAATATGAATTATTTCCACCTCCCTCTGAAAAGCTGTCTGTTCATTTATGTCTAACAGCGAGAGGCAAGCAACCTCCAACTGAATCCGTGGGGCACTAGTGTTACACAGGTTAGGAAGAAACCTCTACAAAGCCACTGTATATCTAAATGTTACAACATCATTAGTGGTTCAGATAGCTGTAGTGTTAAAATTTCAGTTTGCAATGTAAAACCACACCACTTGTTTGTTGCGTAGTAAATTCAGTTTAATGACCCACTTTGGAATGGAAAAGCCTTCTAATATGTCTGCCTTTCTACTTCAGTAGCTCCTAAATCTTTCTCTAGAATCCAAACGTTTTACAAGAATATCATGACTCCTCTAGCACTGGTACCTACACAGAAGCCTGCATGATTACAGAAGATACGCATCTGGAATTTAAATTTGCAGCACAGAATGAAGTTCCTTCTCCCTTGCACACTCATTCACTATTCTTTTGGCAATGTGCAGCAACATTTCAAAAAAAAAAAAAAAAAAAAAAAAAAAAAACAGTAGGCAATGCATCAGGAAATCTATTCACTAGAGGTAATGACCAGAAGTAGGGCCAAAGCAGGGACTGGGAAGAGAGAGAGGAAGCTGTATTCAATCATAGGCCCATGCTACAAATGTTCTCTTGTGTTCCAGGATAAATAGAGGTGTGTTAAAGGAATTTGAAAACCTCAAATTAAGGCAGGTTGCAAAATAAATGGCAAAACCCACAAACTCCTTGCTAGCCCCTGACATTCATTAGCATTCAGATGGTGGAGTAATGCCAGCAGAAAGTTGCAAGGATAAAGTGGACCAGGAAAACACAAATCATTTTTGTTTACTTTAAACGAGCTTTGTAAGTAGTCTAGGAATGGAACATTTCATTTGGTTAGCATTAAAAAAGAAAATTTGATGAAGTTCTTGTTATTGAACTGCTGTCAGATATTTTTTCGCCATTTTTTGTTAAGTAACCAAAAAACTTTCTCTTGAATATCCTGCACCCTGGACTTTTCCACTGCATCACCGCTAAAAGAGAACCCTTTTAGCCATCTGAGGGAGGTGTCACTGCTGCGTTCCATTACAGTACAAGAAAGCCTCCAGAGGTATCTAGACAGAAGTATCCATCTTTCATTGGCACTAACACCACTAAATACCAGAAGGCTGGAAAAAACACATCTTAAAAATCTCCAAGGTGAATTAAAGTAATCTAATGAAACAACCTGATTTTCATAAACAGCACCATGAGACAATTAAATCTTACACAACATTGGCCAAATACTGTTCACACTGTAAACAATGGCAACAGTCCCACTGACCTCAACAGCAGAGGGACCAGCTCTCCTACTTCACTGAAAGAATCCCATGTTCAGTTACACCTGAAACTTACTCAGTTCGGAGATGCTTCCAACACAAGTTGCCAGGAGAGACTGCTCTAAAGTTCGGAGTTCCAGCTGGGCATATGCATCAGCCCGTCCATCACTGCACGCTGAGCCTTCATTGTATGGGCTAAAGTAGGCAGGCAGAGACAGCACACCTGGGGAAGAGAGTAAAGAACAGACCTGTTACAAGTGAAGTTACAGGAATAGAAAAGCAAGTCTCTCTACTGACAGTAGCGATAGGAAACTTGAACACAGCATTTGCTCCTTTATCAGTCAGCAGACTCAAACTCTTTCGAACGGTTCAAACAAAATCAAATACCATTGTAAATACCATTGGAACAACTGAAACAGTGCAATTGGGCTCTAGGGAGTAAAGCTGGTTGTTTCTACAGCCTGTAAAAACTAGAAACAAATTACAGTTGAGATAAAACTACATGAAAAGCTTTAGTGAAGTCTCTAATACTGTTTATATAAAAACTTGGCTGTGCACACACAGGTTGCCTTTGAACAGCTGTATGTAGATTGCTAGATATAAGGGCCTGATTTTTAGGGGTGTGGAAGATAACCTCAAGTCTCTCTAAGGTAAACAGTAGCTGCAATCTCTGCAGCTCTGAAAATAAGACCATGGATTATGCCAATTCTTTGAACCTGCATGCAGATGCCAAACTACACCCACAAGTTCTGAGGTTGACTATATTTTCACCTCCATAAATGACCCCCCCCATTAGAGAGTTAGATTAGAAAGATAATTATATTGCGCACATGCCTTCACCATACACACTCTTTCCATTCTTAAGGATGTGTCAAACCATTTTATTTTTTTGCAAACGTGAGCATTAATGCATAGTAACTGAACATTGTACTATTGATTTGCAAGCAGTTTTGTATAGCTGTGATTGGGATCCCCGCTTGCCTGGTGCATATTCTTACAACTCTTTCTGTATTGCTGGCAAATTAGAGGCTATTTGCATGAGCTGGGTGGGAACGGTAGTGAAGACTGAGGGTACTACAAAAAAACTGACATATGGCGTCATGTTAAGATGAAGGCTGTCACCAAAAGGGGCAGAGTCATTTGCCTCCCCACGGCCATGTTTTCCACCCCTTATTTTTTGGTCGAGCGTGGCAAATCTGCAGCCACATTGCAAGTTAGTGCAGTGCATGGAGCCAAAAGAATAATATTGCCTCCCCCTCCTTCCTACCAAAGACCAGTTAGTTGATTAGGTTTTCTTCAAATTAGTGAGCTGAACTATGTCACCTTGTGACCACGTGACTGCTCTGTGTGACACAGAGAAAGGGTGGGAGTGTGATGTGAGCTGATGAGATAGGGAGCAGGGGTATGTGACTGAGGCTGGAGCAGAGGAGTTCAGCTCTCTCTGCTGGTGGCAGCCTGCAGTGAGATCCAAAGAAACACAGCGTGATGCTCCAGCCACAGTGTAGGCAGATTCTGAAAAGCCTTTTGCAGTCACCTCAGCCAGGGCTCCTGTATCTTGGTGTTCAGTTGCTACCATATTTTCAATTGTGAATCTATCGCACAATCCCAGCAATATATCTCAGGCCTGAATTTTTTCTGATTTCACACCAGGACTCCTAGAATCCACTTCTTCCCATTCTCTTAGCCTGCTTCCCCCTCTATTTTTATTTTTAATCTTTGTCCCTGCACAGGCATACCAATACAATTCAGTTCAGACCTGCATTACCTTCCCATCCCCGTTCAGTCCTAGATGCGGAAATAATCTGTTCATGTTGCAGTGACCCTCTGTCACTTAGGTGCTGTGAACTCTTGTCAAACAAAACCCTGCCAGCTGAACTGCAGCACATTGGGAAAGACCTTTGTTTCTTTGTCTTGACGTTTTCTTTTGAAATTTTATACTGAATTGATCTCTCCTACCCTTTTCACATCCTCTTCACATCCTGCTTGGTGGCAAAGCCAAGGATTACATCAAAAACTTCCTGGACATTTTGAGGATAAGGGAATGATTTATCTTGTTGTGCTTCTTCACTGTACATGACTGTTAGTTAGTGGAGAAAACTCTGCCAATCCCCTCTGTAACCTGAATAATTAGGAAGTTGAGGCTTTAAGAACTAACAGAAGGGATGCATGCAAACCAGAAGAGCTTGCTAAATACACTGTGGCCTCCTATACAGAGCCTAGGCCACTTCCTTTTCCATGTTAATGCCATGAAAGGATGTTTTAAGACATATGGATTTAATTTTAGACAGAGGGAGAATGAAAATAGACTGATCTGTCAAAAGCTTCAAATGGAGGCGCAGAGCTCTACAGAGGTGAAATAAGAAACTGGCAGTTACATTAATAAACCAGGCAGGAGGGAAAAAAAGGTGCACATTTCCTTTGCCAGTCAGTTTCAGCTGGTTCTGTTTTCTAACAGGGAACTAAAAATAAGTAAAGATTTGTAGAATATTTTAAATTGGCTCACAAATGAAACAACATTTTCTCAGCTTGTCAGCTAATAGTTTGCCAGGTGTTGTGGGTAAGAGGAAACAGTTATGATTTATTCACTTTTGGAAAAATTGCTCATACAAGATAGCCGTGGATAAGATTTATGTTCTCATCTGCCTTGGTACACCTGAGGGATATCCCCTATGAATGAGAGAGAAATAAGGAAGTTACTAAGGTCCCAGGCATGTGCCAAAGCTCAGTGATGTCACGGGGGATTTTCCCACGGGTTGCAGAAGGGTTTGAATCAGGCCCTCCTTACGTAACGTTTCACAAAGGCTCACCAGGTCTGGCAGGTCTCAGTAGGCACAAGCAGGCCTGGGAAGGAGAAAACACACTTCTCAACACTTCTTCAAATAGACTGAGAGGAGTTACTGAATGGGCAACAAAGTAGAAATGCACCCCACAACTATTATGAGAGCACTTTATGGCTCTCATCAGCCATACCAAATGGTGGTATCTGCTCTCCTCCCACCCAAACTGAGAAATTTGTAGATAACAGATGTTATAAAGGTATAAACTGTAGGGGCAATTTATATTTCTCCTCAACATTCACATGTCTGTATTTTTATATTTGTAGCAACGCTGGTTTTAATTAAGGCTAACTGAATAAGCAAAGCTATAATTGAAATAAATCAATTCATGTCTAAACACTTTCTTTCTGTTTGAAATCACGTTAAAACCGTTAATTTATTTCCTGAAGTTCAAGAATGTGTTTTCCCCCACAGAACAGCAACGTGAAACAACACTTAATTACTGCACAGCAACAATCCGTGCAGGCACGTATACCACTGCTCTTAAAATATTTTGTCTGATGTAGGTTGTGTGCCTCACACTTACCCCTGGCTGTACCCTGGTATTCTGGTCACAATTTTTTAAAATTATCTAAGATTTTAAGTAGGAGATTCAAGTCCAGGTGAAGTTAGTAAGAGTCCATTCATTTTAGTGTGGCTTAGATCAAACCTCACGAGCACAAGCTGAGAAGTCACCTCTCTAGGTTAGCGTGAGGCAACACCATGTAGCAGCCCAATTGAAAGCACGTTTGCAGCGCTGTGATCGAGACATGGCTGGCTAACAGTTTCCATAGCCTTTGAAATAGCAGCTGGAAATAAAGGCATATTTATTCTACCTCAGTTAATACACAAAACCTGTTCATGGGCACTTGCTGCCAATACTCTTAAAAAGCAGTCACGACTGGGTGAAGTTCCAGTTAAGCAGTTACTGAGACTGAAATTATTCTGCTTGCCTAAAGATTTTGAAATTGTTGTCTGTAATTTGACACTTTTAAATAGCAACTGAAAATGTTTCCACTGTCTGAGCTGGGTCCAGGGAAGAAGTCTGTTCACACTCTTGGACATCTTTCTGCTTTAAGAGGTGCAGCAGTTACGCTGCGAGCTTTGGCTAGAACGTAACCGCTCCCATGAGCTGGCCCATGCAAAACTCGGCGCGGTTTCCCTGAGCCGGGCCATCAGTCCAGCCGCCAAGTGGGAAACTTTCTGCAAGGGACAGCAGGTTGAGCTCTACATGTCCTATGATAGTTTAGAGTCTGGTATCAAGTTCTGCTCTTCTGATACCAAGAAAGAAGAGAACACAAAGATTTTTTACCTGAATTTTAAGATTTAAATGTTTCAAAATCTCATTTCAGTTAATTTTTAAGCTACTCATTACCTTCACACTTCATGCTCTTTGCATGTTACATTCATGCAACAGGACTAGCCATCAGCTTTCCCTTGCTGCAATGATTTTCTCTCTACTTCCTCCACTTCAGTACCAACTGCTTTAATCTAAATCCTTCACGTTGGGAGACAACTTCATAGTGATTAACATGTCAGCTTTTTGAGGACTTTGAAACCCTTACATGATGTCTGGAGGTTAAGATGGGGCCACCACAAGTGGCAAAGAGCCAAGAAGACTTGTCTGGAAAGCACTTGAAATCTGCTCTCTGGGTTTCCTCACAGAAATTGCCCAGAGTACAAACTTCATCATGTTAAAAATGTGCAACTTAAAATCTCAAGACCTAGCCGTATTTATGACAGGTTAGGCAAAGAATCACAAATATAATTAGGACAAAGGTGTACACAGCTAACTACTGAGACAGAAAAAGTGACTTAGGGTTTTTTTTTTAGATAAACATAGTTAAGCCTATGAGACAAATGCAACGTGTATTGACTTTTCCCTTTGTCCAGAACAAAGAAGAGTTCTCTGGGCCAGGATTCTCATTGTGCTTGCATTACACCTGAAACACTGGGGATCAATTACTGATCACTACCACAATGCAAAATCATCAAAAGTACCTATTTGGGGAAAACAAGCCAGAAATTAAAATCCTCAAAAGGCTCAGGATCATCTTTAAACATGACAAATTGTTTCTAAAAGCCCCTAATACTGCAAAAAGCCACATAGGCGAAATCAGAATTGCTATGAATATGCTGGGGAAATATATTAGGAAATGAAAAAATAAGAAGAAATGGTCATGGTCTCCAGCATCGACATCCTTTTTCAATGTTTGGCTTGCGATAATTTCTATAAGAAACATTTTCAGAGGTGAGACAGACAGCTGATCCCAAAGAACTGCGTTATGATTCGGAAGGCTCAAAATTTTGAAGACAGATGGTGATGACCAGACTCCACTGAAGAGAATGGCCAAATCCCACTGATTTCAGTGGGCCCAGTATTTTACCCAGTAAAAACCTAATCCAATTGCAGATGCAGTTCCCACATTAGAAACTGGCTGTGACATCAAGGCGGCTGCCACCTTGCACAAAGTCCTGTACTTCTTCATGGCAATGAGCATTCAAGGCTTTCCTTGTTCTCTGTTTCACATTCTACCAGGCAGCACAATGCCATGCAGTCCCTCCTGCCAATCGATTCAGGATGGACACAGAGTACAGACACCACCTACAGCCAGTGCCAATTCCTGGAGCCCTGTGTTTTCTCCTTGCTGATCTACAGTTGTGCTGCTAAGAAAACTCAGCCCTCCTTGATTTTATGAAATAAGGCAAGCTCATTCTGACAGAATATAAGAGAAAAACCCAGGTAACCAGTGTTCCTCATATAACATACTCAAGTCTAAAGACGTCAGGCTCTATAATCAAGTACAGTCATGCTACACGTTGTGAGAAAGACTTGTGATCGAGAAAGTCATGCATATAATTGCTAACATATAGGAAAATAATGTGCTTCTGGTATAAAGCAGCAGGCATCTCTTTTAGTTTGTCTCTATCAGGAATGAGAAAAATCAAACACAGTTGCTTGTATCTCCATCCACATTTAACAGTAACACTGTATTTTAAATCATGAGGAAAAGCGGAAGGAGATGGAGGAGCTTCAGCACAGACACAGAAGAGATTTTTACATTTTCTGCAAGTGCTCAACTGAATCTTTCCATTTAAGAGCTGCTGTCTTAACTGGCCAGTTCTAGAGAGAACTGGTCAAGTCACAGAGTTCTCAGGTGAGCTCCCTGGTCTTGGTCTCACTCGTTGTAGACACATCCCCTTCAAATTAAGTCACTTGTGCCCCTCTTCACAAACACACGCACAAATACAAGTAGACAGAATTGTCAGTTTGCCTTGAAGGAAATCTCAGGGCTAATACAATGGAAGAGCTGTGATGCCAGGGGCAACTGCGCAGACCAGGACTGGCGTACTTGGGGTGCACTGTGGCATGCAAAGTCATGGGATGGGATTGACCAGCAGTCATGTAAGCCTAGATACATTGCATCCGCCCAGGGATGGGGGAGGAAGGATTGGCACCAAGAGCAGCAGCACATCTGAATAGCTGTGAGAGGTGAAAATAAAAGATGAGGCACTGGGCAGGGCATCATGGAGAAAGTTGTAAAACCCACATACAGCATACTGGGCTTGAAGCACAAGTAGGGTCTTTGTTTTGGTGCTCACATTAAGACACAAAGTAGTAGTTTGCTTGGACTTAAATAATGTTATTAGAAAGAAGTGTTGTCTTAAAGCGTACGGTCTAGTACTTGTGCTATCTCTATGTCAACAGGCATTACTTGACTGAAGTACCAAATGCTCCAAAGCAGAGTTTAGAGGTGCTCTGAAAATCCCTCACTGTGCTTCTGGGGTCCAAGTCACCGCAATACCATATGTTCCAAAGCATGCGAAAGCACCAGACCTCACAGGTTCTGCAGCAGTATAAGCTCTGTAACCTTAGCGTTCTGTATACATTGCCGTGCAGAAAGATCAGAAGCCTACTCTCAGTCACTGCAAATCCTTAAATGACTCCTTACTCCTAAGGAACTAACTGTGCCTTGTATTAATACCACACTTTTAAAAACTCTACGCACTTTGCCTCACTTTTGCTATGAAAATGGTGGAACTGGACTGGAACTTGGAGGGGAGAAGGTAGGCAGTATCTGTAACAACTATTACATTGGAATCCAGATAGGACATACAGGATTCTAAATGACTACAAATGTAGAAGGACTTTGGTTTAGTACTGATTCAGTATTTACTGAGTCATTAATCCTACTTCCATATCCCTGTGGTCTTCTGGACAACCACTAACCTGGCTTGGCCCCAAATGCTTAATTGAACATGACCTCAAAGGAACATGGCTTATATTTTAAAGACTGCCAGAAAACACAGCAATTTTTATCTTCAGCAGTAGCAGCATACTTTGCAAGATAAAAGGTACCAGTGCTTTTATGAGATGGTGAGTGTCCTCATTTCCATTTCATTAATGAGGAAACAGAGACAAAGGGAGGAGAAGCAACTTACCAAGCTTGCGCAATGTCAGAACCAGCTCTCTGCACAGTCCAAATCTCCCAATTCAGAATCCCTATGGCCTCAGACATCACCTGCATGAAAGTGGCCAGCACTGAACCATTTGTCTCACTAACCTGGATCCAGAGATTTGAAATAAATGGCATGACTGCAAGGCTTTAATCTAGGTATGTAGAACTAAGCCACCTATTTTAGAGGTCATAATGAGAGGGAGAATAGGATATTTGACCTAGCCTTAGTACACTAAAAAAGGTGCAAAATGCCATACTTTATCTAATGAACTATAAATTCTTCCTAGTACTACCACTACAACTACTTTTGAAAAGGGGCATATGCGCTAGGATGTCAAGTACATCTTTAAAACTGGGCTCATCCATTACAATTTTGCTCATGTGGCTTTCATGGCACTGGACCTTCTACATAGGGTCTGAGGGGAGGCAAAGACCCACACTGTGCCATAATGTGAGCCCTCTATGTTTCCAAGACTCTTACTTTCAGGATCCAGCAAGACGCATTAAAGAGAAAACCCTGTATTGTGCTATAAATATCAACAAAAAGAACCAGAGAGAATGCTTCATAAAGCACGGTATAAACAGACCATGAACACTGTGGAAGAAACACAAAACCAGAATCACGTGCCAAAAATAAGCGTGGTCCAAAAGACCTGCCATTAACTAGTTGGGTAAATCCTGACCAGCTTACTCAGTCTCAGTATTCTAGTTCGCTTATCTGTAAAATGAGGATATTGCTTCATTCCTGTTAAGGGCGGTCTGACAGAAGCATCGTTCTTGCCTCATTTCTCATTCTCATCTAACTTCTTCATGCTACTCAACACTTCAGCTGTGTCTTCATTTCCTGTATGTGTCAATAGTAATTTTTTTGTCCCTAAGCAACAGTACATCTTTTATTTGCATAGCCCTTTTAACTCTCCACTATCCCAAAGCTCTCTGAAACACAGCCACTTCTGAGATGAAAGGAAACAGTATTGTGATAATGTATAATTCCACCTCAATGGAGTTTATCATACAAAAAGAGAAGCTTTACTTGACTTAGAGGATTAAGAAAGGCAAATAATAGAGATTTTTGTGAGGATACAAGAGTGGGATGGTTATTCTGACAACCACAGCAAAAAATACTATAAGAAACTATAAACTATGAAAGAAACAATATATAAAAACTAAAAAAAAAAAAAAAGCGCCAACACCACAATAAGAAACGTGCTAGGTAAAAGACTGAAACTCCAGAAACACCAAGTCCTTTAGTACCATTACTGTGGGGATTAGAAAGCTTAGGCAGACTTAGTATCTCTTTCCTTATTTGTTCGGAATTTCTTAGAGGTCTCTGACTTGGATACTTTCACAGTAAAAGCAGCTTCGCGTGGAGTAACCAGTGGGACTGCAGCGTAAGTCTAGGAAAACTGCAGGCACTAGCTAGAGCCCCAATACCCTCTACAGTACCCTCTTCTAAACCATTCCTTATTGTTTCACTGTCCTTCCTGAAATATGGTCTTTGAATCATGCCCAGTTCTCCAGATGTGGTCTGACTAAGTTCTTTGTACATGCCATAATGACCTCTCTTTACTTGGGTTCAATTCTCCTATTTATACATCCCATGATCTGTATGCTTGCCAAACACAAGGAGGATAATAAATTTGTATCCTCCATCACTCTAAGTTCCTTTTCGTAGGGGATGTGTAGATGGAGAATCTGACCAGGACAGCTACTCCAGAATAATCCCATGCAACTGCTTCTCAGTGTACTCCCAGTGTTAAGCAAGTACTCTGGATAAAAAGGGCTTTTATTCCAGAACACAGTGCAGGGTGGATGTAGCTGCTCTGTAAACAGGGATTAACTGTGCAGCCATGACCAGGACACACGAGTGCACAGGCATGCCTCCACAGGCAAGGCCAATGGCAGGGGAGGCTACCCAGCTACACCAGCCTGCAGATGTTGGCCTGCATGGCAACACACAGCTATTCCAGAGCAATCGTTCAAAAGAGCTCACACCACACGACCCCTGCCCACCAATTTCTTTAAATGGCCTGATAAAATCTGTCCTCATTAAGACTTTTCTAGCTGTTGTAAACATGCCATTACTACTGCTCCTAAAGGACAGTCTTTTTTTTTTTTAAACCACAAGTCAAGGATTGTCTCCATTAGCTGTCAGCAGCACAGGCCCTGTGATGCATAGCCAAGCAGTTTTGATTTTGTCTGGCTAAAATACACACCTGTCATTTAATATAAGATTTTATCCACACGAAACATGGCACAGTCCTGAGTTCACTCGATGCATACAGTCTGACCTTGAGAGGGCGAGAGTCTGGAGTCTCGCTGAGAGGATCACAGGCATGCCACCCTTGTAAATGACAGTGATTCAGGTTTTGAGTCATTGACCAGACAACACAAAACTTAGGGAGGGTGTATCCTGGGTACTTTACAAGAAAAAAGACACTACATCAGAGGTTTCGTATATAGAGCTAATCTCTGATGTTGTTGACACCACAGCACCTACAGCAAACTGGTCACACTGGTACTAACCTGCATGCATAGCTCATGAATCACAAGCTTTGTCATTTTTACCTAAGAACTGCCTGGAGCCCACATTACATTTGTTGAATGCAAGTTTTTGGGACAAGTATAAACATAAACCATCACCACAAAGAAAATAACGATCGTGCCTGAAAATAAAATCCATGTGCCAATAGACAGGGTTATTTACCGTCCAGCAATATTTGAAAAGAACTAAAGACCAGCAGCAATTCTATCTCAGAATAGAAGCTATTCCTCTTAATTTTGATTTCCTCAAATAAACACTCCTGGAACTATTCAGCAGACCATTTTTTTCCATATTACTGCAAATCATTTTTTTACTACTACTACCACTACTATTTTGTAACTCTGTTTCCTTACATCGAAGCATCCTGGAGACCTTACAAACAATAACCAATTGTTTTGAGAAACTCAGAACTGAAATTGAGGAAATCCACTTGTTAACCAAGTGCTGAATTTTGCCTTCTATCTTTGCACTACCTTGGCCCGTTTCTCACATTGTCTGTGCTACTAAAGGACTATTTCATACCACCTACATTCATGCTTAACTTTCTTCCATGGTGTATCCCACTTGTCTGGCTTCTAGCACCTACTTCACTCTCCACATCCGTATCTACATCCTTCCTTCTTCCTCCTTCTGCATCATAAACTCACCATCATCACGTATGTACTCTCCCCACAATCCAGCCTTGCAAGGCCTAACACCAATTAGAAACAACAGTAGATACAGTAGCAATTTTCAAACCTACTCTTTAGTACTAGCAACATCGTAAAAATTTGGCACTATTTTTAAAGCTAGCCAAAAAAAAAAAAACAAAAAACAAAAACCAAAAAAACTCCACTACAAAGCTCTGTCGTCTTTTACACTGTTTAAGTGCCAAATGCATTTCAAAGTCTAAGTCTCTTGGTTGTAGCCATTTATATTTTGTATAAAGAGCATAACTTGCACACTTCCATTAGGGCTCTAAATATAACCACCCTAAGCAAGTATTCACTTTCCAAACAGTACCTCTTTGAGTTTTGTTTTCAAAAGAATGTTGTTGCCACTGTATTATTTATAGACATTTACATTAGGAACTAAATACTTGGTTAGGAAACCACTCAGATTAATGGATCCCCAGCATTGTTTTAATACTCTAAATAGCTCTAAAGAAAAAACAGATTGCCTGTATTTTTATTATAGAACAGCAGCTTTTTTGCATAAGTATAAATAGCAGCACTGTTTATAGTGCTCAGACTGGAGGGGCACGGTTCTTTGAAGAATCTGGAAACACTACCAAATGTCTCTGATTTCTAACATGGCAACTGCGTTAGAGGACGAAAATTAGAATCTCCAGCTTCCGATTATTTTTAAATAGGGAAAATATGTTTTGATATCTTTGTTATACATGCGCACCATAGCTGTGCAATGGATTCAAGCACTTAAAAAATGATTTTGCTGGTGTGCTACTTTACTAAAGCTCTCCTGCACAGAGAATTCCAGTTACACCATTTTCTACTAAGTGATATCAAAAGAAGCTGAACCCAGTAGCACAGAGAATCAGGCCATTGTCAACAGTTATTTTCTTGGCACTCTGAACGTAACTATTTGTATGGGTGACCTCCTTCGGCTGAGAGTCTGAAAAAACAGGAAAAATTACCTTATGGCAGAAGTAAAAGGGAAGTATTTTTTAGAGCAAGCCAGGTTCTCATCACTTCACAACATAGCACACACACAGAGGGACAGTGACAACGTCCCCAGAAGGAATAATGCTGTGTAGCTTCCAGAAAGCACGCACAGATATGCCAGAATGGCTTTGGCAAGACAGCAGCCAGCGTTCCAAATACAGAGGTGGTTGTTCTCAAAGACAATAAGCAAAAATAAAGTTGTAGTGTTGTATCACTAATTTCTACAATAGAGAACCAAAAATATTTCTTTAAATGTTATAAACCCCCTGCTGCTCACTGTAAAAATCAGGTGGCATTTCTTATAGTTTTGCTACAAGAGCAGCTGAACCTTATTCTCCATCACTGCTGGAAAATTCTGAGGGTCCTGCAGTGCAGAAAAGCTCTCGCATCTCTCACACTAGTTTTGAAGATTAAGATTACATGCAATCTTCCTACAATTCCGGGGGGGGGGGGGGGGGGGGAATGGAGAGCCAGGCTTTTTATTGAGGAAAAATATCACTGCTGGAAAAAACTTTTCAAAAATAAATTATCATAGCATTAAATTCTGCCTATAAAACATCCATAGTCGTCAGGCTGTAAGATGAAATTGAGTTTTTCTTTCATTGGTTCTCTGCTGATCCCAGACAACACTGCTGTACGTCACAGTTTTCTCTCTCAGATGACATCGTACAACATCTCTGCTGCTGTGTAGCAGAGATGCACAGCATGAAAGTACTTGAAAAGAAAAGGTCCGTACTACATAAATAATCACATACCGCATAAGTAATCACTTTTTGGATCCAGTTGTTTGTATGCAACCACTATATCCTGGTGACATTAATAGCTTGGGCTGCTGCCAAGAAAAAAAATTTAGCAGTTTTTTTTTTTTAATTTGTCATGGAGGAAAGCAAAAGCTAGAACCACAGCAGATACAGATTTGGGAAGGCTCCGATATCTGAGAATCCCTTTCCCGCAAACTGGAAACTCTCTCTTTCTTCCACCAAATACACGAAGAGACAATTCAAATGAAGACTGTTCTATTAAAACCGGACAAGCTGGTAAAGGCTAGAACTAGACTTCACTGCAGGTCAGCCAAAGGAATTTCAAAATACAAATACAGAACGAGTAAAGATTGGAATGGGAGAAAAACAGCACTCAGATCTGAAACCCAGACACTCCACAGTGTAGACACTTTCAGAGTTGCAATTTTACTTCAGGCCCATCTTTTCCCCAAACGAAATACAGGAGTACTGGGGAAACGAGGATAAAGAAGACTCAGAGAGCTTGGGAACAGATGTAAGGAAGAAGGATGGTGGGAAAGGACCGGAAAGAAAAGTCACCACAAGGAGGAAATAGCAATGGAATGGGAGAGAGACTGGAAAACAGTCCAGTAAGGAAGAGCCACTTCTGCTCTCCTAACATATATTTTCAAAATATATTTTATTTTTCCTAAAAATTTTCAAGGTCCTGAGGAACTCATAACACTCTATATTCTTTAACCCCAGTGTCATCATTCTCTCCCACACCTCATCCCTGAAAAGCAGCATAATAAACAAGGGTGAGCCCACAGAGTTTGGACACTGCTCTTAATCCTGATGAAATCTGATGTACGTTGTAGCTAACTAAGCAGTCTTTCAATTTCCACATGTATTCTTGTGGGCTAGTTTCAAGACCACCATAATGAAACATAAAGGTAAAGGAACACATTTTTAATACCATGCTTTGAAACCTGAAGATACTTGGCTGGGTTTTGCTGTTTTGCAGTTCCTCAGGACAAAACAATCAGGCAAACATGGACAGAAAAACACTACGCTCTCCTTCCAACCTATTTTCTTCAACATCCTCTTCACCTTCCTGCACTATTCTTTCTAATAAATCACTGATTTACTGTTAGGGCCCTGCAGGCCTGACCACTGCCTCTTCATCTCAGCAGGAGCCAAATGATGATTGAGATGCCAATGTATTAGGCTGGCCTGATTCAAAGAAGGATAAGGAACAAAGCATTTGTGCAGAGCAAAGATAAATGAATTCAGATCAAGTGCCAAGCTATTTTCTGTGATGGATTAGCACCTTTCTTTGACCTAATAATGTCAAGTGGTCTCCATGCTGACAGCAACTAATGGGGAAATATCTGTGCTCCGTGAAGCCAGTAGGAAATTTGCTCTCCAGCTGCACAATAATTTTATTTGTATTTCACTGTGTGTCTCACCCAGGCATAAGCAGTCTCCTTCATCTCACCTTGAGAAATATCATTACCATGTCCACCAAACTATCTCTAGAGTACAGAAGAGGTGCTTCTTCCACTCCCTCTTGGAGTTACTCCCTATAATCCCATTTTTACCATTAAACCTGCAGATTGCAGCTAACATTTACCTGGCTAAGGACTGGATAGAAGGGCTTTCTTCATTACCTGGGGACACTGTATAAAACTATGCAAAGTCAGCAGTAAAAAAGTGGAGATGTTTGGACTGAACCTGACAACTGAAGTTTTACCAAAAAAAAGATGACTGAGCAAAAGATTGTTAAGTACAGATACAAACAAAACAAACAAACAAAAAACCTGCTGACTTCAGTGGAAGTCAACCCCAAACATCTCAGCTGTGGCACATGCAGTTTCCAGAGCTATATTAAATAGTGCCTAAAAATGCATTATGTCACTGACAGGTGGCAAAAGCTGCAGCTCCTGAGGGCAAGAGATACGTCAAAGTACCTGAGCTATCATAGCCCCTACTATTCTCATCTCCAAGATGTAAAAGACGTATCTATTACTTGTCCAAAATAAATAAATAAATAAATAAAGAGAGAGAGGAAGTGAGAGAAATGTTTCTCCTATGTTTGTGTTTGCAACCTGAGCCTCTGTCTTGTGTCTTGGATAAAGTTCCTGAATACTTAAGTCAATAAAAACAAGCTTTTTATTCCTTGGCTGTTCTCACAGCTAGCTAGGGGTCTGCAGTGCAAATAAGCAATATGGGATACTGAAATGACTGTTCTCACACCAACCTACCCCCCAGGTGACCGTCACTTTTATAGCCTATTATCTTTCTCTGGAGACAGAATCCCCTTTCACCCCTTCTAAAGGGCTGACCTGATGAAAAATCATCGTTGAAACATGCTTCAGGCCAGACTGCTCCCACATGCCTCTGCATTACCCACTGCGTACAGACTGACACAGAAGAGGCCTAGGGCACTAAAAATGAGCTGACAGCTTGATACTCTCATTACCACCTATTGTCATGGTGGTTCCAAACTGCCATGGAACTACCCCCAAAATCAGAGCTGATGCGCTCCTGCCCGTCTCCTTCAACTCCAAGCTTCGCGTTCCTGGCCTCTGCTTTTTTCAGAATTAGCATTTGGGCACTTGTATCATAATTCAGGAAACAGAGGGATCCCTCTTTTTTCTTTTCCTCCTCACTCAGTAGGCTTAACTTTGGTCACATTAATTTCCTGAATCAACATAAGCACTGCATAAACACACAAATGCCAGTGCTGGCGTAACACGGGCAGTGGGAACACATCTGGGGGCAAAAGGGGACAGCTAAGACTGCAGCAACCCCAATTTATTTTGGCTTAAGCTGCCATGAAGCTACATTGTTATATTGTCATATCTTGCAGAAGTAATAGAGACTTTTCTGATGTACAAGCACTGGTGATTCAAATACAGAAAATTATAACCCAAGTATGATCCTTTTAACTTGTTTCTTTTCCTTTTAGAGAAAAAAGTAAAAGATTTACTTTTAGAAGTTAATAGAAAATTTATCCTTACTTTTTGGCATTCTGAGACAGATTGAATTTGCCAAGAGCAAGAAGTTGTTTATAAGAAAAGAAACAGAGAACTGGAAAAGGTTCTAGAAAATTTATTATGATCCACCTGATTGTAGCCAAAATATTACATCAGCCTAGATAGCCTGAGAACTGGAACTAATCACTCTCAAATTAACAAGTTGCTTGGTACAACAGGCAGGGCGAAATGGTTTTGCAGGAGGTCTGGGTTCTCTTCCTAGCTCTACTAGAGACAATAGGCAAGTCTGCTTCTTTGCCTCTTAGCTTACATCTGTAATGAACACTAAAGATATTTATTTTCTTTACTCCTCAGTTGCCTTATTTCTTTGGGTCTTAAGATTCTCAGGACAGGGAGCTTCTCTCGCTACTACTTCCAGAAATTGCAGTGTTTCCCCCAGTCAGGGCCCCCAACTGAACCTGCAGTCACTAGTTGCTAATGTGGGGTGCTCACAAATATGGTGCAATCAGACCTGAGCTTTCTTGGTTCATGCTTTAAGATAGATGAATGCAAGGCAGCTCCAATCCAAAAGCCATATAGCTATTTTAGCACGGCGCTTAAGTCTAACTTAAGTACAGTGCCAGAGTGCCACAGCTATACATCTGTCTATATGAACAGGTTTGATAAGGAATTCTCCATGTGGCGCTGTGTTTAAAAAAGAAAAACACAACATAACACATGCAAAAAGTCCAGTTGATGCTTAAATATTTTACTAAAGATCATAATTAGAAAAAAAAATTTGAATATTTAGACCATCTCACTTTAAAACAAAATACTGTGCTGATCTAGTTACAGCACGACAGCTTATTTAATATTTTTATTCCCATATCAACACAGTCAAAGCATGTGTGTTCCTGACTTCAGCTGGAAGATGATTTCTCTCATCTAGCACAATTGATAAATTAAGTATTTTATGAGGGTCTAAGCAGCCAGGAATCACAAACTCTCTGAGGGTCTGAGCAGCCAGGAATCACAAACTCTGATGGAGCTGGCATGACATCACTGATTCCAAAGCAGTCTTACAGATGCCTCTTACCTGGAAGCATGGAAAGATACCTTCTTCACACATTAAACAAGGTAATTCACAGGCAATGCTTCCTGGACCAAGGAAATACAGCCACTGCTGAGGTGAAAGGGAAAAAAAAAAAACACCCAGCAGCTGCCCACACACATCAATACTGTCCTGTCAATTAAAAAAGGAAAACTACTGTCCTGCAGACATAAGAAATATTCTGCTGTTCTTATGATCTGGGCAATGCTGAGAAATCAGGGCTGGACTAAGGTATTTGACAAGTCCTAAGCATATCCCAGCGCACAGCTCATTAAAGTCCTGGCCCTGCTCAGGGTCTTTCCACTCTCTCTGTGAAGCTGGTTGCAAAGAGACGGGATGTATGGGAGAGCCTACGCTCATTGTTTCAGCACTTGCGCTGGGTCAGCCAGTGCCTCTCCTGGCAAGACAGGCGGCTTGACTGCCGCACATAGTCCACCACCACCGAAGTGTGCTGACAAGACTCTGAGGGTCTTCGCACTGGCAGAGACCAATCATTTTAGACAGTCTTCAGTGAGGCAGATGTTCTGTAGTACTTCAGTCACTGAGGACGCAGTCTAAAGCTATTTCATCTGAAAATGGTAGTACAAGAAAGTAAAAACTTCCATGCAATTGTGCAGACATAGGATTTAGATGCAAGTCTTTCACACTTGTGATTCAGTCTGCCCATGCCTGCTGAGGAGAGAAACGCTACAGAATTTGACATTTGACAGAACCCACAGGCTACTTTTTTCTAACTTTGCACGCATTATTTATTTCCTAACATAGTGGCTTTGCATATCACATTCTCTGAGGTGAAACTCTCCAGCTCATGTCACAAGTTTTCTGAGAGCTGAAGTGTTAATGAAAAATCCTGATCCAGTTTAACACTGGCAATATCTTTCCACCTGCTTCAAATCACTTGTGACCCCTGTAGTTTACAATTTTCCTCATTTCCCGACCTAAGCTGTTGTCTAAAGTTGCTATGTACTTTTTAAGAGCTGCCATATTCATCCCCAAAGGCTGCTACTACAGGGCAGTCAAGAAAAAAATGTGATCTCCGACTATCGTCTACATTCCTAATGTAGATGTGTTGACTAATTGGTCATCTTAAAACATGTTGCAATGCTTGGGTTAAAGCTGCGGAAGTGCAAACATTACTGTAACATTACAGAAAACAAAAAGAAGTTCTGCAATTGAGGAAAAGAGAAGGCAGGAAATTCTCTGCTCACTCACATGCAGTTTTCATTCCCTAGTACAGTACAAGTGTCAGAACACGGGAAGACAGGTTTCCATGAAACTTGTTGAGACCCTCTGTGCAAGCCTAGAGCTCTTTCTGTCTATAGAGAAACCCTATTCAAGAATATGCGCCCTCCTTCTATCTTCAGACAAATGTAAAAGGGATTTTTAATATACTTTCTCTACCTTCTTCATGTCCCCCCACCCCATACACACTGGAGTGTTCTGATGAAAGAAGGCCTGAAATGAGATTCAGCTACTGACGATTCTGTTCTTACAGCAGTGAATCCTCTTAAACAGCTCCAGTAATCTCCCATTAATCTCCCACCAGAGTTGACATTCTGGAAAAATATAATCATCTCTTAATCTTTTTGGGCTGAGGGAAGTTCCAGGATACAACACTGAACCAAAAGCACTTAATATCCGAGCTTAAGTTTGCATTAAATGATCAAAAAGCTGCCCAGAATGCAAAGGCTTCCTGCAAGGTATCAGCAATCAGATACCTCTGTGAACACCAAGGGCCATCCTCAGATAGGAAAATATAACTCCAAATTATGCAAGCACAGGCACTTCAAACTTTCAGAAGCTATTGGGCCTTCACTGACTTCAGTGAAGTGATCTCATGCAATGACTTGAGTAAGAACTGTATCTCAAACCAGAAAAAGAGATTGGCTCTTATAAGCTTGATTGCATCATCCCCAAGGTCCGCGCTGGGTCTAAATCGTACCATACCTTATTGTATGTACCATACCTCTTATTGTACATATTTTTAATGTATTCAATATACAAATCTTGCAAGCAAATAGCTAATAAAAAACAGAATGCAAGAAATCCTATCAAGCAATAGTGTCTGATCTCTGCTGCCAAATGTTTTCTCCACAAACAAAAACTAAGTGCATTTGTTACATTTGGGTTTTTAGCCCAAACTTTGTCTGCTATATTTTATAATAAAAGGAAGTGCACTTGAGATCTATTAGCATCTCTCCCTCTCCCCTCCAAGCACTAAGAAGGAAAATGTGTCTTTACCTAAACCTGCACACAGTCTGAAACCTGAGAACTGGATTTCAAACTATCATGTGGGCCCATTATATAGACACGGTTTATTTATCAAACTTAGGTTCAGATTTAGGCTTCAGTCAAAACACCATCATTAGCTCCTCTTCAAATATGGCTAAAGCAAGTTCCAAGGCTCAGGCCTAACTGGAACCTTTATGAACTGCTTCCAACTCAGCATTTCTTCGGTAGGAAGGGAGAGAGGTCTCTGAATCTCTTCTCAGGTACAGACTGAAAAACCAAAACCAAGGAATTCCTCCTACCCTTTCCTTCTGGGATGTAATGAATACACCTAAAACGCTGTTTGCAGAAAAACATTTTCATATTTTGGATCAATTTAGCATTTCCTCTTCCTAAAGCAAATCAGGAACTGGAGTAAAAGTTTTAAATAATACCTACATAACACCTTTCTTCATATATCTCACCTCCTGTGCAACAGAAAGATGATATTACTGTCTTTTCAGCAGGAGAAACAGAGGCATGGGCATCAAAGCACTTGCCCAGTGTCATTCCTTAGGACTGTGGCAGAGCAAGAAATCCAGTGCTCTAGAAGTGAGACACACTCTGGGGAAGAAGGTGGGAAAATAGAAGGACTTATCCAAATATCCTTTTCCTGTTTGCATAGTTATTGGCGAATGTAGGACACCTATGCAGCCTCCAGGTGAAACACATCTCCACCAAGCAGCATTACACAACATACTACATGTCACCTGATATCCAGCCTAAAAGTTCAAGGCATTTCCATTTGGATACAGTTCATTCAGTGGCTTCAGATGGGAGGTACAAAACAAATGAGCTCAAAAGTAGATTCTTCAGTATTATTTTTGTTACCCTCTGGATTATTTCTTTTATGTTCCCTCCAGTCCTAAGGGATAGTTCCAACAGGATCTACATCACTACCAACAACAACAAAAAAAAGTCTAACAAATATCTTACACATTAAATACACCACCTCTCATATTCTCTTCCTTTATTAACAAGCCGTCACTGTTTTGCTTCATTGCTTCTGTGCACCAGACTAATAGCTTCTAAGATTTTTCCACAACAACATCCAAACTCTTTTTCCAGCACAGTATTCTGGATGGTTTTTCCAGTGCACATGTATTCTCCCAGCTGACTTCTTTCACTTCCAAGTTATTGTACTATTAGAATGACAACATTAGATTTATTATATAGCTGATGTATCTTAAATAACCCAGAGAGGCGCTGACATTCTCTGCTCTGGATGGGGCCTATACAAACCCCTCTCTCCTGCTGGAAGGACAAGCTGAGATCAGATTGATGTGGAGTTTTTCAGCAGGGGATGATTAAAAATAAAAACCTGGGGGAGGGTAGAGATTTTGAAGAAAAACTTCTCTATTCTCAAAAGAAAAGGAAAACTATTTTGAAGCAGGCATAGGGCTGTGCTGAACAGAAGTTATAGCGGGAAAAGAATTAGTAGGCTGCAAAGGCAACAGTAGAATAAAACATGCTTTAGTATACAGCTCATGGGACCCAGCAGCAGAAATACTGACTTTATTTCCAATTCGCCACTAAATCATGTGACTAAGGCTTATCCCTCACTTCTCTCATCTGTAAAACAGTTAACAATACTGCATCCCACTCACGATGCATCAGAGATGCCTGCAAAACGCTCCGAGATGCAGAGGAAGGAAGCAATATGGCAGACAAAAGCTCTCAGGTCCTATGGTTGAGAATACTAAATTCAGGATCCACTTATACAAAAGGCCAAGCGTTAGCTCACTGCTTTACATAAAACATAAAGCTATATGTGAGCCTCAAAGCAAGGCTACTTTATGAATCTGTCTTTTTCCTCAGAGTATTTGGAGGGGGTGAGGGAGGACATGACCAGCAAGAAACCTTGCACTGAACAGATAAAGCCTTGGCAAAAAGTTAGCAGCTTTTTCAATGGAAAGTATTAGACTGAGAAACAAGCAGTTTATTGTCTCACTACCAGGTAGACACTGCTGCAATTAAAAACTTCTGGTATTCACAACTAAAACCCTGATTCTGCACCTAATCAGAACATAAGGCACAGTAAGGGAAGGGCCCAGACCTGTCCTGTCCGGATCCACCACACAGGTGATACATGACCTCATTATCACTTGTACATTTGTTGCAACATTTGTGTCCTGATAAAAGTGAAATCTTTTTATGTTAATAGAAAACATTTTCAGAACCAGTTATTCAGTGAAGAAGCCATTTTACAACTGATTACAAGTTAAGGCCAAAATCTGTCTGTGCTCTCTTGGCCTTTAAAACACTGAATGGAGATGAAAGGCAAGCCTGGGCGTGCTGGGGGAGCAGGCATATGACTTAAAATATCACCAGCTACATACCTAGGAAATTCTTATTGCCAACATGCGACTAGAAAAAAAAAATCCATTGTGGTTAGACTAAAAGACACTCAGATCACTTCACCAGCCATCTTCACTCTGTGCTTTACACAAAGCTTCACTTTGTTTCAAGCTTCAAGTCTCGCAGCAATAGCGAAGTGAGAGACACTTGGTCTGTCACAAGGTAAGCTGCACGAGGACAGTGTTACAAACACAGGAGCAGGGCAATACGCTTCGTGGCTTATATCCCCAGTTGGGTCTTCTGTTCAGAATTGCTTTGGGGGGAGATATTCAACTCCATGCTTCTTTCCCCCCCATCTATGACCTGGGGAATAATATGGGCATTTCTATTAAATATTTGCATTTTCAAAGGCATCTGATACAGGAGAATACATTCTGCAAAAAGCTCTTTCCTGCAGCAAAATTGCTCTCTGAGCAAAGACTTTTTCTGTTTTATTTTTAATACTAGTTTTGAAAGCCAGATGAATCATGTGAAATATGGAGAGAAAAAGGAGTCCCCTGGAAGAAGGGCCACGGGCAGATGAAATAAGAGTCAGACTGTCCCACAGGAGAACAGGTTCCTGCGGGTGCTCGGAGAACAGAGGACCCGAAGAGGCTCGTTTACCATAATCCTGCAATGAGTAATGAACCCCACAGCTTCCGGCAGGGAGCATGTGATCCGTTTAACTTCTTAGGGGAGGAAGAGGCCTTTCCCCATCGCTGCCCAACATCTGAGCTGTGCTCATGTGCTCCACTGTCACCTCTTACGTGGAACCAATCCATACTGAAAGTGCATAATGCCGCTCGCTTATCATTCTCTGCATTCCTCTGTTCATGATTTAAGTTGTCATCTCTAAATGAAAGTTATTTCTTTCCTTGCAGTTTTCCACATTCCCTGCCTGGTCCTGAGCAAATTTAACTTCAGCTGATGCTCATGATGTCACCCCAGCTGGGACCTGTGTATCCATCCCCTTGGGGGCATCTTGCACTGCAAGTCTAAATCGCATCCAAGTTTGTGACAGGCAGAGAGCAGCCCTTTTTCAAAAATGGCCAAAGAAAAATAGCTATTTTTTCATGCAAAAGGGACTGATTTTTATTTGTTTATTCCAACACAGCTCCTTAAATATAAAGGCAAGTGAATGGTCAGTCCAGCTTCTCTGTTCCCTTTCACAAGGCCATGACTAAGGGTTGGCAGGCTCACAGCCAGACTGTGAAATGGATGAGTTTCCCCCCCCCCGCTCTTTGAAATAGCACAACCTCTTGGCTCACCCTAATGCCTCTTTAATCTCTTTTCAACATTCATACATTCTCCCATCCAACTAGAAAGCAATTGCTGCTGCTGCATAGTCCATTTTTTAACAGTCCTTGTTTATTTTATTATTCAACATCATCTCTGCACTATGGAAGCAGAGTGATTTTGGAACACCCATAAATCACACCACATAAACCAGTCTGAAATAATTTTTTCTATTATTAATTTGTTTTATAGCCTATCATTGCAAACAGCTTACCCTGCCACGTATAAAATCTAGATAGCTATCTGTAAAAGAAATGTACTGGCTGTTGCTCATGCCACTGGGAGCAAGGGGAAAGGGAGGGAAGAAGACATGCCTTGCTGTCATTGCCACATTTGCAGTGCTCTAGTATAAAAATACAATTTAAAAGCTCATTTACTATATTGCAGCATGAAGAGACCAAATCTCTGTCAAATTCTGCAAAATCAGAGCTATTTACAAAACTGTTATACTAACTTCCTGCAGCTTCACACAATTACTGTTTTCTCTGTCATGGCAAACACTTAAGAGGAGAGAAGAGATGTCAGACTTCCTCCCCTTGGCACAGGGATTGCTAGTCTTTCTTTCCTGGTGCTTTACTTAGGAGGCTTTGCTTTAACCTGTCACTCTCCCAAGATCTCATACACAATCAGGGTAGGTGTCACAGTGATATATTCCACTTAAAACCACTCTCAACTCAAAACAATTTTACATCAGCTTTACTGGAGTAACACCTGCTTCATATTGGCCAAGGGAATCAAAATCATATTCTCACACATCTTTCACCAGCCAAACCATATGGGATTGCAAGTGAAGCAGTTTTTTGGAGGTCCTGCTACATCTTCTGAAAAACGACCCCAAGGTAAGACCCCAAAGTGTCTAAAAGAATTGGAATAAAAGACTTTCCTATCAAAAAAACTGCTTGCTGCATTTTGCTAAGTAGATTGCATCAAATTGAATTATGAAGCCTCATGGAAAAGGGAGGGAAAATGTTATTTACACACTGAATTCTTTTCCAGCTTTTGTGGTTTTACCAGTCACATTTTTTTGCCTAGCACTTAGCTTCTCTGCTCTTCTGCTTGGGGACAGAGCCTTGCAAACAATAAAATGGCCTAAATGATTATGCAGTGTTTCAGTTTAAAAAAAAATAGGCTACCATAAATTTCAATGAGAACAAGCATCAGGCTTAGAGCAAGGCCAGCATATCTGTACTTGAGACCTATCCTGAAATCTATTACCTGGACTTTAGACTTTGACTAGAGTCTAGGTAATAGACTTCAGACTCTAGGCTATTACTTATTCTCCAGAGCACCTGATGGGCACCTGCTCTCTGTTTGAAGAGGCAGATGATAACCTACCCCAGGCGCTTTCCTCACCACTGATGAGACAACCTGCCATTCACCGAGGGTTTGGTTTGGTTTCTTTACCTTTGACACTCAGCAGAAAAGCAGCAATTGGACATGGAGGTTAGCTGGCAATTGCAAGACGCTGTCTTGCTTTCCCCTCGAAAAAATGACATTGGCTGTATCCAGACCACCTGTACTAACAGACTCTGGGTCCACAGCCAAGTGACCGGTGCTGGTCACATCAATGCTATTCCCAGGGCTAGAGCTACAATACAAAGTTTCCCTAAAGGACTGCCAGCCAGCTCACTGAAGATGAGAAGCAGGATCCAATTGAACAAGTAGGCAATATGGACAAGCTCAAGTCCCAAGACAACAGGACATGGCAGACAACCTTACTGTTTAATTTCTGTGAGACACCGCACTTCCCTGTTGCACAGGAATGACTGAGGATAGAACTATTAAGCTCAGATACAAGAGTAGCATGGTCTGTATGAACGCACTGTCAGACTACATCACGAACTTAACATCAGCCTGTTTTGCACTGTAGGGCCAGCCAGATGGCTGCATGTTTGCTTTTGAAGCTCTGGCAGCAGGGACAGTATCTTTTGCACAAGTTTTGCAGAAAAGCCTGCAGTAAGGTACAGAACACTCACAAAGCTTGTACTAATAACCGGTTTGTGTTTCTGGCTGAGGAAGAAAGGGAATAGAGAGGGGACATAGTGTGATCACACCCTGGCCTACGAAGGAAAGACAAGGCTGTGCTCTGTATGCATACACACAAGGAAGAGAGGAAGGAGAGCCAGAAAACTTTGTCATAGCTGACCACACTTGCTTTCCACAACTGAGGTTTCCAGCCACCCTTTTCTACCACAAAAGCAGCAAAATAAATACAAGCAAAGCAGAGGAGCCTAAGTGAACTCTGTGGGTGTGGGAGCAGGATACATATGACATAAGCTGGTATCACAGCAAGCCTGTGAATCATATGTTAATCAAATGAGAAATTCCTGCCCAAACAATACACACAGTGTTAGACCGCAGGTCTTGCAAGCAACCAGTGCTGAGCTCACAGACTGAGAGCTAGAAAAAGCCCACACTACTGACAAAACGGAAACCCCCAACACACACAGTTACCAGCAAAAAATGACCTCCTGGGCTCTGTAGTGGTTGTGCTTTATCTGTTCTTGAAAAGAGAAGAAATTCAAAACTACAGAGAAAACATTCTCTCCTATTTCACCACACAACCCCTCTGCTGAAAACTTGCCCCAAAACTTTCACATAATGAATGAAATCCAAAAGATTTAAAGATTTGCTTGGCTGCTTTTGAACTCCACCAAATAGGTACTTACTGTATCAAGTAAATCCCCAAATGCCTTAACTAAAATTGGCAGCTTTCTAGTTAGTTTTCACCACTGAACTAGGAAAAGAAAAAAAAAAGAAAAAGAAAACTCACTAGAGAAGACAGGACTGAGGATTTGTCTTCACATTTTCTGTGGAGAAATATCTTCAGAGTAGGCCTTCCACTCCCTGGAAGAGCTGCATTCTTGTCAGCACGACTGACTCGGTTCTTCCTCCTTAGGAAAGTAGCTCAAGCCATTTCCATACTGCTCAGTACAGGCAGGCCTTTCAGCTGAAACCTATAAAAGCTGCTCTTCTGTATGCAATCTACAGATTTTACAGATTCCACCATGGGCATTCAGATATAGCATTAATGCATGAGAATTAAGACAGATATATCACTTGTGCCACCTGGCATTTACAGTGTAACTTTAGCCCAAGGTATTCACTGCTTTCAGTCTTTGCCCCAGCTAATCCTTTCAGCAGCCTGGCAGGGCATTCTCTCTCCCAGTTTCTCTTTAGCTTCGTACCGTTAAATGCTAAAATCAGTGTGTGATCAATATACGAAACATGGTTCCAAATCAAAACATCCTGAATTTCATGGCTTTTTCGGGTTCAGAAATGTAATGGTAACAGAAAAAGGCAGTGAGAAGAATTCTCCAAGTTAAATAAGAGATGCTGGGCCTCTTCAAATCTGCCTCTGACCGAGAGCTGGCCAACAGGTGCCACGTACCCAGGAGAAAGACAAAGACCTGGATGTCACCTCAAAACAATCCCAAACCTCAGTGAAGTGAAAAGAGGTAACACTCAACGAAATGCAAGGAATATGCAAACTTAAACACTAAATATCAGAGCAGAAGATTAAAATAAATCACAGCTGAAGCAAATTTAGTGAAAACCACAAGTATATTAAAAACAGACAGAAAACACAACGTGGCTGGGTGACTAGCTATGAGTTTTCTCTATGACATTTATTTTTCTCTGACGATAATTTCCAGGAAGTCCCAGAAAATAATGCTCATTGTGGAACCTGTAAGAACAGCCCTTCTGAGTTACAAGAGTGCATACAGGAACAGATGCATGAGATGCAGAAAAGTGGGTTTTAGGAAACAGCTAAAAACTGGGGTAGTTGCACAGTTTTCTCTGAAATAATATCTGTGTGCACTGAGGGGAGGCAGAAAGGAAACAAGCTCCTTAAAAACATGTTCCCCTTCTTTTTATAAGCAAAACCACATACAGATGCTATCACTGTTAGCCCTACTATAAGGTTAGTGTGTTCAGCAGCCCCCTGAGGCCTCAGGCTCTCTTTGAGCATTCAAGAGTCATGGGAGACCTACAGGAAAGGCCACATCCAGAAGCTACAAAAGCAAACAAATCCCAAATTGTTATGCTCTTTACAGCAGTGCTGCCTTGCTCTGTGAGAGGTTGTGGCACAAGATGAAGTTGGATTCATGGCACCGACCATGCTCCATCACTAAAAGCATTGAGAAAGTCAAGGAATATACACCCGTTAGGGGCTCAGGCAAGATCGATTTCTTTTGACAGCAATTAGCCGAGTTGTTCTGCCAAAATGAGCAGCTAGAATTCCACATTTCTGTATATGTACCCCTGCTTCTCCTCTCCTTTGGTCATTTCTAACCACTGTCTTTGCTCATTTCTTCTGTGTTTGTCATAGCTACTTGTCAGAGCTCATCTCAGACTGAACACAGAAAATGCAGTGCCTTATACCACAGGTCCTGACTCCAAGCAGCCTTCTGTAGATGGGATTAAAAAAAAAAAGAAAAGAAAAAAAGAAAAAAGATATATATATATATATATATATATATATATATACACACACACACACACATATATATATATATAAAAAGTCACATCACCCTCCTAAATAGGGAAGTTTTAATTTCCTGTCACTTCTGTAACATTCAATATTCTAGGGATTTCTCTCATTACAGAGGAAATCTCTGACAAAACTAAAATGATTTATCCTTGAAACTACAGAAATAGCTGTATGATGTATAGGAACAGTGTCCAGAAGGGAGCTTTGCTTTGGTGGGGATATCATTAAAAGATGGGTTGGTCCTGCTTACACTGCGTAACTGCTCATGGTTTGACCAGGTTTCGCCATATGTAGCTAAACCACCGATGGCCCCTTCTCCACTGTAACAACAGACCCCTCTGGGCTATTAAACATCCTGCCCTCGCTATCCTGAGTGGAACCATGGACGTTTTTGAGCAGCCTGTTAATTGCACTGAATCGCTGTGTTGGAGGCAGCCCGCTGCAACAGCGGACCTACCCCGACACACTGCCGAGAAGCATCTCTTACGTAACACAGCAAAGACGCACAAAAGACCTGTTTCTCCTCTTGCTTCCACCAGAATGCTGTGACACCACTCACTTATGCAACTTGCATACCAACATCAAAGGCTTTGAAAAAAAGCACAGGGAACAGTTGAGCTATGCAGTACATGCCATTATCTGCAGACACATTCATTAAAGCTTTGGTGGCCTCTAAATCTCTTACCTTAAAAGAGCTAACAATACCAGTGTGCAATGCTCTTTGGTAATGGCCAGACAAAATAAGGATAAAGTAAACACGTACTTTTCTTTTCCTCTCAAAACTAGGGAATTCCCCTTCCTCACTGTTAAGCAGAGAAAAAGTGCATTTGCACATACCCATCTTTCAGGAACTAGGCAGTCAGCTAGTACTACATTCCTCAGCCAGCTAGGGGAAGCTTAATACACCAGCCTTTGCTTTTGATGGCCTGTGTTCATCTCTGCCCTACTGATACATCACAACTCGCAGAAACCTTGGTGAAACCAAGAGAATTTCCCAGCAAACCATTTACTCATATTCCAGACACTGAGAGTCTAGGTTGTATTGGCAGGAGGAAATGGTGAGAGGCTTGAAAAGTAAGCCTTGCATAACCTCATCAAAGGCTTGCCAGGGTTTTAAATCAGATCAAAATTTGACTATGTAGCATTTGCAACAGAAAGAATCAAAACTTGGATATCCTTAGAAGCAATTTATGAACTAAGAACTTTACAATTCTTGCATCTTTATTTTCAACAAAGCAGAACAGTTTAAGATAAGATCATTCATACTGCTTTAGTAAATCAATTTATAGGTCTTCTAAAGCAACTGCTTAAAAGTTTGAGACCATGCAGAGAACACCAGCATACTAAAGATCTGACTGAAATGACGTTCAATGAAGCATTTCTGTAGAGAATTAAGAGTAGATAAGAAGGGTATGAGGAAAGAGGATAAAGTGCAATCAGTGAGGGAGGGGGGACCCAACCTATCACTTGCTATGTTTTCTTAGTGTCAAATAACTGCCCAGAATGAAAACACAATTATGTACTTACTGCATTACATTTTGCATCATGAATAACACATGCATCTCTCCTCTGCACTGAAAATAAAACTCTCACTTGAGCTTTCACAGCTACCGTGCAGCTGGAGAGTCTCAAGGTGAAACAACATCCTTAGGTTATGACTGGGAAACAGGAATAGTTTTGCAGCTCATAAGTGAAAAAGTTTTGTATTTTAGCCATTGTCCCAAATCAAGAAGGGTTGTATCTAGAAGACATTCACTGTCCATGGAAAGAAGGGCTAGTGCAAAGGCAGGCTGCAATCTGAGAGCCAATCTAATCCAAACATCACGATAGCCCCAACCCCAAAATTCACAGGTCCGCGTTCTAGGACAAAGCTGTTATATATGAGCTATGTCACTTGCTGCTCATGTGCAGGAGTCGAACCGTATCAGCAGACACCATCTCCCCAGCAACCAGCTGCGTAAGAATCTGGCGTGAACACCGAGCTGAGAAGAATGTCCAGTGCAGGAGGGAACGAGAGCTTTGTCCCCTGTTTTCTCCAGACTCTACACTAAGGGTGAAGCTCCAGGAGGAATCTCCTAACTCCCTGCTGCCACTTTAGCCGAAGAGCAAGTTGCATACCACATCCAGGGCATCTGCTTCTCACTGACACTAAGATTACCTCAGCCAGGCTGTAGAAGACATACACTGGAAAGAAATGTACAGTGTATGTGTAAAGATAAAGGTGTGTTATTATGAAACAGAGGTATACAGGCATAGCAGGAGCAACCAATACCCATAAGATTAAAGTGTAGTTTAATTGGGGTCACTTTTTGCACAGATGGGAGTTGACCAGTGCCTTTGTCCATTAGCCACCTGGGAAAGAAATGTACTCAGATGGAACACGTATATGAACAGTAACAAGTATTAATTACCACATAATTAATTAATGGAAAAGCCTGGATGAAATGATAAACCAGTGGAAAGAGTAAAACCATTTGAACTGTGACATAGATCTCTAGTAAACAGATCCATTTACTACCATTAACACACACAGCACAGCATTACTCTGCCTCTCTCTTTACCATATAAAGTTATAATTAATTATGCAATAAAGCCATTGACACCTGAGATCTATTTGATATCAGCTATACTCTTACAAGGGCAAACTCTTGGAGGAGACAGCGCACTGTAGACACCTGATACTGGCTCAGCATCTGTTTCCTTGGCATAGTATCCGTTTAACATAGTAACTACTTCACATGGCATGTTACAGATGCAGAAACAAAGAGAAAATAAAAGTGCATTTAATCTCAAAATTCTGTACTTCACAGTTAATTACATCCATTTTATGGATAAATACAGTGAGGCACAAGAGCTCACTGACTCTTGGCAACCCAATTAACCATGCCCCAGTCTTGGAATGAGCTTTCTTTCAGGGCTGCAAAGTCCTGCAGTTTGTCAGACAAACGTGAGCAGCGAGTCACTGACATGAGACACTCTCGCTCTACAGTGGAAGATACAACAACTTTCACCTCAGGGAGCCCCCAAAAGGAATAACAAAGGGGCTATGAGACTAAATCAGCCCAAATGGATAATGAATTCCAGGTTTGTTTTGAACTGAGCTCACTCTTAAATTGTGTCTCTTGCACTAAATGACTCAGGGGATTGGTTTGGAATCAGGAATGTTTTGAATCGCTATGTTCTGGATTTCATTATTCCCCTCTGGGCAAATGGATACATTTGAGAGTCTGAAATTTCATTTGTAGAAATCGTGCTATAGCTGGAAAAGCAAGAATCAAACCAACCAAGACAGAACATATGCTGATGCCTTTGAGTCAGCATTCACGTTTCTGTTGCAATTCAACTTTTAGCAAGTCTGGACTCAGTCGCGGGGGGGAGAGAGGCTTTCCTTACAGCACCAGCAGCACATAACCATGTGTGTGGTAGGGGAAATCGTCCTGGTCTCTGCTTTTCACAAACCTTTTTTCTACATGAAGAACCTCACTGTATAATACTCACAATTCTATTCCTGTTCCCCATTTACACTGCTTCTCACCTTCCTATCAGCTGGTGGCTGTAACTGCTGATAACTCATCTTGAACTAGCGAGAGGTTAACATTTTTCCTTTTGACAAGAGACTTGTTGCTGCAAGTCAAATATATTTAACATTCTTTCTAAGTGGTTCCTTTACTAACACAAAATAATTAGCTTCCTGAAACAACTGGTGTAGCTCAAAGGAATTGCTCACTGATATTTGTAACCATAGTTACAAAAAGTCTGAGCAAATGAGAAGGGAAAAAAGAGAAAGGACAAAGCACATGTTCAAGATGAGACTTGAACCAAAGCCTCAGACCAGTACAGCTTCTGCACAGTGCTGCAAACCAGGTGATAACAATGCATGATGAAGGAAGCAGAAAGCTAAATTCTGCGGTATAGGTGGACCTCAAACTTGATTGCAAACAATTATGTGAAAGATGTGCTTCTACTCCTTATAGCCATTGTTTCTCGTGGCTCACGCCCACCAATAGTCATAGAGGTGTTATGTGCAACTCAAATATATGATGAGGCCAAATATAAATGGAGAGACCAAGCGCATACCATATATTAAAGTAATTTGATTTAAAAGACAACTAGTAGTACTCTTATTTCTACAGCAATCTGCTTTCCCAAGAAATATATTCAGGGGACAGCAAATCAACCACAACTTTATGCACCTTAAGGAGTTAAAATAAATGGTCAGATATCTGTCATATTTAAGACTGAAAAAAATGTAGCTGTTCTGGAAGGGGTGGAGGAGCAGAAAGAATATTCTTGAGTGTTCAAAGGCAGAGGTGAGAAAATGAGATGGTAAGATGGCCCTCAGGTAGTGATTTGCACAGTAAAAGACTGAAGCACTACAACAGAAACTCTGATAGCTGATTAGGATCGCCACCAGGGCAGGTTTGATGGAAAGATTTCAAGTTCAAGTCAAAATAACTCCTGTCCAATTACACCAGGCAAGTGCTAACTGTTGACAGACAATAGTTTGACTTCGCTTGTTTCTGAAGACAAAGATGTAGATGATATTGGGGTTCAAAGACCAAATTAAGAATCAAGAGACTTTGATTCTGATTTTAGCTCTATCACTTGCCCTCCCCATCACCTCATTGTTTCATTTCCCACCCAATCACTAATTGACATGCTGAATTTTCAAAACTTGTTCCATACAGCATCTCCCACTGAAAACATTAAATGACTGTCGTGAATCAAGTAATTCAAGATCTAGGTCTGTGGGGCTCTCCACTTCTCATACATAAAATACAGGCAATAAACATCTTATTACTTCAATGCATTAAAGTGCTTTGAGATCCTCATAAGGAAAGCTACAGTTACTATGATTTGCTATGAATAGGAATTTTTCAAACACTGATGAACAGCACAAGCTTGCTGTCTCAGATTTACAGCTCATTCGCAGATAATCCATTTTTGTTTTCTGTGTTACAACTGAAATAGCTGATGACTAACTTACTGAATGCAGAAATGCTACTGTACTCCTTGGAGTATTCCTTCCTGCATCTCTTCCCCCACCCCCAGACATATGTTAGTGGTTAGGTGCAGTTTGCTGAAGCTCAAAGTTCGACAGATTAAAAAATACATATATTAGAACAGAACAGAATACTTAAAAACAAAACAAAAATTCTCTCTCCACACACACACTTGTTGCTTGTATATATAGTTCCTAATTAAGGCCAAGAAACATCTAATGAACTAAAGTAGTAAATAATTGGAATGTCACCCACTATACATATTTGTGCTTAAGTAAATATAATGATTACATAATGAAAGAACGCAGATTTTGCTAACAGACATACATATACTCTGCACTAGTAGGAATCACAAAGAGTTAACTCTTGGCTTTAATTACGACAATATCAACACGCTTAACTATTTTAGTGTATCCTGCCTTTACTGATACAGTGGGAGTCTCAGAAAGGCTGAGCCCTTTATCTAAAGTGGTCCGGTACTCCCTTGCAATAGGTTCTGGGAAGGAGCGTGGGACAGACTGCTTTCTGACTTCTCATATGCCAGAGACCTGAAGAGGGCAGAAGGTAAAGAAGGAGGTAGAGGGGAGAGCCAGGTCTGTGACACCCGCTAACCTCTCTAAGGCAAAGCCAGGAACGTAGAGACTGGGGGCCAAATGAGAAAGAAGAGTTCGGTTAATGGTGAATATGCCAACAGGACAGGGAATACAAACGATCTCCAAAGCACTGATTCCAGATGTCATCACTATGAAAAAAAACAGTGCTCGCTAGCATCAAACTACAGACAGTAATATAATTTTAGGTAGATCACTTCAGAGCTGTAAGATGATGAGAGCTTTTAAAATACGCTCACAAGAAGAGATACCAAATTGGTGCCCACTATAAAGAGGATCCATATCCCATTCACTACCTCAGAGGCATGTCTTTTACACAAACTCCCAGAATCACTGGCATAATGCCCAAAGATCACTTACTCAGCCAATTCAATTTGTGTTATCATTAAGTCACAATATATCTTATGAATGGAACAGCCACATTACTACTTATTATCACAGCATTTCTCTTCAGAACAGTGTTACTGATTGGATGCAGAGAGCACATTCTGATGTACAAATGGCAGGCAGTGGATAAGGAAAACTAAAATAGTCTGGACGAAGCAGCTACCCTTTCCTGACTTCCAGAATTGTTCTTGGAAGTAAAATTCCCATGTTGGCTTTAATTTGAACTGGGCCTAAACCAGACCTTCCTCACTTTTTAAAGCAAGTCTGGAGTAAATAGTTCAATAAAAGCAAAATATTATAGTGTTTCAAATCTCTAATTGGTTAATATTGACAACAGCAATATTCTGGAAGCTTTTATATGGCATGTATATTTTTTGAAAGATTACAGCAAATACACTCAACTCTAGATCATATAATCTTTTTTCACATTTTTTCAACCAATGCTTGGCAACACACATCCTGATAGAAATGCTGGCTATGTGAAGGTGGCATGTGTTCATGTACCGGAGTTACCCAGAGCAGGAATAGCAGGGGGCTCTTGGAGTTTCAGCAACGCAACTTCACTGTTTTTGCCCTACTGGGACTGCTTTCTAAAGCCTAGCTCCCTCAAATTTAATACCCCAAAACAGAAGTATCCTGAAAAAGCTGGCATGAAAAGGTCAAAATTGCACATCAATATCTCTCATGATTTTAGTTTTTTTCTAGACCCTACACCTGTGATGCCCTAAAGCTGTATGGCATGGGCTTCACACATTGCTGTAAACACAATGAGCTGCTAAACATAAAATATGGACCAAGATGTTAAGAGCTGTCCCGCTATGGCTGAAGTTGCTATAGCAGAAAGGTGTAGGTAAGCAATGAGGTGCTGAAAGGGAAAGGGAATGGAACTGGACTTCTATGGTATACCTGTACTGTAGGCTGGGAACAAAATCCTGCAAGGCTCATGAGTGTATGTAATGAAGCTTAGTACAAGTGTTACCTATAAGACCTGATGTACGTCTAAAATCACATATGTGAAAAAAATAGGCTGAGGCACCCAGGGAACTTTCATGTATTATGATAACTAAAGGGGAACACTGTACTTTGAAGTCATCTTTGGCTAAACATTTTAGAGATTTTTCCCAAAGAAAAGGGAGGATCTAAACACATGGCTACTGGATGGTGCAGGACCTGTACCCATTTGATTGACAGGCTCTGCACATAGGCAAGAAACTTTCCACCTCACTGAAAATGAGTAAGAAAGAGGCCTATTGGTTTTGTAAAGCAGCAGCTTGTCAGCAAGCTACATTACACATAGATTCTTTACAGGATTTTGTCGTAAAGTCCTAGCTTCAGACTTTCTTCCAAAAACTAAATGCTTCTAGCTAAAGGAATAAACTAGGTATTTCCCATTCAATATGATTATGGCCTCATAGCTATAATTTCTCACATGTGGTTTCTGAATGTTCTGTTTTGTTTACAAAAGATATTTGATCCAGCTCTCTGATCAAACCCAGTGCTTGGTAAGTTAAAAGCCATGATCAAGGTTAAGGCTTCTTCCTTATTTCTACATCCCAGAATTCAGGATTTGCTTGATATACATAAATTGCATAATCAGAGCCTTTTGATTTTTAGATAAATAGCAGAAATACCCATTATTGCTGTTATTTTTGCTGACTCGCTTTTCTAGGCAAAATGTCTACCTCACTGCTGAGCCCTGTAGAGATATTTGTGGTAAGTATAAACAAGCTAGCCTGATCGCTGGAAGCAGAGTAATTGCAATAGCACAGCACGAAGCATGGGTTAATATGCCCTGACCAGCAGCCTGCATGGGACTGCGGGGCACCACAGCTAGCCTGCCTCAAATATGCAGGTCAGCTCAGGTACATGCTGCAGCACAGAAACACCTCGAATCTGAGAGAAACAAAGAAGATTGAAGAAAGGGAAGAGATGTTCATAATTAACTGGAAAGTTGCACTTATTTTCTTTGCATAAAGAACTAGTTAAGTTTTCTCTATAGTTTCTGAACCTTCCGATAGTTCTAGATACGCTTACAGATCAGGAGGATCTTGAAAGCCTGAAACAGTAATTTTTCTGTTTGTGAACAGAAAGTTTGCACACTATTGCAATGCACCCGCATGGGGGATGACTCAGGAGGAGCTGCCTGCCACTGCTTCCTTGGGAACTCCAAGGGTGGCTCTGCTGTGATAGATGTGTTGTTCCCCCCAGAAGGCCGCCTTTGTGCCTCTATAGGAGAGGAATGGAAAAAGGCAGAATAGCCAAACCAAGTAGTTGGCTATGGCCCTTTAATACTAGCTTCTGAGTCCATCTAGAGCTTCCCGATTGCTCTACAGATTTTTTTAGCAGATACAGAAAGCCTGTTAGTGTCTTTCTACAGCACCCACCTCTTATTTGAGCTCCTGGGCATTACTGCTGTATAAATAATGGTATCTACGTCTCTCAAATTACTGTAATTGAAACAGACATGACTCACTGGGTCACATCCTTATCTCAGTTCAGGACTTCTTCCACATCTAGGAGGTTTTAACGTTCCAAATGGGGGTTTCAGTACTTTGCTGACAAATCTGCTTGACAGAGTAACGGATTCCTGTCAGGAATGTTTTTTTCCTTTGTATTCAACTTCAGGTTCCTTTTGGCTTCCTTTTTTCTCTGCCAATTACCTCTCTGGAGCACACTAAGCAAATCCTTGTCTTCAATATTTACATCTTTAAAATAATACAGCATAATTAACTCCAGGGGAACAGCTTTCGCCAAACTACACACATTTATCTCTCTTAATCTTATGTTATTAATTTAACCCCTTCAGCCAGTCCCCGAGTTATTTGTGTTGCTCTCCTCTGAGCTTGTGCCAATTTGTAACCATTTTTCTGGGGATTCAAATTAATAAAACTAAGAGCAGGATAGTAGGTGTGGTCTTTTCTGAGCCACAGAGAAAATCTGTATGGTTACAGCCTATTCTGAACCTTAAAGAACTGCAGCACATTAAAATACTTTGCAAATGAAAACTAATTCCCACACCTAATTCCCTGAGGAAGGGAGGTAAGCATTTAACCCGTTTTACGGATTGGAAACAAAATGTTTTACCTATGGCCACAAGGGGAGTGCGTCAGTAAGAACAACGTCTGAAATGCAGTATTTTTCCCAGTCTTGTGTTTAGACCATTTCCATTGCTCTATAAAACAAACCCAAGCAGATTCACAGAGAAAATGTTCAGAAGGCATTGACTTAGTCCCATCTGTTCTGTAATTCTCTCTTCACGTTCTTCCTCAGCTTCTACCACTTTGTTCTGATTATATTGGATCTGGTGCTGAGTAGCATTTTGCTTCCTAGAGTTCAAACACTGTGATGACTTTTGACTTCCCTCCCTCATCCCCATCCGTCTGAAATTTTAGTCTGAATCTACAAACCTCTGGAGCCCAATCCACTTAAGCCTTGAAGCAACTGTCAAAATATAGCACATCAAAGCGTAAGACTGGAGAATGTGCAACATCTCTGAAAAGCCATAGTGCAAAAGAAGTATCCTTCCCAAAAACTGGAATCCCAAAAGGCGCAGATTTGTAAAAAGAACTGAACATTAAGAAGTTCAGTGCGGGATCATTCTAGTTTGGTAACAACTCTGTAACATTAAAAAGTGTTGGCACCAGACTCCAATTCAGCTCATGCTTCATGTGTTTTAGCAGCACTGTGTTGTTGTTGGTCTTGACAGTCTAAGTGATGCCAAGTCCTTAGGGAGTGCTGCAGTGAAACTGTTGCATGCCAGGCTGGAGAAGTAGCAGCTGTAGAGGGAGACCATACACTGAAGAGAACGTGTCTCAGCTTGATTTATTTTTAAAGACATTTCTACACTTTCTACACGTTGTTTGGCATTTCCTCTGCACTCTCACTCACACTCTCAGAATGACTCTTTTCTGTGCCTGCTTCCCACATGATTACTTCCATAATCTTTTTCCAAAAAGTTCAATGGAAAGTTCAACAAATGACAGAAATATCACAGTTCTTCTATATCACTGTATTAGTGTCAAACACAGACAATTATGTTTTAGTACCTCTGATCTACAAGGTGGAATACCTTATCTATACACCTGATAATTAAATAGCATATGAATAACCTGAAGCACTCTCTAAGCCATGAGTGCACTCTGTCTGGCACTTGCATGAGTTTCCAAAGAAGTAGGACAATGTAAACACCAATGCTGGACCGGACACAGTTAAAATCAGCACCGGATACATTATGCTCAGATTAACAAATATATTCCATTATTGGAAATATTCTTCAAGTTCAGGACTTGAAACACCATGATGGCAAAAAGAAAAAAGAATAAAAGGAAAAAAAAAGAAAAAGTAAGATCTGGGTCCTCTCAGGTTTCTGCACCTTCAGACCACACTCATTCCATGTTTTTAGACTTTCTCTTGCTATCACAAGAGCTAAAATCCACCTTGTTGTTCTCCATTGAAAATTTAAATTGTCTTGTAATGTCCTAATTACAGCACCAATTACTTAAAAAACAAACAAACAAAAAACCTACTGGCAGAAGGTGGGGCTTACCACAGTGTCACAAGAAGGACATCACAGCATTGTACAGCCTTCTGCAGCAGCTCAGTTTTCTGGCCTTGCAGCAGGTTGCAAAAGGTGGCCCATCTGTTTTTTCCCTCCGCAGTCCCATGTACTTCTCATGACAGGCTTCCTCAGGATTTGTATAGCCCCTATCTGAGCTAGTTTACCATCTCATACAAGACAAATAATTCTAAGGCTTCCAAAAACAGTGCTTCCCCATGCATATCCCCTTTCCAAAATGGCTTTCTTTTTACAGTACTGTCACACAGTAACTCCAGCACTTCCCGTGGGACTACTTACTCCCCAGCTGTGCACAGCAGGCACCTTCCTTCTCTTTACCTACAGAGGGCCCCAATCCTAATCTTTCTGATGCTCGCAGCAGAAGACCCAAGGAAAAAGCCAGGAAGTGATAGACCATTCAACCTTCTTTGGTCATTATCTGGTACTGCTAGAACATGCAGAGATACCGGGCTGTGGAGACTTGCACAATATTGTCTCTGTTCTCTAGACAGAGTTTTGCAGTGATTGTAGGAAAAAAAGCTCAAACCTTCCACCAATACTAAGTGTAAAAAATTGAAAGAAAAAGAAAGGAGGTTCTCAAGAGATCCTAGAACATAACTTCTTCCAGAAAGGCAGAATCTCCTGATTGTACAGCCTTGCAATCAAGGCAAAGTAAGACACTTTTAGAATTGTGTAAATTAGAACAGAAGTGATAAATACTCTGAATTCTGTTTCTTAACAGGTAATCATTATGTCCATATCTGGACAGGGTAGAATGCCATTTGAGCGGAGATTTCATTTATCCTGGAACCTAACCTCTCCCTGGGGAATCTGTTTCACTAAGTTGAATACAATACCTCTATTCATTCATCGCTTTTTCCATCAGTTGCTTTGCTTTGGGGGGTCCTTCTCTGCACAATCCTTTCCTCCACTTCCCCCTCCTCTTCCCTGTACTATCACACAGTCACTCTGTGAGCGATGTTACTTTCTTCCATTCTGTTATCCTTGTGATGCATATTTGATGTGTTTGGCCTACAGAACTGATGTCTGTTTAGATTAAAACCATGTTGTAATTTGGAAGAAAAACATACAAAGCCACGGCTGAGCATGACAGAAAGAAAGCTACCCCCAGTTCTGGAAGCTGCTGTATGTCCCTACTGGGAATAGCCTAGTACCACGTTTATTACGTTAACCAGAAACAGGGGAAATGGCTGAGGTTTAGCTAGTCTTTCCGCTCCATAGTGTACAGAGGCCAACGCTCATTCCCCCCAGCTATGTGGGGTGAACATTTTATACATACTCTCATTTCTACTTAATGGTTCTTCCATCCTTTCAAATAACTCTCTTCACTCTGGCAAGCATGTGATTTATGGAACCACAGCAGAAACGAATGGATTACACAGCTAATGAACGAATCAAACAAACCCAAGAGGCTAGATCATATGATCAGCTGAACGGGACAGAGTTTTTTAAAACAGCACTTCTACTATTTATGTCTTTGCAGTTGGTTATGCACTTGGTTTCAAAGAGCCAGATCCAGACAGATACTGCATTGTTTAAAAAACATGGAATTTCTCAATTTCGATCTGCAGTCACTGACATCTTTCAGCAGTGTTGCCTCCATCTGAATTAGCCACAACTGATGCAAAAACTTCTTGGCATTGGCACACACAAAACTTTGGACAGAACAGTGTAGGGAGCATTTTCCCTCTCAGATATAGCTAACACATCCTGTACTTTTAACAGGACACTTATTCAACACAAGCAGTTATTTTACTAATTGTACTGACATTAGGGGATGCTGTTCTAATGTGGGGCCTCTGGGCCCTTCTAGGGTGAAAGAGAACAATTCTGACACATACGTTTCTCATTGTTTTTCTCTGGGATAACTTGTGTTTTGTTTACAACTTATGACTTGAGCAAATCAACAAACACTCAAGAACAGGGTTAGTTTGGATTTGCAAAACCTCATCATACATATTTTGGTTTTGTGAAATCAAAACCAGAACTGCTCTGGATTCGGGTCTAACATTATTCAGATATGAAAGGTGGTTTTTCTGAGAATGGAACTGAGAATGGCAGCTAAACACAGTTCAGTTTCTAACCTATACCTGGACACAATTCAAATGGTGGAGCACTGAAATAAATCCAATAACTTTCCTACTTCATCTTATCATATCAATACAATATGATACAGACAAATCAAGTTTGCGTTCTCAACACCAATATTTACTTTGTGACTGAGCAGTGCATATAACTCTTCTGGCTCACTGTCCAGTTATTTTTAAAAAAGTGAAAAGTTTGTTTTGTTTTGATTGAAAATTTCTTTAGCTTTTATATTAAATGTAGGCAAATGGTACATGATTATTCCTGTTGACATTAAAATATTTGATTTAAATTTCAAATTGAAATTTCTAAAACATTTTCAACTTTTCCTACTTATTACGCCTATGTTCTGAATTTGACAAACACTCATTTTTAGCTAACCTGAAGCTGCACTTTTGGAGAATAAACTGTTTGACAAAATACTGCCCTGTGTTACTCAGTACTTCTTCCCTTATGCCAAAGAGAGGTCACCAGAGGGAGTGAAGAGATTTAGCTGAAAGTTAATTATTATAAATCTTTCAGGCTCTTCCAGTGCAGAGGAGAATGAATATTGCAGAAACATAGGTTGCTTTATACATATGATTTGTGAATAGATTTAGTAGAACATGCCAAATATGACATTGTAGTTTACTTATTCAGTGCATATCTAGCAACAGCTTATAAGCTTCCTTCCACCCACTCTTTTGAAGTTCCTTGACTTATTCCAACCAGATAATTCCTGCAGTCCTAAAATTCATTAAATCAGTGCCTTCTTTGTCAGGACTGCTCAGAGAGAGAAATGTTGTGCCTTTGAGTGGTGCCTTGCGTTGATGGGAAGAATGAGGTAATCGAACAGTTTCACACAGGCTACTACAGAATTTGCTTAATTAGACTTTACCATTCTGAGCTGAAGATCAACTCAGCAACTTACTGGTAAATATTCATCAAGACTAGCCTTTTCAGTGCCCAAACACTAAATCTTTTTCACTTAACAATTCTCATGTTATAAATACGATCAATACCAAAATCCTGAAACTCACTATACCTACCAACACTGAAACTACAAAAAATACTTCTATTCTTGGAAGCTAATATAATTTATTGAATCCTGCTCTGCACTTTATGCCATGTGGAAAAATAAGTGGCAAATGGCATTTCTCCCTTTCTCTCCCCACAAAGCCGGATATTTCATTTCATCTTGCCATTTTATTGGCTCTCACATCTGGATTATATAAATTTAAAGAGCAGTTTTCAATATCTGCATTGCTTAAGGTTACAGTATTTGACAAATCCTATATGCCAGACTGTCAAATTAAATTAACATGGGCAGCAGAAGCAGAAGGACAAAAGAATAAAGAGGCTAAATTTTATTCCTTTGTGTTTGGAAAGTGAGACAAAATTAACCTCTCTGAAGGAGAAGCACAAGCCCCAACAGACAATCCTGTTAGAGGGGTAACAGGCAGCATGTCATAACAAGTCCAGAAATTATGCTGGCCAGCATCCCAGATTAACTGGCCCTTACCAGGCCGTCAGATTCCTATAAACAGAAGCTAGGCTCCAACCACTGGGAGCTGCTTTTCTAAGGCAGTAATACTTCTTATACAATCAACTTAAGTTTTAACCACGAATCAACAGTAAACACACTAGGCAAGATACCGCTAACGCTTCTTTCAAGGATCCCTACTTGCACACTGACAGAAACTTCTGAAAAGACACTGTGAACTTACCAGCTGGCCTGAAAGATTAATTGGTCCCATGTTTGTTTGACTGATCAGGAAATTTAAGTCTCAAGAGATGCTCTTTATATCACTTCTTTGAAGATTCTTCCTATGCAGTCGCCCACACAGGATCTTTTTTATCTTATCCTTCAGGGTGGCTTTTGTGCTGACACCATGCTTCAGCAGCCGTATGCTATAGATGGCACTTACCAAAGAGAAACGCATACATACCAGAAAAACAATAATAGTAGAAGTGAAAGGCAGGGCATTTGTCTGCATGAACCAGCTTAATTCATAACAGATGCTTAAATCCAGTAGAGCGCTGACTTACAGGTTGAACAAATTCCTAACAGCAATCCAGCACGAGATCAGCTCTTACTTTTATCTGTTAGGAACAAACCTTGGATCATAGTCCGAAGCAAGATGGCATTTGAAGATCTCTGCAGGGAGCAGGAGGGAGAACTCTTTCCTCAGAGTTACATGGGGCTCTGCAATGGCTAAGATGAGCTTGGGGAGTTCATGCAAATTCCAAATCTGTACTTGTGCGATAGCCAGATCCCAGAGATGAGAACTAGTTGTCTCATCTCCACTCCCTTCTACCTCTAATTGAATGTTTACCCCTATTAACTTCCTCTATCCTGCATCTCTTGGGCATGTACGGATGTACCTCACACATTTCTCTCTTCTTGGGCAGAATGCTTCAATTCTTGCATCAAAGCAGAGACTACAACTCCATGCTGCTCACCTAAACAGAACCAAATGGGCTTGACACCGGACCCCATGACTCTCAATGAATAAAGGGGCAAAATAGCCCTCTAACTTTGGATGCTGGCAGTAAAGCATTTTGACAAAAAGGACTAAAAGCATACACAAAGACGCTTCCAATTTCTTCATGTAGTGCAGCACATCAAGGCTGTCAGCCCAGCAGAACCTTGATAACCATTTTAATATGAGATAGAGACAACTTTTAACTATTTATAGTATATTTGACTGCCTGACTCCCAGTATTATCCTCCAAGTTATGTATTTAAAAGACTTCTGAGATGTCATGTGCACAGCTATTAAGGCATTTCCTCCTAACTATCTGCAAGTAATTTGGGGGAGTGACTCATCCTTAACTAATTCTTCCTAAGATCTTTGTAAGTCTAATATTAAACTTGGGTAACATCTTCATATCTTAAACATTTTCTTGATCAAGGTATATATCTTATTTACATATACTACTGAGCAGCCTCACATCCCCAGCACTTACATGTTAGGAAATGAAGGAAGTCACATGGCTTGGTTATCAGGTTTTTATTTTTGTTATCAATAAAGCAGATAAATGAACAATTTGAACTTCTACTAACGTCATGCAAAGAGTTAGGGGAAGTCATTTGGCATGTTGTTGTCATTGTCAACTTGGCTGAAGAAAAGAAAGCTGCCTAACAAGCTGCTGTTATGATCCATACTGTCACAGTAATGCCAAAGTGCAATGACAATTGCTCCAGCTTAAGATAAGCAAAAGAATACCCTGGATCATAACTGATTTGCCAACAGGAAGCATGCATAAATGTGAACATCTAAACACAGGCACTAGTAGATTTTTTTTAAATCACCTCTTTATGGCACAACTAAGGCACTGATAGGCAGTGGAAATAGCAGAGAAAACATTCCAGCAGTGAAGCTGTTCCCCTGTGACAAAGTATGGCAAATCTGTCCGTAAGATAAAAGATCACAAGAAAAGTTTTAAATCTTAAAAAAAAAGACAAACAGACAAGCAAAACAGAACAAGGAGCACACTGTAGTGACAGCCTTGTCAAGCATTCTTACTTATGGTCATCACGAAGACAAAATGGTAACGAGGATCTCTAGAAGCTCTGAGAAGACCATGTCTCCCAATGATCAAAGCCAGCTCTCAGCTGAGATAGAGAAAGCTACAACCAGTCCTTATATTTCTCTAGGTTTGTAATAGTCACATAAACTGAGATGAATCATGATTTTTGTCTTCTCAACTCATGAAGTTCCTCCTTTTACAAATAGTATACTGCACTCCCACTCCCATGAGCCTGTATCAGTGAGTCATCTGAAACCTCCAGCAAACCAATACTCATTAAATCACTTTAGATATCTATTTTCTCAATTAAAAGAAAAAAAGATTCAGATATCACACCATCGGGCCTAGAGTCCAAATGTGAACATTGCCAACCACAGCCCAAATCACAGAAGCACATCATCTGTGTCTATGTATGCCTATATGCACAGGACATGTACCAGAAGTTGTTTTATAACAGGCATGTCTCACACAAATGATCATCAAGTGCTCTTTTATTGGCAAAAGGCCATGCTAGGGAGGAGATAAAGAACAAAACAAAACAGCAATAGACCAACAGACTAATATTTCCAAGTATGTGGAAAGAAGCTATCAAAAGGTAGAAAAGAAAGCAGTGAAGAAAGGACGCCTAGAAGGGAAGGAAAATAGTATCTGAGTCTTAAGAATGGAAGGAGGATTTAGGGAAGGTCATTGAGGTCAGTTAGAAATCTAAGGGCGCTCAACTTGAAGCATAGTCCAAATGCAACTTATTTGTAGTTGTGCTGAGAGAGAGAAGCCACTGAAGACTCCTAACTGTGGAAAATTGAGACTGAAAACAGAAAGGAGGGGGAAGATTTGCAGCTACGCTCAGAGGAGGAGAACCTCAGAAACACAACAAGCATGATGTAAAAGATTAGAAGCTAGTTCATATGTCAGGGAGATGCTTTTGGAGAGTATTTAACACCAGTTGCGCTTTCTCAGACTCCAAGCTAGAAATAGTGCATGCAACATTTTGGGACTAATGTATCAGATTAGATTATTCTTTCCCAAAGGAAATATAAAGGCAAAAACTGACTTCAAAAGGAGGAAAGATCCTGCTCATTTACTTATCAGTAGTTCCTTATCTTTGCGAGAGGGAGTGACTCTCAACTGGTGCCCAGTTCTGAATGCTGCAGCTGGGAGCCCCCGACTCTCCCAGCTACCTCTCAAGGTGCTAAAGCTTAAGCTCCAGACTGCCAAGAGCTTTGCTTTGCACATTGAAAAGCTGCCTATGTGCTCTCCTTTGCACCTCTTCTAATCACTGCAAACCTTTTGTGTAGAACGGCATTACTCCAAATCTTACCATGCCTGAGACCTAAGTGACAATATGATAAAGCAGTGGATAAGTTGTTCAGCATTTACTTCTCTAAAGGATTGCCTCTATCCAAGAATCTGAGCCAAGAATAGAAGCATTTCAGTTTGAGTAAAACAAAGACTGTCAAGCACATGCGCGCCTGCGCACACATACATATACACGCACACACACACACAAAGACAGACAGCTGATCAATTGGTATTTGAAATCACTGAGGATGTGAAACTTCATAGTGAATGAGACAGATCACTCAGGCAAGATACAATCAGAAGTTACTCCTACACTCTGGCATGATAGATAATGTTACACCAGGGTTCCTCGGAACATTAATAAAGCTCAACATAATGATCATTTGTCTGTTCAGATTAGTAATTCTTTCAGGGTACTACCTTCACTTGGCAAAAGGGGATCTCTATCTCCATTAGGTCTAAAGGAATATAAAATTAGAAGGAAAAAAAACTGGGAACGCTGAGATTTGTTCAGAAGGAAGGATTTACAGATGAGATCTTTTAATAGTCTATTTATTGTAGGGCAGTTTATTTTTCCATTAAAATCAGTTTTATCCTAGATCATTCAGAGAGTAAATCAGTCTTTTCCAAAGCAACTGGAAAAAGTAGGAGCATAGAAAGCACGATGATTCTTCAGAAAGGGATAAAATAGCACAACTACAGAATTACAAGTTTCAGAATTTAGGAATGATAACAATCTCAAAAGCTGGTCCTAAGTGCTATTAAATCAGGATTTAGAAAGTGGGAAAAAAACAAACCAAACCAAACCCCCAAACCAACCAAGCCCACACATCAACTCCCACTCCCAAACCCTAAGCAGCAATACAAAGCTGGGCCACATGACACAATAGATACTCCTGCATCTTCTCTTCCATACCATCTTGATCAAAATGTATTGCCAGTCTAATTTTCATAGGATGACCAAAGGGAAAAGGTGAGATTTGTTTTACATGCTACCGATATCAAACTCTGCACATATGACAAACTATAATAAATAAAGCGCTGATTCAAACACTCTCAATTTGGAATCAAAGTTCCTTCCAAATCTGCTTTTTGTGGTTTGCTCCAATCCTAAGGGACAAATCAGGAAAAAGCACATCCTGGGGAAAACAAACAAACAAAAAACAACCTCCACAAACATACTTGAGGGAGATGGAACCAGGAGAAAAGGGAAGATGGGAAATGCAAGGGAACAATAAAAAAAAATACTACTTTTGAAACAATCCATATACCAATTCTTTATACTGCAATGCACAGTTGTCATGAAATCTAAGTGCAACACCATTAGGTATTTCACATTTCTCCTAGACATTTATTATTTAGACATCATTTCTCTTTTATGGTTTCCCTGGAAGGTCAAGACAAATTTTCCCCCATCACCTCCAAGGCCCAGGTTGGTAATGAAACACCTACCCAACAAAATAATTGCTGCATTATATGCTTTAATGCTCCATTCGAAAAGGGGAACATGAAATAGTTCTATCCTTCAGGGAGCAGAGCCTCTTTGTGAAACACCAATAGCTTTCACATTTCTATTATTTTTTTCTTCCCATTTTGCAATATCATACAAGTGTAGCTAGAGGTTATACTGAGAGAAATCAAAACAACTTTTTCATATTCTACTTTTTCCATTGCTCTTAATTGACAATTAAGAAATCTAGTAATTGTAAGGAAAAAGGCTTATGAAACAAATGTGCTAGGGAAAATAGGAGTTTGACACAATAATTAATAAGATTTTGTGAATGTTACAGTAAAATTCAGTACAGATAAGCAACACTCCCAATCTTCTTGCATGCAAGGGGCCAAAAAAAAAAAAAAAAAGCAGACTGTGCTCTCACTTATATTGTTGTGACCCTTCTGATTTCTTCCCCATTTACAATTATCATTGGAAATACTGGAGTTTGACATTTGTATTTCCACTGTATCTGTTCCTTGTGCATTAATAATGAACTATAATACATATTAACATTAACATGGAACCTCAAAAAAATGCACTTCCGCACATTAATGAAGCCATGAAAGGCAGTTTATTATTGTCATCCTCCCATGCTGTAGCTGAAGAAAATGAAGGAGGTCAGCACAAGTATTTTTACCAAGGCCGTAACATACTCGGGCAAAGACATGCTTCCCACACTGAGCTAGGATTGTATATTCTGATTTCCAACAGACAGTTAGCTTGTATTTGATAGCATAACTTTGACACGCTGTTTTACAAAGATACGCTCAGGCTGGTTGAAACTAGTGCTTTGGCACAGGAAATTTGCAACATCATTTGAATAGCTGGGAGGAGAGGATTTACTGCAGGAGAGCTCTCCTCTTCACGCACTGGACTGTCCAGTGCAAACTCCTGTTTACAGGATGCAGACGCATCTACGGTTCTGTGGCTACACAGCCGCCTTCCTGGCAACGTGACTGGATTTCTCCTGCAGTAAATGGGGAAATGCTTTACAGAGGCAGATGTAAGGACCAGCCATAAAGCAAGGTAACTTGATAAAGCTCTTTTTATTAGCTACTGCAATAAAGAACATTGATCTATTGAGCTACGGCTCTTGAACACACTAAGCAGAATGAATTTCTGAAACAGTTCTGAACACTGTGGCTTTACTCCTCATAGCGATAAGAATTTGCCTGGAGAGAAAAGCACCAGAGACTGATAACAAAGTTCTGCTAACAGGTCAGTAATAGACCTAGTAGAATGCGTAAAATGTATTGCTCTATTCTATTTTCTACTGTCAAGCGATATAGAGAATATTTATGATAGGCCCCAATTTTAAGTATTATAACATGCTTGTAACCGTGTACTTTTTCTTTTTTTTTTTTTTTTCCAGTATCTATTCTCAGCATAAATACAACTTTGGCCAAAAAACCATAACTTTCACTGACTTGAGGTTTCATTCTGCAGCCCATACCTCCATCAAGTTACCTACAGAGACTACTCCCATGAATAAAGCTAAAGGATAAAACACCATGAAATAATAATGCAAAAAAGTGCGGCTTTTTTTTTTTTCTAAACACCAACAGGCTTGGTACACCTTACATTCCCTGACTGAAGAGATCAGCGCAAGTAATTAATGGAGGCTATGCAACATTTTCAGAACATGGCACTCCAGACAGACAGAGGATGGGCATACAAGAGCTTAGGAGGCAAGAAGCAGCACAGCCAAACATTTGGTGTATAAACTGGCAATAGAATTTTCTTTCTTAGTCCATCCCAAGCTTCCCTTTAACCTTAGCTTTACAGTGATTTAAATAGCTATAATAAGACACTTCATCACAAAGACTGAGAGACTCTCTAAAAATGTTCTCCTTATTACATTTGAAAAAATGTAATTTCTATCTTTCAGAAGTCACCACCACCAGGTAAAAGATATCTATAATTTACAATTGCCACAGAGGATGACCCATCTCTTTCTCTAGCGTAACAACTGTTTGCGGAGTAAAACCAGAGATGAAAGTGTAACTCCAGTTTAAAACAAACTGTATCACACTGTGCTAAAAAACTAATGTGCTGGAAACCATGTTATCAGCTATCAGTACTGCAGTGGATGTAAATACCTGCTACGTGGAGAAGCAAAGGAAAGGGAACAGTAGGAGATGCTAGCAGCAGTGGCTAGAAGGTAGGAGTGAGACTGGCAAAGGTAAGCAGCTCCATTTAGATGGATTGTTGAAGGCTTGTTACTTGGGAGACCTGATGCAACGCAACATAAAATAATGGAGCTAAGAACTAAAATTACCATACAAGATATGTGTGTATTTGTTCCCTTGAGAACTCTAACAGGGGCAGGGGAAAGGCGTAAAATTCTCCTATTAAAGCGTTTGTATCCCTTGCTGGGCAAAAGAGAACAAAAATCCCTTTTAAAACATCCACAGGGGAAAGCAGCTATTTACAGCTAGTGCGATCCTTGAAAACAGATTCCAAAGATCAGGTGTTCCTTTGAAAGTACTTCAGTACTTTCTCTACTCAGAAGGATTTCTCATTACAACTTGTATATTAGTGAACTTCAAATCCAAGTCAACTTCACACATACCCCACCAGAAGCAGTTTTATTATTTACAATGTCTAATAACCTGGTGCATTAGGTAACAATAATATCATTTCCATACAAGTTCAGACCTTTGATGTTCTTATCCCAAACTGACCAGCATTTATGTTGTTGACTGACCTCACGCATTGGAGTGATTAAACTAGTGTGTGCAGTACATTTATTAGCTATTTCAGTGAATAGAAGATGTGGAGTCACAGATGTTCCTGAGGTGAAAAACTAGAATACACACCCAATTTTCAGTAGTTGGATAAATCTGTAATGTATCCTTTAACTATATGGCTAAATCCACCAACACAGCTATGCAAAGATGGTGTTGCCAATTCACAAGCATGCAGACTCTTTTGTGCTTCACAAAAACAATTAGCTAGAAAAGCAACAGTGCATCATCACTTTCTATTAACATCTGGTTTAACTTTGTATAAATGGAGTGGAGGTCACTCGGAAATTTCTGGCAAATTCTTCTTTTTTTTTTTTTCTTTTTTTTAAAAGAAAACAGCATACTGATTTGGCATAACCAAAATTATTCAGAGATAAGGTTGGCTTCTTTCAACTTACTTCAGAGAAAAATCTGAACAAAAAGTTAAGAAAGCATGGATTTTTATTTTTTTTTTTAGATCTGGAATTCTGAACTTAAGCCTTCTGTAATGAAGTGAATGGTGAAGAAAAAGGAAATAGCCAAAATAAAAACAGTTTTCACTGCTTTGAACAAACAATGTGGTTCATATTTTTTAGTTCATAGGAGTTTGGAATGTCACTCAGGCAGAAAAAATTTGAAAAAAGTCTCCCAGGCTATGATCCTGCAGGGTCTTATTTTCACCCTTTCTAGCTTCTTAAAAAACAATTTTTGTGCACGTTGAAGTGTCCTAACTTCAACAGAGTTACTCCTGTATCAAAGTGAACAAGAACAAAGTCACATCCAGCAAACTGGATCAGAAAGGGATGAGATCTTTTAAAAAGCTTCTAGCTAAAGTTGTGTCTCCATGCAGTACTTCATATATTATCAATCAGAAAGATTAGTCTAGTCTACAGAAGTTGAAAAGATAAAGCATTCTTTTCCATCCTGGAAATTGTAGTCTCCTGCTGTTTATAGCAATCACCTACTTGACATGAGAAGCCTTCATCCAGAGCACTATTTAACCTGGGCTGTCGCAGGCTTCTTGCTTGCCTCAGTCAAATAAGAGTGCTTAGAGATTTGTCCTATGCTCTCTGGTAAGAAATTACACTGTAGGGGAGTTCGACATTTATCTCCTTCTTCTCTACAAAACTCCTTGGTGTGACAGATGCTCAGTAGCACAGGTAATGCATCGGCAATGGGCGATTCAGTGATACCAAGGATGTTTTATCTGGCTATTCAACCTCTACCTGTTTCCATGTTTTGACACGCAGAGTCTTAATATAGGGTAGTTCACATCCAATAATATAGAATCAGGATCTTATCCTGCACATGTCAATACACATTTTAAAAAGATCTTAAACATTCTGGATGGATACTTAAACTAGCTTGAATCAGAAGTTATAATCTAAGGGCACAGTTTTATGTTATGCCAGCTACTGCTGAAAGGTGAAGTGCTATTTTCTTTTCCCCTCACGTACATATTCTCACCCTCAGTCTTGCACAGGATTATGCAGTCCTATGCCTCAGCTGGGTCGGCAGTCTAATCCAATGGAAAACTTGCTCTTATTTGTGAGAACAAGTTTTCCATCAAGTCAGCAAGCCGATCCAACTTGACCATAATCATAGAATTGCCAGAGCAAACACAACTAGTAGAAGCACATGGCTGACCCAGGGAGAACAGGATCTCCTTTCACTGGCAGCCTAAATTTAGACTGAACTCAGCGTAACATAAAACTGCTCCCTGAATTTTCAATGACACTATTTTCCTAGCTGTGTTATGTGACTCAAAGAATACTAAACGACATGTCTGGAGAACTACAGACAAGCAGTCGTTCACATGTTGCTGATTCTTCCTCCTCACAGCTGAGAAAGCTAAATATATGTTAAATATTTTCCTAGAATTGTTTTGTTATGTCAGTAGTTACAGAGGTTGGCACAAAGCTTACAGTAGAGGAACAACATACCCAGAAAGTAATCATGAGACTTTATTGATGAAAGTTGGTCCACATGCTGTAAAAATAGCATCTTGTCTTCTCACACAAGCTAAAACTCAGTAAAAGCAAGATTTACCCAAATGCAATCGTTTTTATTACTATTAAGGCTATGGTAGCTCTAACAGCCTCCAAAGCAGAGACAGGACTCCAGTACAGTAGTTTTGTCAGTACTTGCCATGCTATTGCAAATCATTAAATTTTCATGATTTTCTCAAGCACACTCCCAGTTTTTGTATTAAATGAGTAGGTCAATGTTTATTAAAAAACAGAAAAGGCAAACAAAACTACCTTCCATTCCTTTCACAATGGAGAGTAATAATTTAAACTCTGAAAGCTTAACAAAAAAAAAAAAAAAAAAAAAAAAAGACTGAAAGTGCGAGAAAGAAGAGTCCTTGCTCCAGAAAGTTAATATTCTTAAACTATAGTATTCCAGGACTGCCTTCAACAACTAAATGTATTTATGTATTTTCTGCTAGAAAAGTTATTCTAACTTAATTGTATTTGAAATGCTTCAGTAATTTATATTAAACTCCTTGAATTAATGCTCGTTTCTTCTGTGCTTAATAACTTCAGTATTAAGAGGAGTACCGATATAAGCATGAGATTTATTTTATACTACTATCCTATTTATTTCTTACTTTTATTTTTTGCTTTGGTTTCAGCATCTTCTGTCACTTTTGAAGAAATTTTCCAAAAATTTATGAATTTGCTTTGTTTCTAGTTATGTTATGTCTGCCAAGCTGGGCTTCACTCAACACATTTCATGAAACTAACCTGACCTCTGGTCAAACAAAAAATGTCTAACTTGAGTTAAGTAATACTTTAAACTTGGGTTGGTCTCTTCAAAACTGAGTAAAAGGCAAATTGGTGAAGATGGTTATTTGGACCTTGACTGTTTTTGAAAGCAAGGCTAGAAATTTAGTGTGAATGCTGCAGCAAGTGTTACAAATAAGTCATTAACTGCTAGTCTGATGGCTACAGTGTGAACAGCATTTTATTGAGCACACTAACTTTAACATACTCTTAACTGGAGCACAGTCTTACAGCGAAGATTACACTACAGCAGATTCTCATTGTTTAGATGTACAACTCTGTTGTGAATTTTTTTTTTTTAACTCAGTTTCTAAAGCTGAACAGAACACTTTAAACTAAAAACAAACTAGTCAAGCAATCCGATAAGAAAGTCTGATTTGAGGTCCAATTCTAATGGACAACATCCTTTAACATATACGCAAGTTTTACGTGAGCATTTTGAACGCCTTTCACATTTGTCTGTCTTCTACATATCACAGACAATACTATGCAAAACTGTTTGAATTTAACATATGCATTTAATTTCCACTACAATGGATATATCTTTCTAGAAGATGCTGTTTGGAATATCTGGGGACTATAAAATGTACTGATCCAAAACAAAGACTAAACTTATATCAAATACTTTTTTTTTTTTTTCCTTACTCCAGTGAGATTGTTTCTTCATGAATCTAGTTCCAAACATTGTGCACATCAAATGCATGAAGCCATTCGTGGGACAACCTTAAAGCTCAAACACCAGGCACAAGAGGAAGTGTAAACATTATTGTATATTCTAAAGCAATACTGATTTAGTGAACAGTCCTTCTGATCTCTAAGCCAAGCATATCAGGTTTCCTTATTTGGAGGAATGGCTTATTTAGAAAACTGTAGCAATATTCCTTCTGGAAAACAAATGAAGGCAGTTGTTTGAAAAGCAGAAGCTGACGTGGATTATCTGAGCGTCAGAGCAAGAACTTCAGCTGCTTGATATAACTCTAGTAAGGAGTCCAGAGTAAACGCAGAGTATTTGTAATAATAATTGCACAAACACTCTGCTAAGTTGTTTTCTGCCTGGCTTTTGAAAATCTCTACTTCAAAACTGGGACATTTAGAAACCGAATGTAAGTATTAGTATAGTCTATCCCATATTAATATGATGTTTCATTTGCACTAGTTTAATATGGATGATCCTGCATTCCCTGAAGTGAATGACAGAAACCTAAAGACTTTAATACTGGTAGAATTAAACAAAGATTTCACCTATAAGCAGCTGCCTGCACACAAAACGCCAACTCTTGCTCAGAGACTGGCTTTGGTTTTGATATTTCATTCTCGATCATTTTTCTTCCCCTCCTCTGCCCTCCTCCTCCAATTTTCTTAAGTGATATTTATTCAACCTTTCACATTTGAATACCTGAAACCTCTTATTCTGGTTTCTACTGTTATTTAATGTCCAGAAAATGTGGTATTTGTTCTTCATACAAATACACAGAAATTAAAAACAGCTTAAACATTTAAGAAAAGTGGTTTGCCTTTTCTTGATCAATTTGAGGGTTTTTAATTGCTTTGCTAGCAGCTATTTGATGCTCCTGTGATAATTTCTTTGTTCAATATTAGTTCAGCAAGACCCCATCTTTAACTGACTTCAAGCACAAAAAAAAAAAAAAAATTGTGAAACAAATCACACTCTTGCTTTGCAAGTTCAAAGCTACTTAAACAAAAGCAAAAAACCTCTAAATCAGCTAAACCCATTATCAGAATTAATTTAACTTACATTAAGAATTTAATATTTGGATTTCAATTAAGCTTAGAGTTAATTGTTAACCGTTTGAACCCGTAACCCATCAAGGCATTAAAAAGGGGGGTGGGGAGAGAATAGCCTTTGATGCTAATATGAATGTTGGTGAGCTATTAATCAGTAGTTATCAGTTTGCCTTAGATGACTGAAACTCATTAATATAAACGAGAAGCCTGAAATGATCACATTAGCATGCTATCTGTTTCATAATTTACAACACTGAAATAGCTAAAATAGTTAAGCTATCACATTCTTCATGGAAGGAAAATTTGGCATCATTAATTTTACGATGCCGTTTGCCAAATAAAATTGGGAATGATAGGCACTCATAAATCTGAGTTCCAGTAGCTTTCCCCCATGTCCCCTTTTATTTTTTCTACAGAGTCTTGGCATTTAATAAATTAAACAGCACCAAAAACATTCAAATGTTTTAATAAGGTGAACTCTGGCTATCCACCAGAGGTATCACTCATATCTGTCCTCCTTTTGCACATTTCCAAAGGCCACATTATTCCATATTTAAGCCTCTCATCTACAAGTACTCATATTGAACCTATCCTGCTTCTCCCTAAGGCCAGCAGAAGATAAGGGAGATTGAGAATAGTTAAAGATGCAGAGGCTCTCAGCAACAATGACAGAAGCAGTTTAGCCTGAGGAAAGTTTTACATTCCTTTTCGTTTCAGTGGATATACACTTCATAAAAGCATAGTGCAATTACTTCCAAAGCTCATTTTCTACTTCTATTGCATTGTTATGTTTAGGGTAAAAAATCTCCTCCTTATCTTCTTCATTATTTAACATATGCCACCTGTTTATTAATGGCCATTTACTAATCAGCACACAACTTAGGTATTCATCAGTTGTATTTAGTACTGCCCACTAGCCAAATTCTTCATTTTTTAAAAGGACTTGTCCACTTAACTTTGGCACACAAAGGAATATTATGAAATGGAAACAGTTTCGCTTGCTCGTTAAAATAAAATCTATTAAAATATCCGCTCTTTAATTAACTTTCAGTCTCTCAATATAAAGATTAATACCCTATAATTAACTCTTGAAAAACAGAAACATATATATGTACCCAGTCATTGAAGGGTTGATGGACGTCCTTTCGAAAGCAATAAATTCATTTATCTTTCCAGTTAGATGGGCTCAGTTTAGTGTACAGCTAGTAGTGAGCAAACACTATCCTCCCCTCAGTCTCACTACAAAATTACCCAGAGATCATTGGAATCTTTGCCTTTGAATAACAGCTTACTATTTAGCTAGTTTATGAATAAAAGGTAATCCATAAAGGTCAAGCATTGGTACACCTATTAGCAATTTAAATATTCAGATCCAATCTACTTCTGGTTTTAGGCTCGTCAACACTGAGTTTGTTTAGGGAGAGCTGTTCTTAAGTAAATCCACACATGGACGTGCTTATTCTAGTCTGGTCTTTACTGTTGCCCAATTTAATTCACTTGAAAAAAAATGAATGAAGCTAAAAGAAAGAAAGTGTTCCAATTCTAGAGGCAGGTAAGCATATACTGAATCGGGATTACTTATTTATGCTTGAGATCTATATTCAACCTAAAACTGAATTAACCTTCAAGTGCAGGTAGATCTCTTACATCTGGATGGCTCTGTTTATTTCAAGGAATCACTCCTGATTTGAACCAGTGCTGAGAACAAACAATTCATGCCTATGCCTTCTACAGAATTGTTATTCACTACATAGAAAGGAAGCATTCATCTTTACCTATCACATTTTGTTCCTTCACAGATAATCCCTTTAGCCCTTAGGTTGTCATACTTTAGAGAAATTCAAAGTAACTGTCAACTAGACTTATTTAATACTGTGGTCTTTTATAAAGCTTTTCAAAGAGCATTCTTACCCCAAAGAGATGAGAGAGTTCTTTTGTCACACAGACATCTAGAGTTTATTATCCTTTAATGGAAACTTCATCACCACAAGTAGTTTTGAACCTAAGGCATTTGTGCTATTAGACACAACAGGCATGCTGCTTTTAACTGCAGAAGTTCAGAATTTGAACAGTTGTTTCCACTGTTCTTGATATATTGTGATGTTACAGAAGATGTTTGCTCTTTTCTTGCATACATCTTAGATCACAGGAATAACCAAGTTAAAGCCCTCATGTGAAAAATTTTAAGCAAAAAATTCAATTTCTAAAGACAAAAAAAACCAAGGGCTTTTCAGCCATGCATCCTGAAACTTCGCATTTTTAGCTCCATTTTACACACTGGAAAATCGTATCTGCAAGACAATAAAGAATAAAGTCTAAAATAGAAGCTCCTCTAAAGGATAATTCAGCACATGGAGCTGATTGGAAATAATTCCCCAAGTTAAAATTTGCATTTGTGAATATTCCCTTTAAGCCCCAGGTCAATGTTCTCTATCCATTAAAAAATGCTGCATAATAAAAAAAAAATTGCTTTCCACTTTAAATCAACTTAAAACTCCTAAGTGCTAATAAATTAAAACTGACTGTTTTGCAGGTGAGTAAAATGAGGCAAAAGTGTTGCTTTTAGTGAGTTTTCCAAAGTCATAAAGGAAGGCCATGATTCAGATAAGGACAGAATGCAAGTCTCCTGAGTGAAGACAATATTTCATTTAATCCAATAGATTGTCTATCTCTTTCACTGCCCCAGTCTTCTAAATAGGTTATCAGTTGTATAAACCACTCAGAAATGAGAGTTAAATACAATTGATTTTTAGATGAATGCTGAATGAAATTCTGGCCTGAAAGTTCCGCTAAACTTTCTAGATTAAGTCTAAAATTCTGATTATTGGAGCTACTTTTACTAAAATTTCTAAATGACTGCTCTACTGTTTGGTACATCCCAAATTCAGAATACGTTGAAAAGCACTGATCTAAAGTGAGTGCAGCTTTACAGGGCCCCTTTACTCTCTGCTGTGCTGGTGGAAACACATCATATGCTATTGCTTTCAGAGGAGTTTATATAGCTATAAATGAAAGAACACAGGATTTCTGCCATTTAAAAAGGAATAGTAATTACTCCCATCTTCCAAATCAAAATATATCTAGACACTTCTAGACCTAAAATAAGTCTACAAAAACTGGATGATATTTCCAACAGCTTCTTGGAATTACTACAGTCAGTAACCATCTGTTCAAAGAGGCTGTTTTGTTTATTTGCTTACTATGTCACGTATAAAGAGAAACAAAATCCTTTGCTTCTTACCCAGCCAAAAAGATAGGGAGAAAAGTGAACATACAATTTTTTCAAACCGATAATACCGACAAATGCTTTCACAAATCTGTAAGGATAGAAACACCCTGGAGTGGCAGCATAACCAGGCTCACTACTACCACCCTAACAAGGGCAAGGCAAGGACACATCACTTCCCTACCATTAGCAACAAAGATTTTACACAATTGCTCAAGCTGCAGATGGTGGAGAAAGGAGGTCTTCTGAAATGTGCCTCACCTCCTACATCTCCCTGTGATTAAATAGGAGGGCCTTAGTACATTCACGCATTCAGGAGACTTTGGAAAGTGGATGCTAGTCGGTCAACAGAAATTCAGTGCAAAGGATGGTGGCTAATAATAGAAGATAGCTTAAATAGTGGCATGTGTGTGTCCTCAAAACCTTAAGAAATGGTAGTTTTTCCTTTAAAAAAAAAATATACATTCAACGACAATATAAGTTTACTCTGATTTCTTCTTTAGCTCACAAGGTTACAATTCTCTTATCCTTCAAATGGAAGAATTAATCATTAAATTTCTCCTCATGTGTGTGAGGAATCAGGCCGTCCTGTGAAACCCTCACAGGCAGCTCATGAAGGGTCTTACTGTAGCCAGCCTTCTGGATGTAAAGGTACTCCATCGCAAGCAAACATTTCCATGCAGTCTACAGCCTGTTAGCCTAACAGTTAAAGTGGCTTTGCTACTCTAGGGTTTCCGTTCTCAGCAGTGCTTCTACAGTCGTAAAGCTAGTCACTCCTAAGAGGCCCCAGCAGACACACCTTAAGGACAGCAAAGGCTCTTAGCTGAAGCTGTTAACTTAGGTTTTAATCATCTGTGATCATTAAAGATCAACAGCATTATTGCAAGGTTAGATTGTGCAACATAACACAGTCGATGAAGTTTAGTCCACCTGCTGGAGGTCTGCATAGTTAAAATTTGCACGTGCAAAGAGTTTTAAGTTAAAGATTGCAAAGCAATTAACAACAGCAGATTCATTAATATTCACAACACATTTACATTGGAGAAAACCATCCTGGAAAAGTGGATGTATTCATGAAACTGATGTTACCATGCACAGTAACAGATTGTGGTTCCTGCTGACATTACTTTGGATGATGTACCAGGTGGGAAAAAAGTTACCAATCACTCTGTAGTTATACAACCCATTCACAACTTAACACTGTAATTCAAGTGAATAAGGAGGGACAAATCTGTTCCCAGGAATATGTCAGCACTGAAGCTTTGTTAACCACAACTCTTCAGACTTACATAATCACAGTCTGAAATATGTGAAAAAGCATATGGTATTGGGGTGATGTTTGTGAAAGTTTCTCATAGGACTCATTTTGTAACCTGCTGACATTGTATAAACAGACCAGTTTTAAGGAGTTTTGTTTTGTTTTGTTTTTTTAAATAACTTTTGGTGCATTTTTGCTTTGGGAAAGTAATATATCATGCATAAAACATTTTGGGGGGGCTTACGGAAACACCCCTTATTGCTCTATTTTATACAAAACATGCTCAATTAATGGTACAAACAGAATGTTCCTTTTAGCAGTAGAAACTACAATAGTAGGAAAAGAATAAAACTAATAATAGTCCCACAGAAGAAGTAACTTAGTTTTGCTTGCTGTTTTATGAAGGGAGGCTCAACATGTTGAATTTCATGTAAGTGAGATTCTGGAAGACCCACACAACTATTTCATTTTCATTCTTATGACTAATATAATGGAACTGAAGAAACACGATGGGGGAAGGGGGTTATTTAGACATCTTCATGAGGTTTGCTGTATGAAAATGGATAAAATCACCTTAATCTTCCATTCTTTGCCTCATGTGCCAAGTTTCCTATGAAGACTCTATCCAAAAACTGCATCTTTGCCTGCAGCAGATATTAGGGCTGGACTTTCAAAGTTAAAGAACAAACCTTACCTAACCTGCTTGCAAATGATCACGCCTCAGAAACATATATGCGCATTCAGCCATAATGCTGCCATGACAACAGGTTGATAGTAGAATTGTGAGGGGATACAGAAAAGGCTGAGAGAGATGTGTCAATTACTATGGCCAGAACCCACATCCATTATCATTTTAGACAGCACTGACAATTCCCTATTGCTATCACTTTTAACACTGGACACTAACCAGCTTCTTCAAGATCTACAGAAAAGTGAAGTTTTCAGATACTTCTTCAAAATCACTTTTTTTCTTTTTTCTTTTTCTTTTTTTTACTTGTACTTGCACAATAGGTTAACAACAATCCAGATTCCTCAGCCCACATAGCTACACTTCCTATCTGCGAGGAGATCCAAGTCCTGCAGAAATGAAATAGGCAGCATGAAATACAGGATTAAACCCTGATCATGCTTGTGTAAACAAGCAGGCTTTTTATATAGAGGGGGCAAGTAGGGAGCAAGCAGACAGAAAAATCAGAAGATGGTGATCAGGAAACTGAGCTTCCAGAAGCAGCAATCTCTGCTACTTGGTATGTTAACTATAAATCCCCTGCTCATCACTCAGGCAAGCAAGCAACAGGCTTCAAAGCACAGAGCGTAATAGTTCAGTACAGGCATAGTCATCCAGGTTTGCACTAAAACTCAAGTTCGACCCAGAGGTAAGCTTACTACTTGGACATACAATGAAAAATCTTTGTCAAAAGATGAAGTGATGTTTGGGATGTGCAACATAGTCAAGGAAGGAATGTAACAAAGACGAAAATGATATGTACTTCCTTGCAGAGGGAAGAATAAAGAAAGTGTATAGGTTCCAGATATCAGTCATTAAAAGTGTCTCATTTTTCAAAAATGAAAGATTCACAACCAAAATTTCACTACCATGTTCCAGTGTGGTGTCAGGGAACACAATGCCACCCATACCGCTACAGTGGGTCTGTCATATATGTCAACTCAGCATGTATTCTCAAGAGATGGCATTTAGAAATCACTCACATGATACGCCTCTAATACTTCCACTCTGGCTCCTGTAAAAAGTAAGTCTGTTTGGAGTATAAATCTACTTTGGAAACATACATGATTATAAAAGACAGCAGCATCTATTTTAAATGCAATCGCTATTTGAAAGGTACTCATTATTGCTAAATGATTCTCCTCTGATAGAACTAGTACCTGCAACACACACTGCTATTCAACACTTCTAGTAGTGAATGATTCTCTAAACTGCTAATTAATGTGGTAACACAACTGCTCCACTCAGATACACTGTAATTACATTTAGGGTCTATTAAAAATAAGCTCTGCATATGTGGAGGGGGAAGTGCTTTATTTGGATGGAGGTAGGGATTTTTTCCTCTTTATTCAAAGGGGGAACCCTCTCACAGGGGATTGCTTTCTGAGAACTTGAACCCAAAGCATTTTCTCTGATATTGTGCTATTCCCAGTCATGCTTAATGGGAAGTCTGTCAAGCTTTGTTTGCAACAGTAGCAGTGGAGGGTTTTTTTTTTTTTAGCATTTGTGCCACCGTTCTTTTTTTTTTTCCTCAGCAGTTCTAAATAATTGATGTGTTTTTATAAATTTTGTAATTAAAAGACCTACTAGAGTTACTATAGTAACAGGGGTCTTTAGAAATCAATTGAATAAAACAAAAAATAGGGTTGATCGGTTGGCTTTGATCTGTTCTCTTTGTTCAATGATATTAAGAATATCCTGAAAGATAATCTTTTTTTCTCAACCACATCAGAGTTCAGTTATATTTCAGGGCTTACACTGCATAAACATTAGTATTCATCAGCAAGCCATGGCATAAATGTAGAGCGGACAACTTTCTGAATACTATTTTCTTTCTGGGGACAACCCGAATACATGCAGAGCTGCTCCACTTACACTGTTTTAAGCTAGCCTAATGCGATCAAAACTCTTACCACAGCTTACTTAGCATTGAAATCCCCACACAGAAAAACTCTCAACAGTGATTCAATAAATATTCCACCAATAATGAAATGCAATTCAAGTTATAGGAACAAAATCCAATGTTCGTTACTTTTAGAACAAGTTTCAACTTGATGGTGCAGTTAACTTGCTGTTTTTGCAAGTATTCTATTCAGTTTTGGTTCCACTAGCATCTGACTCTTCTAGTTTCAGTCTGAGGAGTGCTTCCACTTTGAAAAATTATTAGGGAGAAATGATAACCTCTTTCTCAACAGCTCTGTTCCTTCTCATACAGTGTAGAGACAGAGCCAGATTGTCTGTAGGACACAGATCAAGCATCTCTTTTTTTTTCTGTTCTGCCAGCAGTTCAAGAATCAACACAACTGAAAATGTGTTTATGGTAATCACTATACCACTTTAACTCTGCTGACAGACAATATAAACCCTTGTATATTAACACCATGGTATGTTACTTCAGAATAACTATTCCAATACAGAAAAGGAATGGTAATACCTGTACAAGTCACCTGTATCCCATTACTTCGGCTTCACAAGGGTTTTTAGTCCCATAGGTTATATCCACTGAAAAGAAATCACACCTCAAATGTTCATTAGGAAAAATATTCTACCAGATACAGACAAGTCACAAAGAAAAAGACAGCAATATTCTGGATGATGAATGTATAAGGAGAACGAGACTGTATTTACCAAGTTCTAGCCAGTTCCACCTAAACGGAAGTGTTGCCTTTGTTGCTTTGGGACTACAAACACATCAACACGACCCCAAATGCAACACCATGCAGTTGCCACCCACATTAGAAGGTCATAACTTGCACCCCAGAATCTTTGCTTGGAAAAGAATGAACTCAGCTCAGTTCTTAGAGCCAAGATGTAGAGCCAAGTTTGGACTCTGTTGCAAGCAGCCACCTATGCTAAGGTTTCAATTTGCAGTGAGGAAAATGAAACTTTTCCCCCCATAAGAAACAATTACCTTTTATTAAGCTCTTCACATTATTTATTGGCATCTGCTTGAAAACATCTTTATGAACAATTCTCTTATTTCCTTGCAAAACTAAAATGAAACTATGATTCTGAATCTCAAAATAATGTACCTATCCAAAGATAGGGAAAGTTTTGCACATCTCTGATGTAACCACTACCGTGTTGTGGCATGGCCCAATTTGGTCCTCAAAAATCATGTCAAACCTACACAGTGGGCCTGCTCCATGGACTCCCTGCAGTCTTATTTTCCCAACTATGCAGCCGCAAATCTACTGCAAGCTCCTCTCTTCCTTAGAAGGAAACCTAGTTGCCTGGGCAATTAGGCATACTAGAGAGGAGGTGGAAAGATACATGCCCAAGTCTTGTCCTGCCTGGTGGTAGGAACATCAGAAAGGTGTCAGACTAGACCTGCACCATGCATCAGAGAGTAAATCTACCCCACAGTTTAGGCATAACCAGCAAGACCAACAAATTAAAGCAACACAGCATCATTTTACTCTAAATCATAATAATTCCTTCAAATACACAATTAGCACTCTACAAACTAAGCATAACACAATCTTTTATCCATAAGTCTTAAGCAAACTACCCCCTAATCACTACTGAAAATTAGAGGGTATTTTAGGGAGACAGCATCCTCTTTCTTGTTTGGATGCCTACTAAAATGCTGAAGATGCTTTGCTGTCCCTCTAACCTCTTTCACAGTCTGTGGACTTTAACTTCAAGCAGCCCTGTGGCTGCTCAAAAAACTCCTTGCTACCATCTCATACCAGCTGCTGCACTGGCCAGAGAGCGTGGAGTAAAATCCACTCAGGGCACCTCTATTTCAGCTCTTGATGAGCTTGTGAGGAAGTTCGGCAGAAGCCGCAGTTCCCCTAAGTGAACACCACACCTGTCCATTAGGCAGCAGCACAGTATCAGCTGAGACAAGTTTTAGGACTTTTTTTTTCCCCAGTTTCACTACTGTGTTTTTGCGCGACCTTTAACAAATCACTTTCCTGAAAATGTTCCAAATTTAACATTTTTATTTTAACTTAGTAGTATTTTTCTGCCTTTCTGCATTACAAGGCTTACTTAGTATTTGTCAGACACTTACACAAGATAGCTTGTAAAAATTAGAAGTTATTTATTACTACTACAACAATGAGCTTTAGGGCTCCTGGCTTGAGTCCTCCTTACAATATTTTGTAAGCAGGGTGTGAAACAGAAGCAGCATACCGAAACACTGTGTGTCATCTTCTTCACAAAAAGTTCTCCACCTCTTATTACACTACCTACAATGCTTAATGATCTTTGCAAACACACAGTGGACTAATAGAGTTTTTCAGTGCAGCTGAAAGGGAGCAGAGAGAGAGGGTTTCCTTATGTATATGGTAGGCCCTGATGCTACTCAGCTGTACAGCATTTAAAAGAAAAAAGATGATGACAAGCCTCCTGGGGTACCCAGCAAGAGTTATGAATGTGACACAAAACAAATCCAAAAATAGATGACTGTGCTTCAGAAAGAAAGAGACCTTCCCATAATTTGCAATAAGGAAGTCACCTTAGCTTATCATGAAAATGAAAGTCAGATTGCTGCTGGAATGAGCAGTCATTTGTCACCAGATGGGTATGTGCAGGTTGTTGCTGGATGTGATCTGTGCTGAGCTGCACAGACATGTTTCTGTAATGAGTATGCACAGTGGTTTGCTTTTCTACAACATGGAAATGTTACTCAAATGTGGGCAACAGAGCAGTGAGAAGGATTCCTTAAAGCATTCCATAGTGATACACTAAATCCATTTCTGACAGAATGCCACTGCTGAGCAGGCTGTAAACTCTGAGTAAACCGGCTACTTGTGTTGTCACTCCTCCCCTCGGTGACCATCCCAACCTACAAAGCATTAGACAAACAGGTAGCTAGAAGTTGTGGCAATTACCTGGAATATCAGTGACTTTAACTGCAGTAGAGTCTTGCAGTACCTGCTATCTTTCTTAAAGGCTTGATGCTCATGGAATCACATCATTGTACAAGAATCTCATCTTCCATTTATGCTGTGCTGGGTGTATCTCACCCTCCACAATTACAAGCTCTACAGTTACAGCTGGGAAGAAGGGACCTAGGGGAGCACAAAAACTCAAAACTTTTAAAACAGTCAGAACATCTAGAACTTAATCCCAATGCAAACATCAACTCGAAGCGTGGCCTTGGACAATTCAATTGAGTTTCCTATGCCATATCTATACAATGTGTATGATGCTGTACTACCAGCAGCAATATTGAAATTAAATGAATTCAAACCTCACCAGGAAAGCTGGTGACTCCAATACAAGCAAAGCTACCCAATAAAGTGCTTTTATTTTCACTTTCCTTTTAGCTAGCTTCTATTGGCCTCTCAGAAAGGGATTTTTTCCCCCCCTTTTCTTTTCAAACACAGACCTGGCAGCAAATGCAGGTCTGGTGTTTTCGAGTCTTGGCTGTAGCTTGTCACATTTATTACCACACAGTCTTCCACATACAATTAGATTAATATAGGAACATTGTGGCCAAACCTAGAGAGACCTGCAAGTATTTTGATTGTGTCCAAAGGTTAAGAATTACCAACTGGCCATTCAGACATGCATACAACATAAAGGCAGGAAAAATATCTGATCCTTTAATTGGAAAGCTTCAAATCTGCAGGAAAAAACCCTCTCTCAGCCCTGTGCTCTTTGTGGGAGGACACTATAGAACTCATATCCATGCAACATTGGACAAGTAAATCCTTTCAGTGCTGGGTTCCCTTCAATTTTCTCACTGTTTGCTCATTCTTACTCATATTTCTCTTTTTGGGGGAGGATTGTGAAGGAGGGGAAAAATTTTGAGCAATTTTCTACAATCCGTAACTCTTTATGGATTTCCAAATTCAAGTCTGTATTCACACACCAGCTCTTCCAAAAATTTAAAGACAAAATTTACTTTCAAAATAGCTTACTTTTCCATGTTATATTCACAAAACAAAAATAAATTTAAGTATATGGGAGTTTTCTGCATGTGTACAGTCAGCATAGGTTTAGGTTAAGCTGCTGTTAGTAGACTCTTACTAGTACCAGTTAAACAGGTTTCTTAGCATCCATTATAATATGCTTTGCCACTAAAACTATTTAAAGCACATTTTATTACCAATTCCTTAATTTTATTTATGATAAAACTGTAAAGATAAAACCCCTAATTTTCAAAGTTGGAGCTGAAATAAGTACCCAAATGCCTAAGCTGTTATGATCAAGAACAGCTGAGCTGCAAAAAAAATGACAACAGAATAAAGGAGAAAAGTGCCAACCCAGATCAAAGAAGTGAGTGAACAAACCTGAAGAGCCCTATTTAACTAGGAATCTAAATAAGCTTCTCAGATAAATAAGAGATTACACTACAATCAGAATGCAACATACCTTCATCCTAACTCCACACTTCTACAGTGAAGGCATTTTCATGATTACCTTTAAGACAGGACTGTCAATGTTCTGTTTTACAGAAAACCACACAGAATACTTGTACATCCTGGTGACAGCCACAGCCATCGTTTCAGAGAATCTGAAGCTCTGAATACTCACATTTAGAAAGCAGTGCTCATATACCAGTTGGCCCAGGCTGACCACCTCCAATCCCGACGCCCAAATCACTCTGGCTACTGACTGATGTTTATTTGCAACCAAAATATTTAAATCCTTCAGATTAAATTAATCCGAGAGGGAACAGCTATGCACAAGGCACAATACAAGGGAACACGTTGCTTTTGTACACCAAAAAGCTCAAACAATTACACTCAAGCCCCACTCTATCCCAACTTTATCATTTCAATGGTCACTTTTTTGGGAAAGCTTTTTGATTTTTCTGCTCAGAAAAAAAAAAAAAAAAAAAAAAAACAGCACCAGATACCCACAATGAAACATAGTTCTGATTTCACAGTAGGTGTGCACATAACGATGGGCTAGATAAACCCTGACAAGTTCCCTCTTACTGTTAATGCTTGTGAAGGGAAAGGGATTAGCAGCAAGACCGAGTTCCACAGCAACAGAGGTTTTATTAGTAGGTTTCAGCGTAAAGCAAAGGCAGTTTCTCCATAATCCCTCTCCTGAAACCTGGGACCAAGAAAAACTGGGAGAAGCTTACTCCTCCTATCTGGTTTTACAAGCAGTATACCTCTATAAGCCAGCAACCAAGACTCTCCTGTCACACACATTCCACTGGCTAAATCCCAGGAGACAGATGACTAGCAATACAGAGGATCTGCATGACATTGTACTGCATTATAAAAGATTTTTAATAAGACACATTTGGGATGACTTGAAAACTCAGTAGTGGCTTCCTGAGTAACGTGGCTGGCCCAAACTCATACCGATAACACTTTTATATTGAACCGAACTGCCACCTAGCATTTTAATGTCACGTATTACCCAGGGAAGCTCTTTTGGAGATCTCTAAACACTATATATTGGTTCTATTTCCTCAGGTCTCCAGTGATGCCATAACTGTCAGGAACAAGTGGTACTTGGCTATTCAGACAGAGACAAATATGAACATTTCTCAGGTCACTTTTAGGGAGTTGTCTATTAAACATAAAGATGGTGTAACCTCTTTTTCACTGATGTGCTCCATTCAGCCAGATCAAGCAATGGCCCATTTCTTGACTTGCATTGCATACAGGGCTTCTGTGTGGCAGGGCAAACTTACAGTCTAAACCTGATTTCAGGTATGTACTCTTAAATTAGCAGAGCTGTATTCAGAAGCATACAGAACAGCAGACAATCCAGGCTCTCGGCCCTTTTCAGCTTCTGAATTCTTGTTTGTATGCAAGAATTAAAAGAGCTGGTCACATCCACAGAGTGGAATGAATTAGTTACTCAAAAAGAACATTTTACTGAAGATTGCTGCTCACAGCATTAGAAAGTGCTGAAAAAGCCTGCATTTCTGTAATGAGACTGTGTGTTTAAGAGTCCCCTCTGAATAATCTGCGTATCAATGAGGCAACCTTAGTTGCAAGTATCTCTGGAAACTTAAACTGGCTACACATTCTGAAACTTAAGCAAAAACAGAACCATGAGAAAGAACCCCTAATTACCACATAGCGAGAGCACTGATTAAAACCATCAGGGCAGGGTTCCTCTGTTTCATTAAATAAACACACCAAGTTTGGCTTTATTGTTATTTTAGCTGATGAAGGAAAAATAAAAGTCTACCTCTGCACGCATGAAATTACCTGAATTCAAAGACCCACTGGCAACAGACTTAAAACAGCGCTGGATTTTTTCCTAATGTTTGTATTTAAGTAGCCTACTAGGGTTGCTTGGGTTAATACGAAATACTGAAATATAGTTAACCTGTTAGCATTTTAGCATTCTATATGGAGCCATTGCTCTGAATCTTAGATGGCAGGGTGTAACTAATAAGCACAATGCTAAAATACTGCTTTAATCATTTTTGAATCGAAATCAGTGAAGCACTAGAGATCATTATATAATGAATAGTACCACCTCATTTATTCTCTAGCCTGTTGTTTTGTTGCTGTTCTCTGGCTACTGCATTCAGTATTCAAAACTGATTGCCAAGACCTTGAGCAAACAACTTCAGTGAGGTCATTTCTGGGTAGCAATTTTACAGAGGGTTTACTCCAATTAGAGGAAGATAGAGAAGAATTTTTGCTCTTGCTAGTACCAAACTCAATTTAGTTGCACTACAGGTTACTCCAAGACCCAAGAGACAGTCACTTTCTTGGGTATATCAAAATTTGCAGCCTGTAACTCATTGGTAAATAAAATGTATTAGTCAGAAGAATCTCTCCTAATGTTTCCAGAGCTTGTAAGTGTATTGAAAGGATAGTCTCTACTCCTTTTCAGCAGTACTGCCAGCCTCAGAGAGCCCTCCACATCCAGAGCTGATATGGCTGGCTAATGGGATTCAGCCTCTGAGGAACAACTTTCAGGATAATCTCAACATTTTTCAAGGAAGAGAAACTGGCACTTCTGATCAGTTATTTTTAATAATTATAGAAGATCTCAAGGTAAAACATAGCTGAGCAAAGTTAATAAAAAGTAGCTTTCAGTGTCCTGGTCTCCCCTCCACCATCTCTCAAAAACCCCAGTTTATATAGCCTAGAAGCAAAATATCTGAAAGAGGGAAGAAAAGCAGAGTAGGTATACTGAAGCTTACACAGTTACCAGAATTGTTATTTTAACTGGTATAAAACTTTCTTCAGCTAGCTACCTATATATTATTAGTCCCATAATTTTTCTTGGTCATGCTCCATTTTTAAGGGTACACACAAGTTAGTATCTGTTTTCATGGGCAATCAGTGCAACTAGGAAGAGCCAGCTGGTGTATAGAGCCGCATTTTCAAAAGAAGCATTGAATGAGTCTCTGGTTCATGAATGCTCCACATCACAACGCAGCAAGCTGAAAAACTAAAGTATTTTCCTCCCAATACCCCACTTGCCTAGAACAGAGCAACTCCACTCTCAAAATGCATAGAAGCAGCACTCATGTAAATGAATGCAACTTTGAATATGTCAATCATTGCTAAAAAGTGAAGACAAATCCCAGTCTGCAGCTATAACCAACAGACCACGCTTCCCCATCTCCTAAGCTTAAAATAACCAGGCAGGTTTTGTTTTAAAACTGGCTGTGGGAGAGATGGAAGGGAAGGAAGAAGAAGAAGAACAACACTGAAACCTGAGACTAGATCTCAGGCAGAAGTAGTCTTCATGGCCTTCAAACTCCTGATTCTGAAAAAGTACCCGGACAGTGAAAATGCTGATGTTCTCATACATTGCACTAAGACTGACACCATGTCTATTCAGCTGAGAGCGTTAAAGGAGTGTGCAAAAACAGGTGTGTAGTAATATTTAAAAGTCACACAGGAGACTACTTTTTTTGTTTGTTTTTTAAACATGAGTATTTCTGCCTGTACAAGTTAGTATAAGGGAACTCAAAGAAGACTACCTGTCAGAGGAGCAAGCAAGTGCTCTAGTGCATCTAGATGATTTCATTTGTCTTAGGAGACTCCTTAGAGCAACTGATATCTCAGTTTTTGTTCTCTGGAAGATAGAAAATTTTGCATTTGAAACCTATCTTTCTCTACACTTGCTTACTATGCAGAAAGCCACAATCTGGCCTCCTACAAACATTTATTTTATACCCCATCTATCAAGAGCATTACATTTGTATTACAGATACACTTGAGTTTTGGAAAGCACCCAAACAATCCTCGCTTTGCAGTCCTGTGGTATCACTCCTGCCTGCGAATGGATAGAAGATTCTTTTTCCTCAGCTTCAGCTCAATAAAATTGGGTGAGTATATTTTTCCCACTGCACAGTCTGTCAAGACTAGGAACTCAATAACACTAGTACATGCTGTTATGTCACTCTCCAGCAGAAAGAATTCAACAGAAGTAAGAGCAGTAAGCCTGGACCCAATCAGTCTGGGTTCATTCTCACTTTTGCCACAGCCACGTCATGTGACACTTTATCCTCCCACGCTTATTTCTGTCTGACTGCGTTGAAGTGTTCTGAGCCAAGGATGATGCCTTATAAAATATTGTCATTCAACTCAGGACCAGTATGCTCTAAAGCTGGGGTTTCTGCAGTAGATGCTTCTGTTGTACAAACAACAGTATATCAAATCACCAAACATCATGCGACACCAACGCATGACGTGAGGCACTGTGGAAATGATGGGGGATATGAATGTCAGTGACGACTAAGTATGGATGCATCACAGTGACAGGGCATGAAGTTCTTTTACTCACCAGACTTCAGATGCTCTACAAGAGATTAGAGGCCTCATTAGCTTCATTTAATACTTGAATTAAAAATAGAGATATAGAGAGAAAAATAAATTGCATGGCTGAAGAGTTATACAAGAGCTTAGTGGCACACCTTCACAGAGAAGCCAAGTCTTCAGAAACCACACAGGAGCCAAAAGACCTGTGATCATCAACCACTTTGGAGCAAGTCTGTTTAATGCTGCCTCCTCTTCGCCACACTTCTGCCTCTTCATCTCTGGAGCTCTGCCACTTCTGTCTTGCACTCTGCCTGGACAGCATTTGATAGCAGCTTCTAACCAGTAAGGCCTTCCCATGTTCAAGGTGAGGCAGAGATGATAGCAGACCATATGCTACAGCACTGAGAGGCATGCTCATCCTGCATTGAATCATTCCACCAAATACTTGCTTGTAAAATATATTGAAACTTTAGGAAAAAGATATATTCTAAACTAACTCATAATATTATAAAAATAACAGACATTCTTAGATAACAACTACTAACGTAGTCAAGCAGTATAGAGAAAAATCTTTCAGTAGTTTCAGCTGAAAGCTAGTGCCTGGTTCCTAAAGAACATAGCCCCCCCCCCCCAAATTCTAGCTAAAGAAAAAACGTGGCAGATAGTAAGTTTTCCTGGTGTTCATAACCAGTTGCTTCTAAAAGAATGAGAGAACCTGCAAGCCTTACCATGCTCCCTCACCTCATGCCCCAGGAAGGAGCTCAGCAGAAAGGGATGCTCAGTTATAAGTGAAGTTTAACAAGGCACTGGTGTGATCTCAGATTCCAAACAGTTCCACCAATATTCAGAGCTTTCCCTAACACAACAGTCTCAATTCAGTTGTTCTGAAGTACCCTTCACAATCAATTTCGGATAACAGAAGTTGGTTCTTATCATCATAGGTCCATAAATAATATTGATGAAAGCCTAGGCAAAACCCAGCTTTTCTATAGCCTAAATAAAAGTACCTTTCCACCTGACATGTGCGAGGTGATACACATCAGCCAAGGCTTAACTCCAGAATATGCTCCAGTATCTGTATTAGCCTCTCAGTCATCACCATTCTGTGATATGCAATTCCTTGCTGTAAGGATGCACAGCACCCAACAAAATCCAATGAAATAGCAAGGATGGCAGCAAGACCACAGTCCAAGACATATAAACCCCATACTTTTCTTGCATTTTGAAGACTACTGGCATTAAATCCAAAAGATATGTATATACAGAAGAGCAGCAAAGAGACTAACTGTGCTCATCAGTGACATATAGTAATCACAGCTTCACTATCCAACTGGCAAGATGACAACAGAGAATAAAGGAGCTGATGCTCCTCCACAATAACAATTGTCTAATATCTTCATAATCAACCTAGACAATGACACAGTGCAGCCTCAGGAAGTTTGTGGGCGACACTAAATCAGGGAGAGCAGCTGACAAGTGGCTGAACTTCCATCCACAGAAACCCCAACAGAGTTGAGAAATTGGCCAAGAAAAAAAACATTACAAAGTTTCTACAAGGAGAAGTGAAAAGTTCTGCACCTGGAGTGGAAACGTATGGGCTGGGAAGCAACTAGCTGCATAGCAGTTCTGTTGAAAAGGCTTGGCGGTTATGGGGGCTGCCAGGCTGAATATGAGCCAAGAGCACACCCTCTGTGTGAGTAAGGCAAACCACATTCTGGTCTACATTAGCAGCAGTACAGCCAGAAAACTGAGGGAAACTTTTATTTCTTTCTACTCAGCATTGATAGGGTGCACCCAGTTTTAGGCACCTCACTTCAAGAGGGCTCTGGACAAACTGGAGAGAGTGCAGCAGAGGGCTGTCAGGGACCTAAGAGCACACAGCCCCTCAAGGAGAGGCTGGGGGAGCTGAGCTTGTGTAGCCTGGCTATAAGGCTGAGGGGCAATTTAAAAGCAGCCTACAACTACTGGAAGGGTAGCTACAAAGATTATGGAGTCAAATTTTTCTCAGGAGCGCCAGATGGTGCAACAAGGGGCACTGGCCACAAACTGTGGCTTGGGAGGTTCTAGAGAACTGGACTTCCGGAGTGAATTCTTCACCAAAAAGTGAACAAGTTGCTCAGAAAAGCTGTGGAATCTACTGCATGGCAGTTTTCAAGATTTAGCAAAGCAAAGCCATTGCTGACCTGATCTAGTTCTGACAGTAGTCCAGCTCTGAGTGGAAGGCTGGCCTAGATGACCTCCAGGACTTCCTTCTAACCAGTATTTCTGTGATTCTATGTGACCAAGTAATGCAGTGCAGTCAAGCCTTCCAGCTCCCAACGTATTCACTTCTACTCCTTCCTCCACCCTTTGTTTGGTTTAGTTTAGGAGACTGCAGTAGTTTCATAATGAATGAATCAAAGGTACTTCAGAAAATTAAGCTGATATCTGCTAGCCCATGCAACTTTGCTGATGTCAGTCAGGATGCTTGATGTAACAGAGCACGTATGCATGACATTATAGGAAAAAAAAATCTTTATGAAACATTTCAAGTCCTTCCTTTCCTAAATGCTGCTTTTGTCTTGGCTTGTCATAAGCTGTGAAAAAGATGGGGGCAGGGGAAGGGAGGAAGCAGGTAATTCACTGCCCATAAAAATAAACCTAATACTCATTAAGGGGCTGAACATTTTGAGCAGAATCAAATACTTAAACAGTGCTTCAACACCACAGCCTAGTCTGTCTGAATGTAGTTTCCAAAGAGTGGCTGATTACTTGCTTTAGGAAGTTGAGGCCAAAGAATAATGTCTCCCAAAGCAGCCAATTGGAAAAAAAATCTGTGAACAGCTGTGTTACTGCTGCACAACAGTTGTGGGAAAGCAGTGCAATGAGGTCAGATTCTGATCTGTTACATCAGTATAAACCAAGAGAAGCTGTACTGCAGACAGAGGTCGAAAAAAGGAAAAAAAAAAAAAAAAAAAAAAAAAGAAAGAAAACCTACGCGCCTCAGAGTAGGATCCACAGTCTTTAGGACAGACAGCAAAATAGAGCTCCTCATTAGCATAGCTACATGAATGCCAGTGTTCAAACAAAATTATTACTATGTTGCTTTTGACCTCAGCTACTAGCTGTGACAAGTCATGCGTATTTTAAGAGAAGAGGCAATTCAGACCCCAAGAGATCTCATTCTGTTTCACCCCATATGCTCCTACTAACTGTTACATCCAGTTAAGGCTGCCAGTTTTATGAACTACTGTGTTAAAGAACACCACAAACTTGACTGTACCTTGCCATTAAAATAAAAATGCTGGTCCAGTACCTTCCTTAAAAGCAATCATAACCACAGGATCAAGCTTTTATTCCTCCTTTTTTTCTCCCCCATGAATAGCAAGCAGATTGTAACACACTCCTGTGCAAACATAGAGCAGGTTTCTGACCAAAACATTCTCTCTCTTCAGAAAGAGATCTACTGACTCCCTTCCTCTATCTCAAAATTAATTTAAGTTTCAATAGTTGATCCCTTAATATTTATCCACAGTATCCAAAAATCTCTGTGACAAGTTAACAGGATTGCAATATAGCTCTTGTGATACGATTAGGACTACACAAGGAACGTGTCAGAAAGAGTCTGCCCCAAGAACTTGCAGTCTAAACACAGAATCATTTCTCTTGTAAATAGTGGTGGGATTTTTGAGGGGATGTGGAGGGACAAGGTAATATATTTCCCTTTTTCCCCCTGAAAGACTGGCAGAAAAGTCAGGGTTTTGTGTGGGCAAAGACTGAATAAAGTGAAAAAAATGATATCCCAGGACAATTAAGATTACACAGGGCAACTATGGAACAGGACAACAGCAATGTTCACAGCAGTTCATCACTTGTGCACACAGCCTCCTTCTACTCCAAAACACGAGTAAAAAGAGAACCAGTACTTTGACAGGAATCCATTTTGGTTTTGCTCCCTCTTATAACTCAGTTTGACACTCTGCTTGTAGATGCAAATTCACAACATACTTAGCATCCATGGCATTCTGAACTGAAGAATAAATGCAAGAAATATTTTAAATAATAATTTAAGGTCAAGCTGATTAATAGGTTCCTTAATGTGTTACACTGATTTTGTTCCAAAATAAGCAGCTGCTTTACGTAAACTGCTTCATTTCGCTTTGACAAGAATCACAAAAGCAAAGGAAATCACTCCCACATAAGTCCTCTAAAGCTCATGCTATTCATCACATAGCAAGCACACAAAATAACCTGCTATCCCTGAACAACAGAAAAGTATCCTCAAATGAACTAGTCCTATACAAGGAATGCTATATATTTTTACGGATGTTCACTGAGTAAACTGATGCAAACTCCTAAGGAAGGGGCAAGAAAATAGTAAAATTAAGAAAGCAAATGATTCTAAATTCATATTTATATTCAGACCCAAAATTCAAATCAAACTTTGTCTAGCAATCCCTGATTAAGGCACATAATCAAATACAACTTTTCCATCTTCTTGCAGAAATCACTGACGAAGTTAGATGAAGTTAGCCCACGCAAACTTCATGAATATTTCTAAGCAAGAACTATTTAAGAATCCCCTCCCCACGGACTGACTAGCTCAAGGGACATGACAACAAAGATCTTGCACCTCTAAGCAAAACACAGACTCAAAACACAAGTGGCAGTAGCTTCTCACCATTGTGGAGTATCAGAAAGAGCTATAATCCACAACAGATTGTTCAAATCAGCATTACTCAATCACTGGAGCACTTCTTTGTTATGTGCTCTCATCAGTGCAATACTTGGCAGTGTTCACATGTAAATCAGCAGCAGCTTTTTGGATCACCTCTTTTAATGTAGAATCAGCTCAAACTTTTCAGAATTATGATGCTTCACTAGAATGCTTTTCAGAATAACAATGCTCTGCTGAAGACTGAGGCAGATGGTCTGGCTGAGACAGTTCGCAATTTTAAAATTGTCTCCAGCCCCCCAGCTTTTATTGAAAATAAAAAATAAAACTCGGCAAGTCTTTTTAAGATCATATTACACAAAAAAGTATCAAGGAATGGAAGATACAGGCTCATTAAACAGACCTCCTCATTCACTGATCCCAGCCTCAGGGTTATATCCAACCTAGGTTACTTGATTCCTAAATGGGATTAATTGGTAGCTTCAGTCTGGTTCTTGGCAGATGCATCACCATCACATCCAGCAATATTTGGCACTGTAACACACAGTCTTCACCTTACTCCTGTTCATAGTTCCACTCTTCCATGCATTTGAAAAGGGACTACGTACACAACTAAGGCAAGCAGGAAGCAGTTCTTACAGCCAAAGAAAAGCTATGGTTGGAATGAGCCTGGAAAACAAACCACCCTCTTGTATGGTTCCTTTCAGTCAGGACTGAAAAACATTGTCAGGCCTGTGAGAAAAAGTTTTAGTTTAGGATGCGGAATTTGCTGCGGCTTCTATCTGTCAATCAAGAAGAATGCATCACTAGCATGACATTCATTTTTTTATTGTTATTTTTTAATTAAGAAGCATTTTCTCTACAAAGATTAAATTGGAAACTGATGGAGAAATTATTTTCTCCCATCGTCTGTCAGGGCAGCCTAAGTTGAACAGTTGTACACTATTCTTCAGATGAACTGTACTTCTTTGAAAGCTTCCAGTGTATTACCTGGAGATGATTGTGCTTACTGTCTCTGACAGATGAGAAAACTGCTCTCCAAAGCAAATCACCCTGATATTCCCCATTTCAACCCACGATTCCAAGAAAATACATTGATAACTAACCCCATGATCTAGCCAGATGCCTTCACTGGGATTCCAGCCAACCGAACTCAGCCATTATCATCAATCCTGCTTTATTTTTGTTTTCAAGCCAAAATTTAAACTATGGCTGTAACTATCTGAAATAACAGAACATCACGACTGTATTCCAGAACTCTCCTTTTTATCTACATTAAATGCCAACAAAGTGGTCACACAGAAGTCCTATTATGAGCAACTGTGCCACTGTTTGTTCAGACTTGCTACAACCCCGAAAGAAGGCAAAGTGGAATTAGTCTAGATTCACACCAGTTAGATGTCTGAAATGTATCGTCTGCTAAAGCTAAATGTCATGTCACTCATGCGATATATTTACTCTTGGACAAGTTTGGAAGGACACTCAGAAAAAACAACACTTTAATATTTCTTCTGCAAATGAGATCCTGAAAAGGAAAAAAGGACCCATTCAAACTCTTAAAAATTCATGTTTACCAATATTTTCAGAATACTGATAATGAAATTTCACTCTCTGCTTTTTCTTCAGAAAGCAGCTCGCAACACAGTACACAGCTGTACTGCAGCAAATAATTTGAGACCTTTGACTACTAAATGATCAAGAGAAAAACAATTTTAAATCTAATTAACTCTCTACATTTATCTTCAACTGATAACTACTTCACTTTTCTTCCAGAAATCAAGTTTTACATATTAGCAGCAGTGTACTTATTTGTTTTATTGGCAAACATCATATTCTATTATTTGCTGATTTTTCCCTATGTGCTTTTTCTGCCAAGAAACTGAGAAAATGAAGTTGCAGTTAAAGAAAATTGTTTCAGATTAAAAACTCTTTTCTTCTCCTTCAGTAGTTTGTAACGTAGAAACGTTTCAGAGTGATATCAAGTGATCAACCAGACCCCAAGTTCTCAGAGCCATACCAGAAACCTCCAACAAGTTCTAACATGGCCACATTGTAGGTTGTTATAATCTTCACCCTTTCCCTTCAAAGTACTATTTCTAAGCCAGTCTTGAGAACTCGTAAGTTAACGCATTCTTCTGACCTGCCAACCCGCTTTGTGGAAACATACTGAAGTCCGTATTACTAATCCAGACTCTGGCACAAAACATTGTCTTATCAGCTGTTTGCCCATAAAGATGTTTGCAGAGTTTGAATTGATACCAAATTTACTTGAGGTTGGATTAAAGTGTTGGGCCCATACCCTCAAATTCACATTAAACTGTTCCTTGAGCTCACTGTCATGAAAGGTGACAAGTATCTTACAATGTCACTTTAGGAACAGAGGATGTACGGAAAAGAATATTGAAGAATTTACAAAACAAGATTAACAAAACCATATTAACATCACGTACTCGAAAGTCAGCTCACATAGGGCAGTCTTGCCTGACTACTCCTCCAATTACATCTGCTGAACATAAGCAGCATCCAATATCCTCTGTGACTCTAGTTTTATCTAGCAACTTCTCTAGCAAGATAAAAATTTGTGTGTTTATGAATGGTAATTTTTGAAGAGTTGGCTGCATGTTTCCAAGGATCTTAAACTGAAGACTGCTGTGCTTTCAGGAAATTAAGGTTTTTTTTTCTCCTTCCCCCCATAAATAAGGTGCACTGTGCATACAGAAGAACTGCTTGACATAATATATAGAGATTGCACACAATCTTGTGTCATAGGTGTTGATGCTAAGTATGTAAGGTTACAAATGAGTTGGGAGAAATGGGAATACCCAAATATTTGAAATACTGCTGCACAGCTATAAAGCTAAAAATGAGAATCATGGAAGCACAACACTTAAGTAAGCCTCTTGACTCCCCAGAGATACACCGATGCTCTGTACCACTCCTTTCCTGTGCCGTCATGTACTTCCTAAGCAAGAAAGCAAACAGAGGACTGAATTTACTTCATCTGGTGTTACACACTGCATGTGTCCGGATGCCTAACTGTAACTATGCATGGGCACAGTCTCCGGCAGTACTCATGCAAAAGCTTTCTGCTATACACTATGCAAGAACTCACAGCATCAAGACGCAGGACTAGATTTCCTCAAAACCCTAGATTAGGAAATGGATATTCCTGGGCTGCATGGGGAATCAGTAGCAAGACAGACAGTGCTAGAAGGTGATCCAGCTCTGCTAACCAAACATGTTCTGTGCCCCTGTCTCTTCAGAGATTGTACATGGGGCCTACTACAGCTGTACTCTGAATTCTATACTTTTGGCTAGTATACAGAATCCAGGACTTATTCCCCAAAAACAAAGCAAATCCCAAAGTAGTGGTGAGCTCTGGGGAGGAAGGGGGCTGTTCTTTTGTTTGACATGCAGAGTCAAAACTATGTGGTTACTTCATATATGTCAGAGGCCTGATTCTCCACTACCTTTACTCCTCTTTCACATCAGCATGGCCAATTAAGCTAGACTTGAATCAGGCCTTTACAAATAAATGGATCATTTGAAACTATACACATTACTTTACATGGAAAAAATTCAAGCTTTTTTAAAAAGAGCATATAAAATATAAAGAGACATTTAAAACATGCGCACACACACACAAGCCAGTTTTGCCTTGCACTGCTTGTTCAGTAGAACAGATAGCCTGTTCTCTGACTCTTTTAACTGCAAACCTTAAACTAGTTGTGTATATTTTGGACCATTTCCCATCCTACCATGATTTCCTGTCTGAGTCTGCAGCCCATGGCAACAGCAGAAAATTGGAGTACAGGCTTTGCAGATGATGGTAGGCCAAATGACTTGTGCCAATTTAGTATCTTCTTCCATAACACATGCATTATCTAAGTCTTGGCTGTATAGCAATAAATTCTGCTAATAAATTAGATTCATTTAAATTTATAAATTGTGCTTGGGAAGCTGTGGTCTTTTGCAGTGAACACACAAAAACACACCCTTACACATGCAACATTGTACTATGAAAGCAAAATAATATTCTGAACTGCTGTCAGGGCAGAAGAAAAGTCACAGTTTTATCACTCAATTCCAGCAGATGACAAGTCACTGGGGCTGTTTTAAAAACAAAACAAAAATAGTCCCCTCCTGAAATTTACTGATGTGTGGGACATAAATCATTCTGCAAAATAACCTGTGACAAAAGCTGCAATTCTACATGTCAGCAACAAAATTATGAGACCCAAGATTATATACACAGGGAACGGGTGCCAGAAACAACTCCAGAGTCGCTTTCCATTGGGAAATCTAGTGTTAACATGAATCTTCCTAGAGCGGCTTTAATAAAAGACTCCACATCTGGCATTGCCCTCATAGAACAGGGAGGTAGAGGGGCAGGGAGACCCACATACACTTTTTTCAATGAACAATATTAAAAAGCATGCACCATCACACTCTCTCACTTGTGCATCTACAATATTACCTCAGTATATAGATGCTTTGAATCCTTCCTGCCCCCAACACACATGCTGGGACATCCAGATTTTCCACAGAATTAAGTGTTATCCATGATCACCATCTAAGCTTCTCACACTTTGAGGTGTAAAGCCCTGCAGTTTTTATTACAGAATACTAAAACAAAACTACCTCAGACAAACACGTGGTCTCAATCCAAGTGATTTTGGTGGGAGCCCCCAGGCAACTGCTTAGAAAAGACCCCACTTTTTTCTGATGAGCAAAGTCATACCCTTCCTACTGGAATGCATCACAGACTAAAATCCATAAGCCACTGCCATATTCCATAAAGAAACTTTTCTGGCCTCACAGCGCTGGTAAATATAGTACTGTGTTCCAGCTTTCACATGTTATTTTTCTCCAGCTGAGTTCACAACTGTCTTCCATTTCCTCAACATTTTGTCCTTCTTTCCTGTTTAAATCGTATGAGGAACAAGCATTACTCAGAACTAAGAGATTCACAAATCAAAAATACACAGTTCACAGCCCCTGCCCAGACGTCTGTTTTCTTCGGTAGAAATTAGATTTTATTTCTTCCATAAGACAGAAAGGTAAGCACAATTTATAAAGGAGAAGGAAGTGTAGATACTCCAGAACTTTATAACATGTAGCACAATGCTTGATGTGGCTGAGCTGGACATGCTCAATATGTGCTCTGGATTGTCTAAGCTCAGACTGTGGAAACCTCAGAGGCACACAGAAATTTAAATTAACCAACATGCCTTGCCGTAATTGTACTGAGCAATCACAGAACAGCAACCAAATCAAACATCCTCCCTCCACCTCTCTTCTATCCCCCTCACACACCCAGCGCATGATAACATTTCAGTTTGTCATAATGTGGTTCAGTCAAAAGTATGACTTTGCACACTGAAAAGATGGATTTATGCATATATGTTTGGAGTAATGTATCTGAGTCACTTGCCCAAGTTTTTGTTGCTGATATCCCTGACGAACAAGATTACTATATCCATGCCAAATGCTCGAACTGAAAATCCTGCACACTTCCAATCACTGTGTTGAGTCATAGTAAGGATCAAACAGATCAACCTAATTTAACAAACGGATCCTAATTTACAGGGCTTTAATGACAGAAATGTAGCTAAATTTTCTGAGATCCCAACTAATTCATTATCCTAAATAAAAAGAATTTGATTTATGATATACTCAATATTCACTAACAAAGTCAAAACAAGTATGAAACTTTGTGACACATAAAACACCTTAAAGGACTTTTCTAATTACAGATGTACTGTATCAAGAGAAGAAAAAGCCCAATAACAACGGGGAGGGGGGGGAGGGGAAGGAGTAGTATTTCCTATTCTGGAAACCAATCAAAGGCCCATTAAAGCTAATGGAGCCATTTGGCTCCATCAAGATTAAACTTTAAGGTAAGCTGCTGTTCTCATTCGGATTCTGAGCTGCTTTCAGCAGCAGCTCATTGAGAACAATTCTACTGACAATTTGAAAATTTACAATCCTCCTCCTCAAGCATCTGCAGTTCAAACAAAACTGCTAATGCAATACTCATCCAAGCCAAAATTTCCTGGTATATCGCTATAAGCCTAAGAGAGTTTTCATAACACTCTCGAAAAAAATCCATAAGCCCGTAGACAAGCTTTAGAAGTTTTTGTATATTGACAAAAGAAGGAAATGGTTTATTAAAAAACACTAATAATTACATCTTGGTGGCCTACTATTACAGTTCTTCATCTTCTTCCCCCCACTCCAAATTAAACAATCACTTAAGTGAAAATGTCCAAAGACACCATATAAACTTGATATAACAACCAAAAAGTACTAGAAACCATATGAAGACCATGATAAAAAAAAGTATTAGTTCAAGTCTAGAGAGATTTTTATGATCTCTAGACTAAACAAAACTGTCAGTGCCACTTGCATGCAAAACACGTGTGTGTGTGGGGGGGGGGGGGGGGGGAAGGTAATATCCAAACCAAAGAGCAGAAATTCAGTATATAATTAAACAGAAATTATATCCACCCCCATAGAGGAAATAAATTTGCCATTTACATTATTACAATATACATCATCCCTAACATTTTCCCTAGACTTGTGGTATCATTTCAGGAAATTGCACAAAACTCAAAAAGAAGAAAAGAAGAAACCTCTCAACCATTTGTGTAGCAGAAGCAGGTGAGCACTTCCAAGAACAAGTTTACAGTGTGAAACAGTAAAGTCTCTCATGACTTGCCTTAATGACTCGTCCCAATACAACAGCGCACAAGCTCCCCTCCAAAACGTTATCTGTGATAAGTCATGTGAAAGCCAAAACATTTGATATATTTTGCCAATCCCCTCCCATTTTTTGTTTGACAAACACTGATGTGTAAAAATTAAAAAGATTCAGAAGCCAACGGAGTTTGAAATCATTCTACCCCACCCCACCTTTTTTTTTTTTTTTTAAATAACCAAACCTTCCTCTCCCCAAACCATGCTATGAAAAGCCAGGCACTTTCAAGGAAACTTGGGAGCAGGAGCCAAAACCAAAGCATTCCAGATAAGTCTCTGGATATGAGGTAAAGATTCCTAATATTCAAAATGTTTTCCCTGCTGAAGGCCCAGATCAGCTAGCCATGGATGCCCCCTGCATATATCTTTGGCATATATATATAATTTCAGAACTAGAGGCAATTAAAATTGAGTATAGATTACAGTCTTTTCTTTCATCTTTGCACTGCTTAAAAAGTTACATCTTAGATTTGAGTGGTAATCTACCAAGACCACTAGTCCCATTTCATAGACATTCCACACAAAAATAGAATAACATTAGTGTTTTTCACATTTAATCATACCTATATCCCAGTCTTGAACCACATTGATCAAATCTTTCCTGTAATTTTCAGATTGCATCACATTAAAGTGCAACATGGTTCCATGTAGTTCTGCTTTTATGCTCATCTGACAGCCCTGCCCACTGCTCTGAACATAAGAACTGGATGAATACGTATCTACAGACCTAGTTTTGCAGGTGGCAACAGAAATTCCATGGTAAAACAAGACTTGTTGAAGAGAATATTATCTAAGACTGTACAGTGCAGGGTAAAAGAAAAAAAAGTAGCTATTGTGGTGATGCTAGCGCTTATAGTAAGGCAGAGAATTGAGTCATTTGTGGTCCTTCTTTGAATTTTACCCCTTTCATAGAAGGCTAGATAACAATTATTTCCTTCCCCCTTCCCTATTAATCAGGGTTATCATGAAAATTTTTAGATGCTGAGTGACATTTGCTGTATCTCATGTGCTCAGCTGTCATGCTCTACTGCAGAGTCCTTTTCCAAAGTCTGCTTACTCAGCTTATTCCAGCATAAATATGCAGTCATATTTTCTTCTTTATTCTTCAGGCCCGTTAACAGACTATAGAGTGGGGTAGAAATGAGAACAGTAGTAGTGTCCAGCATGGACTATAATATTATAAACACTAAAGAATGAGAGAAGCAGATTATGTCTTCCATAGTGTTCCTTTCCTCTCATCCCTGAAAGAGCATAAACAACATTTACTTTGATCTTGTATAACCCCATAGCAAATCAACCAGTTGTTATAAATCTATACGTACAGACTGAAAAGCTAGTCTTGAAATGTTTATTTGGCTCCAGTCCTTAGTCTCGAGCCCATGATTATACCATATATAGCCTTAATAACAGGACAGCCACAGGAACTATTTAAGCACATCTTCCAGAGGTTTCCTCTTTTTATTTTATTTTGCTTATTTCAATACTTTTTAATCTTTTGGGCAAGGACAGCCAAATGCAGCCTCCTCATCGACTGGTGTGGCACTGTAGCACTATATTAAAAAAAAAAAAAAAAAAAAAAAAAAAAAAAAAAAAAAAAAAAGGCTTTACTTTGGTCACTTGGATACATTGTGTCTAGCTTTCCCCTTCCAAAAATATAGATCAGGGCTTAGTCTTCAATTTTACTTAAACAAACTGAGCAGAAAGCCTGTCAGCTAGCTGACTGGTTGATGGTGCATAAGATAACCAAACAAATGGAGATGCTTATTCTCAGTGCAAAATAGTATAACTAGCACTTGGGGAAAAACTCACAGGAAATACTTGCATAATATACACTGACCCAAAATGATTAAGAAGATGCTTTGCCTTTTCCTAAACTAATTGTTCTATAGCCTCAAAGCATTTTACACAGATGAAATGATACAAAATCTTGCAATGTCCTCCAGAAGTCAGTATTTTGCTCAATTCAGGCATGAAATAGGAAAAGTAGCCTGGTGAACATCAAACAAATTTTTATGAAAGGAATGGTCCTTAGGTAATAATAGAATGACCAGAACAAGACAGACAAGCGCTCAGACTTACAACAGACCTGTAAGTTATGAACACCAGGCAGTTTTTGTTTATCAAACTGGAGCAAGTTAAACGTATTCACAACAATACATGTGATCTGATTTAATTATTGCTCGTCTTCTGGGTTACAGTCCACACTCTGCGCTTTGTTCAGCGTCCATTTCAGGGAAATGTCTCATGTTAAGACTGTAGCAAAGCACAATCCAAACACCTGAGCGCTTCTAAGCTACACTTCTTTCTGAAGTTACTTAGAGGCTTGAGTCCCATCCCTCCCCAGCTTGCTAATTGTTTGAAAAGTGAATTTTACACAACCTATTGCAAGTAAGTATTCTCAGTATTTTACTTCTAACGTTTCATATAGGATATAAAGATGAACAAACATTTCCCTTGCAGTATTGTATACCTACGTGTTGCAACATCAAGCTCGTGAGAAGGCTAGAAAAATGAAACAGATGAGGAAGGAAGCTCTAAATGGGCCATTACCCAGACTAACTGAATCATACCAAGTACCTGAGCAGAAACAAATCACTAAAACTTGAAAATGTTACAAAAACATTAAAAACCAAACCAGGTTTTCCTATGTAGAAACGATCTTTCATCTCAACCCCACCCCATCACCAAAACACAGTCTATTCATAATTCACTGCCTCCCTATGCTACCATTGAAATTAATTTTGGAATAGCTCCAAACTAAGTAGGATTAAGATTTCAGGACACTTGCAGTATTAATGACATCCTTGCAGTGAGCGAGTTCTCTTCAGCAAAGACAATGAATTTTGTAACAGAAGAGAGATTGTTTAGGAAAGCTCGCTGACAACCATCAGCTCCTCCTGAACTAGATGAGCTAATGTTCCAAACTGCATGAGAAATTAGATGGGTTATATGAAATAAATACTATGGTGGCTCCATTCAGAAAGAACAGCAGATCATATGCTACTAGATTTTCTAGATTAGATATAAAAAGAGAGGTTTTTTTTCAATTAAATTATTCCAGTATCAGGAGATATATACCTCAACCATACCATATTTTATGATTGAAAATATGAACAGTTAACACTCATCCCACATTTCCTACAGATATAAGGAAATGCAATAGCATGCCCAGGTGTTAGTTCTTAAGTTCTGAGACAAAACAGGTTTGATTTTTCACCTGAAAACAAAAATCAAAACCGTGTTACAACTTACACTTCCATACACAAGGATGAAACTCTGTCCTGGCCTCAGCAGCATGTACTCAGTTTAAACTCCTGGCTTTAGTAGTAACTCAAGGAGCAACAATAGGCTTCAACCTAAATGCAACAGGGTACAGACTTTTTTCTCCAGAGAAGTTCCTTTTTCGCAGGCCTGGCTCCCCCCTTTCACAGGGTTAAGTTGTCCCAAACACTGACTCGGTTTAAAGTCCAAGTACCAGCATTTGCTGCTAGTAGGTACACATCCAGGCAGCTTCAGCACTTGATCTTTGATGAACTGAACTGAAAGAACCCAAATTCTACTGCCACGGTGATTCAAATGATGAATTTAATCATTACATTTTTCATTTTACTAAATGAAAAAAATTATATATAGACATATATATAAACCCACTACAAGAAAAAAATACCCAGCTATTTTAGCTGTACTTGATCTCCCCTTTAACATAAGAAAGATGTATATCTGCAGATGTTAGTAGCTTTAATTGTGCATCTAGTGGTTTGCGTCTGTAGGAGACATGAGCATGTATATACAAGCACTAACATTTAGGCTTAAAGAATTTGCCTTCTGTGGGTTTGTGGATGTATACCCATGTTCTTCAATGTGTAGGAGTAGAAGTGTTCAAGGTATGCTGGGAGTGCACTTGTACATGGGTGAATGAAACCTATTTCAATTAGGGTCATAGCCATCACCAGCTCATGTAACACGGAAACATGTGCATCGGTTTTCCATATTCCTGCCCAGGAAACCTTGGCAAGCAATACATGCAAGCACAGTGCAATGCATTCAGTCAGACCAAACGAGCAAAAGCTACATACTGGGGCCAGAGTATCAGATTCTACCTATGGGTTGAAGAGTCAGTGGCCACTTTTTCAGGCCTTCTAGATTTTAAGCCACCTAGCTGGAATAACTGTGCTGACTGGGCTGCCAGCTGTGGAAAACCTCCAAGGGGCTTTCCTATACGTACTAGCAGAGGGGCTAAAAGCCTCTGTTTCCCTCACGATACACCCGGGCCTGTGCCCCACAAAACCAGAGGCCGAGCTCTGACAGCATTCCAGGCTGATTAAACTCATTCTCAGTTTCACGAGCAGGAAAGGTCCCCAACGCACTGGAAGCTCCAGAGTTTTCCCATTCAGCGCTATGTCAGCAGAAGGCTGAATTCTTTACTCAGATCTACTAAATAAGCCAATCTGATATTAGAGAAGGCCAGAGCGGAGATTAGATTGAGCTATAACCCAGGTGGCTTCAAACTACTGCTTAAGATGCATATAGTTGGATGCTGATATGCCACAGAAGATGGACTTTTAAAAATGATTTGCAGACTGCCAGTGGTATAGCTTGCTGCATTTCCATTCGACTTAGCTTATGGATGACATTTGCAGCTCTCTTCCCCAAAACATCCCCCTTCCAATAACATAGTTCTTCTGAGTAGTTGTGAAGCTGATAGCTTATTATAACTAATAAACCTCTTTAGGAACACCCCAGATTGTTCAGTTAACACAAGGACTTTCTATTTATTTAAATGTCATAAAGTAATTTATTTCTTTATTTTTCAGTTTTGGATTTCAGTACAGTACCATGATTATACTGAAATGAAGTTATTTCAGACCAGTTTGATAACTGCAAAAAACAATTTTTAGTAACTGGTGTAGTGCTTAAAAAAAAAAAAGCAAAACAAAAAACCCCCACCACACCCAAAGTTAAGTACGATTTTTAACCTACACAGGTACAGTGAGAAATATAAAAGCAAATGAGATTAGTTAACGATGGTAAATGTAAAGTCCATGCTTGACACTTGTCAGCTGTGCCTCAGTGTTTAGGATCACAGACAGAAGAAAATTCATCCCTGTATTAATTCTACAAAGTCTAAATCAGTTCTTTCCATAAGTAAAGATTATTTGTTTTCTAAAAACTTCTCAAGACACCAACTAGAGCTTACTTCAGACTCAGTGTTTTGATTACTGCCCATTGGCTGAGCAAACAGGCTGATTTCTTGATTAGCTTCTCCACAGAGAACTTGAAGTGCTTCAGGTAAGTGAACAAACAGTATTCCTGACTTAAATTTCCAGGCCTCCCCCTCCCCAGCAACATCTGTCAACAACCGGTTTTAGAGACCAAGATATGCTGATGCATTAAATAGCACAGCAGGTGTATTAACTGGTGCAGGATTCCTCAGCAATAACCAGATAGTTGAGTAAAACACAGTAAGTGCTGTAGTTTATAGGGTAATAATACCAAAATATCTTTGAAGTGTTGACAATTCAGACTGTCATGAATCACACACTAGTCAAACATAGGAGCATCATGTAAAAGAATTACATTTCCAAGATAAATTTATATTTCTCCTCATCTCCCAAACATTTTAAATGAACAGACTACTATTCTAGATCAGAACAGTCTCAAAACTCCCATGAAACTACTGGATGCATGCTCTACTTCAGCTATATCAAGTCAAAGCATATCATACCTCCCAACTAATTAAAAACAGAAAATGGAAACAGGTATTCCAAGTCATGACTTTTTTTTAAACCTTCCAGTTGGTCTACTGATCAATAGCTACTTATCATTTTTGCTGCTTTTAAAGATGTTTCATTTTCTGTCACTTTCCAACTTATATTATTTTTTTTACAACATTCCACCTAGATTCTGCCTGAAAAGACTCAGCCCTTAGAGGCATTAATACAGCCAGAGAGCTTTACTGAACTCCTTATGGCCACAAGTTCAGATTACATTCCTCCAAGACAGACAGACAGACAGAATCCCAAGCACAAAGTCAGAACTCACACTAACAGCAGAATATGTCTTAGAGAAGCAAGCGGCAAATAGTTGATTAAAGGACAGATTCACAAAAAGGAAAAAACAAAACAAAAAGAACTGCAGATTATTATTTATTTAAAAAAGAATTAACTCCCCTTTAAGCATTTAGAGTTTTAAATCTTACCCTTCACACACCAGGCGTTGATTAGAACGTTTGTCATAATAAAGACTAAAAAGCTTTCAGCTTCTAAAAGCCTTAAGAATTGTGACTAGACTACTCCCTTTGATGGAAGATTACTCATAGAAGGACACAGGTCTAGATCTTAGTCTGTTGAGAATTTACAAAGATTTCTGCATTTACTTACTGTTTCCTGAACTCCAAGGAAGCCTACTATCCTGATCTAATAAAGGAAGCTATTTAATGGATCTTCATGCCAGAAAGGTCCATTATGATAATCCAGTGCAATATTCTGCATATAGTATACTGCCATGGATTTCATCCAGAGATTGCAGTGCCTGACTAGAGTTAAAACTTGACCTCCAAGAGCTTTTTATCTCTAGCATCAAACTCAATACTATAAACCAAAACCCAACAAACATATGCCAAGTTTGGAATTTACGAGTACTCCATTAAAATTTTCTTATTATAGGAAGAAACAAAGACAACAGTAAAGTGAATTTTGCTGTTCCTTGTACTGGAACAAATCCAGTTATTTTACCACTAGATCTACCTCAGATTTTATTTAATGTACAAGACAAAAATCATTTGAAAGAACTGTGGAGAATGATGCGACTATTACTAATACACAATTCCTAAATGGAGAAAGAATAAAGAAGTTATTTAAAGCTTTCTGTATCAATATAAAATCACTTGTAGTCTCGTAACTGCAAGAAATGACATTTAGAAGATTCACTGACTTGCATTAGATAAAATATTAGTGACAGACTGTCACAGTAAATCACAGTATGCCTTTAGGTGCACTTTATACAGTTTTCAGACTTTAAAAACATGCATTCAATTATTGACAGAGCTGATCAGAAAGACAAGAACAACAAAAGAGGTAACAGAAGCCAACCCTTCTGTGGCCAATCACTGCCTCATATTCTACTATAAAAGCGTTATCATAACTGACCATTTGGTGTTCTGAATATTTATAAGCACTTCCCTGCACAGTCACTCATGCTTCCATTGAACACCAACTTCCATTCATTCACTGCATTTTTTCCAAGACAGAGATTTCTCATCGGGGGGGGGGGGGGGGGGGGGGGGGAAGAAAAAGAAAAAAAAGGTCAGCACCATGACTGATTAACTCTTCCTTTCCATTTTACACACAAACTGCGTGGCAGAAACTAAGTGGAGATCATGAACACCTGAACTGCATCTTTTCCTTTGCAGAACCATGATATTTTACTCCAGCTTCCACAGATAAGGAACAGAAGATGGAACTGAGTCCTCTTTTTGGACTCAGCTACAAATATTCCCTGGGTATATGAAGGATTACGACAACTGTTTTGGCAAGGCAAGACATCCCAATACCTTTACAATCTTGCATGAAAGACCCTGTAGTTTAAAAAGCAAATGTCTATGTTCAACTTTTAAACTTACAGTTATGTTTTATACCAGCACCAAAAGCACACCCCAAAGGGCTTTTTGCATTTAATTCACACACATTTAGTAACATTGTCAGTAGACAGGGTGCAGATAAAGTGTACAAGAGAGGGTTTGAGCGCTCAGTGATAGAAGCCATCCTCTTAAGTAGTTAGGATGCACCAGGCTGACCGGATAAAGAGAAATTGTGAGGTTGAGCAGTTACTGCACCCATCCACTGGTAATCTGAATTGCTACATTATTGCTTGGGGGTGGGGTAATAGGAAGGTAATGTAGCTGATCAGCATAAGTCGGCCTTTTTCTGACAAAGTGTTTCATTAGTAACATTCACTTAAGGTATCATTTTTCCCCTCAAAGAAAATCTGCTCCTTCGCTTGTCCCTCTTTATGAGATTACATTTTGAAGAGACCAAGCCACTTGCTTTTATAAACAGTTAAATCAAAAAGGTTTTCTTTGTGGAGTATCTGACAACAATGAAGCCAGTAAGAGTCATGAAACTGCACGGGGTACACAGAACGGCTTTCTGAATTAAACGCTTCTCTAAATTTTCCACGGAAAATTGTGGTACTCCTCAGTGTGACACAACAAAAAATAAACAGTGCAGCTTCCTAACAGAACTGTCAAGATACAAGTCTTTTAAATTGCTCCACAATCTCCTAAAAAGATGCCAACATTCCTTTATCTGCTTATTTACTTAACTGCTTAAAAAGTCTGCTTTCGAATCAAGTGCCAGGATTAAGTATTTTAATGTCAAGTTATTGAGGTACCATCCCACATACTTCATTTGGCAAGCCAGACATGAATTCATGTTTACTACATGAGCATAGTACAGCACAGCCTTGTACTAAGCTAGAAGGACGTTTTGCTCAGGAACTGAACTTTATTACTGCAATGAAAAAAAAAAAAAATCAAGTTGTTTTCCCTCTCCAGGCTGTATGTGGGAATAGCATCTTTAAGACGAAACTCTGCAAAATTCTCACTATATTCTACTATACATTGGTGGTAGAGTGAAGTAGGTTTTGTTTAAAAAGAATAGCGATATTTTCCGAAGAATGGCTTGTTAATGCATGTTTCATATCATGGGTACAGAAAAGCGTGCATACATGCCAATTATAGCAAAAATGCTCAAAACAGCAGCTGGTTGAAATTTTGAAGAGACATTTGTTAAAACAACAGGGCTTGGTTTCCCACCACCTCTGCACCTTCTATAAACTGGTACGTGTTAAGAATAAAGCGGTGTCAATCCTGCCTGGTAAAACTATGTCGCACACACAAACCACTACCAAGATGCAATTCAGATGGAAAAAAAAAAAAACCAAACAAACAACCCCCTTCCCCCCAGATCCATAGAAATTACTTATTTTACGGGTAAAGCCCGTTGGTACAAAGACTAGCGATCATGAAAGTTGGATCTTACCATTAGCATTTTTCCCACAAATGAGATGTTCGTAAGGTTGCAACACTCCCCAAAGTTCAGCATCATTGTTGATAACCATCTCCAGGATTTCAGCTGAGATCTCCCCTCCTCCAACATCAGGGCTCTGACTTGTCAAAACCCTGGCTTTAATCTCTTCTACAAGGTTTTCCATGCAAGAAGTTAAAGAGATGGCTGCATATTCATGGATCCTAACTGAGATCCTAGTGTCCACCATCCACCTGAAAAACCTGCCCACTGAAAAGGTGAGGCCACATCTAGCTGATTTACCCTTCCTCAGCCCATCTCCAGCACTCATGCTGTACAGAGAAAGCGCCTTGACAGTCGCCAAGACACAGCTTTCTGACAACGACCAGCTCTGGATGAGCTTGATAGCACTCTGAACCTCAAACCTGGTACACTTGGAGTGCATCACGCTGAGACGCTGAGCTTCCCTGGAGATCCGGATCAAGGCACGCCTCAGTAACTGAGAGAGCCGCCTGACAGCTTCCTGAGTAAAGGTTCTGGTATTTCCATCTCCCTTCCCTTTTCTGAGTATTTTTCCAATGTCTTCATCAGTCCAAGGGTATTCCTCTAGATCCGGCAGCTTAGGACACTTGGAAAATATATCTGCAACTTCTGGGTCTTCCGGCAGAACAGTGTTCACTGTATCCCAGCTGTTATTCCTACTGTTCATGGAGCCCGAGTAGTACCACCAGTTGCCTCTGTGCTGAGAAGAGGTAAAAGCTTGGGAGTTGGACTTGGAAGAAGAGAGACTAAGGGACCTGCAGGAATCCCCTGCCCCATAACCAGAGTCCAAAGTTAAATCCTCCAGGGTCTTCAGAGTAGAGCTGTATATCCCAGCCATAGGAAAGACGGGGAAGCCAACCGCAAAAGGCACAAAAGGGGCGGCTGCGCCGGCCGAGCCCGAGGCGCCAGCCCCGCAAGCGGCGCGGCAGGATTTACAGCGCGCCGAGGGGAAGCGCAGCGCAGCCCGGCTCCGCCCGCACACCGGCTACCTCCATCCCGCGGGAAGGCGGCGCTCAGCCATCTTCTGCCTCGGCAGAGACCGCCGGGCTGGCGGCCGGTGTCAGACAGCCCCGGGGGCGCCGCCGGCGCTCGCTGCCGCGGCGGTCGCCGGGCCTCGGCGGGCGCGGGGCGGCGGCGGCGGGCGGGGCGGCTCCGCGGGACACTTGCGGCAGCTTTGACTCAACTTCTCCGCCGCAGGTCTGCCGGGCACCCCGGCACGGCGGCATGCAAATGAGCTGCGGGAAGCGGCACCAATCGGCGGCTCCGACGGGGACCGTCTCCGCCAGTGAAACCCGAGCTGGGCGGGGAACATGCAAATGCGGCGCGGGGAAGGGAGAGGCGAGGGAGGCGCCGAGGCAGCGGGCGGCGCGGCGCGGCGAGAGGGGACGCGAGGACAGGCCGGGAACACCGGCGCCTCTACCGGGGTGCAAAGCTGCGCGAAAGCGGGCGCTTTTCTTGCAGACTGCAGCCCCGGCCGGGCGTGGGACACCAGCACCAACGGTGGGAAATAAAGATGCCTTTGTGCCTTCTCCTTCCGTCCACGCCCTCTCCGCTTTCGGCAGCCCTTCGGCAGCGGGCTGGAGTTTTCCCCCGCTTTCCTTTTAGCTCCCCTGCTCGGCGGCGGAGCGGGAATGCCGGCTCTCCCGGGCGCTCCGCACCGGCGAGTCCCGCAGGCCGCGGAGGGAGGGAGGCAGGGAGGGAGCGAGCGGCCGGCCGCGGGTCACTGCATGAATGGGGGATTGTGCAGGCGGCCACGCAGCCGGCGTGCCGAGTCCTGAAAGGCGCCTTTGTGAGGCGGTTTACACAGCCCTGACCTTGAACCGTGAGCTGGATGTGAAGCGGAGGTGTCTGGCTCGGCTCTTCCCCGCCGCCCTCCGCCCCGGGCAATGGTCCTTCCCGCAGCGGCGGCTGGGGGCGGGCTGCGCGGGCCGAGGGCTCCGCCTGCCGGCGCGCAGGCTGCGCGGAGCGGAGCGGAGCGGTGCGGGCAGCCCCGGGAGCGGCCCCGCGGGAGGCGAACGGGCGGCGGCAGAAGCCCCGCGGCCCCCTTGGGTCATCGAGTTCTCGCAAGTCGCGTTAGATAACACGGGTCCTTTTGTTTGTTTGTTTGTTTTTAAACATCTTTTGGCAAGACGTAAGCACGCCAAAGAGCACTAACAAGACCCCTGCTATTTATGACCATCAAACCATAAAAGCCTCAAGACAAACAGGTATCGTTTTGCAGACTGCAGAGCCCTAAAGGACATTAGCAGCAGAGGACCAAGGACTGCCACAGAGAGCGAAGGTAGTCAGAATCCATTTTGTTAATGCTCGGTCTCTTTTCACAAGTCTCTGTTTAGCAAGCTGCAGTGACTGCAAATATTCATCATTTAGCATAGTTAAAGCATTGATTTCAGGTTTATTTTTGTTCAACAACACAGAAATGTTTCCAGTACTCTTATTTACAAACACAGTCTTTTACTCCTGCTTTGTAAGATACCTATGATTTCTGTGCTCATTCTCTTTCTCTAAAATTAGGTTTAATATTTAAAGCCCCCGAAGGAAACTTCAGTCATCAGCTTGGGCACTCGTTCACTCAAACCACTACTGCGATGACTCGCACGAAAGCGGCAGTTCTCTCTGCCGTCCATAGGCGGCATCCTTTACCACCCTTTGGTTATGACAGCCTGTTCTGTCTTGTGCTCATGCACAGTAAATGCACTTTCTTCATTCTCCAACTAAATATACTCCAGTCAAAGATACCAAGCACACTAGTATCTTTTCCTGTTGTCTTTGGTAGCATCAGACCAAAAGCTTTCACTTACAAGTTTAGACCACTTATGTGGCAACAATGAGCTTCCCAAAGAAGTCAAAGCATCTGATGGTTAAAAGGTGCCTGGAAAGTGTATTTAAAATTTAGAACTCCAAGATAAGCATTTTACAGTCACATTCATGGAGCAGCAATCTATTCTCACAGTGTTTGTGGTATTTTCCTATTAATGGGAATTTGCAATGGAAGAAGCAAAAGTGTGTTTACATACACTTAAAGCAATTTGACCTAAAGCATACACCATTTCTAGAAAGGCATTACCTAACAAATATTTTGAACAGATATCGCTGTTGACCATCTATATGCATGCTATAGGCAATTCATTGATCTTCAATTTTTAAATAAAAAAACTGCAGAAATTTTCTAGTTCAAAAGTATAATGTCTTACTCTGATGGGATCTTGTTTCGTATTTCTTTTTACTGTACTATACATGGTGCTTAGTATCAATGAAAAACAGAGCAGCTGTATGAATGCAATATTTGAGAGCATTTGAAAAAATCATAGCTTCTGTAGTTTGCCCTTTTTGCACTCAGTTTTTCTCCTTGTGCTCACAGGCATGAGCAGCTCCCATTTATACTAGTAGCGCACCCTGCTAACTACTTTGTTCAGCCTCCCACTAGTTAACTCTCCAAATTGCTTTTTCCACATTACATCTTTTATCTTTCCTAGATCTAACCCAACTATAATACAGCTCTTTGCTTTTTCATAGCTTCTTCCCGTGAAAGCATGAACATGAAACACGAATTGTCCAACAGAACCAGGCATTCTCTCCTTGATGAGACTTCAATTCATTTAAGAATCTTAACGCTTCAGCCCATTATTTGTATCTGAACTGACAGTAGAGAACAAGTATTTACTAAATGGTTCTAATCCTCCGGTGTTATTTTACAGATCAATGCCGTTTCTGCTGTTTTGTTGTATTTTTCAGTCTTGAACACTATTTTTTAAACAAGTTCAAGCCCAGTAAAGACAACATGGTAATAGGTACCTGAATGCAAGACAAGTCATAATTGAGTCAAAGAACACAGTTGCAAGTCTCACACAATCAGTGCATTCAAGCAATACACTTTTTCTAGAAGATGATCTTTCCACTCTTAGCTCTGTACTTAATCCCATATCTTATGTACCATGAACTACTGCAGAATTTTTTACCCCCAACTTCTGCTAGATTCCCATATGCTGTTTATGCCTATTCAGATCACTGCTGCTAAACTTGTCATATGGATTTTCCACATCATACAGCTGTATTACATCCCTCTGCATTTCTCCACTGCCTCCTCAAAACAGGGTACTTTTTAAATTCCCTATCCATACCTTTGGAATCATACACAGAGGCCTCTTTCTCTATTCTTGTCTTCGCATTGAATGCTGTATGAATGAGAAGCAGTCAGCAAGACCAAGCTGTCATCTCTTTCTCACTAAAAAGGCTTTGTTCTTTGTTCTGTGCTGCCCCTTTGCAGATGCTTTCTCTAGAATCCAGCCTGCCCTGTCTACCTCTTAAGTCTTATTTCTATCATAAATATTAGCATAAATTGCCACTGAGAAGAGCTACATAGCTGGCCAGTGCTAACTCAACATTATTCAGGAAAAACGCAGCTATGCAAGTACTTGACTTATTTACACAAGTCACTTCTACTCTTTCCCTTATCCCACTTCTACAATACTCCTGCACAGGTTATTATTCCTAGTCTAAGTACTTTAACAATACAAAAATCATCTAACTTAATAGCAGTGTCTGCTTTCTTACTCCCCTCCCACAGCATTTTCTCAATGTTAGGAACTACCCTACTTTCCAGTTCTGAAATTTCACATGTAGTATTTCCTTACACAATAATAATTTGGCTGATAAATCCTTCTCTCCCTCCACTGCAGAAGTATTACCAACCTTTTCCAAAGGCAGACAAACAGCAGAACACAAGCTGCCCAAGAAAGGAAGAAGTATTCCTTACTGAATATTTAAACTTAAAGCTTCAAGATGCCTAGCACAATAAAAAACAATACTTTCTGCAAAAAGGGAGAACGAAATAAGAATTCTCTGCTAACACTTCTTACTTTCAAGTGCACGCTCTTTTGTTACTACATCTCTTATCCACAACAGGACAAGTTCATCATATGTTCCAAGGTTTCCTGTTCTCCAGTGTTATTTCACCATTTATGTCAAAGAACTAGGATTAGATGACCTTGTAATAGATTTCCAAGAACAGCTAAAAAAGCCATGGGGAGTAGAAGGGAGCAATCACATTTGTTTTCTTTATAGGAGGGAGAAGAGAGTAGTTCACTTCCAAACCAGAGACATGTATTTGTAACTAATCTGTAGACTGTGCTAGGGAAACTACAGGATGTTTCCAGAAAGCAGTTCCCATACTGGCTCACGCAAATTGAGCAAGCCAAACAACAAAAATCACAAGTCAGACTTCAAAACACAGATGAGAACAATTTAACATTCCTTGATTTGTAAAACATGATAAATATTGGGCTCTTTTTGTATATGTTTCAACTTTAACCAGTAGGTATCACATATCATTTTCATACATTAGGATTTAACTTTTTGTATGTAGACAGGATTTTCTCATAAACATTTCTCTCTAAAGTTAAGCTTTTAAGAAAGGACAAGTACCAGAAAACACTCAGGAACATAGGCATAATCAGTAAAGTAACAGCGGAAAACCAAAATAAACAGATATATGGCAATGTAGAACCCCCACTGTAAAGACCTAAGATACAAATGTTACTCTAGATCTGATACACTGCAGATTTTGGTTTTAAGACTCCAAATCAGAAATGCATGAGAGTTAAAAAGCACCATAGTTCTCTGATACACAGGTAGCAACTAGGCTGACAGCATCAAACCTATTAAAATACAAGTGATTTTAAGTAAACATAAATGTTAATGTAAAGCCCTCATTAACTTAATCTGTAGCAAAGACTCCAAAACTGTGCTTTTTAAAATAATCAGTAGCTATAATAATCTGTTACTTCTTCCAACAACAAACTTTAATGTATTCCTGGAAAACAACATTCACATATGCATAAATGAGCAGCATAAACATCCCTTACCAGTACATCCTATGTGAGCTCATTTTAATCACATGAAGTAAGGAACACTCAAGCCTTCCACCAGAAAAAACTAATATCACAACCATCCTTAGCACAGAACTCAGAATAGCTGTTCAGCCAGGACAAACAAAACCCCAAAGGAGCACCTGTAAGGAGAGCCATTTAGGAACCTTATTTACTGCAGCTGTGTGGGGAGGTGTTAATCAGCCAAAAGGCACAACAGCTGGCTAGGCCCTTCCACCCAGTATGGGCTGCTGTGACAGTTATTGTGAGAAATTTCCTTCTTAGGCTACTGTCTCTATTTGAACCAGTGCTAATGTAGCAGTTGTTCAGCATTGGTCCTGCTTGGAAATTTTCACTGGGAAATGAGGGGAAAATATTCTGCTTGCCCACTGTAAAAAGATGGCATTTTCCTTAGGTAACTACCTAAATGTAACTACAGTTTATCTGCAATGTGAAGCAGTTGCTATCTGACATCTGAAAATCAGTCCATAAGCCCATATAACAGAAAGTGTGGAGAGGAAGTAGGGATGAATCACGGCCAGAGCTGGTAAATCAAATACAAAAAACGTTTACTGCAGTTAAGGAAATACATTTTCTGTATGCTCACAGCAACACTTGATATAGACATCATGTACATCTTATGTGTTTTCTACAGTGCAGCAAATTCCCCATCCAGCAAGGGCCTTCAATTTATTGTCTAATGGGAGTTGAGGCCCAGTTCAACAAATTACTAGCTGCTGACCTCACCAACAAGTAAGTAGTGATGGAGGTACCAGTTGCATCTTCCCAGTTGGAGAGACTTTTTTTTCCTAATATGCCATGAGAAGTCAGCCTCTTCTGCCATTCATTTTGAAAATCAAAATGAATTCAGTATAGCTTTTTCAAAGCTTACAAGCCTTAAATTTCAGAATATGTTAGTTGTTAATTCATAGGTAAATTTATTAGCTAGTAGGAATTAAAATTTAAAAACAGAACATAGAATGCCATGAACATGGAATCTCATGCCAAGCCCTTCTTACTTTAAAATCCTCAGAAACAATACTGTCTCTTTTATCAACTTTCCAGATAGTTAGAATTAAATCTCACTGCAATCTTATAGAGACAGTACTTTGAAGAAATCTCCAGGCTTATTGGTAATAAATGTCAGTTTTATTTTCCCTCTGTCTTAATTTTATTTTTAATTTAGCATAGGCTAAAACAACATTCAGCTGTTAAGAATTCCACAGAAAGTTACTGTTGCAAAAATCATGCCTATGTTTTTCTTCTCTATCACTTAGTCTAATTACCTGTCCTCATCCTCAGATTGTCATAGTTCAGCAGAACTTCTCATTCAAAACATCACTGTTTTCATTTTTCATAGTAAGATAAGAGTTTGCTTAGCATAGGAAATCAGCACAGGTTAGCTTTACTATTATTTGTAATGAGAGAGAAGGTGCCATTTTTCAAAGTGATTACTAACTGTGGAGAAATAAGAGGTCAAGTCTATTACGATCAAAGGTGATTGGTAAGTGAGGCCATTTTAATGAATTTCCTTGGTGGAGATTTTACCTAACAGCCTGCTTCTGACACACATTTTCAGATATGAAAAACATGAGAAACATTTAGAATTCCCCCAAAATTCCTTTTTGCTTTGAAAAGCTGCCTTTTTGTACCATATGTAATTAGAGAGGTAAGGAACCTGGAGTAAAATCTGTGTGCACATGTATGTAAAGACTCAGAAGAACAGTTTGCTGAGGTGAAATGAAAGTATTTTTTTTTGATGCTGCTATGTAGACCAGCAATGGCCAGCTTTGGCTGTACTGTGTTCCTCCAGAATTCATTCAAAACAACCAGCATGCATGAGTAAATTTAGCCACATAAGCCTTCATATGTTATTTAATATTGATAATTCAGATTGTCAAGTAATTAAAGTATCACATAGTATTTTCTCCCTCAGTTTATTTATTATTATGAGAATTTTTTATAGGAAGAAACCCAGAAGGGAATCCTCAATTAATATTATTGTGTAAAAGGCTATTAATGAAGGGCATGGCTTAGAAAGCATATGAATCCAGAGGGAATACTAGCTGCATTATGGCACAGCAGTGAAAGATGAAAAGATGCAAACTCCAAAGATGGAACTTCAGAAGCTCCCTTTTCCCTTTTACTTTTTCCAGGGATATGATTTTGATCCTGAGCCTAGCATAGGTATCAGATCTGCAGAGGAAACTTTCTTCAGTACTCCAGCATCTTATAGCACAAAGCCCATGCTCTCCTGCTTGAAACCAGGGTCTGATCAGCCAGAAGGAACACAGAGACACTGTCCAAGTGTGCAGAGACGGGGTTAGGAAAGCCAAAGCCCACCTGCAGTTGAATCTGTCAAGGGGTGCGAAGGGCAACAAGAAGGGCTTCTACAAGTACACCAGCAGCCAAAGAAAGATTAGGAAAAAGGAGCCCATTGCTGAATGAGGCAGGGGACCTGGTGACAGAGGACATGCAAAAGGCCAAGGCACTAAATGCTTTCTCGCCTGAGTTTACTGTTAAGACTGGCCTTCAGGAATCCCAGGCCCCTCAGACCAGGGAAAAGTCTGGAGCAATGAAGACTTATCTGTGATAGAGGAAGATCAGATTAGGGAACATTTAAATAAACTGGCCATACACAAGTCCATGGGATCCTGATAGGATGCAACCATGAGTGCTCAGGGAGCTGGCTGATGTCATTGCAAGACCACTCTCGATTATCTTTGAAAAGTCATGGTGATCATGGGGGGTTTCTGACAACTAGAAGAAAGTAAATGTCACACCCATCTTCAGGAAGGAGGATCTGGGCAACTACAGACTGGTCAGGCTCACTTTGACCCCTTAGAAGGGATGGTGCAAATAAGCCTGGAAACCATTTCCAAACGTATTAAGAACAGAAGACAACTGTGAGTAGAAGGCACTGATTTATGAAAGGGAAATCATGACTGACTAACCTGACAGCCTTCTATGATCAACTGACTAGCTTGGTGGATGAGAAAAGAGTAGTTATGCTGTTTATCTTGACTTTAGTAAGGCTTCTGACACTGTCTCCCGTAACATCCTTGTCATAGAAAAATGGATGAAGTATGGGCTAAATAACTAGACAGTGAGGTGGACTGAAAGCTGGCTGAGCTGCCAGGCTCAAAGGGTTGTGATCAGTGTCACAAAGACCAGCTGGAGGCCAGTCTCTAGTGGTATACCCCAGGGTTTGATACTGGGGCCAATGCTGTTTAAGATTTTCATTGATGACCTGGATGATGGGACAGAGTGCACCTTCAGCAAGTTTGCAGATGATACAAAACGGGGAGGAGTGGTTAATACATCAGGTGTCTGTGCTGCCATTTGAGGGACCCTAACAGGCTGGAGAAATCGGCAAACAGGAATCTCAGGAAGTTCAAGAAAGAGCAACGCCACAGCCTGCCCCTGGGGAGGAATAACCCCATGCAGCAGTACAGACTGGGGGCCGACTAGCTGGAAAGCAGCTTTGCAGAGAAGGACCTGGGGGCCGTGGTGGACAGGATGAACATCAGCCAGCAATGTGCCCTCATGGCAAAGGCAGCCAACAGCATCCTGGGCTGCAATAGGAAGAGCATTGCCAACAGGTCAAGGGAGGTTATCTTTCCCCTCTACTCAGCACTGGTGAGGCCACATCTGGAGTGCTGTGTCCAGTGCTGGGCTCCACAGTATGGGAAAGACATGGACAAACTTAAGCAAGTCTGGCAAAGGTCCACAAAGAGACTGGAGTGTCTGTTATATGAGGAGAAGCTGAAAGAGCTGGGGCTGTTTAGCCTGGAGAAGAGAGGGCAGGGCAGTGCAGGGGGGAAAGGGAGAGATCTTATCAGTGTGTATAAAAACCTGATGGGAGGGAATAAAAATGGAGCCAGACTCTTCTCATTGGTGCCCAGTGAAAGAACAACAAGAGATAGGCACAAACTGAAATACAGAAAATGCCATTTAAACACAAAAGAAACTTTTTTACTGTAAGGCTGATTAAACACTGGAACAGGTTGCCCAGAGAGGCTGAGTGTCCACCTTGGAGATATTCAGAACCTGACTGGACACAGTCCTGGCCAATCTTCTCTAGCTGACCCTGCTTTGAGCAAGAGGATTGGACTAGATGATCTCCAGAGGTCCCTTCCAATCTCAACAATTCTGTGAACCTGTGAATCCTGCTTATGCTTCACACTCATTCATCTGGGTGAAGATGAATTTTCCAAAGCCAGGTCTTCTGCCTATGTTTGTAATTCCATTTTTCACTAGTATTTTTAATACTGCTACTGAATCCTCTCATCTTTAAACACCCTTTTTAAATTTAATTTTCAATCTTTTTAAAATCAGCATGCATTTTACATGTGAAGATATCTGCAAAGGAAATACTTTCTAAGAATGATAGTAATATCGAGGATGCTTCCTATATTTGTAGAGGTGAGAAATAGTCTCCATCCTCAGTAGCTGTTTCATATATAATGCATTTATTCCATATTTGTTTTGAAAAAAAAATTAAAGTAGTTAAACTCAGAAACCAATCTCATTGGTAATTTCTGAGTTTAACTACTTTAAAATTAAAAAAGTCACCCTCAACAAACATGGAAATTTTCTGTCCAGAAATTGGGTGTTTTGCAAATTCTGAGTGTATGAAAAGCAAAAGGGATAGAAAAATAGTTTTTTACTTTCAAATGTATCAAAGAACAGAAGAAGTGTTATAATTTGTCTTATTTGGTAAGATTTCTGTAGATTATTTTAGAAGAGGAGAAATTATGGAGCTATGAAAACTATTGATCTATGTTTCATCCTTTTGTCATGTGAATAACAGTGTAAAATGATTGTGATGACAAAGGGTGGAAAAGCTTTTAAAATTAGAGTGACTAGCACTTGAAAGTGCATTAAAATCCTGGACGATAACTTGGCACAATACCAGACTTTCTCAGACCCTGCTGACTGCTCCCTTACCAAGGAGTTTTGATGGGGGGAACCGTATTATACCATCTGAAATCACATCAACTGAAGGGAATGCTTCATCACATGACATTATTCAAGACAAGTGGTGTACTGAAGCTCCCCGAGGCCTAGCTTTCCCACCACTTGTTTTCTTCTCATTTTGGCTCTTGCTGTTAATTAAGACTGTACAATGTTTGCATTTTATTTCTTTTGTGGGGCTGTAACAACTAGAACCTGATTACAGTCATTAGGTATTACCAGAATAGCTGCAAATAATGATGATATTCTTAAGCATCTATCAGCTATTAATTTATAACATCCATCTATAAAGGTAGACCAGGATAAACTTCCATAGCCACCTACATATCTAGCTCTGATACACCACCAGGACTGGGAAGTCCCTATATGATTAGCTACCAGTATAAAAGACTTCCTTGGAGGCATTTGCAATAATCTCAGTTACCTGGTCATGGCATCACTTGTCACATTTCTACTACTATACCATGTACATGTGGAAACCCAATATGGTCCTGTGTACCAGAGTACCCACATTTTTGGATGATATTTATGTCAAAATGACACTTATTCACTGGCTGTAATATTAACATAAACAGGTCTCATGTGAGACATCTGATAGAACAAATTACATGTATAGATTGTAATGGAGGTGTGTCACACTTCCTGACACATGTATACTGAAATGATGTTCACGTCCTCAGCTCTCTTTTATTAGCCAGCAATACTTTAGTGACAATAACATTATCAAGAGACAACCACTAAAATCAAGAAGTCAGTGGAAAGAACAACCATATAAATGGACAATTATAGTTAAAGACTCTGTATTATATATATAAAGACTCTAACTATATCAGGAAACCAAATAAAGTATCATTCTCTGACACTGCTATAAAATGCTATAAAAGCCCCAGCGTATATCATGCCATGCTGAGAATAGTGGTTAGATACAACGGCAAACACTGCTGAAAAGAAGTAGACACAAGACAAATGATGAGGGGAAATGCAAGGGCAAAAGCCAGGTCTTAAGAGTGTCTTCTACCTCGTCTGGAAACATGCAGAATCTTAGGACAACAGCTACAGTATTTTTGTGCTGATGTACATCAGTCTACCAAGAGCTTCCTAGCTGATACAAGATCTCATTCTACAAGGCTCTTAGCAACCCTGAGGGCTACCACTCCATCTTATCAGTTCTCCTGGGTTGCTGGGGTCAAATAACAATGGAATTACAATCTACATTGGTCTTGTGCACAAATTCTGCTCCCATCTGGTTGGGCCTGGTCAGAACTTCATTTTCCCAGGAAATACATTGTAGGATCAAAAGGCTTCACTGTATTACACTAATCCATTGTAGTGAGAACATCTGTGGAAGATCTGGCCAGGAGTCAGCGACTGGCAGAGTATATGACAGCAGGCCCAGCGTGTGAAACTACACACTGACCAAATTGTCATCAGGGCCAGCCATGCATATTCTGTTTTGTCAACAGTGTCTAGCTGCTTCCCGGACAGTAGCTACTCAAGGTTAGCACAGCTGAGATAAGGAAATAGTTCTAGTAGATTTAAGGGGCCTTTAGGATATGACGACTTGAGTCCCACCTGGGCGTCTGACCTGTTTGTCCGACCCATGCCTCCAGCAGCCTCCCATTGGCAACCCCCTCCATGCAGTTCATGGGGCTCCCCGTGCAGGTGGGAATGTAAGTCCTTTATTAGATTTATCCTGTTTAACCCCTCATGAACTCTGAGCATCTTTCTTTGCTGGTATCCGACCCTCTCTTGCCTGACTTGTGGTCACATCTACCAACTCACCCCCTCCTGCCACTGGTTGTATGGAAATACCACAGCAACGCTACTTAGTCACGCTTAAATTGCTCCAGGATCTCTGTCGAATGTGCATTAAGTCAATTCACTGCAAAAAGAAGAATACTCTGGGGAAAGATTAATACCAGCTTACCACTGCTGTGTGAATAATTACTATTTGATGCACCTTACGTAATGGGTGTGCATGTGAACATTGATGAGGCGCTGCATGTGGCACAGTTTCATAAAGATCAGGTCCTATGACGTGGCACTGTCACTGAAAGTTGCCCTGCCTCACAGAGTGATCAACAAGAGTGCAATGCCTTGCGTAAGTAACTGCTCAGAATAGTTACAGGATTGCCCAGCATAACATCTGAACTGCACAATAATGAAGCCACTGACTTTCTTTTCATAAAACTAGACATACCTGGTTTCTTTCCCTATCCCTAGCAGAAAGACTCTGGAAGAGGTAGCACCCCTTTTTGTTCACAAGATATTTGCAGGACAAACACAGTATAGTGCGCTATTGCTCACACATGTTTTGCAAAGACAAAGCCTGCAATTTTGCATAAGAAGAGGAGGAGGTTTAAAACACACTTGTTTGTAGGTCACGTTCCCAAAGGAGCACCTGACAAAGTAGCCCATCACAAGGTGTCCTGCCTCTTCATGAGGATGGCAATGCCTCATGGTCATGCCTACTGACCTAGGCATCTCTGCAGTAACATGTTCCTGAGCAGTAAAAAAGAACTGCAAGAAAAAGCAAGAAAAAGCAAGTAAGACACAGAAGAAGATGGAGCAAGAGTAAGGAAGAGCTAGCTGATGTGTATTTTAAGATGTTCAGTTTGGTAATCAAACTTCCCTGCTGTATCTTTATAGCCTATCCTGAGTGAGGAGTGAATCAAAACTGTTGTACTGCTTCAGGTACCCCACTTTGAAGTGGAATATGCCTTCCTGTCTGCTGTGTAGCTGGTGCACAGCACAACAAAGTGTGTCGACCACAGTGTACTACCAGGCCTCCTGTGCTCACTGTGGGTTACTCTTAGGTGTGCAGCTGCCTCGGATGCTTGCCATAAAAGGAGCAAACCAGCATTCCCTGTGCTGAGCGAGCACATCCGTCACTGTGCACACAATAGTCCAGTGAGAAACAGAAATCCTGGGTTGAAGGTTAATGAGAGAAGACACACTTGTGTTAAGTTGCCCTGTTCGTGTTCTGAGATGGCTCTACACTAAAAAGTGAGTAATGCCTGCCCTGCCTTATGCTGTATATTCTGTAAGGCCTCGTGTCTTATCCCTCTCATCTTTGCTAGAGTGCCATGTGTGGACTACGGAGGGTGTGAGAGTGACAGGACCATGGGAAGATGCCTTCCGGAACTGGGAACATTGGGAAGGGGGTGGATAGGAAAGGCACATCAAAGCATTGACGTGGAATGAGAAGAAGTGTGATGACTATCGCTTCACCAAGGTGATGTCATGTAACTTATATAAACTACATTCCAGCATGTTGTCAATGTTGTTTTCAGAGGATGTATGGGTGGTAGGGGGTTTGCAATCCAGGGAGCACTACATTTTCTGATCTGCACAGAAAAGATTCCTAAGTGGCATATACAGACATGGGCATGTATGGATGCTTGTCAGGGTCATTCCTTGCCAGGAAATATATGCGTCCTACTGTGTTTAATGCAGTCACACACTCTGCTTTTGGCTGGCAATAATCAAAACTGCAGTGTGGCTGAACAGGGCCCAGGAGGAGCAAGGTTAAGGTCTCTCATTCCTTTTTGTGGTGCTTGTTTCCTCTTTGGTAATGGCTACCTACTTTTACAAAGCATAGACCCCTAAACACTGCCCCTGCTGTCACACTGCCTGTCTTACTATTTAAATTAATAGTAATTAATTTAAATTAGTTTAAGTCTGAATCTAGCACTTGAAGTTCGTTCTTCCCATATTCCATGAAACTGTTTCATCACTAACTATTCAGTGTCCTGCTTTGGTCAATAACATATTGAGCCAGCAAAGCAATAAAGGACAAATAAGAGACTACAGTGTAATTGTACAATTTTATACATTTTTTTTGTACAATGTACAATTGTAATACAATTACCACAGTACTCATCAGAAAGGTAGGAGAGAACAGTTCAAAGACATTTCTGTGAAAAAACTGCAATGAATCAGTATTTCCAACAACAACAACAAAATAATTAGTAAAAAATGTTAAACATGCTAGAATAAGGAAAAAAACCCACAAAACAACATCTTAATCTGCAGAATTACCTCTTCACAAACAACTTCCTATCTTTTTCTTTGCCGACCCATAATTTTCTGCTCTCTGATAAACTCAAGAGATTCTAGCCATTTCCCGTATTCACTAGAAAACCTTGCCTACCTGCCCATAAACCTAGAATAGAACCTCACAAGTTTCAGTTTCAGGTGTTCTTCTTATAGCCTAAATAACAATAATGATAGGTCCATAAAGATGGCCAAAGAAATACAAATTTGAATATGTAATGTTGCAGACATTGGGATATATTCAGTCACACATACATATATTCCTTGGACCCAGAGATTAATTAATTAATTAATTAATTAATGGTTTCTGCATCTTCTTGCGTGGACAAACTCTCCAATTCATAATTTTGAAAACTTCAGAGCTAAGACTGAAAAAAAATTTGTCATGCTTCTGTCTCTCCAAGAATCTGTAAGACACTTTCAGCAAAATATTTTTACTTTATATAACATCCTACCAGCACAGTAACTAGTATTCAGAGAGGAATCACCACTGAATTATACTGCCCATGTCAAAAAAGTTTGACACTTATTGCCCTAGTGAGTGTACTAATTAATGAAAACTTCCTGAAGTTATATGCCAGTGAAAAAGTACCTTATGCAATGCATTGTTGATCTTTTCCAAGTATTCTTCTTCCCAGTTTCTATGCAAATTAGCTGTAATTTACCATCCCACTATTCTTGCTGTGAAAATGTTGAACGTGTATACCACCGTGTTTTTGCTACAGCAGAAGAGCATGCATACTTCCAACCCAACACATAAAATCATGTAAAAAACACAGTGGGGAAACAACCACTTAATAAGGTCCTAAAACTCATCGTCAGTTTAATACATGCACATGTAACTGAGTTGTTAATTGGCACTATTGGCTGAAGAATCCACCTGGTCAATACATCAGTCTTAATAAACATAATACTAGTCATTTTATCATATACCAAATTCCAATTATGACACAGGGTTGCTTGATATCACGTAACCCAGGAATACTTTTCCAACAAGGAGACCACTGATACAGACCAGTTTGTTATTGCTGCTCAGGACAAACCATATACTGTTTGTACATGAAGGGTAGATAATTACCATCTCCCTTTTTTTCCACCCACATCATTGAGAAGGCATACCTGTGACACGTCAGCTGTAATGGAAGTAGCACAGTGCTGGATAATGTCCTATGCACAGCACATTTCAGTAAGTAGCTCCAACAAAAATATGAGAGTAGTCTGTATGATTCAATAAGAGCGGGCCATATGACAGGATTATGAGGTATGGGATCCATCAGTACTCAATGAAATGATGAATCAGAGGTTTATGAGAGGTTGAAAAAATGACGAGACTGCACGGTGAACAGTGGGTGGATGTCATAGGGTAATTTGGTAGTGTTAGAACTGGGTCACGGAAAAAAAACCAACGCTTGCTCAAATGCATTAAAATACTTTACATGGAGGTAACATGGAGGTACATGCCTAGGTCAGAATTTAGTGGCTTGGATCTATCACCAATCCATAGCAGAATGCTTGTAACTTTTAAGTAGAATGTAGCCTTTTGTAAACAGGGTGTATTAGTTACAATCACAGTAACAGCTAAACAGAAAAAGGAGCAGAAAAATCAATAAGGAAGAATATGGTAAAAAGCTTTTGGACTCTGCCATACAGGCAGAAAAAGATACCTAAATCTTCTTTATCTTGAAACCTATTTCCAGATTCCAAGAAAATGTAAGAACAGCAATACCAAACATAAGAGGTATCAGCCCACTGTAAAAACAAATAAAGAACACCCACCCCCCACCTATGCTAACAAAAGAACCAAGAAAAATGTTAACCTCCTCTGCCTGATAATATAACCAGAGGACTGAATTGTTGAGAACTAGCGATTGAAAAAGAGTTGTTTCGGCTGCCAGTAAATCAAAAGTGGGTGGGGATCAAAACCTGGCTTAATTTACGTAGTTGGTATCATGTAGTACTCTTTCTTGTACCTGTAAAAATTCATCAAATACAGCTAGATTATAAGCTTTGAAAAAAATGAAGGCAACATATTCAGAAAAAAATGTGTATTCCTCTCAAAATTATTTAGGAGCCCATGTCATGGATCAAGACCCAATTGTGCTTTTCAAATAGAACAAAAACTGCTTCTAAACCAAATTAAAATAGGGAATGTGTATACACAGAGCCGGAGAGGAATGCTAATAAATTACTGTAGATTTTTTAGAAGGTTTTAGGATGTCTTATAAGTTTGATGCTCTGTAAGTTATGTTTAGCTTAAGTTAAGCCAAAAAAGAAATGCCAAGATAAAAAAGAAAGAAAATAGGTGATAATAGGTAAAATACTGTAGAAATGGTGAAATTTTCACCAATAATAGCTAGTGCTATTACTGAGCATGAGAAAATTAAAATAAAAATTAAATGTAGTCTGTCCAGAGACAGTGTGAAAAAGTATATAAATCTACTTGTGATAATTCTATCCATGAACCTAACATTAAAGATTAGATAATAAATTAACAGATCTCCCCTGATGTGGTGTCCCTCTGGCACTGAGTTCACTTTCACCACATTGTGTCGTTGAACCTCGTGGTGGGAAATAATCAGTTTCTTTACAGTTTACAATCTGAAACTTGGATGAGATTTACTACTAGCATGCTGGCCACCTATTAGTGTTTCTTATGATCTTAGATCTTATTCATTTTCAGTATTAAATTATCCTTCCTTCTGTTAAATCCACAAATAGGATATTACATACGTATTTTTAATTTTTGTACTGCATTATTTTAATTGATATGCTATAATAAATAGTTAATCTTTTTAGTAGACTTCATTTAATATCAATCCTTTGGTTTCTTTGACACAGGTTCCTCGGAACTCTCTTGGTTTCCAGACTATGTCTAGAGGCCAGTATTTGGTAAATTCAGTCCTCACAGACTGGCTGTTAAGAACATGCATAATCTGAGGGACGCTGTAACTAAACAGGGCTTCAATTGCAACTCCTCCAGGAGACTCTGCTCTGACACCAGGCATAAGAACTGCCAGGAGCAAGATTTTCTTCCCCATGTTTTCAATATAATGGGAGAGAGAGACATTCTCATACAGTTAATGACTGCTATAATACATATATATGTACATATGCATATAACATGCCTGTATGATAATACATATATAATCACTTCTATAATACATGCAAAGTACTGAATAGGTATTGCATGTGCATCCTCTGTGTTGGCCTTGTCCTAATTTCTGAGTGTTTGATTTTGTGACATTATAGCCTTTTTGCTAGAATGAGATAGATGTTTATTTAGCTGAGCTGAAGCTTTCATGTTTTTTTGAAACCATCCTTTCATTATCAGAATTAGGTAGCACAATTTAAATTTCTATTTTGTTTTTTTTTAATGGAAATCTTTCTCTAGTCATTATTGTGATAAAAAAAAATAGTTAATCTGCATTTCATTTTTATCCTTATATTCTTCTTTACCAGTTTCCTGGCAATGTAACTGACTTGTAAACCTCTTGTAAATGGCTAGTTAGGGGAGAGGGAAGGGGAGGGAGCAGCGGAGGCAAGAATTAATAGCTAGAAAGAAACATAATCAATATAATAAACTTGGTAACTTCTTGTCAGCTTCCAGAAAAAAACAAAACAACCCATGATTTGCTACAGTTTTGAGACACCTCTCACCGCTTCTTGGATATCATGAAAAAACAAGTCTTGTGCTGATCTATCAAAATAACTATTTTCCCTTCTGACAAATTCTGTAAAACAGGCATGCATTTTTAAAACATAGATCTCCATATGCAGCAAAACTGAGCACTTTTAGGATGCCTAAAATTTATCCAAATGTCTAACTAAATGCTGTAAAGACCACTATAGTTATGGCAGTATTTTTTCTGTAGTGTATTAGATGCTTCTATAATTTCAATTTAACCTTTAAGGCAATTAATTTTTTATAAACTGAAAACCTTGGAAAACTGAGGTCAAATTTGCTGAAGAGAATTTTGGCTTTAAAGACAAGCACATCTAAACACACAGAAAAACCTTTGCTCTGTTTGTTTTCCATCCGTCTGCAGTTAAAACACCCAGTGACTTGTCCAGGGCCTTTTATTCTACTTCAGAAGAAATTAGAAGCAGGCCCTGGCAATTGTGTTAGTCTTAAACAAAATAACGGCTACCTTTGCAACTTATAATGATACGTAACTAGTCAATTTGAAAAATTGCTTTTATCAGAATGACTGGAACAGCAACACAAATGCTGCTATTACACAAGACAGCTGGGGGCAAAGGGTATCAGCAAGCTACTGGCTATATGGCAGGCACTGTGATAGACCAATTATTCTAGGCTAGAAGCACTATTTTATATGTATCTAATATTCTACTAACACTGCTGCATTTCACTGTGACTGTGCCCCTTACTTCATTGAATCTTGTAAGAATTCTGGAATTTTTTGTATTCTTTCTTATTGTCAAAATTAAGATATGTAAGTAGATGTATACAGACTCTCCTAGTATTCCAGCCTCAGCTCCTATTATGATGTAAAATATATCGAGAATGACAGCTACTTAAAATGGGAAAAAAATCAATGCCTAAAATATTCACGCCTTAATAAAAACAGTCAATCATTCAAATGTACCAAGAATCTACAACTCCTATCAATTCAAACAATACTAATTAGTACACTAGGATTAATTATTCCCATGTTCTATTTGCAACCATTTCAAGGGGCAACCCTCAAATCTTCGGTCTATTGCTATTATCTCTCTTAAACAGAACAACTAAGCAGAAAACCAGAATTCTTTTTCTATGATAAATCATTTTTTAAAAATTGTGTTTCTTTCACAATTCATTGAAATTATCTTAGAAAATCTTTATTAAGTTCAGCAACTATTAATCAGCTCATTTAGAGATAATGAAAATTAATCAGTGACCAGCTAGCTCTCAAGAAATATTTTTAAGTGTCTTTGTCTTTTTAGGACAAAAAGGTGATAGATAAAAAATTTTAAACTACAAATGGAGTATATACTTGTTAAACTTAGAAACTAATACTACTTGTAATGGGATCCTCACATGTACTCTTTGCATTGGGAATTTGCAACAGTTACGTCCAGGTCATTCCATGGAAAACCTACTCATCAAGTTAGCACACTAGATCATTATATATGTAAAATGCCTAGTGATACTCTAGCATAGAAATATCACACATACCTATTACGTTTATCACATGCAATATAGTAGTCATTCATGGATCTGGCAGAGGTAGATTGCAGAAATTTACATCTTTCACAAATGGTTACTTGTTAAAGAAAAAAAAATCTGGCTTTTATTTAGATACCTAAATGTTATTTAGATGCCTAATTCCTATCCATCAGAGTTAAAAATTTTGACTTGGTGACTAGATTATATATGGAGAATTGCTAGCTCCTTGCCCATTGGTCTCAAAGATGGTCACATTTTCTCTTTTCATGTCTTACAAATGCTACATACCTTCTTCTTTGTCCTTTGTCCTTCCTCCTTGTTTCCTAGTGTTCATATTTGCAATGGTTACTGCAAATCTGGCTTGCTCATTGGCATTCAGCCAGCTGGTTTGTTTTTTTTTTTCCTCCATACACTGCATATGATTGCACTGGTGTCTCTTCCAATCATAACTGTGATACTATATTCATGGGGAAATTCAAAAACCACTCTTGTCAAGAACAATGTATGATGAGATGTCAAATTTTACCAAAAACTGAGTATTACAAATGGTCAAAAACATTTAAAATAATTCATGACAGAAATTAGTTCCAAAATTAACTGAAAGTTGAGCTATGAATCAGGCCTACATTTGTCATTACTATGGTTACTTACTTAGCAACCCAGCTGTCAGTCATGCACTCAAAATGCTACTAATAGGCTTCTTCTTTCAAAATGGAATGCTCAGATGATATACCACTGTTGATGCTATTAGGCAGAAATACAATCTCTTTCATTCACTTCACATTTTGTAGACCTTTAACAAAGTAGGTATCAGGCACACCTTCCCACTTGAGGCATGAAATTCTAAGTTTTAATCTGAAGTATTACAGTAACATTTTGCAGCACAGTATTGAACTATTCTTTTTTGTGCTTGCATATCATAGAACATAACATATGAAGGCATACAAATTCTGTTCATACATGTGAGTACCAGCTTCAGTTTAACTCATTTTATTGGCATATTAATTTATTGTACGAATAATCTCTGTATACCAGTCCTGATCCACATTGAAGCATTTAGCTATAGACATAACAATGTATTTTCAAAAGCAGGTATTTAATTTTCACTGGCAATAAAATAGGTAGCCTGATTTTCCAGACCTACCAGCCATCCAACATTTTAAATTGCCTTTAAATTTCTGAAAATTCAATTGGTTTGAAAAAACAGTTCATTTAGGATTCTAAAATACAGTCTTTCTGAATTATAGCAATGCAGATAACCCGCTTATGAAATCCTATGGAGCAGAATGCAGACTAGGAGCTACAAGTTGACTGCCACTGTGAAGATACCTAGAAGCACCAGCTTAATCAATTTTTTTCATAGAATCCCGGTCTATAAATACACCTTATTAATTGGAAACTACCCTGAAGAGCTTAGTGTTGAAATTAGTAAGAGACACAGGAAAATAACAAATATAAGTACAGAAAGGTTGTCAGTTTTTCCCAACCTTTTCTATAGAACCACTGACATTTGGGGGGGGGGGGGGGGAGAGGGTCATCTGACCATTCTGTGCAGCGTAGCAACCAAATTAGGCCAAAGATTGAACACCCACTTTTATTTCCTCCATTTCATTTGCTTGCTTACGTACACAGGAATGCACAAGTGCGGTTTGTTGGTTTGACTTTTGCAGTCATTTTATAGACCACTTTTTAATGTCCTATGGATCAACATAGGTCCTCATGTTAGTCTGAGTAATATTGAGCTGACTTGCCAAAGTGTATACAGAAATTTGAGAAAGGATTCATTATTGTTAGTCCAGCATCTTAACTAGACAACCACACCTTCCTTTTTCTCTCGTCTTTCAAATTTCACAAAGATGTAGAAAAGTAACATTGGTCCAGGTGGTTAAAAATGTGAAAAATGACAGGCTTAGCTCGCTGGCTGCATGATAGTAGTAGTATACCTTTGTGTGCCAACTGGTAATACTTTCCTGTGGAATTTAATGATAATGTTCCAATTTTGTTTTAACTCCTGAAGCCTAGTTTTAGATGGTGCCACTTACATGGTCTCAATAACTGTTTTGTGAAATTAAAAGGTATGCAATTAGCTCACCTAGAACTTATTTGTTCATAACTTCTAGCTACATTCATCTGCATGGTATGACATCTGCATGAACTGAGAAGAGCTCACTGGCTGAGTAACAAATAGAATGAATTTAATTAAGTAATAGTGTACATGTAAATACATTTTAGTACAGCAGTACTCTCAGCTATATAATAAAGGTAGGTAGATAAGGCTTATACCATGGTATAACTATTTTTGTAACAAAATGCATACGCTTGTAGAATGATATTTCAATTTTTAATTATTATATGCTAATATTATTCAGTTTTATAAGAACTACAGCTACATATATCTAATTATCTGAATTTCTCAACACTTACATGGTTTATATCTCATTTGTTTTATTCTTGATGTAATGCTATGACATTCTTTGGTTTTGGTCTACTCTATTATTTTGACTCATTAGCAGGTATAGTATTATTATTTGTACAAAAAAATCTTCCTCTTTCTACAGAATTAGAACATCACATAAAATTGCATCTGTTGTATCAAGTTATCTCTTGGATCAAGGATCTATGTTTACACATACAAGCATCCAGCAAGCCAGTCAAGCACTTGACTAATTTAAAGCACACATGAGTAAGTCACATTGGCTGGATGACCCATTTAAAAACTTAAGAGCTTCTGATTTTAACAGGTAAAATTATTACTGTGTCTAAGTTTAAATCTTTTCATATACCAATTGAAACATCAATGGCAAAATCAAATTTCACAATATAGACTTCGTTAACTGCTGTTGGGTAAATGCTTCATACGCTGCTGTTAATAATACAGAGAACAAATGTACAAAACATTAATAAGCTTATCTTATTGGTGCTCTAACCTGAGAGATTAACAAAAAAACCCTGTATTTATATGATGCCAAATAATTTTAATGTAGTTTTCAGGAATAAAAATATAAAACTGAGATATCCAGAATGCTAAATATGTTTGAATATCTTATCACCTGAAAAGGGCTGCATTTTTTATTCTATCGCTGTTCTTCCAAACTGTTTCAGTTACCTGAAGAAGTATATTGCAGCTTTCTTTCCAGTAGTAAATATGACATGCAGCTTCCTGATAATGATGATCAATAGTACCTTTTAGGAAAACTAAAAAATTTTTATAAAACATAAATATTGATGAATTAAATTCTTTTTGGTAAAAATACTGCGAAATTTATTTTAATCCAGGATTGGTATATGCATCAACATTTACTAACCACGTACACTATCGAAGTTCGAAAACATGGCTGCTCTAGAATCACTGGAATCTGTATAGTCTATGGATACTGAAAGAGGCAGAAAAGAAGAAAAATATGCAGTCTAAAACATATAAACTATTATCCTAGGACGCCTCTGTCTCTTAGGTTAGTCTCCTTCTCTAGTGATTTAAACAAAGAACTTGCCCTAATAACTACAGTAGAGGACAGCCGAAAATGACAAAAAAAGAGGTTTCCTGTCTGCCTTTTCCTGCTTTTCTTATATACATATTCTTTTAGAAGTCTGCATTACCTCTTCTCTCTGCTATACATCTCAATATCTCATTCTGTCAACTGACAGCCCAACATAAGCATGCTGTTTCCCATAAATGCCAGGCGTTTGCTTCCTAGATTCTTACCTGTCACTAAGATCATTCTCTCACTCTTTAAAGCTTGCCTTTCCTGAAGATGTTATGTCTTTCACAGTAATTGATCACTTCAATGCCGTCCATTAGATCTGATGACTGAAAAGACAAACTTAAAGAGAACATATAACGCAAGCTACTGAATGATAAATTTAAGCATGGGAGCTTAAATGTTTTCAGACATAACTTATAATGCATATACACAGATCCCCAGTTTATTGTTACCTATCTCGTATTCCATCTCTTTTTCTCACCATTTTTACAATGCTTAACATCTCAGTACCTGTCACCCAGATGCAGGTTGACACTTGGTTGATTTGCCTTTAATAGCATGGACTTCATGTCTATCTAATTGCAAGTTTGACATATAAAATGGCTTTTGGTGTGTATTGCCACTTTGGAATCAGGACTGACAATATTATCACATGACTTCTGACTACTGTTTTACAGTGGACATTATTCTGTCATTATTAACATTGCTTCTCTCATCTGTTTTTCTAAAATCTAATAGGAACCTTTTTCTTCTAACTGTACTTGCCATACCTACTCCTCAATTCACTGTCACCTAAGTGAACAGTTAAGGAGTAGAATATGTTCCTCTTCCAGTAATTTTTCTGTGCATTGATGCTTGCACCAGGTGTAATAGCAGAAGGATGGGTAGAAAATCATTGTAGAGGTTCCTGAAGTACTACTGGATATTTATAACAAGGCTAATTATTATTTAAAGTCTCCAAAATAGTTTCATTTACATAGTTTTATAATAGCAATACATGCAGTAGATAAACTCATTTCATGACGGAAAATACCAGTCTTCTGTTACTTAGCTCATTAATATCACATGTGTTTTTATTATGTGGGCCTCTTTCTGGCCTTGTTCTTTGTGGCACAGATAAGAAACATATCCAAACTTTGTCTCTAGATAGATGGTTTGGATACTCTGGGAGATGTAAGTTTGAATCTCCTTAATGGAAAATTTTTTCCCCTTAGGGGAAAAAATCAAGTCTCCCAATCCTGCTATAAGTGTTCTAGCCAATAATTAGCTACATCAAAAATGAGCAGTCTCTGTTTTGTGCTCCTCTTTTCTGACCTTTTAGAACAAAAGTGAGTGTGGCCACCATGCTCTGTGCTGAAGTAAACGCTCTGGCGAAGTAGCAGAGGTACTCTCAGTTCCACTCAATAGATGTTGTAGAGAAGACGGGAATGCTCGTGAATCCCATTTGATCACAAGCGGGAGGTAGGACTGAGACAATCAGGCGAGATGGCTCAGTACAGGTAGCAGGAAAGCTTTAGGTGCTTACCTAACTTAATTACCAAAGCAACAGATACTTTTGACCTTTTAGTCATCTAATTCTAGATCATTCACTTGGCTGTTAATGACTGAATTATGAGTAAACTTTATACACAGTGTGATTGTGCGTGTGTGTGTGTGAGAAATTGACCTAACATAGTTTGTGTTTAAACCCACTTTAAACACAGAAAGCAAAATACAAAGTATCATGACTTTTAATCTCACAAAAGATTAAGAGTGAAGTGTGGTCTGGATTATGCCTCAGAAAGACATGCAGCAACAGAGAACCAGTCTCCCCAGGTAAAGAAAGATGATTAATTTGGAATTGCTTGAAGTTTGTTTACTTAATGCATATATAACAAGAGGTTTACCCACGCAAATAAGATGCCTCGGGAATCAAATATCAAAATAGAGTGAAAGAGAGGAGAAGGAAATAAACTAACATACCCAAAGCCAGGCATCTGTGGAATTTAGATCAGTATCCACTGCTTTCTTCACTGAAAAGGTAAAAAATTCTTTATTTCTTCAGCAAGGTTAGATGAGAGAAAAATCACATATCTTTGTCACACATAACTTGGTCTTGGATATGACTTTTCTAATCAACCAGTTGCTTTGATTTAGTGAAGCCAGAGCGCAAACAAATTTTTGAAAATACAGGACATAAATGTTACTACTTGCTCTCTCTTGGAATGTTTTGCATATTTTCCTTGCCAATATTTAATTTCTTCTCATTTGTATACACTTTTTTATACATCTGTATGTATAAAAACACACATTTATACTTTCCTCCGGCATTACAGTTATAATAAGGAGGGCTTACTGGAAATGAAAGAGAAGCATTTTTTTAAGCTACTCTTATTTTGAAATGGGTAAATAGCAAACAACTGTATCTGAACACATTTGTTGACAGGAAATATTAAAGTTTAAAGCCAAAGCAAATAAAAACTCTCCATAAAAAAGTCCGGTTAAGCAAAAAAATCAATGCCTTGATTTTTTACCAATATGTATCTACACTCCTATTTTAAGTCCATAGGACTAGTCATTCAGTCTTTCCTTATGAGAGGACTATTTTTATAAAGCAGTCATCTTAAAAACATAAATGTTGTATGGAAGAGCACCACCTAAGTTTGAAATGAGTAAACTGGTGGTCATCTGAAATGGTATTTAAGTGTTCTCAGAAATGGCTGCTGGTGAGGCCTACAAGCCTAGTTGCAGAATGGGATTTAGTCTCTTGAAAATAAAATTTGCAGTGGGTCAAAACATTGTTGGGAAGCTTGCATACTTTTTTCTTAGGCTGATATTATAGAGGGTTTCCTGCTCTTTACCAAAACTGTTCAGATCTTTGTGGATTTACTCCTGACTTTTTTACTTTACCAGGTTTCTTCTGAGTTCTTTCTGAGATCTGAGTGAAGATTTTTCTCTGCTCTGACAGTGGAAGTTTGGTACATGGCGATTATCAGTGGTTGCACAGAAGATGCAGAAGTGTTAGTATAAATGTGTGTGTATACATATATATATGGAACATCAGATGATCTTTCTTTCTTTTCCTTATGATATTGGGTACCACGTTGAGGATGAAAAGACTATGAGAATTAGGGATAGCAAAAGCATCCCAGATGTAGCTGAATCGGAAAACAGGGAGTTTGCTGTCCTTATCGGAGAAAAAGGAATACCATTAATGATATTCCCTATGCAGATCTGTACTTGGGAGTTCTAACCTCTTATATGTAACTACACATAGTATGAGCTGGATTTTTCTTTGAATCTGTTCAGAGAAAAACTGTAGAAACAATCCTGCACATAGGTATTTTCCCCATTTGATTCCTTTCTGACAGACTGTGGGTGAACAGAGCTGTTCTGTTTCATCTTTGTAATATATATTCTGCAAAGAACCATGCTGGGATTCTTATCAAGAATGATTGGGGGGGGGGGGAACTTACTGACTCAGTATAAACCAGGACCCTTGCAAACACATTCCCTTAATATATTTCATTTATACAGGTCATTTATCCTCTATGATTATCTCCAATCAATGTCATTAGAGAGGTGCTAATAGGAGGAAAGGTATATATGATTTAATTTTCTAGAGTGTCTTTGGTCTAGGCAGTCTTTTCCACCTTTCTGGGTCTCAGGAAGCCCATATGGAAGTATGAATCATGAAGTAAACATCCACAGAATAATTGGTAGATTGAGATCTTCACCTACCTTGCAAGTGCGCAATGTCATGTAATCTAATAGTTTAAGATAGATTCTTGCTATTGCTGAAGGGTTTTGCCTCAGGATGGGAGAGTGTGAAAAGTCAGGTAAGAGAAAAAACAAGCAAATATGCTATGCTAACAATAACGACTTCCAAATACCATTCCATTTAATTGGAAGAATGTTTTCCCTGAAAACTATTTACTTTATTTAGCTTGACCTCTCACTCTTCTATTGTGTATGAATTCTTGTTTCATTTTCATGTTCACTACTAGAAAGAAACATGAAATTTAATCAAAAGTGCTGACTTTGGAAATACATCCAAACAAGCAAATGCTGAATTATTCTTAGTTTATACTACTCTTTAGTTTCAAAGCATATATAAAGGCGCCTTTCAAACTATATGACATTCAGTTGCAAACTGAATTTCTTTCCTGATGATGACTTGGTTTTGTGCCAGTGATATCCTTTGTTGACTGCCCTGACTTTGTTTAGACATATATTTTGAAAGTCATCACCTGGACTTCAATTGTACTCTTCAGAGGAAAAAATATCCTGGCAATAATGTTGAAATAATAACCAACCATGAACATCCTAAACTTGAGTGAAGAGAAACTCATAATACAGTCATATAAGGTTAACATGCTGCAAAAAAGCAGCTCTGCCTTTGAAGAAACTACACAGAGCTGGAACTATTTTAATATCCATACTAGAGGTGGAAGAGAAACAGGAATAAAAATAACCACCTGTTAACCACTTTTATCCTCACTAGTTCATCCTTCAAGCACAAAAGCAGGGGAAAACACACACAGTGTTATTAACATTAGACTAAAAGGGACAGAAGGCTACATGGGCTACAATACAGAAAATTCAGCCCTGAACGACTGAGCTCTAAGGAACAGAATTACAGTTGCACAATAGAATTGTATTTATCTCATCATTTTTAAACACAACCCAGGGAGCTTTCTTGTCCACAACTGTGGCAAAAATGTGGGTGCGTGTGTGTGTCTTTTTTTTTTTATAGTTACAAGCTCAGGCCTCCAAAGAAATACTGTTTACTGTTGGGTGCCTATGGATTATGACTAACTTCAATGTATCACTTGTGTCTCCTTTTAAGCACTGATACACGAGGACAGAACCAACTCCAACAGGCATCTGGAGCTTTTGATTGCACAATTGAAACATTTTTTTCTCCTGAAACAAATCCTGCCTTTAAAGCTGTTTAAGTAATTGCTGTTTTCACGGTGTCCTCATCCTGTAATTCCCTATACTCCTGAATAACTTCTCCCTAGTTAGCAGCTTTAGAAGGCCCTGATGCTTCAAAAGTCGAAACACACGACAAAAACTAAGATACCTACGCGTCTCCGTATAGCTAATAACACAGGCTCAAATCTGAGCGATGAGGGAGCATTTCACAGCCCAGAGGGCAGCAGGAGGAGCCCTCCGCGCTCCCGCTCGCCCTTATCTCGTCGCGGCCGGCCGCAGGGCAGGGCGCTCCAACCGCCACCGCCTCGCGCCCCCTGCTCGCGGCGCGTCACGGGATCCCTTGGACCGGGGGGGGGGGGGGGCGAAGCGGGCGCTGCTTTTCTGATTGACGTTTCTTTGGTCCACTCAGAGCTCGCGTTGCCTCCTGGGCGCGGGGCTATTGGCCGAGGAGGTAGCAGGGGGGTGGGCGCAGCGCTGAGGGAGAAGGCGTAGTGCAAGGGCTCCGCCGACTTTGTGGGTGTTTGCTGGGAGCGCTGCCGCGGGAGCTGGGCGCTGCGGGTGACCCGTCCCGTCGCGTCGCGTCCCGCTCTGCGCCGCCCTGTCCCGTCCCGTCCCGTCCCGTCTCGTCTCCTCGTTGGTAGCGCCTCGAGCCGCCCTGCGCTTCTCTCTGCACCCGGCCTTCCTGCCCGGGGGTCTCCTGAGCCTGCAAAATGGCTGACGGCCGGGACAGCGCCTCGGACCAGCTGAAGCAGTGGCAGAGCCAGCGGGGCTCGCAGGTACTCGCCGGGGCCCCGCGGCCGCCGGCGCCCGGCCCGGGGCGCTGACCGCGGGGCCGTAACGGGCGCAGCCGGCGGGAGCCCGCGGGGAGGCGGCGCGGAGCCCTGCCCGGAACCCTGCCGCAGCCTCCCCTTCCCGCGGGTGGCGGGCTCGTCCCGCCCGAGCGGGGGCTGCGGAGCTGGCTGAGGGTCCCCTGCGTCTCGGGGTTTTATTCCCCCGTCTCACGTCCGGCGTTGGTGTTCCCAGTTTTGCTCTCGCACCGGCGGCATCCAGTGAAACTGTGACTGGGGAATAACGTTAAACAAGGCACGTTCAGCCGGCATGTGGGAATTTGTTTACCAGATCCCAGCGTGGTTAATGAGTGTCATACTGTGGAATATGTGTTTTTATGATTTCGATCTTTGAAACATGCGGAATTGAACATACTTATACATTTATATATATAAATACAGCATTAGTTTATTTCTCTTCCTCTTCTTCAAATCGCTCAGTCAGTTCCTACTATATGTTGTCTCCTAGGAATGTGTATTTGGAATGAAGTACTTTCTCTGCTGATTATGCTAAGCATCCATCTTGCAAAACACAAGTTAAGGGAAGACTTGGTTCCCACTGCTTGTATTTATTTATTTAGTTAGTTCACTCCATTCTGGAAGGTATTGTATGAAAACTACATCCCAGTGATTTGAGAAGAAGTTTACCAATAGAGCCACAAATTGGGACTTCCATTGTATCATTCTAGCGAGTTTCATAATGCTGTGTTTATTTTCGTGCTTTGAATAATACTTTGTTACAGAAAAGCTGAAATCTGGGCTAAAAGCAGTGTTTATAGGTAGGCTAAGATTGATTTGAAGATTGGAAGGCAACCCAGAGTCTGTGTTGCATGAAGAGTCATGAGACCTTAAGATAGAAAGTAGGGAAGGCTTATTAGAATTTTAAAGTGACTTGTATAAGGTACAAGGTATCAGTAATGCCTGGAAGCATGTACTTCGTGTACTTTGATGTACAGTGCTTACAACAGCTGTGACTGAAATTCTCTTGGCTTTGTTTCCCTTCTCTTTCTGTCCCAGGACCTTAGTGCTGCAATGAAATAAACCTGCAGATTTGAAAGTTGTTATCTTTTAAGATTTTGATGGTCTGCAGCTCCCAACCGTGTGAAAATGTAGCCATCAAACAAATTTAAATCTGAAAGTACTATGAGAGTTCTTCCTAAAACTAGTATTTTTTTTCCCCTGTATACTGATAAAACTCATTTTGTGTGCCCTGCATAAGCATTATCCTGAAACTAAAGTGAATATATCCTACAACTTGAAAAAATGTTTATGCTTCTAATGTCAACATACATAAAGATCCTTTCAGCAGGTCTGATTGACAGACCTCACAGGAGATACTGTGCATCCACTCTGTTAAATTTTTGATGGCTTTAGTTTCAAAAACTAATTGTGATTTGTAGCTACTTTGTTTGTACTAGTTTTAGGAGATAACATTGTAGGAAAGACTAGTTTTCAGACAGCAGTAAAGCATATTGATTTGGCATTGGTTCTATCACCTTTACAAACCTTTATTCTTCTCTGTATACATAGTTTAAAACCATTATGCAGTCTTTTTTCCCCCTGCCCTCCTTGAGATAATCACACTGAAGGTATTTATAAGTGTAGGTGAACTAAAAGCTCCTTTTAAAAACAAAGGATAAATGCTTTTTCTTTCCAGTCTGTCCCTTACCATGCTCTTGCAAGGGTTTTGTAAAGCAGAAGGTGTAGGTGTATTTATATGCATGATAGTTCTACCAGTGTGTACTTAAACCTCCTGGGTTACCTAGAACTTTATACAGAACTCCAGGATAAACAAGGCTCTAGTTTAACATAACTTTTGTGGAATGAGTGGAATTTGGACTTCTTAGAGCTTCTCCTAATCCTAGTCCTTCAGTGGTTTGCAAGCCTAGAATGATGACTATGCAGGTGCTCCTACCTGTGTTATTCTCTGGAATCCAGTTCTTTTGGTTCCGTAGCAGTCATGGGTACCCTCTTGTCTTTATGATGTGTGTCTTTAACTCCTTTGCTGACTTCATCCCTGTGTCCACATTACCTTTTTAATCCTCCTCTCCTTTCTTCTTCCTCATTACTTTCCAGCAACTACTTGGTAATATCTCTTCCTTTAGTTCTCTTTCTCTTCTCCTCCTTGCCCCCTCACCCCCCAATTGTTGAATGGCACGCTTGCATAGGCTTTAAATATTACCTAGACTAAGAGAGGGCTGTACTGAAGCTTAAGTTATGGTTTAGGCTACTTGCTTCCTATTTTTCTTCAAGTGAGGTACAACATCTTAACAAGTAGTATTCTCATATTATACATGACTTTCACTCCCCTTCTTTAGTAGCCCCAGCTGTAGTCCTGTGCAGACCCAGAAACCTATGCCGGTTTTATATATACACTTTTGTACGTCATGTGACACGTATGCACATTGTGTGGCTTAAAGATATACAGTTTTTAATCTCTGTAATATTCACTGTGTTTTGCTTTCAGAAACCAGATGTCTTGACCACTGGTTCTGGGAACCCAATAGGGGATAAGCTTAATATCCTGACAGTAGGACCACGTGGACCTCTTCTTGTTCAGGATGTTGTTTTCACTGATGAGATGGCTCATTTTGACAGAGAGAGGATTCCCGAAAGAGTTGTGCATGCAAAAGGAGCAGGTGTGTTTTTAAAGCACCTACTTTTTCTCTGTGGAGAGTTAGGCTGTAGAAAACCCTAGAGCTGATAGATTGATAGCTATATATGAACAACAGTGAGAATAAGTAAGGCCTGCTTTAGAAGAACTGCCTTTGGGATCTTTGATCCAAAGGTTGGTGGATAAAGTATGTGAAGTTAAGCAATGAAAACCTTTGATGTTTTAACTGAGCAAGTCTTAGTAAATGGTTAATACACTATAAAATTGCCATTCTTGATAAAATTTAAACCGGTCTCATCTTTATGCCAATGGTCAATGCCAAAACTTAATTCACTGAAAAGTTTTTCTGTTGCCTGTATCATCTGTTGTATCTGCCAAAGCAAGGAGATACCTAGTATTAAAAAACAACCCCCCCCCAAAAAAAACCCAGAACTTAATTTAAATTTTCTGTTGATCCCTGTTGAATAGAACTGGCATCTCTGATTTTGTTATAATTGCTCTACAACGAGAAAATATGAGACTAAATCTTGTTGTAATGTGAGTGTAAGGGAAAGGTTCCATTGTGGGGATGGGAGGAACTTTGTTGCTTCATTTGGCTTAAAGATGGACCAACAATACAGTGCAGATCAGGATTGAAGAAGTATTTGCCTTGGTCTGAGATAAACATGGAAACTCTTGGCAGGAGAGCCTCCAAAAAGCCACTGTGTGTTACTATTCTGAGCAGTGAGGTCTATTGCTTCCAGAAACTGTTGGCAATCAGTTAAAGATGTTAATTTTCTGTGTTAATTTTCACTTAAGGACATTTACTTAACTATGATATGTTTTAATGCATAGATTGTGTTTAAATTCATGAATTTCCATGTTTCCTTTTGACTAAAAGTTATGTTTGACCGTAATGGAATAACAGATGTGCTATAAGTGAAAGGGCAGTATCTAGATCTGTGTGGTGTTGTGCGTGTGTGTTTTGGTTTTTTTTTTTATTACTTTTTTACAGGAGCCTTTGGCTATTTTGAAGTGACTCATGATATTACCATATACTGTAAGGCAAAAGTGTTTGAACACATTGGAAAGAGAACTCCAATTGCTATAAGATTCTCCACTGTTGGTAAGGCTCTAAACTTATTCTGTCTCTTCTTACATGTGTACCATAATTGATATCAGTGTTTACTTTGTGGAACATTTATCTTGTACTAAAGATAGTTTGATATGTTTCCTGCCAGGTAAATCATCTTCTGTGAAATTCATTTAAATTACAAAACCTTAAGTAATTTTGAGCAGCTTCTGCTTCTTCGTGCAAGAGCCCTCTATAGATGTTTTCCCTTCCAGAATGTGTGAGAAAGGGTCGTCCGAGCTATTTTTGGTTCTGAGGAAAGCCTGCTTTATTTTTGGATGGACCATGATCAGTGCTTGAATGCTGCAGCTGTGCCCTTCAAAATTAAAGATCTGTTATCCCTTACCCTGTAGGAATGTTTTAGTGATGCATGCTGTAAAGAAAGTACAATGGCAAAGAAGAACAGTGTGTTCCAAAAGACTTCTTTCTTTTTGTAAAGAGCTGAATACATTAAATGGCAAAATCTTAAATTATGTTAGGTGAAACGTACGTTATGACCAATACCTTGTACCTAGAAAAAATGTTTTAAAACCACTCTATCTGTATTTAAAAGCAAAGAAATCTTAATGAGGGTTCACTTCTAGTAGTAGTATTAATTAAAAAAAAAAAAGTTCCATGTGGCTCAAGGAGCTGCAGTTTTTAGTCTAACTGGTGTTTCCCTGTGTAACCAAAACTTAAGGGGTCATGGTACATACCTATATAGGAAAGACATACAGCTGAGTTTAATGTGTGGATGGCATGCTAAAGCAGGCTGTTGCATCTCTTTACCTTTCCTTTCCCTGCTCTGTTTGAACATGTTTCTTCCTAGCTATTTTATAGTACATAGAATTTTTTTTTCCATGAGAAAATGAGCGTCCTAGTTGTTTCATCATGACAGTTAGCATTAGCTGTTCCTGGATACTTCCAGAACACTTTTGCTCAGGTATTATGGTAGGCCTTTTTCCTCTGGTATAAAGTTATTCACTGGAAGAATTGTTTTGGGTAAAGTAGAAATGGAATTTAAAGGGTTGCAACTCTTACTATAGTAAGTTGCCTTTTTTTAAGGCACGCTATTTATGTAACTACCTTCCAAATGAGAGCTTTCACATTGGGAATTACACGTTAATTAGCAGGCTTTGCCTTCTGTGTTTTAGTCTATAAAGCCTTATAATTCAGTGTTGTCTCTGCTAGTGATAACGCAAATTCTGCTTTTAATTGGTTGAAGTGGATGTATTGGCTTTTTCTTTGCTTCCTAACGCTTGTATATGTTCATGTGTTTCTTCAAGCTGGAGAGTCTGGGTCAGCTGATACAGTTCGTGATCCTCGAGGCTTTGCCATGAAATTCTATACAGAGGAGGGCAATTGGGATCTTGTGGGAAATAATACTCCTATTTTCTTTATTCGGGACACAATGTTGGTGAGTAAGCATCTAAGATGAGGATAATTTGTGGAAGAGTCCAAAAGTTCATTCATATGTGTCTGTTGCTTCGCAAAAACTGTTGCTTTGACATGCTTTTTTTAAGTCTGTTATTCAGCAGATGTTCCAAATGTGTGTGGTGGTGGTGTTTTTCATACTGCAAATAACTACTCTGCTGTGATGTGTGCTAGTGTGCAAGTAACTTGATTCTCCTCATTCTTCAGATTTTTGTTTCAGATCTGATAAGTTTCACTAGTATTGGAATTAGCCTTTTTTACTCTAGACTTTGTTTAATTCTTAGCCTTTTTTAACTTAAAGTTTTTGTAAGTTCTTTTTGTGAAATCTGATAATTTTTTTTCTATTAGTACAAGTTTGACTGCAGTTTGTATGTGTTAGTAGAGGGCCTTTTCTTTAGAGTGGAGTTGCACTGTATAGATATTGTAGAATATCTCTGTGTTCATTTGAGAGTTGCTTGTTCAGTTAACTTCATATATCCAGATTCAGAAGGATTTACTTCTCATTTCACCTGTCAGAAATTGAAAGTTTTCTTTGGCTCTGGACAGACTGTTATCCTAAGTGTAAATATTTCACTTTCACAGTCAAACCAGTAAAATTACAGTACTGAATTTGGTTCCAGGAGGTGGACGATGATGGAAGGCTTGTGGTCTTACTGCTTTGTATCTCATCTTTCAGCTTGTTCCTTCAGTAGATTAAAGGGTATTAAAAAAACTATCTTGTCCTATTGTATCAGAGGTTGCTCAGTATACCCCAGGAGGTGTTGCTGAAGTTAATTTTTTTTTTCTTTTTTTAAACTTCTGGACAAATTAGTTTCCATCCTTCATCCATAGCCAAAAGAGGAACCCTCAAACTCATTTGAAGGATCCAGATATGGTGTGGGACTTCTGGAGTCTTCGCCCTGAGTCTTTGCATCAAGTAAAATCCTTTCTTGAATTTATTTTCTGTGCTTAAGAAAACAATAAGTTATAAGAATGCACATGCTTTTGTTTTTTACTATCTAAGTTTCATGTTTCATCTAGAAATCCACATAATCTTTTAGGAACAGTAAAGGTCAAAGGTCTATGATTGCTTCTAAGCCTGTTACCTACATTTCTAGTTTTACTTTTTTTTTTTTTTTAATTGACTATCTGAAATATGTAGGATTCTTTTGTTTCCACAATCATTTTATAGAGGAATGAAGGGGGAGTATTCTTAGTTTTCTAATAATAAAGCAGTGGAAATACTGATTAACAGCAGTGTGTGTATACTTAATATTAAGGAGCAAAATACTGGGAATGTGATGCTGTCACATCTAAGTTTATGTAAAGCTGTGTACTGTTTAATACATTAGTTCAGCTGCAAAAAGGACCAGAATGCACAATGCCTTCTAATTTTTCTATTGACTTATTCCAATCCTTCAAGCTAGTGTAAAATTAAAAATAGTTTTTTGGTTTTTTGTTGTTAAAGTGCTTACACAGAGCCTTTGCCAATAATTGCTAATTGGAAAAAGAAGCATTGCAAGTATTATGTGTGATCATAAACCTAAAGAAAAGCAGCATTTTCAGTAGCTTTGTTTATTGCCTGAAGAGTTTGGTTAGCAACTGGTTGTTTGGGATTTTAATTTTCAGGTTTTGTCTTTAACCTGAAAAACCCGTCATATTTTTATCTGTAACTTAGCTTATCCATGCCTATCTGTTCTGTGCTTATGGGGAAAAATCATAACATTATCCCTGGGTTAATGTCTTGCGCTTCACTGAATACTTCACAGGGACATAATGCTTTACATAAGTTTAATTCACGTGCTTATTGTATGTGCAGTGTCTAAGATGTCTTAGTTCATTGAAAGTGTTAGAAAATTTTCAAACTAGAAATTCCTCTAGGAAGTGATAACATTAATATCACTTTCGGTGATACAGATTAATTTAATAAATGTACTTTGTCTTGAATGGTCACTTTTATCCTTGAACTGGAGATTGTATTAATATTGTTGGATCCTTCTCTTTAGGTGTCTTTCTTGTTCAGTGACCGTGGTATCCCTGATGGATATCGCCATATGAATGGATATGGATCACATACATTTAAACTGGTTAATGCTAGTGGAAAAGCAGTTTACTGCAAATTCCATGCGAAGGTACTGATTTTTGCATTTACCTATTGGATATATACATCATACTGGATTTAAAAAAAAGTCTAAATAAAAACTATCTGAGAAAGTTTTGTAACTTGTTAAGTCTGACTTTGAAAAGACTGGTTAGTTCACAGTCTTAATTTAAGAGGTGTGTGTATTTTTTCGTATCAGTTGCATGCCTTTAACAAATACAAAGGATCTCATTGTTCTTGCTCTGACATGGTAGGTATTTACTGAGCTATGAGAAACTCTTTTTTGGGCTGTTGGTTTTTACTTGGAGAACTTGGTGGGCTTGTGTGGTGAGCTCTGTGTTTTAAATGTTTTATTTAGTATCTGATACATTCCTGTTTTATGTTCATGGCTATACTGTAGTTCAGATTCAACAGGTGCTTCTTCAGCTAAAAGTTCTTTCAGTCTGGCTCTGTTTTTGTTCCCCCCCCTTTTTTTTTTATATATATGTATGTATATATATTATACATATATGGTATATAGAAATTCTCTGGTTCTGGGAGCTCTGTGACACTGAAGCTCACAAAACACTCATGCTTTTGTTGGAAGGCAGTCTTAGTCCAGCACATCTCAGCTGGTGGAAAAACTCCCTTCAAAATTTTAGGGACAGTGCACCTTCTTACCTCTTCAGACTTCAGCTGGTGGAGCCTGGACATATACCTCTGAAAGAAAGGCTTCAGAAAACATCATGTTAAACCAGCAGGGATCGTATAGGAGCTTTAAGCCTTCGAGTTGCCCAAAGCTTATGAAAATGAGATTTTTTTGATAGCATTAAAGATGACACAGGAAAAGAAAAAAATTGAGGTTTGTGTAGGATCCAGAACTTTCAGTAGTAAGGGCTGCCACCTTGTTTTTACTTGGTGCCAGCATGTGCTCTGTATGAAGAGGTGGGAGGTTGGGACACTTAAGGAGTACCCCTTACCTTAATGAGAGGAAACCTCTTCTTCACTTCATGTGCTGCAGGGACCGTAATTTCCTTTTGAATGTTTTATGTTGTGATATAACATGACATTTATTTCCCTTCTATCGGAGAATATATATGTATTTATATATATATAATGTATTTATATATATATATGTATTTATATATATATGTATATTTATATATATATTTTAACTCGGAAGGCAGCTGTTGAATGTACTATTATTCTGAACTCGAATTATTGGAGAATGGAAGGTGGGCAGTCACACTTCTAGATCCTCAGTCTTGTTAATACGCATCTCTTATCAGTGATTTCTGTAATACTTTATGTATATTGTAACTGGTGTTATTGTTCTTACTGTACTTAGACTGATCAGGGCATCAAAAACCTTTCTGTTGAAGAAGCAGGAAGACTGGCTTCTGCTGATCCTGATTATGGAATACGTGATCTCTACAATGCCATTGCCAAGGGAGACTATCCATCCTGGTCTTTTTACATTCAAGTTATGACATTTGAGGAAGCAGAGAAGTTTCCATTTAATCCTTTTGATTTAACTAAGGTATTTCTGATGCATTATCAATACTCAATTTCAGCTTCTTTAAGAAAGGTCATGAATTCAAAATGTAGGAAATGCCAGAACTGAGCTCATCCATACATAAGAAAGGGCAATAAGATGCATAACATAACACTGTTTTCCTAAGTTTCAATCTAATGCCTTAACAGAGAAAAGTTTGTCCTTCCTTTTTATTCCTCCCTCCTCCTTTAAGTGTATTGCTTGTTGTTTGGTCAGGATGAGTCAAACCTTGGAGATGAAATTGTGCTTGCGAAACATACCGGACAAAAACTTAGTGGATTAAACCTTCATTAGAATTTTGAATACCCTTTTCCCTCAGTTATTTAATCTAGAAAGCTGCAGAAGAGAGCCTGTTCTGTGGCATTATATGAAATCTTATGTCACTCTTCCTCAGTGAAATATGAATCCAGGTCTGTTGGAAGATACTCACATAAGCTTGTCCCTTCCCTCCCCCATCTTGTTCCCGCAAAAGTGGCTAACTGTTTTCTGGACTTGAAAGTTCAGGCTAAGATGGCAAAGAAGAGGCTAGTTAAGCTGCCTGTATTCTGAAGTAGCTGAAAACAGCTCATGCTGCCAGTTCCACCTACAACATTGCATTCTTAGGCAGTTTTTCAAGTGCCTGTGGCTATTTCATTTAAAGATTCAAGTGCTGAGATTATGCTGTGATGATGAAATAAATTGCATGAATACTCTGTATGAATTGTGAAAGGCTTCTTAAAGTGTCATTTTTTTTTCTCAATCAGGAATTTTTAGGCAGCTTTAGCTTTTTTTAAAGTTACATAATGGTAAAATAAGTTTGGTGTGTTTTCGTGTGGGTTTTTTTTTATGTACGTGTGTTATGTCTTACAGATTTGGCCTCATGGTGACTACCCTCTCATCCCTGTGGGAAAGCTTGTCTTAAACAGGAATCCTGTCAATTACTTTGCAGAGGTAGAACAAATGGCATTTGATCCTAGCAACATGCCACCTGGTATTGAACCTAGCCCTGACAAAATGCTGCAGGTAAACTAAAATGCATGTGATACTTCTTAGACAGACAGAAGTTTACATTTCTTCTGCTGTTTGTGAAAGCATTCATATCACTGTTTGTAGAATAGTAGTAAAATAGCCTGACAGAAAGCAACTGTTTTTTGGTTGTTTTTTAATGATAACCATTTGTTGACATGCCCATCCAACTTTTAAATATAAAGAGAATGGGAAAGAACTGAGGAAATAGAAAATCTAAAATATAGATGGAATCTGTGACTACTGTCAAAATCGATGCGAAATCTACTCCTGACTGACAAGAAGCACTGGATAAAACTGTAGCAAGGCTGTAGTATTTTTTGTTTTTTTTTCAGTTTTGCCATATGTGTTAGAGTGGTTGTAGACTCCTTTATGGAGATAAGAGGAGGACTTCAGTAATACTGCAGACTTTTTACAGGTAGAAGTAGACTAGTAAGACTGTACGCAGTGGATTCTGCTAGCTGCACTGTTGTGGATGTTTCCATATTGTGCTTTTTTAGGTTATAAACAAGTTGGTACTGTGGGTATCCTTTGAAGCACCAAAGTATTTTAATGCTTTTAAGTGGATAAATACTTTAACCATCATGCAGTTCTTCTGTATTGCCTCTCTTCACTCCCACAAGCCAGATGGTGGTAGTCAGTCAGTCTGTCTTGGTATCCAGATGTCTCTAGAACAATTGCTTCAGATTCAGTTCAGCAAACAGTTAATGTATGTATTTACGTATCTGATTATTAAATCAGATTTAATCTATTTTTAGATCTAGGATTGAAAATAAACAGGAGAATACTGATATTCCTTGGCAATACTCGGTGCTACTATGGCTGTTTTCATCTCTGCGTGTGTAACCGTTTCCTTGCTTCACAGTAGTCCTGGAATTCTGGAGTAGGTCTTGTTTGTAAATGGTAGGAAAGGTCAGGCTGCACAAATGTAACACAACATGCTGTTCTTCACTGATATTTCCAACAAAGTTGTCTAAAGCCTGAGTGTTTCCTCAGGCTCTTGTTGGACGTTATTTGAAGTGTGTCAAAAAATACATGCAAAGGAACAACTGTCTCTTCCCTTTTACTTCTTAAGGTGTTTTGCTTTGAACTTTGATATGCTACTTAAGTGATGTCTCTCAGCAAGCAGCAATTAATATTTATGACAAATATTTCAGGGTCGTCTTTTTGCATATCCTGACACTCATAGACACCGTCTGGGACCTAACTATCTACAAATTCCTGTGAATTGTCCCTTCAGAACTCGTGTGGCCAATTATCAGAGGGATGGACCAATGTGTGTGTCTGACAACCAAGGTATTAATGAAAATGCTTTTAAATATAATGTTGATATTTATGCATATACTGCAGATCATTTTTGTTTGTTTGCAGGGGAGATAATTGTTGGAAGAATAGCTTTATTGGATGTTACTAATTTCTTACCCTGTAAGAAATGTTACTTTTTTCTCTTCAGTCTTTAGGTATTACTTGTGACTTTTTCCCCAACTCATTATGCTCTGTTTTCTGAGCTTAAGACTTCCTAGTCTGTTTCTTTCCTTTTATATGAAAACTGTTCTGTACTTCTGATCATCTTTGTCAACCATTTAGTACCTCTTCTTAAGTTATTAGATCCTTTTTGAGATTAGTTGACCAGAACTGCACTTTTGCAAATCCACCATATGCTCTTTTCTGCAGAGTGCCCTAACGTTGTCTATCTGACATTCCTAATAATCTTTACTTTCTGATTGCTGGTGAACAGTGACTTAACTTACTTTACACTATCCAAGTCAGCTCAAGATCTCTTTCGTGATTCGTACTAATGTATTCTAGAGCCCCTGATTGTGCCTATATAAAGTACATGTATTTCCCTAGCCATGTGGTTTACATTGCAAATTAAAATTTTGTTCAGAAATGCAATTTTCATTCAACTTTTTAGTAGCATGAGGTCATGCTGTCACTGCAAATAGCCAGCTTTGATTTTGACTAGGTTAAATAAAGTTTATGGAAGGTAAACTGTCAGCTTACTGTTTGCTACCTTTTCAGCTGACTTTCTGAATATGTTGAATAGTACAGGTACACACACAGATCCTTGAGGAGTGCCTACCCAATTAATTTTTCTTCGTATGAAAAGTGACCACTCATTCCTACTTTTTTTCCTATGTTCTTAATACAATACTCATTGACAAGGTATCTTTCTCTGCCTGTTTGAAATACTTGAAAAACAAGAACTTTGAAACATCTTGGGCTAAAACTTGAATGACTTCCCTGACTTTCTCTATTAATATTGGCTGAGCAATGGTATTGTGAAAGTGACCTTACCTCCTTAATAACCTTTTTCCTCAAAAGTTCTTGAAACTTTCTTTTTGACCAGCCCTGTTAAAGGGTGGCTGGAGGCCATAACAAACTCTTGCTGCTGAGCTGTATGTTGACAGAAAAATGCCGATAACTTTTTTGATAGAGTGAATCATAATTGGCTAATTGATTTAGGTTCTTTTGGGCAAAACATACTTTTCTGTCTTGTAAATTAATTCAAATGCCAGCTCTCTAGGATTTTGTTTTCTTTTTCAGGTGGTGCCCCAAACTATTATCCAAATAGTTTTACTGGTCCAGAAGATCAGCCCAACGTGAAGGAGAGCCGCATGTCTGTTTCAGGTGATGTGCAACGCTTCAATAGTGCAAATGAAGATAATGTGTCTCAGGTATGATGTATGAAAAGGCTTTACATTGCTCACTTCAGAAGATAAGTTTATAAGCTGTCTAGATGATCTTAAGCTCAGCTCTCATGAGATGATGGGAGATCTCTGTGCAGCTTCATTTCATGGATAATTGAATGTTTGTTGACAAGACAGTGAATCCTCACAAGCCTTTGCTGTCCATATTCTGAGCACTGGTATTTAGAAGTAGTGATTTTTCAGTCTTCCTCTAATTGGTTTCTCCAGATATCCAAACCAGAATATGTGCGTAATGCCATCACAATCAGTTCCTAAATTGCTCAGTTGGAGCCCTACAGCACATCTGTTTGTTTTGATTGAGTAATGATAAGCAACACTGACTTCCAAACTAGAAATGAAAAGGGTTGCTAGCAGGCTTGCCAAATACACAAACTGATAGCCTTTTGAGTTGTGTGGGTTTTTTTTTGTTTTGTTTTAAGTGTTGTCTGACTAGTAAGTGAAAGCTATTCTTTTTCAATAATAATGAATTCTGAAAATCTGTTAACTGTTATTAGCAGCTGGTGGTGGAATCACTGGCTTTTTAGAATTGCAAAATAAAATTTTGTTTCCAATCATAAGGTGCAAGTATTCTATACCAAAGTACTGACGGAGGATGAACGCCAAAGACTGTGTAAAAATATTGCCGATCATCTTAAGGATGCTCAACTTTTCATTCAGAAGAGAGCTGTAAGTGGCCTTTTCACTGTTTTAGCCTTTACTTTTTTTTCCAGGTTTTCTTGCAATCTGTTAATGTTTTGTCAAAATAGCAGTATGCTGATGGAATGAAAGATCAGGAATTCTTCTTGGGAAGACAGTTGCATGATCTTTCTTTTTATGTAGGAGTTATGAGTACAGAACATACTATGTAAATATGCATAAATATTCATGTCATATAAGTAACATGTAAAATAAAAAAATGACTTTTCTCCCTGATGGGAAGAACAGGGTGAATGTTGACCATCAAGGATATCATGATATCGTGACCTTGCTGTTTCAAAAATGAAATGACTACCAGTATAATGTTTTTGGCCTAAACAAGGAGGAGGAGGTGAAGGTCAGAGAGAGATTGGATCTCTTTCTACTAGTGGTACTTTCTTTAATTGGGAAAGAGTGACATAATGTGACTTGTATGTGACATAATAAAAAATTTGAGTGGAAAATGCTCATAGCTCCTTTCTGGATGGTCAGAATTAAACTGTTAATTTGGGGAAAAGTATTATCATTCTCCTTTTCTTCCTTATGATATGCATTGCTTGCAGGTCATGGAGTAGGAAAGATGATGAAGAATACATCTAAAGCAGAAGAATAAAATTCTTGTTGCCTCTCTTGTTCTGCTTGTCTTTCTGTTTAGGTGAAAAACTTTACTGATGTTCATCCTGACTATGGTGCCCGTATTCAGGCACTACTGGACAAATACAATGCTGAAGCTGGGAAAAAGGTATGCTAATTATTTCTGTAGTTATATTTTGACTGGCTGAATATTTTAGCTTCTTTTGTATATCCACTGAAGTGAGGACTCTGTCTTGAGTCAAATTTGGTTTACCTGGGAAAGTCAGTGCATGTAGAATTGTAAAACAGGGAACATCACTCTGACGACATTTAAATTAAGTGCTGATTAACTAATGATTTACAGTGATTTCAGTTTAGTTGGTTTTTTAATGGTTCTGGAAGATAACTATAAATGCTAGGCAGTATGGTCAGGTTGATTATTCAGACTATATGGTTGCCTGTTTCCTTTAATGGTAATGAAACATCTTAGCAATTTTTCTCTGATTTCAGTGTTTGCTATGTGCAATAATAAAATCAAAAAAAAAAAATTGTGTACCTTAAAGCAATGAAGTTCGCTAAACTAGATTTAATGGAACTTGTTCTGAATATTTCTCTTGCTTCATTTTTAGGATGTAATTAGGACATACACACAATCCACATCTGTGTCTGCCAAAGAAAGATCCAACTTGTAAACTGTGCTACAGAGACTTATTCTGTTCTTGAATTTTGCATCCACATAACTGCAGGACACCCTGCTGAAGACATTAATGAATGTAGCAGATTTCCACACAAATATACAAGTGTTTTACAGGCTTGATTTATTGAGTTTTCAAGTGCCTATACTGGTATGGGAAATGGAAAGTAACTCAAACTAACAACCCTAGTGCCTTTCAACACTAGTGCTCTAATGTTTGTTAAGGAAACATGTTTTTAAGGAAACCTATAATTAAAAATAGTCTTCACTTCTAGAAGCAAGCATAAGTTTAATCAAAATACTGCTTTTTTGTTTGTTTTTTCATTGCAAGACTTTTCTGGTTACATTACAGAATAGAATTCCTATACTGATACTATGATTATCATTACGGCCCATGTTCATGTTAATAAATTGATGTTGCTCATTATTTCTAATAAAATAGAATTGACATTTTGTATTTTTAGACATTACTTCTGGAAGATAAAAATGAAATTCAAAGGAAAACAATACATGTGCAATAGTTTGCTTAAAATATTGTGTATTTCTAGTTCCTTATGTAACAATGAAGCTAACTAAAAAGTTTAATCTCAATATATATTGATTTTATTCCTAACACCTATTTTAGGATAGTGAAGCTTTGCATATTTACTAGTTCTGGGTTGGATATAACTGTCGTGAGTGAGATAAGAAAGAATATTTTTCTAACTCCATATGCTTCACAGCAAAACTGATTACATCTTAAGAGTCTTTAGAGGAGAGGAAAAAAATTGTCCTTCCTAGTCTATAAGAATTTGAATGGAAAATATTAATTTTTCAAATATCTGAGAAACTAATCTCAGGATAAACATTTTTATTTTGGCTAAATTCAAGCTCAGGCAGCTTTAAAACTATTCCCTACAGTTTTTGAAATCCTGTTATTTTACTGGCATAATCTTATGTTGCTATTTATTATTCAAGCCGGAGCTGTTTTTCTTTTCAAAAAAAATCACTCTTTCACTGAAATGGTGTGTGTTTATATAGGCATATATAAAAGCCCTCTGATTTTATGAATATTACTGTTGTCTAGTGTTTGCAATTTAGTTCATCAGTGCAAAAGGATTTGGAACCCTTTGGACTGAAAAGTGTTCCCTGTTACCACTTAGATCCAAAAGAGTTTCTTTAGTGTAGTAGTATTATCTTCAGTCTTTAAGTATAATTGCCAATTAGCTCTTAGAAACTGAGATGAAAAGAAAGTGTTTATACTTGAGAACTTAGAGCAAGAATTGAATGACCATTATGGAATTTCTGGAGTTATATTGGTTGAATATATACAATGTTGGACTAAAAGCACATCATGAGCATCTGAATGCTTTACTGTAAAAGGGTACAACAAAAGCAAGGCTTAAATTACTGATTTATAAGTGCTAAAATCCCACCTTGATTTTTTTTCTTAGGTAGTTATTTGGGAAGGATTATTCTGTTATGGGGTAATCATGTTCAAGCTGATTGTTTGAGTTTTGGATAAAAACCTATCATACCCGTTGCATGCTGAAGTTAGTCAGAACAGACAAAAATGTCTTTGAAGTGCACTCGGCAGGACCAGGCAATTGCCACATCTCAAGTCCTGGCCAGTTTTAATGACTGTTCTCTCTGCTATTTTGTCCTCTTCCATTGCCAAAGAAAGATCACTGTAAATGTGTAATTAGTCCAGATGCCAGTTCCACAGCGTCACGTCTAGTTTGATGTATTTGCTTTTCTTATTTGCCTGCTGATAATGCCTCATTACCATTTGGATTGCAAGAAGCATGAATGATGATGCAAAGAGTTTCAGAGCTCAGCTACTAGTTCTCAACTCAACCAAATGTTATACAAATTTCTCAAATCATAGCAGCTTCTCAATATTGGGAACATTTGTGTGTCCTTGAACTGAATTTTGAATAGGAATACTTCCTGTGTTGTGGTGTGTGTGTTTTTTGTTTTTGTTTTTTTTTTCTGTAAGTGTGAATTGGCTTTCCAAGAAGTGATGGCAGATAAAGAAGAGTTGGTATTAAGTGTTGTTTCGTTAAGTGGAAGCATTGTAGAAAGCTACTCTTGCTTGAACTCATTTATATTTTAACCTGTTGTGAAAAATTGATGGGCCATGTGATAGATGCAGTAAAATAATATAAAATGATAGTCTGTTTTACTGTGTGATTCAGTAAATTTTTACCTGATCAGGCTAGTAGGATCAGCTGAAAGCCACATAAATGGGTAGGAATACTTCTTGCTGGAACATAGAATCCTAATAACTCTTGGAAGAGAATAAGCCAGACTTGATCTTTAATTTTGGTGGTTTCTGCTAGATATTGTCTTGTTTATATTTCTGAAATAAAGAACTGAATTTAAAAATCTCCTGGTTGCATATCGTCTGTTTTGTTCTTGTGAGCATGTGTTTTCAAAGAGATTATTCAATCTAGATGATTCATACCTTCAGCTTTGTGCAAAAGCTGTTCAAGTTTTGTGGAAATAGATACCATTTCAGAAAGTAGTTATTTGGACTGCACAGGCCTTGACTGCTAAGAAAGGCCTTGGTCTTGAAGTTGTCTTGAAGTTGACACTTGGAATTCATGCCTAGGGGCCAAGGATTAAATTCTGCTCAGCTGAGATTTGTCAAATTACTTGTTAGGCTCCTCTGTCAGTAATGTGTTAAGCCTTTGGAAAAAGGAAGGCTGCTCAGATCCATAGTAAAACAGTGCCTGTGATTGTGTGCACTGCATGAATGGGAAAAAATTGCCGTCCCACTCTACTGTGGCTGTTGTTGATTATGCCTCGCTTAAGCCTCTGTTTCTTGAAGAACCTTTTGTTATTTTTCATCTAAAATGTTCAGTTGGATTTATAGAATTGTCGTGAGGCCGTTGAGGCCATCCAGTTTTTCGTCAAAGTTCACTTAAATTCTAAGGAAGCAGAGTTAGTTTTAGTAGTTTTATTTTCAACTTTACCTATGTTGTTAAACACTTGAAATATGTCCCAAAGATACCACATAGCCTTTTAAAAGGCTGTCAGTACAGAGATTATTCTACTGTCTGTATTACATAGATGTTTAGTTCAGTTTAACTCTGTTTATAAACTGCTTTTCTTAAATTGCAGTCGCTTACGTTTTTTCTAAATCACTACTTTCTGCTTCGTATGCAAGGAGCTGTGGCATAGCCAGGTAAAAGCCACTGGGAGAACTATTATTACTAGTAAATTGTGCTAGTTTAGAGTAGAGCTTGGGCTAAGGTTTCGGTGGTGGCACTTAGAATGGAGAGTCAAGCAATAGATGATGAGGATGAGTGAGGAAACATCTTATGCAGTAATACTGAAAAGACATGTAAAATGCAGCTACCTTTACTTTGAAAACTCGCAATTTCAGCATGGTTTTGCTTAAAAGCCTAACCTCTGTTCTGTGCTCTAAAGTGACTGTGACGGGCATTACAAAGTAAAACTATGCTGCAAAAGACAGGTTTAGGCCACACTGGAAGAACAGTAATATTATTTGTTCAAATAAACAAGATAAATCCATGTTACAGATATTTACTCTGAGAATAAAAATGCTGTTTGTGACATGGCATAATCTCACTTGTGTATGCAGATTGTATTCTGCTCAAGTCAAATCAAATACTCTTATGTGGCTGCTATGATATGCTATGCTTATGATATGTCAGCTATGCGTTAAGAAGGATTGTTCAGCTTCTTACTATCTTTTTAAGATAGATACACATCTGTAACAGTGGTATTAGGAATGAATTTGAAACTTATGTTTTGGAAAATGCTCAACAGCTGCTCTAGGAGTATCTCTCTTTACGGGTCCTTCCTGTTTATTCCTAGGTTAATGTCTCCCCCCCCACCTTCTCTTCCAGAACCTTTGGACTTGAATAGCTACAGAACATACCAGATTCCAGTAATTCAGTGTGTATGCATTTAAATGGGCTGTAGCAGGAGATGAGCGAGTCTGTGGAATTACTACATCTTCTTCAGAGAAGGGTGAGGTTTGGATCTGGTATTTTTTCCAGTCTACCTAAAGAGGTAACTAAGCCCTAAATTACTTTCCTGAATCCAGCCAGCTCACTGTCTGGCGAAAACCATAGTTGGAAATAGTCTACTAAGCAGTGTGTAGGTGTCCTTGACCAGCATCCATAAAATCAATCGTGTTAGGTAGGGTAGGAGTCACTTGGTCTACTAAAGAGTAGATGTTCTACCCCTGTTCTTGATCTTGGAGGGGAATGAACTCTGAGAGGCAGACACGCGAGTCACATTTTTCTCACAGAATGATGTAAAGCAAGAATCTTTCCTCACCCAATAACACAAAATGAGGAGATTGTGGTATGTGAAGGCTCAAGCCTGTCTTATGCCTGAGAATACTTGAACCCACGTTTTACATGTGAATGCTCAAGTATATTTTGAGTTGGGGCTCCACCAATCTTTCTTTTGAAACTTGCATTTTATCTACAAGTTATTTAACTGGATGAGAGAGAATATGAGGAAATGTCTCTACTTTCTTACTAGGTTTAAAGTTATGGGCAGCAGTTCCTGATGCTAATAAACGTGGATCAGCAACACACACAGTATAGCGAATGTACACTAGAGATGGACTTCAAGGTGCCTACCTGTTTTACAGTTCACTACAGTTCTAGGGTAAGTGTGAAGTTTCGTGGTTAATGTTAGTTTTGAGACCTTAAGTGACTTAATCTGAAGGTTTGTCATGAGGAAGATTTTCCTCAAAGACGTGTAGCTTGAGGCTGTGCTGGTAGTTTGGGCCTTCTTACAAAACTTATTTTCAGCTGCGTTAAGAACTATCTTTTAGCATCACAGATGAGAATTTCACACAATAGCCAAACACTTAGTCATGAGAAATGTGTTCATGTTGTCACTACAGAGTGTTTTAGCCTGCTTAGGTAGCCTGCATACTGAAAGGAAAAGATGCTGGCACAGTGGTTTGTTTTTTCTTTCTTTTCTTTTCTACTCCCCTGAGATTTTATTGGGCTTTTAATCAACATTTATAAAAGGTAACTACCATCATTTTGGAAAGGTGAAAGCAATACTTTCAGTGTTTTCTGTTAAACATTCAAAACTATTTAATGCAAGAGAATTTTACCTTCAAGAGCTATCTATCCCTTCTTTTCAGTTTATTCAGGGTCCTCACTTTGCCTGTGGACTTCTTTCTGTCTTGTCGCCTTCCCTTTCTTCTTGCTATCTGGGGGAAAGAAAGAAAATAGATGGCCCGTGACTATATTTCTCAGTACTGAACAACCAGGCACTGAGGAGGCTCATTTGGATAAACATGCACGCACATGTCATGGTCCAGAGTTTCGTTGTACAGTATGAAAGTCAGAACAACTCATTAAGTAGACTTATGTGCCAGAACTCTACACGTTTTAAAAGGCGGTAATACCCTAGCCTCAAGTCAAACCTTTCTGCATTTGAGCTTTGCTTGTTATAGGGTCTTATGCTTCAAACCAATATTGCAGAAGTGGTTCAATCAAGTGATGCACTGCATGTTTTTTATCTCTGTTGATACTAGATTACATGTAGTAGATATGCAATTCATGGTAAAGCTTGACCTTTCCTCCCAGGCAATATTCCAGAAGTCAATCTGAGTCTCTGTTTGAGCTCTTGATTGTGTGCAGTTGATCTATGTCATGACATGCAAAGTTGGATTTGAGCATAGCCTGGACTTGACTCAGAGGCTGTTTTAGGCAGAATTGGAAAGAGAACCAAGGCTCTATCTTGACTGATTATAAATGAAATTAAGGCAAATTTGCCAAATTTGTGGTTTGTCTCTCAATAACTGCTACATTTCCGCTAGGGTCTTGACCGAGAATCAGACCTAAAGGTTTTTATGATCTGTGCTGTACCACCATGTCACAAATAGTTGTGTAAGGTTCCTGCAAAGAATGCATCACGCTTCCTTTGTCTGCTATCTCATAAAGAAGATATTGGTGTATTTTTCTTATGACAACTGTTTTAGCTGATGCGGAAGTTGTCTGGTCAAATACGTGCTTTTAAAGCCAGCTGAATGAACATTTTGTTTCAGTGCACAGCTAGTAGACGTGTTTTACCCAGAACATCATACTTATGTCTGTGATTACTGAACTTTTGACTTTACTTACTGTTTGATGTATTCATGCATGCTGGTTCTCTCAAATCCATAATTCAAAAAGTTAAGATACACATTGCTGTGAATCAGTATGTATCTTTTGAATATTAGTTCAGTTGGCTTACAGTAACTTTTATTAGAAAGTTCTTAGGTAAGTCACCTACCAGTGACATCGATACTTCTCCTGCTGAAAATTGTGGATCTTTTTCACTTCCTTCTCTCTCTTCTCCTTTAGAAGTAAAAAAAGCACCTTAACCTCTGGAGGTAGGATCCTAGTAGGAGAAAAACCTCACAACATATCAGAAGGACTGAGGCCCTCTTCTTGTTCAGGATGTTGTTCTCAACACAACTTGGGTGGGAGATCATCCACAGTTGTGGGGATGTCTCTCTTAACCATATGTAAAAGGTTACATGAGTTTACATAGTTCGGAAAAGCTGATCAAGGCTAAACAATGGGACAGTGGCATAAACATGGTAGCAAGTGAAATAGCTTGATACTCAGTTCACTGGCAATGATGTTGCTTATACAGCCTGGGTTGCTGTGTAGAGGGTATATGGCTTAATAGCATGGTAGAAGCTTAAACTTTATTATCGTGAGGTTCTACCCAAAGTCAAATTTCAACCTTAGTGCAGCTGAAAATCTCACTGGGTTGCATTCTGAAAGTAAACAGGCCCTCAGGAGTCATGCAGAAATTTATTTTCAGGTCACGTACTAAAGCTTAGTAAACCAATATTTGTGCATTTTTCTAGAAAAAATAAAATATTTTTAAATCCTTGTGACCAGAGCAAAATAGCTATATCAGGGAGGTCTGATACTGTTACATGATTAATAGTTGAGGAATTGAGGAATAAGAATTGTGGAAGACGCTGTTTATAGAGTAAGTTGCAGTTGCAACACTCTCAAATCGGAATGAAAATCTGAAATGCCTTAAGGCAGCCTTCCCTGCCTCTGTTCAATTAGGCTGGTAGCTGTGCAAGTTTTCTTGCATGAAGTCTTTATTTCAGTCACAGATTTTAGTAGGGTAGTGGCTGTCCAGAAGTACCACTGAAATTGTGTGAAGAAGAGGGAAACTGAGTTCTGTATCTCATTTTCTATATTTGGGCTGTACTAGTGTGTGCAAAATTGTGAAAGAGTGAGGGGATGTCTACCAGAAGGAGACCACCTGTAGGCCTGAACTCAAACACCAAGTCTTTTACTTTGCCTTAAGCTTGTGTTACTCAGTACGTTGCAAGTACTTCACTCTCCTGGATCACATCCAGCCTTCTTTTTCATTTCCCTTCACTTTTATGAAAGAACTCGGTTAAACATTTATTTTCTCTACCATTGTCATTATAGATCAAAAGAAAATACACACAGCAATTGCCTGTTTGATCAAACATCTTTTGTTTATGATATACTGCGTTCATGAATGTCAGCCCAAATACAGCATGACTAACCCTCTGCCTTGAGAGGAGGTCTGTATGACCTGTTCCACATCTGCTTTGCTCAAGCAGCAGATGCTAGACTCTGGCAAACAAGCTAGCTGAACCAGTGCTGCTTTAAATTGCACAATACTTGCTCTGCCTAAAGGAGTAATCTTTAACAGAAGCTTAATATATTTTGCCTCATTTGCATTTTTCCCATACTCTTTCTGCTAAACCCAGTGAAGTAAGGTGAGAAGTCTGATGTTACTTTTGCATAGCTTGAGATAAGGGAAAAATCAAAATTGGCACATATTAAGGAGATTGAACTATGTAGTTGCATAACTCTATATAATCCTGGCTCTCATGTTGTCCACAGGTTCTTGACAATGGTCTTGACAGAAAAGAGAGAACGAAGAAACTTTTAGCCATTTATCCATCTTTACTTTTTGCATGTGTGCAGTAAAAGATGCTTTCAACACTCATTTCTTTTCTAAATGCTGTTCATTCTTTCTTTAGTTTTAAAACAAGTTGCATGTTTTTCAGTGAGGGTATGCATCTGATAGGCATATATATACAAGTTTATGAAGAATGCAAGATAAGGAATGGTTTCCGCAGCTTTATGAAATAACAGTGTGAATATGCTTTAAAAAGTTTGGCTAAGATCTGTCAACATTTTAATACATACAGGTTTTTGTTTAAAGATTTAAGTGTTTTGTTACAATGCTGAATAGTAAATAATAAAGATGACTAATCTGAATGTGCTTATTAAATCTACTTAATATTTAGCTCTTAACCTGATGTGCCGTATGTAAAATGAAATTTGTCATACAGAGTGATACTTCTTGAATCATACATGCCCCTTTTGAGAGGGCATTTGTAGGAAAAAATGCTTTACTTTAAATTCAAACATATGTTCAATATCATTACTAGTGGAAACTGTCTGTCCTGGACTTTCAATGTTCAAGATATGACCATTGAAAACCAATAAAATTTGCATTTCACAGTTGAAGGCATAGAGGTTATATTTTAGAATAGGTTACTTGAATGTTCTCTCAGTATTATTTCCATCATTCTACAGAAACCACATTTAGAGAAGATAGTCTAGTGGTGCTAATTTTACTTCCACTCTGTTTTCATGTACTATAACCTCATTACATAAATGAGTCTTTTTTTTATACTCTTCTGTTGGGTTGCATAATTGTAATTTGTACATGTTTACTTCTTTGGGCCTCACAGTGATTATATTCTTTGTAAAGTCTCATCAGCCTGTTGTTTTGCTGAGGTAATACAGGCAGCCTTTCATCCAGACTTATGCCACCTACCATTTGAAAATACCGATAAGATCGGTAGATGATAGCTGAAGAAAGGCGAGCGATTCCTTGTGTTTGCTCTGGCATGGATCCATATTGCTTAGGCTTTACTCCTCATTTATCCACAGCCCTTCATATCACTCTTGCTCAACCTTCTTGCATGCCTTTCCTCATTCACGCGCTGTTCTGTATAGTCAGATGGGTCCTCCGCTCATGAAAGCAGTTGCAGCTCTATTCTGCTGTGTTTTGACTTACGGGGTCCTGATGGCAAATTGTACTAGAAGCCCAATGATGTCAAAGGTTCAAAATCAAATGCTGTTCTTAAATCAGGCCTCTCATGTAGAAGAAATTATTTTAAAAGACTACTTAAAGTAATGACAGTGACTTACATAGGAATACTAATGTTATATTGTACCTTTTTAGCTATGGGTGTATGGGTAATGTGTTTGTGAATAACTGAAAAGAGTGACAGCATTCTGAGTCTTGGTTACACCTTAAATTTCTCCCACACAGTTTTCAGGAATCACTTCTTTTACTTTCATGATTCTGGCTGTACTTTGTGCTGTTAACCTTTAAACATTATTGCACATTTTCCAGGGCAGGGAATAGTTGGACCAATAGCAAATCTTTGAGATGTTCTGGCTGACGGTACCAGGTTAAAGGGTTGTAAGTAGAAGTCAGTGCTGAGTGTGGCTCGGTCTAAAGCATGTAATTCAGGTAAACATTGCACAAACAATGCGAAAGTCCATTCATTATCTAATCAGAGACTTATTTATATCTTTCTTGTTGCCAGGCGAGATCTTCATTTTTTTTAACCTCTTCACTTTAATTACAAGAGTGGTCTTAATTGCTGCTACTCAAATTAATTTTTTTGTATTCCCCAAGTCCCCTTTGCAAATATTAGTTAGTCTTTTATTTCAGGGTCTGAGAATATATTCACAATGGCTAATTTTAGACAAAGAATACTCTTCCTTACACATTAAAGGAAAGATATTGGCTGTTCTAGAGGATGATTCAAAGTACCTCAGTTATCCTCTTTCTGTGGCTCACCTTGTGGCTGGCAGAGCCAGTACCTGTGTCCACTCAAACAATTCAGTTCATTCTTGAAGTCTTTAAAGTGCCCTAAGTTTTATGATGACACCCTGAGTCAGGGTGTCCGTCAAACCCTGCATTCAGATCTTTTTTTTTTTTTTTGGTTCACTTTTACTACGTGGCTAGTGCTCAAGATCAAATGGCTGGTACTCAACCTTGTGTCACACAAATTTAAAAAGTAGCCAGGATGTATTTCTGAGCAAGAGAATCTCTGAATCATGACAAGTTCACATGGCCAAACTTGCATAAACAGCTATCCAACTCTATTCTGTTTCCTGCTTTCTTGTTCCACCTTTCCCATGTTATTTTATATGACCCAAATTCTCAGTTTCATTTCCAGAGCTTTTCTGACTTTTTCTGCTCCATCTTCTGTCTGCTTAACATCTGTTGACAACTATTCTCTCCTAATCTGTCTATTCAAAGCAGTACATTAAAAAAAAAAAAAAAAAAAAAAAAGTCACTGTTCTCCAATCTTCTTCCACAGTGAGAAACCATTATGGTTTCTGAAGGACAGTAGCTCTTTTATCATCCATTCTCATCACACTGGCATGTAAGCCTCACAGAGAGATGAGGAAGCTTACTACCCTCCAAAACTTCCTGGAATGCTTGCAAACATGATGTGACTTCCTATACCTATACAGCATGTGTGAGCTCCAGAAGTGCAAAATAAAGTCCCATGCAACAGGAAGTAATAAAATCCGTTTGACTACGTTTAGTCAAAAAGTCCTCAGATCTAGCTGTCTGAGTTGGTTAGGAAAACTAGTGGTCTATGGTTTAGAGATTTTTCTTCCTCTTTTGTAGAGACAGCACAGATTGGCCAGACTTAGTACGTACATCTGGATGCCAAATTATTGCCACCACTAGGAAACAGCTGTATTGTTTATAAATACAACATCTTTTTCCACTCCCTAAAGAGGGAGCCTAGAGAGACTGCGATTACTGAGTAACAGTAGGCAGCAGAGTCTTTTAATCATTAATTAAGTACTTAAACAAAAATGGTTTGTTTTTAAAAACACTACAAGCTCACAGATTTTGCAAGTCATTGTGAATTGGCTTCCTGAACTCTCTTAAGATGGGTCAAGCAGCCTAATTTTAATCTCTCCTCTGTGAAAATTATTCCCATTTTTATGTGGAAATAACAAAAGAGATAGTGCTTGGGTACTGAAAAGGTTGAGAACAGAAATTCCACATTATTTGAGACATTTAATTTCTGCATTTAATTTGTTTGTTCAAGAATTAAACATTATTAAATATCAACAGTGGAACACTTTTCACAGAACTTTTTATTGAAGTAATTGCAATTAAAGGCTAAACAACAAAATATGTTCTGTTGGCAATCATAAGATTGTTAAACATACAAAATGCCAAGGTAGCTGTAGAATTGTCATTTTTCATCAGTGGTGCTATTATGACTGTAGAGATAGCGTGATATAAGTCACCATGGACTAAAACCCATTTGTGATAGGTAGTGCAGTCTTCTCATATGTCAATACAGATAATTGTCTAAGCATCAGCTGCCTATATATATATTACCTTTTCAGAACTGGTGTCATGTACTACCAGAGAGAGGAGCCAATGCATGCATCCAAGATCCAAATGTTGAAATGTTTAAAATATGCTGCTAGGGATTATGCATGGAATGTAAACACAGATATTTCTTCCCTATGTGTGTGAGTGAATTATACTAGTTCCAGAACAGAAGCAGTCTAGAATTACTAGCTATTCTACTCCATTTTGTGCTGTTTCATAGACAGTGACTTTTGGTTGTGTAATATAAAGATCAAACAGGTATCAAAGAGAAGCTTTTTGGTAATAATTTTTACTAAGAGTTCCAAGTCATGTAGCTAGTATGAGACCAACACTTACAGCATTCTGTTCTTCTCACAGTGAAAATCCAGGGGGTTAAGGGTATGGACCAAGAAAAGCCCTGTTCTAAAATTGGTCTGGAGGCAGCTATCTTCTCGGTTCCCTCCGCATATCAGAAGGGCCCATGTTTCATATATTTGAAAAATATGTAGACCCAAGAAACAAATATATTAAAATTTAGAAAAGGTTTGCATTCAAGCTGGTATACTTATATATTATGGTAATGTACTTAATCTGACACACTATTACAGAGAAGAATAATTCTGTCCCTCCTAGTCTGGATAATATAACATCTAAAATGTTGGTAGATGTCTTTAAAGGTATTGCCTATGACAGCAAACTCCTGCTGTGCTACAGTCAGCAATGTAGTGTCTGGTTCAGGCAAGAACTGAAAACATCTGATTAATAGCATCCATGAGAGATCATCTGTGAGAGCAAGGGCCTTTTGAAGTAACCTTCTGAATGTGCATTCACCACTGATACCTGTAATTTAAAGTAAAATCAAATTTTATCAGTTAAGGTGGGGTCTTAAAGACCTATTCCATGTGTATATTCTGAGGACTATCATGGCTGGAACAACTTTCCCATGTTCTTCTCCACTGGTGTTATCAATCCCTCAGGCCAAAGATCTTGCTTATAGTAACATAAGGTTAAAGCATGAAAAACTGCACTTGCAAAAACTGAGGATGCTGTTTGATTGTTTTTATTATGGAGTTTCTATCCTTTGTGTTCTCAACCTTCCTTGTACGGGCTCCAAAGGTGATAGTGTGTTTTTTTTATTAATATGCATGCCTGCAATATCCAAGGGCAGCTGAATCAGGCAAAATAAACTTGCCCAATTATAATTTGTTTCCACCAGCTTCTGTAACATCACTGTTTCATGACATCCCAAGAATACCACAGGTAACACCTGTTCTATTTCAGTGCGCTTCCCTGTAATACACAGTTTGACTGTGAGCTTCTGATTGCTTTTTGCCATGTTTAGAGTGCAACCTCCTGTTCTTCCCAGCATTTTAACTTCTTTCTTTGTGCTTTCCCTTGCAAAAATCTTACTCAGTAAGAACATTATATGCTACATATCCCTACTATATGGACTGCACTGGACTCCTAAATTTTAAAACAGTAAGAGTTCTTGAAAATAGATGTATATAAAATTACTCCTCTTGTAAAAATGTGTAAAATTTCTGAATTAATTTGGTATATTATCATTGATGATAAAAAGCATTTTCAGCTACATTTTGATTGACTATAGACCCTGGAGGGTTCTTTTTGCCAGCACCATCTCATTTAGTCTGTGAGTTTGTCTAAACCCTTCCCATTTATAAAAACTTTCAAGTCGTGTGCTATGGGTGGAAACAGTTTAACTGCTGAAAAACATGCAAGTAATGTTACAAGCTTTCTCCTAGATGTTTAAAGATTGAACTGTCATGAGCTGTTTAGAGGAACTTTGCTGGAGTAAAAGCAAAGAATGCTAAACAACTTGTGAGGCCTTATTTATAAGAAAAAGCTGTTTTCAGAAATGACACGTGAAAAGGTTTCCCTACCTTTTAACATAGATTACTTTAATCTCCTCTCCTTTCATTACATTTTAGTCACAGTGTGTAAAAATCTTGCAAACTGAAAAAAGAATTAATTTCAAGCTCTATAGTAGGAGCATGTGTGGAAATTCTATGATCCTTCAAGGTTTTGGGTTTTTGGTAGAGACCCAAGCTGTGCGTGGCACATGTCTACTTTAGCTCAAGTGTAGCCTCTGCTGGAGTATTCCAGTATTGCAGATCATCAGCTAATTTTTGAATAGCTGTTTAGGTTATGAAAAGAGGAACTGTGCTTTTGTGAAAAAATGATCTCACTAGAATACCAGTATAAATTGAGAATAAAATGGATGCCTGTATCCTTTCAATGCAAGGAATGATCAGCACAATGAAAAATAACCCAAAATATAGTTATTCTACCTAGTTTCAGTTTTGTGGAAAGAAGGCTTCTTCATTTCTGATGTCATGCTGGTTATCACACCACACCTTGCTCGTAGATGTAGCCTGGGAGCTGTACGTTATGGGTTGCAGAATGTTACAGAAGTAAACCACTTTCTCATTTTTTACAAATGTGGATGGAAATAGCCTCTTCACACATCTGGAAATGTGTTGAAGTGCATGGAGGCCTCTGAAATCTGTAGAAGCTGCGTGTTTGAAGGCATGATGTGGATGCTGTTCTGTACTGGTAAGCCTCTCACCGCTCTTTTGTGTTGCCACTTTCCCATGGGTGAGAGAATACATGGAAAGGTTGGACTTCATGCTATAAGCATCTTCTGACAAAGAGCCACATGGGTGAAGAGCATGGAAGCCGTGATTACTACTGACCTTTCAAAAGCTGCCACAGGTTATGGGTACAGTGCTGGTGGCAAGGGGAGCTGAGTGCGTTTAGTCTTGGAAATATTCAATGGCAGCAGTGTGGAGTTCAGTGTAAGAAAACTTATCCTGTGGAGAAATAGTTGTATGGGCAGGTTTTCATCTTCTTTCCTCATTGCAAATACTTGTGCAAAAGTCCATTCAATTTGCTGAAGACCAAGGTATGGACCTCAAAGTCTTAAAGAAAACCAAGAATTGAAACTACCTGTGGTTCCGTTATCTGGTCAGCTGGGCTGCTATGATGCTGGCCACCCCTCTCCTTTATTGGATCTGGCATATAGCATAGAGGGCTTGGGATGGAAGAATGGCCAAGGCACTATTTGGAGCTGAGAAATGAAATTCCTGTCTATTCTGGTGCTTTACCATTTCAGGTGAAAACTTCTGTCCTATTTGCCAGACTTGTATTCAAGCTCTTTAGGATAAAAAGTGCTGTAGAGGCTGCCTAAGGGTGCCCCTAGAGGGGGTATTTTCCCTCTTTCACAGGATTTTACTGGGTAAAAAACCTGTCTTATTCTGAGACTTTTCCCTTTAGTAATTATAATGTTTTCTTTAGATAAGAAGAAATTAGTACTTGGAAATTAGTACTTGGCAGTGTGAGATTGTCACTCTAACTTCAATATTCGGTCCAAACTAAATCTTGCTTGAAAAGACTTGATTTTAACAGTTTAGTATTCTAGGCGGTGACCATGCATATTCACAAAGGCTGTAATTAGGTTATAGCCTCGCTTCCTAAAATTAAATCAAAAGAAAGGGAATAATGTCCCTGATAGGATTTTACTTTGTATTTAATGAGGACTAGTGTAGTGTGGAATAAGTATTAAGAAATGTCTTTTAAAAATAATCCTTCCTAATTCTTTTCCTGTAACTTAGTTTAGAGATGAATTCACTTTATTTTATGATGCAATTAGAACACGTGCACGTTTTGCAGCTTGTGTCTGCAAGAGATTGGGCTAACCTTTCAAAGTGTACTGTTCAAGATCAGAGTGCTCAAAATTGCTGTCTTTGAGTAAATCTTCAAAGACATTACTAATAGAGTAGAAATCTAAACAGTTTTTTTTTTTTTCAAGTTTGAAGCAGTAATATACAATGCCTGTACTTAAATTTGTAACAGAAAGTAGCAGACCAATAACCTGGGGCAGGGCTGTATTTTGTTAAGATTTGCCAGAGCGGGACGACAGGCAGGCTGTGAGAGCTGAGGTTCTTCCCTGTCAGCACTGGTCAGTGCTGGGGCTCATTGCACAGCCACCCCATTTGGATTTGCATCAATTCCTGTGATTTAGCTAAATGTTCATATTTAATATTTAAACATCATTTAGGAGCCTTGCTAAGCTGTTGCATACCATAGTCCTTGGCCTCCAAATTTCCACTGGGCTAGAAGCATGTGGATCAGTCATTCCTAAAGACAAAATCACACTCCTGTAGACATAACACAAAGGCATAGACAATCAGCTTGAAATCCTTGCTCCAATTAGTAAAGCGTATGTCTGTTTTTATTTGAAGTGCTGAAATGGACTAAGGCACTTTTCTGGCATCTGGGTTCAACTTTTGCATCAAACCTCGCAAAATGAGGGTTGAACCCAGACCTTACTAGAGAGTATCAGATTGTGCATTGTTACACAGTATAGCCAGGACTTTTCCTTAAAAGTTGTGATTTGGCTTAGATGCTTCTTTGTGAGAGAGAATACCAAACAATGAAAAGGCTTTGGTGCAGAACTACATGCTTTATGAAAGAATTGTAATCCTGTCCAGTGCTTGTGCCTCACCTATAGATCTCGGTGCTTTCTAGCAGCTTAGAATAGTAGTTTGTGGGCATCAGTATGTAAAAAGCATGATATCTTTTGTTTGAGAGCCTTAGTACAATGTAATGAAGCTAAATTTAATTCTTCCTGAGTAAAACATGTTTTGCAATCTGCTTTGAGATTAGAAAAATGGTCACTTGAACTGGCGCTTTTAACGTTAACAAGGAAACAGTTTCCACAGTCGCAGACATTTAGAATCTTTTTTCTGTTTTGTGTGGACTTCAGTGCATAGGAACACAGCATATGAGCAATGAAGCTGTAAAATTTTCTGCAGTGCTTTAGTTTTAGAAATAAAAGCAGTGTCTGCTTTGGGAGAATCGTATTAAATTGCTTTGCTGTTTGTACGCTACATTCATGAGCACAGGGGAATAGCTGAGCAACCTCTGTGCCGGGCTGAAATCTTGTGTGAATCTGGTTGGAATAAATTATCCTAGCTCCATTAGAGTCACAGCACTATAACAATTTACACTAGTTGACCCTTTTTAAAACTCTTTCAGATTTTTATCGGATACTTCTGAACTGCTCAAACAAACCACTCCCTTCCATACTGGTTTATGGTGTGTGCTCAGTTAACAATATCTGAAATAACTTTGTGCTGGCTTAATCATGTTTGTTCACTAACTGAAGAAAGAAGCACTTACACAGTACTTTTTGTTCTACTACCTTTTGAGCTACCAGCATTCAATGATGCAGTTGCTGTAACCTCGGAGAGACCCTGCCCTTTGTGATCCTGAGCACCCAGTCTGTCTAGATGGCCACTCAGGGAGAAGATTAAGATGAAGGATCCAATTTTTTCCTGCGGAAAACTGTTCTGAATAGAGTTATCTTTTATGGGAATGTCTTCTGTACTTTCTTTTTTACAATAAAAACAAGAGCCAATTATATTAAGTTTTTGAATAAGCAGTTTGTAAGATTGGTTTTGAATCACTTACATCCTCCTTCTACGTTTTACAGAACTGATAACCCGGAGATGTGTTAACTGCAAGAGTCATGCCCTAGTGTACTGCATAAAGAGACTATTACAAACAATGCTTCATAATCTATATACATTGTTAACTATGATCTCTCAGTGTAGCTTTTCTCTTTGAATCAAGTACTTGCAGAAGAAAAGCACCAAAGGAAGGTCTGTAGAAGCATTTCTATCTTTGGCTCATAGACGTTTGTTTATGAAAGTGCAAAGTTGCTCTGGGTTCCTGTAATATAAGTTAGGAAAACACGAATGAACCAAAGCCACGTCTTGCATATTAAATATTTCATTCACATTGTTTACAGATTGCAATTGGCTGGAAACTATACAAATCCAAAAATAGATACTTAGTCATTCACATTTTGAAAACACATTTACAGTAAATCTACATATCTGTACTTTAGGGCTTCTTGGTTTGCAGATTTCTTTTTGACTTGGCACAGGTTTGGTTAAATGAGGGTCACCTAGGTGGATTTTGTCAGTGATGATGACTGAACATTGTCAGACTAGGAAATAGAAGGTGATTGCTGCTAGTTTCCAAAATTTTTGGAGGTCTGACTGTAGCCCAAACTGAGTATTAGTACTGTATCTAAAATTTGTGCAATTTAGGTAGCAAAATATAATTTGAAAGTGTTCATCTCTCAGCCACGTGGCTTGTTATGTGGGATTTAGTGCCCTTGTTTTGGCTGTGATTTTTTTTTTTCTTCTTTCAGCAAAGTCATTATCCATTGATAGGAAATAGGCAGCTGCAATACACTTCAGAACATTATTCACAGTCTGCCCTTTATACCATATTCCCATCCCTAAAGAGTTTATCCCCCAGCCAGAATGTCTGTAGCTGTTAGGCAGATAAAAACAAAGAAATGTTTGAAAAACAGGAGTAAGAGGAGTCCTTCCAAACAGATATGCCTAACCTTTAGAACAAACCTGGGGGATAATCATCTCTAATCTCACTTTTGCAATTTTTGGTGGGTTAGAGATATAGCCGGGACATGGATCTCTAGCTTCTAAAGTCAGTAGCAGCCATCCTTTGTCCTGGCCATTGCTTACTGATCCTGTGTAGTATGGTACCAACCTAAAATGGGATTGCAGCAGCAGTACTTAGTTTGATCATCTCAATTTTTAAAACAAGCACTTGCTAGAAAATACAATTGCTATTGCAAACACTGCCATAATTTTTTGAGTTGCAAGATGTAGACTTTTAGGGTTGGGGAAGAAAGGAGCTCAACACTGAACTGAGATTACATGGAACAATGTGCTGCAGAGCTGTCCATTGGAAAGCAAGACCAAGGCCCCGCTGGGACACTCTGAATGCTGCTTGAGGTAGATCTAAAATGGTTGATGGATTTACAATTGTTGCTTAAATTTGTTATGTGGGAGAAGCAATTTTCTTAAAACTGCAGAACAGCTATAGGGCTTTCAAAAACCACACTTGAACACTTGTACACCACCTTTCATTCTAACCAATTTACTTACTGTAAGATTGATGTATGAAGCAGTGAGGGCACTTACCACACATTAATTTTAATAATATATGTACAACTGTATGTCATAGGCTGCTTCGAAGAATTGAGCCAATGTTTGTATATAAAAACCTCTCCACAAATATTCATTTGCATTTCAAAATTAATCTGCTTCAGCAAATGCTTGTACCCTTTTCAGAACTGCTGCTTCTGAATGCAAAAGTGACTTGAATTCACCTTCATGAAGGTTAGTAGAAGGCAAATTCAAACTTCCATGCATAAGAATTTGTAGAAAACGAACTTGGATTTCACAAGAGTGAATATTTGCCCTCAGAATTCTGTGTAATAAAATATATATTCATTCTGCCAAATAACAAACTGATATCATGTGATTAATCACAACGCACCAATATAGCGCAAAGAGCAATGATGAATAATTGCAGTTAACTCCTTTTAGATGCCAGAAACTAATATACCTAGTATGTATGTATTAATATCATTGCATAGATGAGGTTAGTAGCTAAATGAGGTAATTGCCTGATAAATAATTCAGAATAGAGTTTTATTTCTGTATAACTAGGCTGACTAGGCATATTAAATGCAGGCCAGCATAGGGGACCAAATTGTTCATTTTGGACAGCACAGTGGGTTCTAGCATGTCTGAGAAATGTAATGGTCTGGAGTAGAATGGATCAGAAAAGTAGTTTTCTAATCACAGGAAAAATATACTTTTTTATAGTCTTCAAAAATATAAAAACCTAATTGGGAAAAACGTCTCCACATAATCTTTTTTAAATGACAGTGAAATGAGAAGCTATTTCAAACTGGTCAGTGATCATACTGGCAGAGAGAGAGAGAGAGGTTTTAGATATGACTATTAGTCTTAATCTCTTGAGCAGCAGCAATGATATTCCTAAAGGCTTACTTAGACATGGGGCTTGGCAGAAAGCACAGAGGAGGAGACAACCCCAAAATTCAAGTGCTATTTTTTTTTGTTGCTCAAGCCTGTCTCTTGGAGCAGGCTGCAATGGTGTGGTCTAGACTGGCAGAGAGCAGTGAAGGCGAGGAAAAACTCGCTCGTAAGTGTCCATTGCAGCTGGACTACTCGGTCTGCGGCATGTTTTGTGCTGAGGCTGAAGCATCGGGCAGTTCATATCTTGTTCTGCTGCCATCCATGGGCATTCTTTCCAAACTTGTACACCAGTCTTTTGTCCACTCTTTCCAAAATTCCAGTTTTATAATAGTATCTGCATTTAAAAAGAAAAAAAAAGAAGAAGAATGTAGTAGTAGAACTCATGTTGCAAGGATTCTTTATGTGGACTTCATGGTAGGAAAACAACACATGAGTTATTTCCAGTCAGAGACTGCCCTTCTTTCTGTTAAATTACTGTTGTGGCTTTAAAGCTTTAAACTTTCACCAGGGCCTTTGGAGTATGTCTTTCACTGTTTCAGAAAGACGTAGGGATGTTCTCTTTGGCTGGTTATTTTTTTTCCTCTAAGATTACCACAAATCAGAAGGAGCTGCTAGTGTTACTGCTAGAGGAAGGGGAAAAAAAATGGAGTCGTTTTGCAAGAGTAGTAGTACAAATTGTCCGCTGAGGTACGCTGGGATAGCTTTGTTGCTTTCACTAGAGTTACAGCTCTGCACCACTTGGTATTGAGCCTGAAGGTCTTACTTGGGAACAAACGAGACCAGGGTCTATCTCATGACCTGTAGGAATAAACTGGAAGAAAATAGCAAAGAACTCCCGACCTGAATTTTCAGGATAACTGTAAGAAATAGATGCTGAGATACAAATCCCTTGAAATGAGGGACATTTCCACCTGTTAACTCACCGGAGAGCTCTGCTCAATTTTTCATATGTCATTCTGTCATTTTTCTTCCTTTGTCCCCACATCTTTGCCAGAGCTTCTGATTTAACAACCCGAAAAATGCCTTGTCCCCTGTCCTCCCATTCGAGAATGCCATTGTTTTCTTCAGGAGAAAGGAGAAGATCTCTTACAAATTCCCACAAATGAGAACTCTGCAGGTCTTGAACAGGAAGAAGACAACTATTAAACAGACTTTTTCTTATTCACGCCAAAGTACTATGGCAAAATTATACTTACAGTACATTTTGTCACCAGGTAGTCAGCCTCATTAACTGATTGCATTATTTTAATTTAACTTTCAACGTTTCAGTGCATTGCTGCTATATAAATGGACTCAAATTACCTGCTCCAGGAAAAAAATAAATCAGGACTTTGCAAACATAGAGGATGCTAGAATCTGCTTTTTGCTCCAGAAACTACTGAATTTTAAAGTCTTGCAAAGTTTACGTTATCTCATTCACAGGGTCAGTTCTACTGATCAACAAAAACTTCCACAGGCTATCTAACTTGAAGTTTTTATAGTAATTTTCAAGTTCCTTTAAAATGTTTTGAATGAAAGATTGTAACAAACATTGGAAAGACTGAAAATGATACAATAGTATGAGGAATTGCAGTGCCTATTTCCCAGCATTGTTAGATGCTTCTCTCTATTGCCTCAGCTCAGTTCAGAGACTTGCTAAGCCTCAGATGTGCCATGTGTGAGGTGCTGGGGATTCAGCAAATGGTGAATCACAACACTGACCTCAAGCATTTAAAAATCATAACCACTGATGTCCTGAGATAAATTTAAGAATAATGAAAATTGTAACAATATCTGATGTTTCTTATTTGTTTTCTGTTTTTAGCTTCTTTTCAGCTTATGTTTTCTGGAACTAAAGTGGCTAGAAGCACTGTTAAAAAAGTAATGTGGCTTTAAGAAAAACTGCAGGTACCTCAAGTTTCATGATAAAATCAAAAGAGCTGGCAGCACTTAAAAGCCAAACCTCAGTGAAATTTCCTTATTTGTGGTGTCATTAAAGTTTCTTTTGATAATCACATGGATCTGGAAATTTAGAGCGACGTGGCCTGTGTAATCTTCTTAGCTCCAGTTCTGAGTTTCTGAAATGTACTTACTTGTTCTACCATGACTGTGACATTCCTGGCTGTTGATGCCACCTGCCTTCATGCATGCCTTATCACTGGCTGGCACTGAACTGCAGAATAACGTGAGAAGTGAAGGAGATACTCCTGAGTCTGGTGGCAACTTGGTCAAAAGGTCACCTATTCAAATGCCATGCAACATTAAGTCAAAGTGGGTATGTGAGCTACTAACTTTATCTCTTTAATAAAGCTCTAGCACAAAGGTAAACCCAAGTAAATAATTAACACACGATTGTACGCTTGCAGCACAATAAAACACATGACATTTTTGTCAATGTTGTGTTAAAAATATTTGGATTCTGTGGGCTTATGGAATTTGGAGCGTGGTGTGTATGGATGTGGTAGACCCCTCTGTGATGCGCAGTCTGAAGATTTCTTGGCTTAGTGCTGTGCAGTGGTTCAGAGGCCAAAGCACTGCCTCAGTAGATGATGGTGAGATTTGACAGTGTCCTTGCAGAAATGACATTTCAAAAGTGTTTGTCTCAATACTGTGGTGGTGCAAAGAGCAAAAGAAGAGGTGCAAAGAAGAGGACATTGAATGATCACAACTGGAAGTGTTATCAGAGTCTGCTAACAACACTAATATGAGGTCTACCCCCTACAAGAAATGTTATCTGCTTAGTACACACTTAGTGAGAAAGGTGCAATCCTGTGAGAGGGTTAAGCAGTGAAGACCCACATATTTACTTCACTGGATAAATAGTAGTAGGCTAAAAATAGCAAAGTGGCAGAACTTTAGTGAAGATGGGCCACAGTTTTACATTGTTATATGCCATTGTGTTTATGCTTTTAAGAGCTGACCTCCAGGAATTTATTTTGATGCATGTCTCAGACCATAATAAGCACTAACAGGTGGAAGCAAGCTATTTAAGAACATGCAAAGATACCTGATGCTGAAGGGATCATGCTTTTAGTTATGAAAGTTTCATAGCATATACAGAGCCAGCTGCTGGCCCAAAAGAGCATCAGCCAGAGTTTCAAAGAGAGGCACTGCCACATCTCCAACCAGCAGTAAGACACTACCCTGGAATATGCTTTTTTTAACTGCTTCTTTGGGCAGGAGTCTGTCATGTCAATGAATTTGTTCAGTATTCCTTTACCAACTGAAGGATTTGACCAAGGGAGTATCCTACATTGCCTAAATCCTGTTGTGGAACGCTAGTAAATCTAGCCAGAAACACTAATTTCACAGAACTGGTTGAGAGTTATTAGATTATTAGAGCTGGTGATAGTCAGAACTGATTACAGAATATTCTGATTGCACTTAGAGGTAGTCAGACAGCTGATTTCTTTCTAGCTTATCCATATCCCTCCTTAGCAGATAAACAGCCAGCTCAGCTGCCTTTTTGTTTAGGATAGTATAGGGTCTGTAGCTGTAACTGTGTGGTAGCCCACTAGCTGTACCACCTCCCTCAAAAATTCGAAGTATTCTCATGGGAATTAAGCCATGTTTCTACTCTCTGGGAGTCTCTGCACTAAAGAACAAGCTTTGCTCTGCTCAGTGCTTTGCTCCTCAGTGAAACTTCAAGGCTCTAGGGATCCTGCTTCCCTTCCAAATACCAATTCAGAAATGGGATCTCTGGTAATCTTTGTTTCTTTATGCATCTTTATGATAATCCCTGCATACTGCAGGGATTTCAGTAAAAGCATCAGAGTGGACGCAAATGGCCTGGAATTTTTTCATTTGTAGAAATCTCTTGAACTGCTGAATATTGCTAATCTTTGTATACGCTGTGTGTCTCCTGTTGAATGGAGCTTATTGTGTACAAACAAGTTTACTTACAGTTCTTGATAGATGGCTTTGTTTCTCCAGCACCAGTAAAAAAGGAGATGCCTATAGGGGAAAAACATAACCCAGTGTTCAGTTCTTTTCTTCACAAGCTGCGAAATGACTTCACAACTGAAATTTAAAGTAAAGTTCTGCCCTATTCCATATTCCATATTCTCTTTGTGAATACAGCTCAAAACAAAAGTTATGGAATACAGAATATAGAACCATGAAACCAGTTTTCAATTTATCTGTTACTAAAATGATTTATCCCTTCCACTGCTCTGACTGCATCTATTTATTTTTATTTTTATATTTTTTTCTCACTCCTCATTCAAGCCTGTGTTCTCTGCTCACATCTCCCAAGCTTACTTGTTTCATGTGTACCAAGTTTCCTTTCCCTCTGGTCCCTTTGCATTTTGTTTTTGCTGTCATGTCTATTGCATTTTCTCCACTTCCTTCTACTTAGATTAGTCCTTCCTCATTCAGTCCCTTATCTCCTCTAAAACTATTCCTGCAGTCGTCCCTGCCTCCTTCCCCCAACTAAAGATTATCCCTCTTGCTGGATATCAGATGTTCACAGGGCTGGAATTTGTCTGCATCGGTAGGACAGTGTCACCTTTGTAGAGGGGTCATTACATTCACAGCGTGCAATTAAATGCATTGCACAAACAAATCTACATTCAAGGACCTTAATTCATGTTGCAGAGTCCAGCACACACAATTGGAAAAATGATGGAATTAAACCTGCATGTGCAGCCATAATTTGGCCCTTTGCTTAAGTACGTTATGGTACAGTCTTGCATTAATGGACCACATATTGCCCTTCTCAGAGGACCATTGCCTTATGCAATGCATAGGGTGGACTGGTATGTCTATCATATTTCATTTACTGCCAACTGCCCAATCTCTGCACTGAAAACAAAAGGTTAATTTTTTTAATGGGCCATTTCCCCCTGGCTCTGTATTCTTTAATTCCTTTAATAATGTCTTTATCTCCTGCATCTAATAATCTTCTTCTGGATGACTTGTCTGACATGATGCATGAACGGTGGGTGGAAGATGGAGATGGCTGTCAGTCCTAAAGGACAGTGGTTGCCAACGTAAAATGCAGGGTCATTTTGTTCTTTTGGCTGTCTCTAATCTTGCTCACCTCTCCCAGTTTTGCCTGTCCTAGAGACATCACTGCACAACCCTAATTCACTTTGATAAGAACTGTCCAGGATTTCCTTCTGCACTGCCCTGTTTCCAGTTTTCTCCCCCCACATCTGTTGTGTCCCTGTGTCACCCTCTGCTGCTACTTTCTCCCTTGCTTGTCTCTGCCCCTCACCCCCCATCCCGTGTGTGAATGTCTTCCGCTCACCACAGGGCAGTCTGGAGGTAGGTGGAGGCAAGGGACAGTGGAGCTCTTGCGTGTGGTGACCCAGTGGCTGCTGGCGATCAGGAGCTGTTGGCAGTGCCAGCTGCCTGTGGTTCTCCAGGATCTGCGTGAGCAGTGAGGGAGCACCGGCATGCTTACGCCATTCCTCCTTTTCCAGCAACCCTATGGCAACTCCAGTTTGTTCAAATACTCCTCCAAACTAGAGCAGGCTTCAGTCATTGAGGGCTTCAAGCAGCTAAAATGCTCCTCAATTTTTCATCTGTTAGGGTATGGGGAAATGACCTGAATTTCCCTGCTTAATGGAAACTCTCTTTTTCATATCATCACAACGGACCCCAGGGGAATTACCCTAGTTTGGCATATATGCTATTAAGCTGTGGCAAGTAATGAACATAGAAAAAGGCTATCTGTAGCAGAAATATTACTTCTGTTTCATTTAGACAAAACCATCAATAGCTTAGAAGTTTTTTGAACCTAAATTCCTTTAAATAGTAATAAATCTTCCCAGACAAGGTTGAAAATAGTAAAGTTGTTTGCATTCAGGAGTATCATTGTGCTGCACTGATAATAACCCCATTGTACAAAACTTCTTGCTCGCTTTCTGAGAAGCAGAGCAAACTTCAGGTTTTTTGAGTTAAAAAATAACTATGTAAGAGTCTGGATATAAGCCTCCCCTGGATTGTGCAAGTTGACAGGTTTGAGTAGAAAGGCCAAAGAAAGAGTAGTCCTGGTGGGTTGTGTGGCTCACAGAGCTGAGCCTGGCCTGCCTGTGGCTGGGAGGCCCAAAGCCTCCTTGACCCTGTCTTTGCCTGCCGCATTCCTGTGTGCTCCTCAGTGCAGTATCTAGGCGCTCTCTGTATTTTGCCTGCCTTCAGTGCTTGCAGCTGCAAATCCCACATTTTTCCGCTAGCATGAAATTCACACAAAAATGCAATGCTTTTTGTTTTGCATTTGATTTCTGGAACACTAACCGTGCATCCTGATATTCTGTAAGATGAAATACAGGTATTGGCCACAAGTGCCTGCAGCATCTAGGAACTCCTCTTGCGTCATGTTGCACAGCTGTAAGCCGTTGATATTAAAGTGGGAAAAGGAAATGCAGTTGGCATCTAGTTTGTATTGGTCACAGCAAAACTGTAACCATTCACAGACATTGTGCTTACTCCAGTATTCTGGGTGAATGGATGTCCAGAAAGGATCAGAATCTGCAGTATATTTGACAAGAAAGAGGAACATTGCCATGCAAAATTCATTGTACGCTTCAGTTGAATAAGCATGTTTCAAGCAAAATTAATCCCTCTTCCTTATGCTGATTGCCAGCTTCCTTCCTTATTCCTTTAGAAGACATCAAGCCCTGCTTCTTGCATTTTGCTGTCTACTATAGTCACAGCGTTTTATATTCCAAATACCGTTAGTAATTACTGCGTCAGACATCGTATCAAGCAAAACTGCTTGCACATACAGGAAAAGACAATGCACACCTCAAACTGATAATCCAGGAAGAAGAAAAAAGGGCAGAGTACACAGTTTGTGAGAACTTAGAACACTGATAACAATGAGTCATGGGTTCCTAAACTGAAATAACCCTGAGAGTTATGTGTTAAAGTGCTATACAGGGGTCATTCAGTGACACCTAGCAACACTCTGTAGCGCATGGGTAAATGCTATTCATTTTTAAATTTATTTTTATTATAATTCCAGCAGATTCTTTCGCCTTTCTCATCTAAAGTAATATTGTTAATGTTGTAATGGGGGATATTTTTTATTAGGTTAGAAACTGAAAAATATATTACTCCTAACACTCTTATCATTCGGGAAACATTTCTGATAGATAAGAGGAAAAGTAAAAAGGTTTCTGAGTAAAACTGTCAGGAAATTATAACCTAAAACTGTTTCACCATTAAACACCAATTTTTTTAACAGGCTTCTCTCCTCAGCAATGCAGTTATGAGGAAAATGTGCAGAAATGTGTATATAATTGTAATATACATTTTTAAAAGTTTTCTAGAAAAATATATTTTAACTATTTCTGCTGTAAAATCTATGCGTGGAATGATAAATCTATATGCTGCAGCTAATAAACATAGTCTGTGATTCAAAGACTTTTTTCTTTAGAATCAAAAGACTGTACTATTGAAGCTAGTTGGGCATATAGTGATGGGCACGCTCTGTAAAAATCTGTTTTTTCTCTCTGTAAACTAGACTATTACATACATGCAAAGGTCCAATCTTGCAGTCATCTCCTGTCAGATGTCTTTGTGTTGTGCAGCTTACATTTTTTGGGTGATTGGAAGAATTATAGCCAATGCCAAGACATTTCTGTATCCATCCAGATCAAGCTTGGAGAAAACAGAACGCAAGTCTGCCTCTTGTACTCATTAGTTTCATAATTCATTACACAATTTGCTTCTTTTACTTTAAAGTTCTTAAGGAAGGCTGGTAATTTCTCTCAGATGAGACTCTTAAGCAGCTACAGAAATCCTAGCCTTGAATGATTATTGCTTTAATAACTTTAGGGATTCTAGATTGATTTTTGAATATTTTGCCTGTATTACTCATTATATCCCTGGAGTGGCCCCAGTTACAGAACAGTAAATAGCAATGGAAAGGCAATCAAATACCATGTGAATGAGGCTAGCATAAAGAAACCAGAAATAGTTTATTTTTGCATCTCACAGCATAATATTTGACTTATATTTCACAATTTCTTAGTCTAGTCATGCATTATTTATTATTTCATTTTCAAATGAATCTTGGACATTTGATTTTAGGCACTGTTGATATGAAATTGTAATTCAAAATAGGTTATGATGGCACTGCAAGCAAAGTGAATTGTACCTGTCATTTGTCTAGACAGCCAGTTCAGTGTACAAAATGATGCAAATAGGCTGGATGAGTTTCCACAGTAAAATTAATTCAAAGGTTTCAAATTGTGACAGAATAACTGAAATATGGATCTTGCATCCTGCATCTTGCATCCTGCATCTTGCATGGGCTTCTCAAAATAATTAATACTTCTAATTATAAGTTCTAAAAGTTTACAGGGAAATTTGTGGTTGCTTTCATGAATCATTCCCGTGCTATAAATGTCTTGATCTGTATGCACATACAGAATTAATGTAATACTGAATGCTGTGTTTTAAACCCTGAGAAGCTACTGTGACATCCTAGAAAACTAAAGAGGTGGGCAGAAGATCTGGGTCTGGCTTTTGGGTCCCATAGCTTGAGGATATTTGAATCTGAGATTTTATTCAACTCCTTATTTAAAAGGGAAATCGGATGAGCTTGACTTTGGATCGGCTTCTTGAGCCGTGCGAACTGCACACACCTGGCTGTGTCAGAGTCTGCAGGCTTCCTTGCGGGAGAATGGGAGTGCTGGAAGCACCAGGCTCACAGGGCTTCTGCCAGGAAAAAAAGAGCTCTAAAACTAGGCATGAGCTCTACAGGAATCCCAACTTTAGAGACTGCTCAAGAAAAGCGGAAGGCTGAATCGATCTCTTTCTGGACCAGACATACTTATTTTTTCAGCCTGTGCCAGCAGCCTCCAACCCTCTTAGGAAAACTGGAGCATCACCCACATCCTCAGCTGGACAGATTTACGGGCAGAGGGGCCTTCCTACTGGGGCAGGCATGAATCCAGCCCTGTGTCTCCCGTGCTGCTGCACTGAGCGAGCCCAGACCCTTTTGCTGCATTCGTGTGCACTATGCCGCTGAGTGACAAGGTCACAACTTTATTATTCTCTCTGGAAGAGTGTTTCATTGCTGTTTTTCTCTATCTTAAGGCAACATGAGAGACCAGCAGAGCTATTTATTCTGCCATTCCACAGGTACAATGAATAACTTTGAAATACTTTGGCCATTGGTCCTGAAACTTTGACTTGACTGTGATAAATATCAGCTGGCTGGCAATATAAATGCCACAGCAAGTTTCTTTCATGCAACTGCTCTCTTCTGGACTAGTTTCCCTGTTTGCTTTGGCTTTGGAAAGGATCATAATTTTTTGGAGTATTCCAGGGCCCCATAAAGTGCTGATGTATATATAATGAGTATTCAAAAGGTGCAGACACCAAGGCCTGGCATATGCGTAGGCTCTTGCCTTTCATTTCTTATACCAGAGTTCAGCTTTCAGGAGAGCTTTCCCATCTCCCAGGTGATGAATATGACCAAAATATTATGCCACTTGGGATATTCTGCTGGAAGAAAAGATCGTCTGTAAGACAGAGGCTCTGTGAAAGATTTTCAGGTTTTGTTTCAGGGAAAAAGAAAGGTCCAGGTAGAATTTTGTACCACTGTACAAAAAACATAAGAGGAAAAGCTACCCTGTAAGGTAAAGTGGCAGCAGATAAATCCCTCAGTGGCAGGAACATGCCAGAAGTGTGCCTGAAACTACAGCTTGAGGGCAGACAAGGAGGTCACCTGGAAGGAGGATGGTGGGCAGCTCTGGGTGGAGAGGAGAGCACAGAATTCAAACTATTTCATTGCCCTTTGCACTACTTTAAGGTGATTTCCACCTTCTTTTCAGTTGCATTGACTATCCCATCACACCTCTTCTTAAGCCTGAGTATTTTAACCCTCATATGCTGGCCAGTGTCCAGCCCTCAGGGAATGCCATTTGTTGACTTCGTTTTCCAGGCTGTGCAGATTGTTTCAATCCATAGGCTTGATTTATGTCCCATAGCTAAGGTTGCATTGCTAAAATGAGACTGCTGACTAGCAGTGGATGCAGCAGTGGTGACAAGGAAAGCTGTGGCAGTCACTAAGTGTCAAGCAGGTTCAGGAACACAGGCCAAGTAAAAGGTAGCTGTCTGGATTTTCCCAGGATGCACTGATTTCTGCATGGCATATGCAGGCAAGCTGATGTAGTATATGTGCTAACAAATACTGCTATCAGCCGTAACAAAACTGTATGGACACCTCAGAGTCTGCTTATATATAACCCAGTTCTAGTATAGGGCAGACAGATCATTCCTACATATTGTGGCCCACATTTTTGTCAGTCGAAAAGGCTATATTTCATTTAAGCATAGTGTTTTAATTCTTGGAGCCAGGATTTCCATACATTTTCTGTATTTTTTTAGTGTTTTTCTCTTTTTCATCCAGCGCTGGAAAATGAAGATGGGAAATGAAAATGACACAATAGTTCTAGTGTCACTTTTTTTTTACTTCTTCCAATTTGTATGAGAAAACAAAGATGCTCCAAAAATATAAAGCCTGATACATTCTGATTGCCAGAAAATAAAAACAGCAACATGACCATAAGACATTTTTCATTTTGGAAATGGAGAATTATGGAAATTATTCCCATTTTACATGGAAACCATAAAGGCAGACTAACCCTGTTGTTCTTCTCATCGGAACTTGAGAATGACTGTACTGTCCCAGACCAAAGGTCCTTCTAAGCCAGTGTTCTGCCTCTGATTGAGTTTAAAGGAACAATTTCTCATTTTTAGAGAAAATGCTTTAGAAACTCGCCTCAGGCTTTTACATAAAAATACTAGGGCCCTTCCTAGCACAGTTCTGGCAGGCTGGCAGGAGCTGAGTCCTGCAGTAGCCTGGATATCAGTGACCTTTTTCTGTCTTGTTCTAGACAGCCTTGTCATTCCTTTTTCATCTGAAGAGGTAGTAAGTTTAAACTTAAGCTTATACTTCATTTCTAGCAAGTACAGAACAGGCTTTCAAAAAACATAGGAATCACTATCTTTAAGCTTATTATACTGACCCGAAGAAAGCATAGGTTGAATGTTATTTTACTGACCTACATTTTTCCCTGGCTTCAGAGTAAATTAGTTACTTCTAGGACTACTTAAGCAATGCTGATGGCACTGCAGTAATAATTTTATTTATGTGTTCTAAACGTGTTAAATGTATTCCTGCACTGCTGTGGAAGGAGAGCTCGTGAAGCTTTGCACTCAGTTACAAGTGGAGTTTGAGTTGAGGTAATTGCCAGGGTATACATGCTGCACTGCTGTTGTGCTGGATGAATTCAGAGCTGCACAACTGTTGAGTCACAGACCGTATACTGTTAACAACAAACAGACTGTAAGAATGCTAGGAATTGTCAAAATGCCTGGGATGGACTGCTTTGCCTTTGGCAAATGCTGCTCTGCTGATATCAGAACTCCCCTTGAGATTATTTCAATTATTTAAAAAGGTGAAGGAAGGTTAAGTAACAAGGAAATCTATAATAAAAGTCAAGGCATAATTGGAAGAATTATTCTGACTGATCCAAAATTAACTTTAAATTGAATCACAATAGATATTTGAAAATACGCTTTTAAAATTTGAAACAGAATACTTTCTATGATTTCTGTAATTTTGAATGAAATTTAGAATTTCATTCTAAGATGGAATGAAAACTGATACTAAAGCAATAGAATTTTTTGAAATGAAAATTCAATTCCTGCAGGGTTTTAATGACAGCCATTTAGCTGAAAAAACAGCTTTATATTCTGCCTCTTATGTCACAGAAAACATTGAATGAACAAACTTAGCAAGATAGAAACAAAACACTAAGTCCTTGATGGTCGTGGATTAGCACAGTAGAAGCCGTGTGGAAAGTTCTGTTCCTTATTACTCAAACTGTGTGTTGGCAGGAGAGGTCTTTTCCATAAGACCAACAGTGTTCTCATTTGAAGGAACAAAAATAGCTTTGTAGGAGAAAAATGTTGCATGAAAATGTAAATTTTGCCCAGTTCTCACTGCAAGTCTGGCTCGATGGTATCAGTGGATTATGCTACATTTCTTTTTAGAGCCTGCTGAATGGTTCAGTCTGAGTGCAGAGAAGAAGAATACCTGGACTGCTTAGGAATTCAAGCCAACTGTTTTGAAGGGAAAAGATTTCTAATGAGAAATGCTTACTGAAATTCCTGAACAGGGACCTGGCCTGGCAACAGGCCCTGTGAAGTTTGGGGTTTCCACATGTACAGTTAGAGAATTGCACACTTAATGTCGGTATATTCTCCGCCGGGGAACTGCTGCTGTGTGCGGAACTGATGCACCCCTACAGCCACAGAGTTCTCTGGTGGCTTTCAGAATCCTAATTCTCTCCAGCTAACTGTGTATTTGTCTGGTCATTGACGTTCGTTACAAAGGAGGCATTTAAGGAACTCTATACCTACTGAATTAAATTACTTTTCCATTGTATATCTACAGTTCCATAAGGTGGGAGTGATTTAAGTGACAAATGATGGGATAAACAAAAGGAGTTGAGAGCCTGAGGCCCTAGTTGTCCTGCCCCTCTTACTGAACCACACTGTCATCTGGGAGTTCCTACTTGAATTATGTGTATCACCTTGCCAAATGAGGGGAAATTATGACCTAAATGCAAACAGCTAAATCCACTAGTTGATACTGCTCTACCTGTGCACCTTTATCTTGCATGTCTGGTTATATGTTTGAAAATGTCAGTAAGACTAGAATAAAAGATGACTATATCAGTGAAGTCAGCTGCAGGCTCTGAATCTATAGGCTTTTTGCTATGTGATTAGTCTATAACTAAATTAAATTCAGATCAGCCTTGAGATTTTGACATTGCACGTTCTTTTCAGTCTATCTACATACCTGTCTGATGATCAAAGCTGGAATAATCATCTTCAGTTGTCCCAAATAACTCTGTCCAAGACATCAGGGGATCACAGACCATTGTGTTTGATAGAAATGTGCTGTGGGTTGCTGAATCCAGCATTGCCTTAAAATATTAACACATTATTTGAAGATGAGAGGATAATATTGAGAACCTAAGTTATAGATCTGTGATGTACTACTGCCTACAGTCACTTAAACTTCAGCTGAAGTTAATGATGATCCTGAAAACTGCAGTGAAGGGACTAACAAATTCAGCAAGAATGCATCTGATCAAGATCCATACATAGACATGAAGTAAAAATGGTTGGAATGACATGTTCATAGGGATTTGATAATGCAATTTATTCATATAAAAATAAGTGAGGATTTTTTATTACATTCTGCAGCGACTGCCACTGTTTTGACTTTCTAAATTGTTTGTGAACAGGCATGATATTGGGCATAAACTCATTCATGAACTGCTTAGAAACATGTGGTTGGAGTTAACATTATGGTTTAATGAGATCACTGGTAAAATTTTTTGATCAAGTCCCCAAACAAACATATGAGAAAACATCATCCTCACCATAAGGGTGCTCACCATATCCATAAGACACTGGCCACAGACATCAGCCAGTCCAGAGTGGAGGGAACTGGACAAAGTCTGAGTGAAAAATGCATTTGCAAAAGAGATTAGAAACTGAGAATTCATGAGAAAAACTGGGAAACTATTTCACCAAAAGTGAGATGACTGAAGAAGAAAGTACTTGAGAAGAGGTGATACTACAGTAAAGGAGAAGAGAGGTAGAAGAAAACATGGTATTTGAGATAAACTAAAGTCGGTACAGAAAAAGAGAATTATCAGTCCATTAGCTCTATGCATGTATCACATGCTTGCACACACATCTGCACACACAAGCACTTCAGAGGTCTATTTAGCTAAGACTCACAATGCCCTACCCTCAACCTCCCATATGCAGTTTAGTAGAAATGACAATGGTTTAGCAGACTTGAAGGAAAAAATTAAGTGGAATTTAAAACCCAGAGTTCTTTGGGTTCTAGTTCACTTCTGCTTTCCTGTTTGGGAGAGACAGGAATCATTTCTTGGACTAACTGCTGTGAATGCGTAAATACAAACTCAATGGACCTGACTTTGGCTCTTGCCTTTCAGACTTCAGACAAAACTGCTAAAGCCGGTTTTGGCTCGTCTTCAGACCTAAGCTACTTCTGCTTTTCATAACCAATTGCAGCTTGGGCAATTTCTAGCAGAAAGAAACTTGAGCTAGCTAATAGGATAATATGGTCTTAAGATCTATAAGAGGTATGTTTAGTCCAATATTAAGTATTTTAAGGTGAAAAATTGCCCAAATACCTGCATATACTAAAACAATGTGAAGGATTCAAAAGTTTTCATGGATAAACTACAGATTTGAAAGAAAACTCCGATCTTGGTCTAGATGAGGCAATGATGATGTGGGGGATGTGGAAACACTTGGGTTGTTCCTGAAATCCTGTGACATACTGGAAGTCACGTGTAGGGCAAGGTAAGTATTTCGAAAGCATCATATTTCCACTCAATCATATCATTATGAATGCAACAAATGAGAACATAAACCATTCATCATTTAGCCAAGGTATTCAAAGAGTCTATTCTTTCTGCATTGCTCCTGAAGGATTTAGTGTGAAATACTGTATGCATGTATATAGGTATAATTGTGCTTTTGGATGAGCACCAAACCTTCTGTGAGTGATTCAGAATTTCAAAAAATTCGTATGAAGTGATCCGTATTAATCTACCAAATCCTGTCTCAGATATAGGAGGATTACAGAATTTAATATTAGAATCTGTGTTGATCTCAATAGGATATTTTTATTCCTTCAGCTTAGTGGCCCACACAGAAAAAGGTACCTAATGTCATGTCTATTCACAAACAATTTAGAAAGTCAAAAACATTGGCATTTTTATCAGTTTTGAGTTGCTGCAGAATGTAATACAAATGTAAATAAGTCCAAAATGCTTATTTATTTTTTTCTCTAATTGCTTTGATACATAATTCCAGTACTTAAATGAGATGTTGCTGGCTTACTGTATACAGAAGTTCTGAAATTCACTGTGTCAGGTAGAAATAAGTCAAACATTCTCTACCACAACGTAAGTGTATTGTCCCAAGTCTCTCAGAGAAATAAGGAAATTGAGAACTATTCATGCTTACCACCTATGCAAAAGAAAATAATTGTTTCCCACAAAGGAAAAACATCTGGATGCAGTTTTGGCTCTCTTGAAATCTCTGAGAATTTTTTCATGAACTTCAACAGAAGAATTTCACCACTCATTAATCACCAGAGGGTGGCAGGACAGAGACACGCAGAAGACCTGAGTAGAAACTCACAAAAGAGCAGTGAAGAAGTCAGGGGGAAATAGGAGCCTCTGACAACCCACTTCTATAACGACAGGACACTGCCTCTGTGGAGCAGATGATCCCACTTTAGCACCTCTGAAAAAGGCAGAGGCCTGCAGCATGTGTGCGGTGGCAATGATCTTCCCAGCAGTACCCTCTGCAGCCAGTGTACCCCCCTGCTCCTGCAGCACTGCAGTGAGCCGCCGCCCATGGTGAGTGTACGCTGGTACCAGCTCAGTAGACAGAAATAACCCCCAAAAGCCAATTGCCATTTGAAGAAATGAGTAGAATCACTCCCAAGATAATGGCAGTGCACGGTTTTAAGACTGATTGCTAAAAAAGAACTGTTCTGAGCATCTTTCATGCTTAAAAATGAAGAAATCTGGGACCTCTCTGTACCTGCCTCTCCATATATAAAATTTAACACAGAGAAATATCTGGGATGAAATCCTAGTCCTACTCAGGTCAGTAAGAATTTCCCATCAGAGGAGACAGAGGAAACAGAATTCCACTGTTTACTTCTACTGTCTGGCAGCAGAAAATAATTCCTATCTGACAGTTTCACAAGTTTTAAGAGGTAATTTTTGCTAGAAATTCAAACGAAAAACAGAGAGGAAGATGAGTGCAACACGTTCTCTTTGCAGTACAAATCATTTCTCAGTTGACTTTTTTTAGGGTAGTGAAAAAATCATTTGGAAATAGTTACTGCTTAGATAAAAGAATATACTACCTTGAAAGATTATAATTATGTCTCCATCTGGGTAAGATTAAGCTAGAAAATTACAAAGCTAGTAGTATTTGCATCATTGCTAGTAGAACGGTAATGACAGATTGCTAGATTTAGTGCCTTGTTTGTGAATTTTCATAATGATTTTTCCAAGGCTGAAAATAGATTTGCTCAAGGTGAAATGACACCCGGGAAGATATATAAAAGATGTATGAACTCTGCTACAAGCAGTGCAGGGTCGGAAACAGAGCCAAACCCATCAGATCTGGGAAAGGTTTGAGACTAGGCACATATTTGATCTTGTAGTTTACTGTGAGCAAAACTTATTTTTCTAAGCTGGGAAACTAATTTTGTGTAGTGGAAAGGCAGCCTCAGCTCCTGCTATACCTGCTCTCAGGCATGGGGCAGGGCTGCCAGCCTTCCCGTTAAAGGGTTGAGCTACATACTGTGGCAGGCAATAAAAGCCGTTTGGGAAGGAAAAATCCTGTTTATCTGTATACAGTTTATATTGTTCCTCCCACATAGAGCTATGTATGTTCCAGAAAATCATGTTAATTTTTAATATCATTAGCAGAAGTAGTCTCTTTTCAAATATTCTATACAAACAGCATATTGGTTTGGGTCACCTCAAATATTTTTTCACTATTAGCTAGTGCTGCTTATGTACACACATGCATATCTGCTTAAATACACTTTGGGGAGAAAGAAAGGGGAAGAGGCAGGCACTTGTTTAAACAACAGGAGAGCTTTACAGTATTGGCTTTACCTGAGCTGCTGCCGTGCTGGAAGAAGCAATTAATTAGCTGTCACATTACAAACATTCTCCTATTAAAATGTATTTGTTGAGGTTTGTGCATGTCTCCTCCACTAATTCATTAAACCAAAGTCAATTGTTTAAAACTGAGAAAACTGGTGATGCACAAATGAGAATGGCAGGCAGTACATCAGTTGGGTGCCTGATAAATCTTCACAGCAAAACCACTTTGGCAGCCTACAGCTCTTTTAAAAATAGGGACTTCAATAAAGAAATGGAGCTTACGTGCTGGTAGGCGCTTACTCTTGTTGCAGCAGTGAAGTCCAGAAGTAGGTCGTGGGAGCAAGGGGAAGCAGGAGGCTTTAACAGCAGCGCAGCCCGGCACTTTGGAAATGAAGCCACCTGCAGGACTGCGATATAGGGAACAGCTTACAGACAGGTCCGTTTGGTTTTTCAAGTTCTTATACACACCCCTTTTGATGACAGTGATAATATATAGAATAACATAGCCCAGGGAATGGGGGAGAAACATTCTCAAGTGCAGAAAGTTTACCTTTATCCCTTATTATTTTTTTCTCCTCCTCTAAAAAGTGTTCATTTATGTAAGCGTGTCTGTTGGGCCACATTAAACAAACGCGGTATCTTTAAGCACTTGAACTATGGAGACTCTTTTTCCTTCATGACCTTGGTGTGTAAGAAGGGCTATCACATTTTGTTCAGGGCTCTCAAGCCCAGGAAAGTGGCATTCTCACCGTTCACCTCTGGCAAAGACCAGGATGCAGAAAGGTGACTTGCTTAAAGTCACCAGCAAACCACTGACAGCGTTAGAGAAAGGACGGTGCTCGTCTGGTGTCAAGCTACATCTCTGTCCAGCAGGATGTGGTGCCTCTGAGATCCCCCAAAATACCTGCTGGGCTCTAGCCTAGATGTTGCTGCCTTTAGGACTTGAATGACTGTAAAGTGATTTGAATTTTCATGAGGAGGATGCTTGGTGCTATTAGAAGCAACACAGAGACACTGACAGTGGAGAGAATGAACTGGCAAAAGCAAGGACAGTTGTTCTTAATATAAATCAGGAAGAACTTTGACCAACCTGGATCAAAATATTTTTGTGCTGCAGAGCTCCACTTTAATTAGTACGCTCTTGACGATGTCTGTACAAATAGCAAGAGTTAAAGATGTAGGCACATAAGGTTGTCTTGGGAGATACTGTTTCTAATACTGAAAATACCATAGCTTTTATAAGTTTTAGATGTGCTTTGTATTAAGATTTTCTGGTCTTCAGAAGTTCCCCAATTGGAATTGTCATTCGGGGGGTGTGGGGGGGAGGACATTAAATGAGGCAAATACAGAGGCAAAAGCTTGCAGGGTCCCTTTGGTTTAGTCTTTTGCTTTTCTTTTAATGCTTTTCCTCTCTCTGCTTCCAGTGAAGGCATTTCTTTGGCCCATTACCATGGTGTCAGAATGTCTCACGAGCTTTGTTGTGCTTCTCTTCAGCGTGTGTGTCTTACTGTGAGGTCAAGGAGTGCTGTTGCATGGTGTGAATACAGGGCGAAGTGACTCAGAAGGAGTATCACATTATATCTCCCAGCCCAGTGCGGGCCATGCCAAGACATACTGCCAAAGAGGCAGTGGGCCACCCAGGTGCAGTGTCCTGGCTAGCCATTTCAGAGCAGCGCCTTGCACCAGGAGACTTGCCTTCGGTTGCACAAGGTGTCTGACAAACAGGGCTGAGGCTTGGTCTGAGGGCTGCCATGTGGCAGAGCCTTAGCCCTAGGTCACCCCTCTGTCCTCCTGGTCAGCTTCTCTTTCCCACCTTTCCCTTCTCTATTCTTTCCCTCTTTCTGTTTTCATTATTTTCTCTTCCCACCATTCTTCTACTGACTATATTCTCTCTCTTTCCCCCTTATTTCTTTTTCATTTCCTTCTCTGCTTGTCTTCCTTCTGTCTTTTTCTCTCCCCTCTCTCTTCTGAACTCAGAATGGCAGCGTGCTACAGTGTGCTTCTTCCAGTAGGGAGAACACATACAAGCTGTGACAGCGCTATTGCAAGACCTCTTTGGAAAGCCAGTCAGCCAGGTGTGTCAGGCCAAACGCTTATAGGAAAGAGCCAAACAAGCAGCCTACAAATACGTTTGTGCAATAGCTAGTCACTTCACCCAGAGCAACAGTCTGGTTTCCTGTAATGTGAATTTTGCATTGATAAGGCAGAATAAAGACTTGGAGAGAGAGCTCATCCTGACAGGAGGTTGTTGGTACCCTTGTAAATGTCAATAACTGTAAATAAGGAACGCAAGTCACTGTAGCAAATAACAGAATGGATCTGAAAGGCTATGTAAACACAGTGTGATTGGTACAGCCGTAAGAAATGAGTCACAAAAGAGGTTGTTCTATTTCCCTCCCCTTTGTCTCCTACTGAACCCAATATTTTAAAAATTCTCAATTCTCAAGGAGATAGAAAGAGACTTCTCTTTTGATAGAGCATTGTGGACATGTTCCTGCAGCTCAGAATTCACGAGGCAGCACCAGTGCACGCCAGGTACCTTGTCTTGCACTGAGCTGCCTGAGCCTTGGTGCTCTGTGCGTGAATGAAGATTTTGCAGGTTTAAATGAGACTCACTGCACTCTTGAGAGAAGTAGGAAGAAGCTGTTTTTGGATTAGCCCATGACACCGTCTTCCTTTCACAGTTTTTAACGTAAGTGCCACTCACAGAGCTTTGCAGACTGATCAGAGAAGTGTTGCTGACGAGTGCAAGTGGACACTGAAGATTTCCACTGCGAGATGTTTCTGATTCAAATGCATCTCTTATTTTGACTAGTGAAAATGAACTTTGTTCACAGTCTATTAAACTGTGTTCATCTGATATTCCCTCAGTTTATGGCCCATTATTATTTTTTATCTCTGGCAATCATCTGAGTGACTCCAAAGAGACTTTGACTTATATTATATGGGCTGGAAAGTGTGATGGTGAAACAAGGGTGATAATATGCACTGTAAATATGTCCAGTTTTTTTTCTTTCAGCCACAGCAGCAGAAAACCTGATTAACTCAATTTCCTCCACTCTGAACTGACCAAAATCGAGCAACTCAGGGTCAGCTGCGCTGTCATAACGGAGGATGTGATGCATGCACTGTATCACATCTTCATCTCTGCACATACAGATCCTCCAAACGAGAATCATGACACCTTCTCCAGAATATGTGGAAGTTTCTGGGAAGTCTATTTGGAATATATTTAATGGAAAAGGACATCCTAACCAAATGCTGGACCGTATTAATTAAACCTTTCTCTCTTTCACAGAAATTTCCCTCAAATCCTGTCATGCTTATGAAGAATTGTATGAAAAAGAGAAATCTGGAAGTGTGGTGACATGCGTGGAATACATTAAATAAATATTCCATCACTGCCTTTTTGAGTGTGCATCCACCCTCGTGGGCCTCCATCAGGAGTTTCACCCTGCAGTTTGTAGTAAGGGTAAATATAAATTCTCCAAAAATCAAGGTGTTTAAGTAGACTGAGATATTACTGTGATGTGGTTCTGTTTTGGATTTCTTGAGCACCTGGGCTGGCACAGAGCTTGACGCTTGAGAAGACTCTGTGTGAAATTGATCCATGGCAGCTGGTGGGGAGGAAAATTCAGAGTGACAGCCAGGGCCTCCCGGAGGCTCTTCCGCAGCGAGTGGGAGCTGGTGCTGGGATGGCACAAACCCTGTGACCACCAGTGAAGCTGTCCTGTGCAAAAGAAAGCACAGGTTCCCCTCAGGAGCTAGTTCTCAGTTCTCAGGTGCCAGACCTTGTATATCTGACCAACAGAGAAACCAGAATTTAAAAGCTGTTTCTCATATTCCTGCATTTCTAAACCCACTGCAAGCCTCAATATCTTCCTGCAGTGATCTGCTGGTTAGTGAACCTGACAGTAGTTCAGTGTGTCTACCTTCTGCAGCACTGCAGCCAAAACGTGATCAGAGCATATGCAGACATGCCCAAGTGGACTATCTCACTTCTGATAGCAAGCATGGTGCTCAGCATTGACCAACAACATAAATAGTTATCCAGGCTTCTTGGTGGGCTTTCTGGCATCTGCTGAGCTCCTACAAGTTTTCAGATTTCCTGAAAAGCTACTGATTTGCATATTCTTTTCTGTTTAATCCCAAATAGAGACAGTGCTACTGACTAAACACAGGCAAGCCCTTTACTGATAATACAATTAATAACATGTTTAAACAAGGCTGCAGCATACCACAGGTTCCCAGCATCTCTTCTGACATGTCATTCCCTTGTATCCTAGAGATCCTTTCTACCAAACAGGGTGGGGTCGGAGAATGACGGAAGCACAAATGATCTCCCTGGCATTATCTGGGATGATCATCATATATTAAAGATTCCCGTGCTGCACATTTTTGCTCTGAAAGACTTTCATGAGAAGTCATTGAAAAATGTTTTCAACATTAGAATCAAAACAGATGGCAGGAAAAAATATTGAGAAAAACAAAGTCTGACTGGAGCCTTAATGAAGATGAGGCAGCGCTTGGATCTGGCAATAGCTGCTTGCATTTATAGCTGGAGCCAGATCAGAACTGAAACATCAGCTCTCAAGCCAGTCCAGCTACTTGTCTTAGACTTACCTACAGTAAGGGCTGCTTTGTTGGATTCACTTTGTTGGGTGCAAAAAAAGCTTTGTGCACTTTTTAACTCAAGCAATGGGGTTTGTCATATTAAGGGTGAACCGTTTACTTTCTCTCTTGCCTGTTGGCCTCTCTTGCTTGAGAGAATGGAGGCAGGCCATGAACTTCCCATGGGTCTTTCAGGCTGCAATCAAAGATGGTCAGACTGTTCTACTTTTCGTCTCTATTCTTTTTCTAACTAGCCACCTGCCAGTTTCAGATGCTTTGAGTGAGCAGCTGCTCCAGTGAACAACGAAATGTAACCATATCCCTGCTAAGCAATGTCAGATAGAGTAAGTCATTTTTTTTCGGGTCCACAGAAATGAGGGACGAAATGCTTACAGAGTCTTCTTTTTTTTTTTTTTTTGAAGAGAAGAAGAATCCAGGGTGTGTCTTGGACCTTCAAAATATGATGGGAATTCCCCTACAGTCTTCAGCGCTGAGGGATTAGGAAACAATTGTGCGGATCAATCTGAGACAGTGTAGGGGTTAGAAAACAGTAGCAGAGATCAATTAGGTGCTATAAAAATGATTGCCCTTTTAAAATACCATTCATCTGTTAATTAGCAAGGCCCATAAAATGTCTACAAGGCAAAATGAAAGTGCCTGTTTCTCTCAGAAGTTTAGATGGTCAACTTACGTGTAGAAGTCTACACAGTAGACTAAACTGGAATCTAAACTTGTCTGAAAGTAATACCACCTGAGGACCTCAAATTTATTCTGACCTGGGAGCCATCACCTGTATGCATTTGGTACTCTTTCTCAATCCGTCCCCCTTGATAATTTTTTCATCTCCCAATCTGAAAACTGGGGGAATATAAGGAAGGTTGTTTTGAGGATATGCACAGTCCTCAGCTACTACGTTTCTCCATTTAACAAATTTGTCTGTGTCCTTGGACAACACATTTAAACATTTTTAAGATGGAGCCAATTTTACTTTCCTACCCCTAGGAGCCTGGAAGGGCTTCATTCATGAAAATGGTGCCTTAGATAAGTCTGAATAAAGTTATAACTCTCCTAATGCCTTGTAGAATCTGTAGCTTGTAAGCTTCAGGTCTCCCCTTTATTTAAGGTTAGTGCCCTAATGGTAGGGCTATAAAACAATCTTCCATCACCCTCTGGCTCAGAAAGTTGTTACAGCTTAATGAATTAGTCCATGCAGAGTGAAATCCCCTCAATTAGACTGATTAAAAGAACAGGACTGTAGGGCGCTACGGCATGGCCATCTCTTAAGCAATAACAGATGTGGGGTACTTAGGCAGAGGAAGAATTTGAATGACAAATCCTGCATCCTGAATGAGTGCTCTAGTCCTGGCACTACAGGATTGAAAGGGAGGCTTGGCTGCAGCCCACTCTGGTAGACAAGTTCTGAAGGCATCAATGGATTTGGGTGCCTCCAGTGCCATGGGTGAGGAAGGGCGACTCTTTGGGTCCTGGTGAGGCTAAGGAGTGTGCTCGGAACTTGGCATTTGGGTTGTTGGAAAATAAAACCAGCAAAAATGAAGATTTTTGGCATCTTTTGAGAAAAATCTGTGAGTCTGAGTTCTCTTATTTTTGGCATAGGCTGCTGGTATGGCAGCATGGCTACTATGTGTTTTTATGGTAGTCACTCTGTGAAATTTCTTGGTGCAAAGTGCTATATGATGACAATTGTTTTTTTTAGTCTTTACAGGCAAGTACAGGCTGTACACGATCTACCTTGATACAAAGCACAGCCCAGTGCAGATTGGCATCTCTTATCCAGAATCTAGCAAGCCAGAACAGAGCAGAAGGAAGGTCAGTAAATATATCCTGGGAAGGGGAAACCCTGCAAAAAGCACCCAGGCAATTCTGAGAGTTGGGAAAAAAATCCTTCTCTTGACTCTCCCAAGTTATAGCTTTGGAGTCAGTCACAACTGATGCCATGAGGTCCAAATACCCTTACTGCTGTCTTTCTTTGCAGTGTGGTGGTTACTCATGCAGCTGTGGTTGTTGAAATCCAGCTGCCTCATTTGCCTTGGTGATAACCTATAGCAGCAAATCCTACAGCCAGCCCTGCTGTAAAGACACATTTTCTTTTAGGGATGAATACATATTCTGAATATACGTCTTCAAACACTTAATATCCTACAACATAGCATCAAGGAAGCTGGACCTTTCTTTCCTCTATAGGTTTTCAATCTAGTTTTGCATGACTCATCACTGAAGAAACAGGGCCTGCTCGCAGGGCTCAAGTCCTAACTTGCTGTTATTGCCCCCAAGCACAGCGGTCCAAAACAGAGCCTTTCTTCCCTGTTGAGGAAGATCCCTCCATCCTGAGGACCAATAACACAGGGAGAGAGGAAACATGAAGGAGGAAAAAGCAAGACAAAAAGAAGTTAGATCTTCTGGCTGCAACATCAGGAGCCAGGTAAAGGGAAGGAAACAGTACATGGGAGAGTCACATCCACTGCTGTATTCGAAAGTCAGGCAAAGCAGGCTGTAGTCCCTGCTTGGTGGGTTCCACACAACATCGTGGGCACATGGGACATGGAGGCAGCTGGTTTTCCCATCTTTCACTACTTCCTGATGACCTGTCCAGGGCCAGGCCTAAGGGCAGGCTGGCATAGCCTTGCTGAGGGCACAGCGCATGGCAGTGGGCTCGCGTCCCAGCGGAGGACTGCCAGAGTGAGGTGCGCGCCAGGCATGATGTTGGGGTGTGGGGCTGCAGGTCAGAGCAGCTGGTGAGGAGGGCACCAGCCTTTCTGTCAAACCGGGCAAATGCGTGACGGTGTGTGTAGCCAGCCACCAACTCCCCTGTGCAGCTTGAGGGGTACTAAGAGAGGGCCAGGGACACAGCTGCTTGTTGCTCACTGGTGTGGTTTGAGCTCTGCCTCCTCCTCGCACCGCCGTGCTATTTGAGGAAGTCAGCTTTCTGTGTTGTGCCTGTAGTGAAGCAAAAATCCAAGCTTTTGCTGAAACAGGTAAAACATGAGATCTGGCCCTTAGCTAGCACTGTACAAATGCTTGCTTATATTAACAGTCCTAACTAGCATCTATTCAAAATGCAAGGGTCATCTAATCCAAAGGGATCTATGACATTTGTTCAGGCATTTGCACCGGAGTTAGATTCCCTCACTGTCTGTGACTGCTTCGTCTGTTAGCTCACGAGCGTTCAGACCCATGTCGCAACCTACAAGAGCTAAATCAGCCGGCATGGATGTGACCGACTGCACACAGTGCTTCTAAACGTCCTCCCTGCTCCCCCCCAAACCGTGAGAAGCAGCTGGAAAAGTTGTAACAAAACTCCCAGCTGCACCATCACTCACTCAGCCTTGAGTTTAAACAGAAGGTCAATACAGTTCTCAAGTGAGAAACTTTAGATTAATATATAAACAAATTGGTGAGAAATGGTGCCAAACTTGGAGGGATTAAGGGATTCAGTGAAAGATGAAACTTCGAAAAGTGTTTGAGCTTGTTTCTTAATCCTTGAAATTCAGAGGCACAGGAAAGTAACCTCTGTATTGCAGCACACCTGTGCATGCCTTTGCCACTGCGTGCAAAGATAGCACACATATTTTAGTTACTGGAAAGGTGGGCACCTCTTGACCACAGAGCTGTGCACAGTTCCAGCTGGCTAAATATCTTTCTTTCCTCTGTGTCAATGTATAAGAAGCACAAATTGCCTTGTCTCTGTTATGCTTTTCTCTGGATGCTAATCTAACTCTTGAGATGTGTATGACCAGAGGCACAAGAATCAGAGAAAGGAAATACATGTGACATCCTTAGTTGGAAAACCTGATTAAGAGAATGGTTATATCATGCAAAACCCTGTGCTGTCTTGGAGACATAGATATGAATGGAACTAATCAAGTAACCAGAGGAGTATCTACAAAATTATTGCCACCTTCAGTGATGCAAAATAAGAGAGCAAATTGTTCAGTAATCCTGATTGAAATTTTTCCGGAGCATATGGTCAGGAAAAGAGTAATGGTACCCTGAGTTCCTTCAGGCTGCAGAAAGCTCAAAGTGCAGACAGGGACCAAAGAAAGTGCCTGGGAACAAGACCATCTATGCTTGACTTTTTGCCTTTCCGTGTATGTTGTTAGAGAAATAAAGCCATTTAACCTTTTTGCTTCTGTTTAGTCACCTGAAAATAGGAGTAGTGGTATGTCCCACTGTACAGAAGTGCAGTGTGTGTCCATCAGTATTTGGAAGGATCACTTACATCTGTTTTAGTGTTTTAGTATGTTGTATTCCTCCTTTAAATGACCTTGCAAGCTGTCAGCCCGGCAGCCAAATGAAACCAACCCTTAATGAGGTGGGTTCCAGAAAAAAATGGAAACTTCTGTGTCTGCTGTTTCTCAGGCACTTTGCGCAGAAAAGAAAGCTTAATGCTGCCAGCGCTGTTGGCTCAAACAATGCTTTTGGCAGTTCAGGAATTAAGAATGAAGGATTAGCAAATAAATGGCACATTGTTGTGCATGAAGAACAATCTTTAACCCTTCACACATCACAAAAGAATAAATGTGTAAGTGCATGACCTGGACAGTGAAGTGGCACTGGTAGGCGGGGGGGTGGGGGAGGCCATTTGAGTTTTTCTTTCTTCATTACAGGTCCATATTTACCTTTGAGTTTAGGATCTCAGGGATCTTGGTGGAAAAAACGTAAATGTTAGGGCATATGAGTGATGGAGGAAGGACTGCAGGAGTGGGCATGTTGCAAAGTTTTGTGTGTGTGATAGGAAATGGGTCAGAGGGAGCGTTAACATGTGCTGCTTTTACATGCTCTGATTCACAACGGGATGGTGGGAAAGCGGCTTTATGGCCAGACCACTGCAAACAGGGAAGCCTGCTTGAAAGGTGCTGCTCAGGATTTTGCAAAAGCAGCAATGGAGCTAGTTCTTGCCTCAGCTCAGGAGTTAGGCAGTGTATTTTGACTTTATACGTGTTTTAAAAAATGACCTTTCTGTTTCATTAAGATTTTTCTGTTGTTCTTTGAAAAAATCATTAGATATCTTTTTCATAATTTGTCCTGTGCTCACTGGAGGCTCAGCCATGCTCGTTCATTTGTTCTTTATCCTACAGCAATACAACAGGAACGTATTCTACCATTTTTTCCTTGTAAAACTGTTTCAAATAAGTTTTTATTGTTTAATAATTGATCAACACCTTTTTTCTCTTTCTGTAGTTTCTTCCCTGTCAAAATATCTTGCAGCTTTAAAGTGATATATTTAAGGCATTGCTTTCTTTAGACATATCTAGGTGCTCTGTGAAATATAGCAAATATTTTCTAGCACACATAACTGTACACAGGATTAGGATGAGAAGTGAAGACTGGTGATCACAGTGTTTTAGTACAGAGGAGGATCTCAGCAAATCCATTTAGCCCAGTAGTTCCCAACTGGTGAAGCATTCCTCACTAAAAAGGCATATGAACATTAAGATGGAGCCTGAGGGCGGTGTTTCTGGTCAAGGGGAAGAGGAAGACAGGCAAGGGAGCAGGGTCTGTGAAGAAGGACAGGTGTAGAAGCATAAGAGCTTAGAAATGAGGAGACAGAGGAAGAAGTGATAGGAGACATAGCAAGACTCGCCTAAAAATACTAGGAATCACTGATCCAATCCATTCTGCCCTGAGGCAGAATCAATATCTACTTAGTGCCTGACAATTTTTTATCCAAGCTGTTCTTAAAACTGCCAGTGGAGAGGGTCCCTCAGCTTCCTTATATAGTCCATAGCCATACTATTTCAGACAGCATGGATTTAGACTGGAAAGTGGCCAGAATACCAGGAACACCATCACTCTTGTAAAAAGTGTTGCTCAAACTTTAACTATTACAAATGATATACATTTTTCATTCACATAAAAAATGAGAGCGGCACAACATCCTCTGCTGTCATGCCCTGGCACTGGGACAAGGCTGTTCCACTGGCTGGGTCAATGCCTGCCAACAGCAATCACACTTTTGGCGGTCTCGTATCCAATTAGTCATCAAATTTGACCTGGCCTTGCTTAAGAGATCTGAACGGATCACAGTGCAAGACTGTGTGACTACAGCTCTCCAAAAATATAATGGAAGACAGATTAAAAGCTAGGATAGGATGGATTGTCCTTGCTAAGAGGAAAGTTAGATACCATCATCTTAATCACTCCCAAGGATTAAGCTACAGCAATTTAAGGCTACATTTCTCCTGCATGAGAGCACTGAGTTGGAGGTTTAACATGCTTTAGCATATGCACATTAACTTCACACACTTAGCTGATTCACCTCAACTTTCCTGGATAGATAAATGGCAGTCAAAGGTCAGCTGGCGAGCCAGGGAGCTGAACTGGGAGCTAACAAATCTCATGTGAGCTTCTGTAACCATTGCTGTGTTATTCTTCTTAGGTGGACCTCAGCTGGGAATATAACATGGTATACACCTCCTATTACCACTCTTACTAGTTTTCCATTATGCCTGTTTAAAGAGCTCTCCCAGGCCAACTTTTAGCACAGAAGCTTAGAAGGCATGTCCTTGCTTCGCATCCAAGTCCCATTTGCAGCATTGAAATACTGTTGGGTCTTAACATGCTCAGGCTGTACCAAGGCCAAGTCAGATAGCAATCAGTTGTCACGCGTTGAGAACACTTGCTTGTAATCTGTCTCTGTACATTTCTGTGAGGGAGGAGCGGCAAGTGAGGTTCTCTGGGAGGACAGGCGTAGGGAGGAATAGGGAACTGCTCTTCTTCAAGTGTGCTAAATACCTCGTCTGTGCTCACCTTTCCTGCTGGGGTTTACTATGTCCTTTTCAAAGCTTCAGTTTTTCTTTTGGGACATCTCAGAGTCTGCATTAGAACAACATTAGCCTTTCTATAAGTTAAACACAGCTTGTGGGATAAGGATATGGTAGTTATCAAGCAGTGCTTTTGCAATGACTGAGAATGTAAGCTTTATAGCCACAAGGACCACTCATCCATAGTAGGTCCATCCATAATAGTTCATATTATTCTTTGTGCTATTTCTTTTTTCATGTAAACTTTATCTTTTGGGGGGAATCTCCAGCATATTATTTTAGTAGGCCATTTGGTTTTCAGACAGGAACAGTCTTTTTATTTGTATGCATGCTTTTTGTTTGGAAGAACTCTTCTGTGCTTAAGCTGACTGCAGTCCTTGTTCACGTAGGCACCTGATGAAGTAAATTTTAGAGTGTGATTTCCTTTAAGATAAATCAAATCCCTTAAGATACATGCATGATTAAGTATAGAGGGTGGGTAGCATATAAATGATTCATCTATCATTGCAATGTTGTTTCTGAAGTGAATACAATAGCCATCCATATGCTGCAATTTTTAGAGGAGAATATGTTGAAAAGCCTCAGCAGAAATCAGGCCTGGAGAACACAATTTGCTCACGTGGGTTAAATAAATGCAGTTTAGGGTCACCTATAGGACAAGGATAAAACGTGGAGGAGACTTACCAATGACAAAACTTTCTGCTCATTCAAGCTGTTGCTGTGTGTTATAGAGCTCTAGCAGCTGCTGGATGTTTTTCAAAGTTTGAATATGCTTCATTAAATCTCTACCTGCAATGTGTATATTGGCTCGTAAGTACACATCAGTATCAATCAGTTACAACTGGCATAAATCAGCTGCATGCAATAGGTTGCATACATAGGTTGGTTTTGCAATCATCACTCTTATTAGCTCACTTGGAAAAAAAACAAGGCAAAACAAAATAGAAGAATAACAGCATGATCAAGGAAGGAATTATATGTCTCAAACTCACTTCAGGCAGAGGATAAAGCATGCAGCCAAAAAGTAGTCAGCACTCTTCTAGACCATAAGATGGTTACATACAAATCTCACAGTTTTTTTAGTTTTAAACTGAAACCTAGTTGATCTCTAACTTCTGAAGCCTTTTCATATGACTTTAGGGTGGAAAAAGGTGGTTGCTTGTTTAAGTTCTGTTTCCATGAAAACAACCAACCAAATTACAAGAAAAAAAGACTCTGGAAGAACACGTGCATGTCTGGAACGCACAACGATGTGTCAAAGAGCAAGACAAGTACATAAATGTAGCTCTTGGTCATTTTAGCATCAGGTAACAGTTGCTGCTTCTCTTGTGGAATGGATGCCAGAGCATCTTTCACCAGCTGAGCTCCCCTCCTGCCTGCGGGAAGCAGCAGCCCTGCAAAGACAGTCTCTGAGACCCTCAGATGCCTGTACTGTTTTTTTTTGTCCCTTCCCTGGTCCCTGGGCAAATGGTATGGGCTGCTTTGTGTCCATAATTTCTATCAGGTATGGATTTTACAGTGAAATATCTTCTCTCGTATGCTTGGTTTTTTGTGCCAAGGAAACTAATTGGTCCACTTGCAGTTGGTGCTTAGATAGAACAGATTCATCCAGAGCAAGTCGAATTCTTATTGCTGTTAGTGGTGGGTCCAGGCCTGAGATCAACAGTCCTCCTGGAAATGCACATAGAATATGCAGTTACTGCTTGGTGGACACAGCGGAGGCTACGCAGACAGTTTTAGGGGCCCTTTATGCTACCTTCCCAAGCAGGCAGCAGCTGTTAGTGTGGAATGTAGCTCATGGGCTAAATCACCTCTTTATAGCTCCTTGTTGAGAGGCAAGATCGAAGTCGCTAGGCGGAGGTTAGGAGATTTTTTTTTAGATACTAGTCATTGTGTTTTCTGATAAGAACTCGCATGCAAGGCTGGTGAGGAATCTGCTGGTGCAGCATTTTTTCCACCAGAAAATTCCCTCTTGTCAAAAATTGAAATATTTTGTGGGAATATATTGACTTTGACGAAATATTACTGGAAATGGCATTCTTGGTCAACTCAGACAGTGAGGAACTCTCCTTGACTTGTGTGGGTGAAGCTCAAAGCTACTTTACAATAGCAGGATGGATACACAGTTTCTCACAGCAAAGGAAGTCCTCACCTGGACTGACACCTGATTTAAGAGACTGCTCCATCTATTGGACTGTGATTTGCATGTTCAACCAGTTAAAAACAGGCAGAGGTCTTGAGTTTATAATGAAAGTATATACAAGTGTAAAAGAAGCATTCCTAGAATGAATCAGAGGGCAGGTTTTAAAAGAATGCAGATGTCTGTTTTCAGAACTGTGAACACACTCAGACACATGTGCATGCGCACAAGCAAAATTGATGTTTGTTTCCTTGTGCAATTGCTAGTATTGTGTAAGTGGTTCCCAGCATGGTAAACAGCGCAGGCGAGACAGTGAGGTAGATAGCTTGGACAAACAGGTATTTATGTGTCTCATGGTTGTTGATGCACTTTTGGTGACTGTACTTACAAATAGATGTGATTTTTTATATCCAGTGTTGGATATCCTTAATATTTAACAGCAAATCCAATAGTGAATAGCAGCAGTAGTCATTCTATCAAAGACAAGCATCATAAACTCTGTATTTGCCTATATATTGTCTATGTGACATTCCACTATTCCTGAAAGAGCATTAATCCTCTCCCTGCAAGTGCTATGGAAGGGCTGTATGATCCAATGCTCTTATCTATTTTCTCCCTGATACCTTGCACTTATTTCTTTAGCAAAGTGAAGAAAAATAACATAGCTTGGAAGAAACTACTTTACACAAACTTGACAGTCATCTCCCACTAAAGTACCTAACATCGTACTAACTTCTTAGATGCTCCATTAGTGCAAGACAACTGAATGCTATTAAAATCAGTGTGAGGAAAAGAACCTGTGACCCTCCTTGAGGAAACAACTTAAAGATTCAGCACAGTCTGCCTCTAATATAATTCCAAAGCTGCTGATTTTGGAGTCTCTTTGTGTTCAGGTGTCCCCTGGACCTTTCCTACTGTAGAAGCATGAAATGATACTTGTTGACCCAATACCAAACCAGTATATTGCTAGATGTTTTCTCATTTCCTAATGGTAGAATCACTGGGATTGACTTTGGACCTGAATCATAACTCATCAGCTGGTGTACTTAATTCTGCTGAATGTTGCACTTAATTCTTCCTAATTCTGAAAAATTAATTGTATGCCAAGTAGGCTCAGATCCTTGGCATTTTTCTTTGGTTCTGTTGTTGTTGCTGCATAAATACTGTACAAATGCTAGGCTCGAGATCCATTTGTTGCAAAACAGTCAGATGAGCTAACACACATTTGGCTTCTTATCTTTTCAGCCTGGTTTCCTAAGAAGGCCTGTGCATGTGTAAGTGCATGCGTGTCTTTCCTGTCTGCCTCCTTGTATCTTTTGAACCTTTTGGACAATTTTAACTTAATTTGACAGAAGAATGTCAAGTGAATGCTCAATCAGCAAGCAGCTGAAATTCAGTGCTTTATCAAATGAAGATAGGGGACTCCTCCTCTGACTGGGAAGAGGGAAAATACTAAAAACCATGTGAAGATAGATTCTCGAGGTTATGTTTCTGAGAGGAAACACCGAATGTGTACAAGCTGGTATAGAATTGCAACAGGTTGAGTCCAGATCATTTGGATGTTTGGAATTAAAATAAAACCCTGATTTTTTTTAAGGCATACCTGGGCCTGATTATGCCTGGGTATTTAAATCAAAATCATCCTTAAACTCCAAGCTTTCCCGGAGTCCTGAACCATTTTTTCATTTGTACGATACAGATGAAGTATGCCACAGTAGCCAGATCTGTTCTTCTGTGAAGAGTATGCAGATGTCAGGGGTCTGCTGAGTGTGTGATGGGAGCGAGAGACTTCAGTGACTCTGTTTTCATTCTTTGTAAGACAGCAGCTGGAAAAAAGATCAGAATCATTGCTTTGAATTTTGGCTTCTCCTCCACCAGATGGTGCTCCTTCCCTTATCCTGAAGCTGTTGTTTAATTCCAATCCATTAATACCTAGCCAGATCTATTGTCCCTCTCTGCCTCTTTATTTATTTCTTCCCACACCGCAGTCAGTGGGGATGCATTGCACTAGATGACTGCTCTTGGCTAGCCTTGCTTTCCTGGGTCCGACCTGCAATCATGTATGACTGGCCTACAGGATGTTTGGAAGTTCTTCAAAACCTTATGCTTCATTGCGAAACTGCGATATTGCAACTGAATGTGTCAATACATCCCAGTGCTTTGTTATCACTGTACATATTCACCATTACGGCACCGTCTGAGACAAGTGAACCAAGAAACAAGATATCCTCCGAGCATTTCCACACACCAAACGGAGCACGACTGTTAGAGGTCATAATGCATAATCACGGGACTATGACCTGTGATGGAATGCATTAACTCTTTGGAAATTGCATATTGATTTCTCCAGACTGGGTCGGTATCACTGTAAACAAGTGGATGGTGTGCCAAATTCAAAGCAACAGCTGAGTCAAACAGGAAGTGCGTCTGATTTTACATTGCCTGCTTCCTGTGATTTCTGGAGCGCCTCTCACGTTCTCCTTGCTGCTGGGCTACCTGCATTGTCCGCTCCTGCCGAGGGCAGGCTTTGACCTTGCCTCGGCCAGAGCCAGGGCGCTTTGGCTCATCCAGAGCGGCTCACCACTGCTGCTGCAGTAACTCCCACTGCTATCTAGTGCCAAAAAGACAGACGGGGAAGGAAGCGAGAAAGGCATTGCTATCGCTACAAGATAAAAATGTAACACATTGTCCCATGACCTCTGTGACATGGTCTCTCTCAGTCATTTTAGGTGTATGGAGTGACACTGCTAATGCCTGTAAAGGTGCTGATCTGCAAGGGATGTCCCAGGGAGCTGACAAGCTCCCGGTGCACCAGAGACGCTGCCGGCTCAATGAGGCTGGGGAGCCATCTGCAGCCGCCTCCTTCAGCTGGCCACGGGGCTGTGAGCGCCCGCAGCCTGCTCTCACCTTGCTGGAGCCCTCACCCTGGCCACGGGGCTGTGAGCACCCGCAGCCTGCTCTCACCTCGCTGGAGCCCTCACCCAGTCCTATTCCAGAGATCTGGCTTTTTTAAAAAAAACATGAAATAGCTAAGCGTATATTTTACGATAAGTTTCTTCCTCTTTCTTCCTTCCCCATATTTAGCCTTGCCCTGCCTTCCACCCCCTGTAGTGTTATGTTACTGGTGGTGTTAAGCAGATGCACCTGCCAAATGGCTCCGTGATTATCCCAGTCGGTGCGTTCAAACATCTGATATAAAGAGATGGTGGGGGAAGAATGATGCTTTTTTACAGGGCTTATGGGCTTTGTGCTGCTGGTATGGCAAGGCTGGCAAGGAGGTGAGTGGTTGTAGCTACAGAGCTAGGTATTTTCATCGTGTTTTATGAGACTGGGAATTATCACTCCCCCTTTCACCTCTTCATAAAATAAGGTAGACACTTGCCCAAGGCGCGCAGTGAGTCAGTGGCAATGTTGAATAGGTATGCCTGGGCTTTAGCTTGCAATTGCACAGTGAGGTTTTTTGGGGGTTTGTAACAAAAGGAGATTTTAAAAGGGGAAAAAAGGCTGAATGAAAATCTCTGCAAGACCAAATGACTGTAATGATTTTAAGGCTCCTAACTATTGAGTTCTATCCCCTCCTTTTGGGGACTGCCAATTCATGTAATTCCCTTCATCTATGTTTCAAGCACCATCTGAAAGCAGTTAGGCGTTTTACTGTAAGGTTGAGTTAAAACTCTATTTTACTTCTTCCTTTTCTTTCCACCTGTTTTGAATTTTCAGATTTTAACTTTAATTAGTTTTAATTTTAATTTCAATCTTTGATTTTTCAGACTTATTTTTCATGTTTATATTCACTTATGTGCCATTATGGATATTTAATTTAGTTATAGCTCTTCTTGCTGTTTACTTTTCTCACTGACAAGCAGTTGAGTCCCATAAAAAGCTCTTTCACAGATTGTCCATGTGCAGGAATGGTGACCAACTGCATGGATCTCAGGAGCTATCCTGAGTTTAATAACCTCTGAAGTTTTACTTAGTGATGCATCAGATCACATTATCAGTTTTGAAGTCTGGGCTTCTTGATTATTCAAATGCCTAAACACTATAGTCTTTATGGGCAAATAGCTGAAGAAAAAAGGAGCAAAAATATACTCCTACTGCCATGTTTATAGTGCTAAAGCCATTGGACATGTTTGCGCCAAATACTTCAAGAGTTAATGACAGACGGGTCAAGATCTGCTTGTTAGTATGGATTAGAAGGACTTGAGCCATCAAAACCTAAAAATAACTATAGTGAATGATGAATACATAACCATACCTATATATCTATATGTACATATAGCTGAGTTTGTCACTTGTCTGGAGACTAGGCACAGGCATAGAGCAAATAAGTTCAGAGGTCAAGTTCAGTTCAGTCTTTTCCTACCTTTTGCCGTTGTTTTAGAACCAAGCTGTAGGAGTGGACTCTCCACCTCCCTTAAATTTAGGATGTGTATCTAGGAGAAGGAAAATTCTTAGAAGTGTTTAAGCTCTCATCCGGTCCACTAGCTAAGAGAAAAGCCTTCAGAATACTTGGGCTAAATGAATTCCTTCTTTCCCATTCAGAGCTGCGCGGTTCACCCCTCGCTGGAAATGATTTTTGGGAGGTGACCGAACACTACCTTAGAATGTGAAAAATAATTTGGAAACAATCATAATTCTGGTGAGGATGGGAAGGCAGGGCTGCAAGAAATGCTTGCTCATGATATGAAAAATATAAACTGCTTGTGCAGTATGAGCTCAGGACAATTAATCCTGCAAACAGTGCTTTTGTCTCATCAAGAGAGGCAAACAGTTTGGTACTGTGCTGCCCTTCCTTAGACATTTCAATTCCAGGTGCGTGCAGATAAGCTTGCACTCAACATGATAGCAAGCTGTTCTAATCCTTTCTATTGAGACCAAAGGAATGAATAGCTTTCCTGTTACTGATGTCAGCTGTTGGCAGGCAAAAGCAAAAGTGACGATCGGGTCTGGGATCCTGCTTGAGATCCTGCTTCATCCTGCTGGCCAGCCAGAGGGAGAGGAAGGGCAGCTCCTTTGCTGTGCCTGGAGCAGCCTGTTTGGACCTTTGAGTTTTAGCAATAGCACTAGTGATAGTTGATGGGCCAGAAGTTACCAAGAGAAACTGCTTTTGCTGATTCTTAGACTTTCATAATAGAATGAAGATGACAAAACAAGAATGTAGTCTGCAGATAGCCTCCAGCTACAGCAGCTCAGATGGCTTCATGCCAGGGGCAGTGCCTATTCAGAATGGTATTGATTGCTGGGCTAATGTCTGCTGACTTTGCCCTTTGCATTTAGATCACTAGGACTGGGTGTTAGCAGGCTCTTTTCTTACCATAGACATTATGGTAAATGCTCTGTTTAATTACAAAAAAGGACATTACATCTAGGCCAAGTTCTCTGCTGTCGCTAAAGTCCTCCGGAAAGATTTTCAAGGGTGGAGTGGGGAGTTGGAGGCACTTTGCAGCACCAGGGCTGGCAATGACGCTGCCCCTCGGGACCCACTGAGCTGTTGTAGCTGCTGTGGCTGATGCACCCTTTCCAGAGGCCTGTGAGCATTTCCTGGGGAAACACATCTAGTTGAAGTTCTGTCTCATCCCTTTTTTCTCTCTAGGGCATAAGAAGAGCCAACAAAACTCTACTGCATAGGTACTGAATATTAGCAAAGCAATGATGAGTTTTTCTCTGTGTGTCTTTCTCGAGGGAACCTGGAAGAGTGATTCAAAGAGCTTGGGGAATATAAGTTTTAATAACACCCCTGGACTGTACTTGCTGGTCTTTGCATTTGGCTTGACATGTTGTTTGCTATAGTCTGTGAAATAGAGACAAGCCATAAACATCCATCCAGCTGCACCTCTGCAGTGACGTGCTCTGACATGCAGGAGTACTTTCAGTGGAAGTGTTCGTGCAGCCCTCTTGGGAGATCTTTGTGGGTTGTCAAGTCATTCAGTTAGGGAGAAAAACAACAGTAACATGTTACTGAGGTCACAGGATGAATAAGACATTATGAATAGCCATGCTGGAAACAAAAGCTTTGAATACTTGGTGAGAAATGTGGGGGTTGACAGAACTTTGCAGAGTAGTTCAAAATAAGGAAGCACCTGGAAAAATGTTAGTTTGTGGATAATTTCCAAGCAAAAAGAGGCAAGCCTCCCTGAATAAACTGTTCGATGTGGAGAGTCCACTCACCCATACTTTCATCTGAGCTATGAATCATAGGGTCATCCTCTCAAAGGTAAATCATTGAGCAAAAAATTTAGAGGGGGGGAGGAAATCAATATGTCAGGCTTACCCTATGTCCCAGAGTGGTGAATAATTGCTTTGTGTTGCTGTAGCAACTGGTGGATCAATTTCCTAAGTTTAAACTTCTCACTAGCAATGTTAGATCTTCAGAGCAGGTCATAAACAAATTTGATTTTTATCTCCTTTGCATCAGAAATCTTGCCAACAGATAAAATACCTTCTTTTTCTATGCCGTTTAAAAGAGGGCATATACTAGCATGCCCACAAACTAACATGCCCATTTGTGACAGAGCTTTCCTCCATACCATGTCTTACTGTTGATTCATAACTTCCTTCATGGACTGCCTGGATTTTATCTGAAAGTTTCAATCAGATGTATATTTATAAACTTTTTTCAAATACAGGTTACAAACATGTATAGACTTATTCTCCCAATATTTGTATGAATTGATACTGTGTTTTTTTGCAAATCTGGACCAGAAACATAGACATCATATAACTTGCCTACGGTCTTGCAAAAAACCTATGGCAGAAACAGAAATGCAGTCCAGATTTCCCAAGACCAATTCCACGGTCTTAAATTCGTGACCATCCAAGCTAAATGTCAGCTCTGCAATCATCATTTCAAGCATATCTTTACCTAATATGATAAAAGGCAGAAATATACTGGCACAAAATGATAGCATGAAGTTAAGTATCAGAATATTTACTTTCCTGGGCTTGTGAAATACTAGCATGTTGATCTGTTTTTCTTCACTTGGAGATAGTTTTTCAGATTTTTCTTAGCTGATGCATCTCACTTGCATTCCACATTGGTCTTTTGGTCATTCCTTTCCCCTTTCTCCCATGAATTATAAGAAGGTTTGTCACCTGTCAAGAAACTTCCAAGGGAAGGGCAGAGTTAGCAGCAGCAATCAGCTGAAGGGATGAATACTGTCATTATGCAAAAGTGCATGCTTAGCAATTAAAATAGTCTAAAATAACATTGTAGTTGTTTTTATGCTTAATGTAGAATATTAAAAATAAAATCATCTACCACAGGTAATTTATGAAAGCAGCTAATAATGAGTTCATTATTGCATAGCAAGCCAATGTTGCAGTTGTGGTTATAGGCCTAGCCAAGGTCTTTGATCTTCTGGTTCATTAATGTGTAAATGGAAAGACTATGGCTTTCATCCCACATCCATCGGCTAATTATCTCAGTAACTGGTCTCACTCAGATCTCAGTCAGTTCTTATTCAAGGACTAACCCTTTCATTTTCTGTCCTCTATGCAGTGAGTGAGTCACCACAGTCATGATCTACTGTCCTTTCTTATAAGAGATTTGTTATTTGCACAGTTCTGTCCGAGGAGGTCATTGTCTATAAAATTTTTGGCTGAAAGAATTTGAAAAATACTAGGTGATGTAGCTATTTGCAATGACACCTTTTGATATTAATTAGGAGGAGCTGGTTTAAAATAGCAAAATGCAGCACTTAAAGTTCAGCCAACCACAGGGCTGAACTGAATATCATCATGGTATTACTGTACTCTTCTGACTTCTTCCTCAAGTCCTAATCTCTATCAGGATATGAAATCCATGACTGTGAATATAAGTATTAAAAAAAGCAATGAAGTTGAATTTTCAGATCTGCTAGTCTCAGTATTAGAATGCACCTTGTCAGAAGTGCAGAACAAATATCTTCCTCCTGAAAAACTTTATATCAGGCCAAAGCTTCCTGTCAGCTCTGGAATCTCTACACAAGAGCATGGTGTGGTTTCAAGCTTTAATTCACTTCCAGATGTTGCAAATTGACATTTATCTGAATAGTAATGGCTATCAACATGATATATATAATATGCATATGCATATTATGTGTGTATGTATATATATGCGCATAGTCATAGAATCTTGCAGTTCTAAATGACTAAAATCTGACCTGGATGGTGTTTTAAAAATTTGTGTCCGTATTTGCTTTATACATAGATCATGGTTTTCACCTTGCATTTCAAAAAAGATTCATAATTATCAAATCATGCATAATAGATGATTGCTACTGTCTATGTCTACATCATTTTCATGGTTTTCATAATAATATAAATAATTCAATGTGAGCTAGGTAATTGTAAATAGAAAAACTAAGCTCCTGACTAAGAACTTGCAAACCAGATATCCTGTACTACTTATTTCTGTAAATAAAACATGTTTCTTGAAGAATTTCATTCAAAATTAGTCTGGAAAATCCACAATTGTTAGAAACCCCCTTTAAGCTCATATGTTACTGTGTTAAGACGATGATTACTTGGAATGGTAAGACTACTGACATGCCTGCAAGTTCTAGTATCGTCTATTTTTCCCTCATTTCTTGCAGTGACTGTTGAATCCGTGTATGAAAATGCCACGACTTACCTGTCCTGGCTCCACACAACTATATTGTATGGAGAAAAATGCTAAAGGTGATACTTAATAACGATTCTACTCACATGTCATTAACCATGTTTTCGGAGGAATTTACTTCTGTTATTTTTTCACTATACAAGATTGTACAGAAACAGGTGGCTGTGCTCTTTAATTTTTACCCTAGTGGGCAGTGAATTTCAAGGTGCCTCAGTGTCTCTACATCTAGCATTACTGGAGATGTGAATGGGACATATGATGTTGTATAGTTTGGAAGATGAAAGTAGCCCCAAGGAGCATGGCAAGAGGAAGATAATAGCGGGTTAAAACTGGAGCATATGACTGAACATGAGGAGGGCAAAACTGAACTTGATGGCTGGGATAAGCTTCTTGCCAAATTGTGATACATAGTTGAATAGTCTTCCAAAGGAAGCGGTGCAAGTGGGAACACTTAAAACTCGTCTTGATAAGGTAGTTACAATTCATGGAATAGGTACACCTGATTGGGCAAGCAACTGATTTAGGTGGACAAATAAAGCCCTAAAGCCTGTAGCAACCTAGTCTGACCTCTTAGCTGGCCTTGGTTTGAGCAGGAGGTTGGACTGGAGACCTCCTGAGGTCACTTTCAACCTGAATTATCCTATGAAACAGATGCACCCAAATTTATGGTGTTAGAAAAGAAATATGGAAAGTGACTGTACCCATTCCTATACATTCCATGAGTAGAAACTCACTGTTTTGTTTTATTTTCTAATGCATAGAAAAATAGTTTTTTAAGTCCTTGGCATATTAATACAATTTCCTGTGCTAGCTGTTTTGTGTTCCAAGACTCTGCCTATTGTGCACTTTCTGTCCATACTCAGTGTCAGAGTCCTTGGAGGTGAGCATGTGTGCCAGTCACCATTTTGATTAGATCATCATGACCAATAATGAAATGATGTAATTGGTAGTAATAACAGAATAGCCAATTCATTTTAGTAGCAACGGTGCAATGGCCTAATACAGAAATCGCCATAAAGACCAGGTGTATCCTTTCCTCGGGATGTGGCTGCTCCTTAGGTGCTTCTTTCAGGTGAGCTCTGGAGAGGCATTTCTGCAATGTGTGTGGGTGCATAGTGGGGCCACCTGCCTGCTTCATCAGCAGGCTTGCCTTACTCTTTTGGTGGGATCAACTCCTGCCAACAGGGTGATTCCAGCAGGCATTGCTGCCTATTAATATGGCCTAGCACTTAGACAGAATTATTTCTGAACAAAAGCTTGTAGCATTCTTCTGTGGAAACTGCATGCAAGTAGAAGGATTGGCCACAGGGCATGAGACCAGCAATGGTGTTTCCTGAAGATCACAACTGCAGCTATGAGGCTTTTGCTGGCTCATTAGAAGAACAGAGAGCAGCTGGAGGAGAGACTCACTCCTTTGAAATTCAGGGCTGTGTTGCTGTGGGTCACTGAGTCTAGTTTGTAAGCCACAGAATGAGAATAAGTGCTATTAAAGTCACTCCAATTTTTCTCATTCTTTCCTCCCACAGATTCAACATGCCAGCTGCTAAGAGCCATTTCGGAAAGGGCATGGGAGAAACCTGGGAGAAGGTTTTTCTTTTTAAATAAATCAAGTAATTAATTCTGGGTAATGTGATGTTACATAGTAACCCTGTACAGAGATGATGAAGTGCCAGCTTCATGCCAGTGCCTCACCGCAGTAGCTGGGATTCTGTTCACATGGTTGCTTTCCAGGATTTAACAACCTGGTTGGTAAAAGGCAAATGCAGCTCTTCAGTGCTCACTGATCAAAAAGCTGTATCCCTGAATAGAACTGCCCCTTTCTGCTGACAAAAAGGATGTGCCTGTACTTTCAACTGGGATCACAGCTTGTGTCATAATGACCCGAGAAATGTAAGGATTGGTGAAATGAAATCTTTGCAGAGAAAAAGGCTTTTGACTAGTATTATAGCTATGAGACATGGGCAGCCCATCTCAAAGGTGAATGCAACAGAACCATAAGGACAAAGCCTAAACTTTTTGGTCCCTCAAATTTAATCAGCACAGTTAGCACTAGGATACTAGCCTGGTATATGCAAGATCTTCATTTATTGGGGCCATACTTACTGAGAGTCTTCATTGCAAGACATGTCCCTTGAAAACTGATGTCTCATAAGGAGAAATGCATTTATCTTTGTAGCATTCCATCATTTCAAGAAGAGTTATTCCATTAGCAGCATAGACTAGATGCTATGACCAGGTGAAAACTGAGACTGAGAGACACAAACTGCCCAAAGCCTGTGGCAGAGCCCAGAAGAATAACCCTTGCCTCTCCAGGCTCATGTGTGTATTGCTCAGAAACCCATAGTTTAGAATAGTCAAGTTTTGTATTTGTGATAGTAACCAGCAGAGTTTCTCTGAGGTCAGTGTAAAACATTTGCTTAGTTTATCCTCCATCTCCAGTAGAACAATATTTGCCCTGGTCACGCATGCATTGAGCATGCACAAAACCTGGCAGATAATGTAATGGTATGTCCCACTAATGGAGGTGAAGGAAATTCTTGGGGCATATAATAATATGGCACATATCTCTACTGAAAGTTTAGCAATTCCTTTTAACTTCTAGTAAAGTTGAAGTGTTGTAAGGAAAGGGTGCATTGTTTCAATTTCATTATACAAACAAATAAAAGTGCTCGCAGTTCCATGGAATTTTAACACAGTTAATCATAAACCTGATATTTGCATCTCACGGGCACTGAGCATTGTGTAGATATTAGAGTTGGGATAAACTGGTTTGGAAAGGTTTGCCTGCTATAGCTGTGTTCAAGGGTTAACCCTCACTCCCCTGCTCAGATGCCGGCAAAGGAAATCATCTCATACTGACAAAGATGGAGGATAATTCTATGAACTGTTCATACTTCGTGCTGTCTTGCTGGTAGCTGCTTGCTTTGGGATGTGCCTAAAAGATCTGTTCTGGCAGGATTCCTAAGGCCAACTTGAACATGAAGGATTGGGTTTTTAGTGTCCTTTGTACCCATGCACTTCTTAGACCCCTTCATTCACTTCCGTGAAACTATTCCAGCTTTGCCTTGCGGCAGATGCGTCCACTCCCTGGCTCTAAATGCTTAAAATCTTGGAGGCCTCTTTAATGGCCCTTCCCAAATACATGAATGTACCCATTTGAATGCAGTCAGCTCACATTTATGCATGAAGACAGACAAATGCATAATGAGTTTCTTACTTTATCCCTTCCACAGTCATTCAGTCATGAAATGCTCACCCACATGCATGCAGATGTGCATGAAAGTGCACTCGTACAGAATCTTACTACTTTTCAATGTCAAGAAGAGTGAGAAGTTCATACTGAAGAACTTGGTCACCCACATATTCAGGCTTCCGTGGGTCTCTGTTGGGTATATTACTAGCTGGACAATTCAGGAGAGCAGTGCTGGTGTCATAAATTTCTCATAACTAACCAAGTCCGTAACTCATGGTCAGACCCTGCACCTCCAGCTGAGTCTCTACATAGACTCGGTGGGAACCTGTGCTGGGCTATTCTGTCCTTGAACTGCTTTTGCTCTAAGTCTGGACATGGGTGTTTTATGTCCAGGGATGTCCTTTACTCCTCATCTATTTTATTTCGTCAGCTCACAAGGATTACAAGAGTGACTGCATTGAAAAGTAGCAGATTACAGTGTGAAAATTCATGTTTTCACATAACTGCCCCTTTATCCTTTTTCATTCCCATTTTATAGGCCCTTTGAGCTGTTCTTTTAACATGTAACTGATCTTTGGGTAGACTGTTGTTTTTACTTTTTAATTTCCTGCTTTTCCAGAGTATAAAAGAAACTACATATGCTTCTTGTAGGCCTTTGTCAGAGATTATCTCAAATCATATAATCTTCTCTGAATATCCTTTAATTTTGAGAATGTTCAAACCGTTTAGATTCCCTAAGATTTGTAAAGAGCCCAGCAAGCTTCTAGGGAATCCAATACCCTTAAATTAGGAAAAGTTTCATTTGTTAAGAACCACGGTTAGAATCTGAATTCTGCAGCTAGGATGCACTTACCCATTACTAGGTTTCCTAACAGACATTGTTTGCCATATATAAGATCCCATTCTGAAATACTGCGATCCAGAGTCATTGGTGAGGACCTAGATGCAGGAATCAATTTGAATGCTTGTCCATGTGCCTGGACAAGCCAACCAACAGCGCATATCCCCACCTTTTCACATCTTTGTAGCTCAATAACAACATGTCCCCATGTTGCACCACCTGGAGTTGTGCTCTGAATGCTATCTCTATGAAATCAGTGGCACCTGAGGACTAAACAAGGATTTGTATTTGCTCATGGTCCTAGCACAGACATCCTGCTATATTCACCAGATCTGGGGAGAGAGAGGTGCAACACTCCTAGCAATGGATGTGCCCCTTCTGGCCCCTGTGATTTTACTATATCCTGGGTTATGAATGCGAAAAAAGTATTTGAGCCCTGCTAAAGCTTTATCTTGCCTTATTTGTGCTCTTCTGTTTATCCTTGTGCATTGCTTCGTGCTTGCATTCAGTGATAGTTTTTTTTTGTTCTTAAAATCAAAGGTTTTGATTTGCAAAAATAATTTTCCTGACAGAATCACAGTATTTTGTAGGAGAATCAAACCACAACAGATAGAAAAGACCCATTAGGTCATTTTGCCCTGCTCATTCAAACCAAGATTGTTTCTTACCATCTAGTACTGCATAAAGTTATGAAGCTTTTTCTCTAAGAGATCATTCTATAATCATTAAAGCCCGTATTAAACACTATTTGGGCTTTAATGATGGAGCAGTCATTCAACACTTCCTCATCCCCTTTGATGGATACAGCCTTCCAAACCTATTTCCAATATTTCTTAGAAAAGTAAACACCACTGAAAAGAAGGAAACTATTTATACGAATAAGTAGAGAAAGATGACTTTTTTGACTCCTGAACAGGCAATATATGCAACTATATTCACAAATGCTGTTGGATTGTCAAAACCCCACAGAAGTCCATGGAACTGCATCAGTTCATATGGGTGGGAAACTTGGCCCTTTGGTCTTACAAATAATTTTTTACAAATTGGTCCTGTTTTTTCTCCCAAATGAGACACAAAGGAAAACTGATACAGCACTGTACTTGATGGTCTGCTCAGTGCTATATACCTTTTTCTTTGCCACAGACCTTATTTAGTTATTTTAATGTCTCTCTACCCATTTCTCATACCAGTTCACTCCCACCAGGGTGAGCAACAATGGGAGCTCTCGCACAAAGGAGTGGCTGAATGCCACTGCGCTGTTACGTTGAGTTGGTTTGACCTGCACACTGAGAAGATCGAAACAAACACATAATTAATAATAAGCCTGTATTCTCTCTAGGATTTGCATTTTTCCTTCAATGCTTGTGTAAGCTATTCATATTTGCTCTGTTTGTTCATTTTAGCTCTTTGTTACCCTTATCTTCTCCATGGAAAACTTAGCTTGTTGTTTATAGTTTTGTTTGGTTTTTACCCTATCCCCACTCTGTTTCTAGTTACAAGTTTTTATGGTTTTTGCTCTGTAATCTTTCGCTCAGAGCATAGAGAGTTTTGCAGTGACCCTTGCAAAGCTTTTTGCATATTTCTTCTGCAACTGCTTAAAATAACACATGCATGCTGGGTGCTGCCGTGTCTTTACCTTTGGACTGCAAATGATAAGAGAAACAGCTGTGTAGTTTCTGAGCAAATGTCCATCTCTCGAGCTGCGATGTGTGGAAAGAACACAAAAGGATTGAGACTGGGGCTCCTCCACACTGAGGGACAGGAAAAGCGGTGCCTTGATGGTACTTCTGGACAGTTGTTGGCTTTACTGGTGGAGGAATTTGAGGGGGCTCTTTTTTAACCCTTTGTTCGTCAGGATGTTCAGTATTCCTGTCCAGGCATACCTGGATTTGGTAGCAGAAAACAGTTTGCAGGACTTCTGCTCCTGCTCATCAGACAGTATACAAAATGGGACAAAAGGCTGGACTTTAAGGAGGTGTAAATGACAACAGTGCGCCTAGTTCCAGTTCACTGGTTCCACCTTAGAGCAGGGTAGGGTCTGGCTGACAACTTGGGGGGCACATGAGGAAGCCGAAGAAATATTAACATACCTTGCTATACAGATTTAGAAATCGAACCTATATAAAAATATAGAATCAGATGCAAAGCTGATACTCCGTTGTAAGCATTGCCCAGCTCCTTGTCGTTACTAACTTTACTTATAATTTTGCTATATGGTAAGCATCAGAGCTGTGCTGGGTTTCTGCTTTAGATTATATATGCTTGGAAAAACTCAGACAAAATGTTTGAGCTGTCTTCTAGACTGAGGTCACTGCTTGTTCACACTGAAAAAAAATCTAATTTTCCCTCCTTTTCTGGGAGAAAGGGGGTCTGATTTACAGAACTGCCAAGCGCTAAGACCTGGAATGGAAGTGAATGGGAGCTGGGCTTTGAGTACTTTATATAACTGTTGAATACTAAGTACTTTAAATACATGGTTCTTAGGCATCTCAGAATGGATAGCTAGGATTATTAAACACCTTTACCTTGATCTTTTGAGGATTCCCCATGTAAAATAGGGATAATAAATTACTACCTTCTCACTTCACCAGGGCAGCATAAAGATAAATAAATGTTTTTGTGCTAATACTGTAGTATTAGTGTTAATGCATTAATATAATGTAATACTCTAATATATATATATTAAATGTTTATTTGCATTATAAATAAATTTGTTACTATAATACCTCAAATACCATGGGGATGAACACTATAAGAAAACTCATGAGGAAATGGATACAAGTTTTCAGAGCAAGTTTGATTCATGTGCAGCAAATACAGCTTAGGGCTGCTCCCTGTATGCATAATGTTAGCTGGCTTTTCTTCGAATGAGTACCGTCTTGTCTGTGTTTTAAATATGGTACTTCCTATCTTGACTTAATGTTCATAAGGTTTTTCTAATTCTGTTTCTTGTGTATGGTTTCTAGGTTTTAAAAAAATGAACTGCAAAGACAGATGTTTCAGCCTGGGCATGCTATGGGTTAAGCCCGAGAATGAAACCTTTAGATACCCGGTATAGACCTCTGCCAGTTGCATTGAGAGTAACAACTGGACCTAGTGGGGGTATCACTGGAGATTTAACCCTTTTAGGAGGCTGGACCCAGGCAGGATTAGCCTTCCTTAGCTGCTAGGAAAGCCCTGGGAAGCTGGGAAGTGGGGAATGCCCAGTGCACAAGGAAATGTCAGGGAACGCAGCTCTTCATCATGGAGCTCATGATGTAGACTCTGATTGTCAAAGAGTTTTAAGCTGGCTAAATCTGGATGGATTTTACAGGAATGGTAAACAGCACATTCTTAATTCAATGGCCAGTTGTTGTAAGTCCTAGCTTCAAACATGAGTGCTCCCAAACTTTCCAAAGAAAAGGTAGGAATTCTTTCTACTATGACTGCGAAGAACAGTATCATTTTCTCTGTCTTTTTAAATTTTTGGAATAATGTAAACCATTATGGATGAAAATTCTCAAAAGTGCTGTTGCAAAGCAAATGCCCATCATGGAAAATTTCAAAATAGCCAAACAGCTACAGGCTAAAATTTCGCAAATTGTAAAGAAATAATGGCAAGGTCTTGCAAGCGTAAGTAATGGGCTACTTAGTAATAGGTGATGCTTGCCTGTAACATCAAACATGGCTTGGAAATAAAATCTGACCTGCTCCTTGTCGCTTCTCTACTGATGTTTTTATAGAAAGTGTATTCTTTTACAGCAAACTTCTGATTTTGCTGCAGCTGAATGATGGCAGAAACATCATACACTGAGTTCTCTGATTGCTTGGTATGTCTAACCTACATATCAACTTCTTACACTTGCCTTTTGATATTCCACTGGAATTTAACAAATGAAACAGAGATTAATATTAATGGAAAAGTAGAAATTACCATACATTTGTTCTCTGTTTTCATCAGGTGTCAGACATTACAGTAACAGACACCAATTTAAGAATCTAGACAGATTCAGATAATTTCCTCAATGCTTGATGGTTATAATTAAATTAATTCTGGGAATCTGAACTGACACTTCTACCATACTGTGAACATGGGCTCCTAGCTCCTAATTACAGAGGTTTTCATGTTTCCTCTGTCACCTAGAACTGTGTGGGGACCAAAATCATGTTAATTTTGTGGCTCTAGGGATGCAGAGAGGCAAAGGTCTGCCTGTCTCCTAAAGTCACCTGTAAATCCTCTCTGTGCTGAACCACATGTAAGTGTCAATAAGCATAATCGGGAACATAGGGGCAGCATAGCTGGCCAGGCAGGGCAGAAAATGTAAGGAGCCACCACCCTGTGTGGCACCTTGCCTTTGAAAATAGCACACTACTAAATAATGCATACTGGTATGCTGGCCAGGGTAGCCTCACCTTGCCCAGACCTGTTGGTACAATGCGCTTTTTTGTCTGTCTGGAAGTATGCTGGGTCTTAGCAGCCATAGCTGTCTCTGCCCTTGGAAGCTGAGACAAAAGGCTTGCAGGCACACAAACAGAACATGGCACACCAGTCTAAGTACCATATTTGAACCAAATATGTGCCGCTTTTGCTGATATCCTTCCTAGAAGTAGGAAAAGTCTGACTTCCCTAGCTATGTTGAGATCCACTGGTAACAGCCTCCCCTAGTGCTTCTGCAGCATGTGGATGAGATGAATTTCAGTGTGATTCTTTAATCTCCCCTGCTGAATTCAGTGGAATGACCTAAGAGGTGGGTTCACTGTTGAAGATGTCCTTTCAGGGAAGGGAAGGGAAGTGCTGTCTTTATTGCTTTCTCATTCTTTGCTTGCTTCTTAGCTTTTTCCTGTTGTCCTGCTCTGGACTGATCAGTCATGCTGATATGATGATAAGACATTATTTTGATGATGAAAGCTCTAGTATAAATACTCACCCAAGAGATGAACTGGTATGCAAATACTTAGACTCGGTGATGTGAGTGCTTAGAGAAATCTTGCAGATACTTGACCTACTTGTGAAAACTCCAAGCAGTTGCCTCGCTGTTTTCAGTGACATCCTTAACCCTTGGTGTTGTAACTCCAAGATGATACTACTCTCCAAGATGGAAATTTAAGGTCTTCCTTCTTCCTCCAGGACAACTTTCTTTGGTGGGAGAGAATTAGGGTGATCAGCTATGGAACTTAACTATAACTGGGATGAAAAACTATGGGATCTTCCCAAACAACACTTCAGTTAAGAAATATCCTATCTATGGGAACAAAAGCAACTCAGATTTTAATATAAACAGTGTTAGTGTAGATGACAGGTACAAAGGTGACATTCCTTGAGTCTGAGATCCACTATTTGTCTAGAAATCAAGTTCAGCATAAATAACACGTATGAAATGTTTCCCCTACACTGACAATGGTCCTTGATTAATAATTAATAGTATCTCTGGATGTTGAAGGACAATTCATTCCCTGTGCTTGGTAAGTCTAGCACCGAGGGTGCTTGTCAGTGCCTGTTGGGAGGAAAAGTTATGATGAGCCGTGGAGCCAAAAGGTAACAGAGATGGCAGATTTGGTTGACATAGACTGCTGAGTAGTCACTGTATAACACTATTCAGCACTTGTATTTTATGCATACAAATTAAATAAGCTTCAAAACCTTCCTACATGTTATATTTTTAGATATTTTCATGCATTTTCTGAGTAGTGAAATAGCGATAGACAGATGAAGGTTCACATTTTTATTTCAGTACTTCATTTGCTGCTCAGGAAATGGTCCTAAACTTGTTGCTGGAAGGTAATTCACATGCTATCAAGGACAGCCTAGGACTCCCGATTGTCAGAACTGTCCTTTAAGCACAGCTCTTTCATGAGGAAACAGCCTTTCCTCGCTCTTCATGTAGGTTGTGAGTTGAACTGATGACTGAATTAGTGAAAGGCTTGGAATCCAACGGCCAGCCCGTGGCTCAGAGGAACAAACAAAAATAGTTTTTCTGACTTGCACAGGCTTGAGGAAAGTTTTAGCTCTACTGTGCTGACCAGAACCATCAGAATTAGAAAAGTTAAAAGCACGGAAAGGTAAAACTAAACACTCATCTGCTGAATTTCCACTCCACAAATGTGCATGTACTCTTTTTTTTCTACTCATCCCTTGGTACACATACCCTGAAGATTCACTTTCTTTACTTTCTCTCAGATACCCACAGAAGCTGAAAGATGAAGATCCCCCTTGTGCAGACTCATTTCACCGGACACTCAAGGTATGACAAGAAAGAATTCAGCCCATAATATTGGATCATCCAGTCCATCTCCCTGCCAGCGCTGGGTTATTCCCTACAGTGCATCTTCTAATGTTACTTCCAGATTAATTTTAATTTGGGACATTCCTCCTTTTCACTTCTCCTCATTCTAATTATAATCTCCCTATCTACCTGAAATAACCTCCATTAAAAAAAAAAAAAAAAAAAAAAAAAAAAAGGATGGTCTTAAAAAAAACAACTACAAAGAAATCAATCCCTCATCCATTACCAGGTTTCTCTTTTGTTCTGGAGCCACGCACGTGTAACCCGGTTAGACCTGTTCCCTTTGAATACTGAGGACTGAGCTGGCCTTATGCAAATGTTCCCAGCCTCGTCTTGGTTGTTGTTTTTGTGCACCCAATCAAATGAGGAGGAAGTGACCTAAGGAATTCCCCTATTGGCTGCCTGAGTGTTCAGCAAAATGTTTTAAAATTAATATCACATCCATTTATCTTCACTCCTGTGAGTCTTTAGGAGAGATAACCTAGTACCCGTGTTTACCTAACCTACTGTTCTTTAGACAGTCTTCCCATTGCCACAGTTAAGGATTTCCACTCCAGAATCTGCAGCTAAATGAGGTAAGGTGTTTTGGGTTTTTTTTAATATATTTCCTTCTAAATGAACACTACTGAAAACAAGAAAGAGAAGAAGTGTCTACTGGACTCATGCCCACCCTACTGTGCCCCTCCCTTCCCACTTTGGAACAGAAACTAAGATCATTTGATCAAAAGGCTTTTTAATGTTACAGTTAAGACTTCTGTTTTTTCTGTTTTGAACTTGCATCTTACTTCTGTTTAAATATTCCTATTGCATTTATGCTTGGTTAGGGCCAGATCTGCTGCCTTTGCTCACCCAGAATGTCATTGACTTTGAACTGAGCCAGTGACTTCAGCAGGCTTACTCAAAGTTTTCTGAGGATCTTTTTTATTATGCTGTATCTAATAATATTTTGGGTCCTAAATGAGCTACTTTTACCATGGAATGGTCATTTGTTTAGTAAAGCATAGGGCGAGAAAGTGGACATGTTAAAGAACACTGAGAGTGTTAATGCCACAGAACAGGGGGACACTTTATAATGACAGTGTTTCTGTTGGTTTTAGTGGTGACGATACTGATGGTGATTGTGCTGTTAACAGAAAATCCTGAAGCACATTCATAGCTTTGCCTGGTTTTCTCTGCAAGCCAATGGTGCCGGTGAGCGGGGTTCTGCTGTTCTTAGCCCGCTCTAAGTTGAAGTGCTCCACAGAAGCCAACTCAGGCACTGTGTAAATAAATACAGTGTGAGTAGAGGCCTGCAGTGCCTTTGCCCATTTCATTTGTTTCACTTCCAGTGGTAATTTTATTTGAATAAAACCAGAATTGGCCCCTTAAGGTATAGACACAGAAAGGAACAGAATTTTTAAAGTCTGTTTAAATAATAGTAGGAACAAATGTAATAGAAAAAGTTGCTCACAATTTACATTGACTGGGTAAAAAATGTGCTTGCATTTCAGCCCAGGAGGGATTTTAGGTAGATACTCTTGTTTGTATATAGTTACTGAATTTTATTGGTAACATACTTTTGAACTATCTCATCTAAAAATACTATATGTCACCTTTGCATTTATAGTACATCCAGCTATCCTTTTTTTCATGTTCTTTGGAAAATGAAAGCAGTTCATAATGATAAAAATGAACTATGAGGTTTAAGTTTCATTTAATGATTGTACGTGTACCTGTGTTACATGCGACTGTGTTAAATACATCCATCTTGTGTAAGTATTTCCTGTAATTTGTGAAGACTTTAATGGGATAAGAAAAAATGCACTCTTTTAAATTTTGTTTTGATAGCAAATTTGCGGGCAGCAATTTAAGCGTCTTTTCTAACATCTATTTTGCACTGTGTAAAATACCAGAGTTGGAAAACAGTGCGAGTTTGTATTTAATGCAAATGTGGAAACCGAAGAAAACGGTTGCAATTAAAACTGGCAAAACAACAGGATTAAGATGTTTCACCAACAAATATCATCATTATGTCAGTTTAATTCCTGGCCCTTACAAGTTTTAAAACCAGAAATGATTATTGTGATAACAAAGGCTATAGGACTTCCTAGAATTTTTCAGAGTTTAGTTAGGTGGCTTATTGTAGAATTTATCTTCTAGAAACCTTCCAACCTTGCAAAAAAAAGTCCAGAAATCCAAAGATGGGAAATCCACCAGCACTTTTGTTAAGTGCCCTAGCAATTATATACCGCCTCTCTAAAAATATTTGGTCTCATTTTCAGTCTGACCTGGTCTAGCTTCAACACGCAGCCATTGAATTGTGTTGCCTTTGACTGCTCGTGTGAAGTTTTCCTGGGTAGCAAGTTTCTGTTCCTTGTGTGGGTAGCCATGAGTAGCTGTGATGCGTTAACCTTCTCTTTGCTAAATGTGCTAGGCTGAGCTCCCTAGGCTTTTCTCTCTCGTGGAAAAACTTGCAGTACAGTGAAAACTTCTAGGAACTCAACCTGTTCCACTGTAAGCTTTTCCATCCTTTAATCAGCCTAATGGTCCCCTCTAATTTTTCAACATCCTCTGTGAAATTTGAATGCCAGAACTGGACACAGGCTGTAGGAGCAGCAATGCCAAGCACAAAGGTAATACGAGTCAATATATCTGCGTTTCTGCCCCCAAAGGTCCTGTCTGCCCAGTTCGCTATACTGGGAGTTCATGGTCAGGGTTTTTTTTATTCAGCAGGTCTGAGGCTTTTCCAGAGTCGTCATTCTCTAGACCCGCTTCTTGCCTCCACGCATTAGTCTTCCATGTGGAGATGAGGCTTATCATTGGTAGCACTGATATTGATTGCTTGCACCTAGCTTACCAAAAACACCTCATCACACTAGATATATACTCTCTCCATTATCATTTTTTTTAGTCCTAGTGTCATCCGTAAAGTCTGTACAGGCAGTAAAAATGTATATTTTTGCCAAGTCATAGTAGTACAGACTCCCATGTCAGAGCAGACTAGTGCTTTGTTTGCTCCAGCACAAATTAGGTAACCCTTCACAGCAATTCATAGGCTGACAACAATTCTTATTATCCCAGTCATGGTGAGATCAGGTAATAGAACGTGGTCTCTTTAACATGGGGAATTATTATTCTCCTGTCACCTGAGAGAATGTGCTGTGGTGTTACCACAGTAATTTCATATTACTTCAGATATTCTCAGGATATTGTGAGTTTTCAGTACTGGTGGAAACAGTCAATAGGAGTGTTGGACAAAGCCAAAATTAAAACATTTGGCTCCCACTGAACTTTATTCAGTTTTTTCATTCCTGATGAATTTCATTATTAACATCAGTACTTGTTATGTCTGGGAGGTGTAAAGTAACAAATTGCAATGGAGAGAGATCAAACTAAAAATGAAAATCATCCAGAGACAGAGATGAAGAGAGATTACAGAGAGAAAAGAAGGATTTTTGTAGGTGTAGGTTTCTGTGTCCAGACACAACCGATGTGTTAGCCTGTTGCCCGTCCCACTGCAAATTGCACAGAAAAAAATGTGAGGATTAAATTCTACACCTGCTGAAAAAGTGAATATTTATGGATAATCCTCACAGAAGAGGATTAATGATTTTATTGCCTGAACAAACTCAGAGAACTGTCCATGAGCCAGGCCACCTTTCCAGAACGAGCACTTACCTTCCCTTCTTTGTTCACCCCTAGCACGCTCCATATAAACCTGTCTAGCTTTGTCTCGACCAAATCATTCAGTCTTCTCCCAGGCAAGCTTTCCACTAACTGCAGTATAACCTGGATCTGTACTGTGCAGTCTACGGTTGCATGCTTCCTATTGCTGCTTATTTGCTTAGATTCGATTCCCACACAAGGGTCTGTGCTCTTTCCGCAATATAATGGATATCACCTCTGTGAATTGGAGCCGTGACCCACTGTACCGAGAACCAGGTTGAAAAGGGGGTGCTACGGGACAGGACAGTCTGGCTTAAGCATTGGTCAGTGTGCGAAGACCAAGCTATAGATAAACGAATGCCCCTTCTTGTTCTGATGGTAACATGATGCCCTTCAGTAGGATTTTCTGAGTTCTTGCCGTGCTCCCTTTCTCATCAGCCTTCCTACAGTTGTGAAGTAGGTATTCCTGTTGAGGACTAGGCGTTCCTGTGGTGAGCAGCACATAAAAAGAAAAGGGTCACAAACCTAATTGTCAGTTGTCATTGCTAATGACACACAATATTAGAATGTGGCAGAATCAAACACAAAGGCTTCGCAGTACACGAGGAAAAGAACAAAAATGATGACTATTTTTGTTGCTTGCATAGCTTGTGATGCTTAGTGAAGTAAAATCTCTGTGTATTCTCAGAGCTTAGCTACTACTGAACTTCCAAACAAAAGCACACGGAGTTTTCTTCATAATAGTAAGTGCTTTGTGAGCACTGTGGAAGTCCGGCACTGTCTTCAGCAAAGCCCACCAGCTTCAGCTGCTCGGCCAGCCTAGTGCTCAAGGACACTTCTGTAGCCACAGAGTGTCTGCTACTCTTTCTCCCTGTCCCTGCCTTCAGCACACCCTACAGCTTGCACTCTTTTTGGGCCCTGGTGAACCAAGGATTTATTTCACTAAATTGTCAAGGAAAGGGTACAAGGCAAACTTGGTAAGGGCAAAATTGTTAAGTAATGCTGTTGACAGAAAGGGTAAGCAGAGAAGGGTTTACTCACACAGCTGGTGTGGGGAAAATTAAGGACTGATTCAGTTTCTACGGCAGTCAGCAGGTGTCTTTCTTAGTGTGTGAGTTGCTTTGAACTGTATTGAGGATGGGGCTTGAATCAAATCCCTCACTGAATGCCTAAAATGCTTGGGGCATTTGTTGGTCATTGGTCCGCAGATGGGCGAGAATGAGTAAACATGGAGTCATGTAGCCAGTGGAGCAATCTACTGACATTTGGCATTTTGTGCGTCTCTCTGTGAGGAAGATCCCTCAAAGACTCCCTTTGCCAAAGCTGACATTGCACATGGTTATCGTTACGTATTGCTCTGCTGATACTGTGAAATGTGTTTCGCAGGAAAGAGTGCAAGAACTAGCAGAAAAAAATGTCTATCTGAAACTAGCTAATCACTGGTTATAGACCAGTAGGACTGGGCAATAAAAGAAGATTACTTTGCAGTGGTGAAAAGAAAGTCATTCTACTTCTAGGATCTGCAAATGCGTGAAATAAAATAAAAGTCCCTGACTGTTATGGAGGAAGGATGTAGGCATAATCACTCTTGAGAAATTTGCTCAGCTCAGAATCCAGAGTAGCCAGAAAAGTTTTCCAAGTCCCTGCAAGTCCGTAAAGATTCAGCAGCTATGTGTAAAAATACTCTCTATTGCCCAAATTACTGGTGTCATCATCAGAAAAATTGTTTCTGTTTTTTAAAACTGCTCTGGATTTTCTTTCATCTGGCAGTGAGCAGGTAACCCATTTATATTGCTATATAATTAACAGACTCACGTAAAGCTGCCCAGGATGGTACAGTCAGGAATCAGATGAAGTGCACAATATAATGATTACCCCCAAACTTTCTTAATGATTTTTACTGAAGCATATAATTATTATTACATAATAGCTTAGAAGCTTGCATCTTGATGATGCACTTTCAAAGTATGCTTGGTTAAGCAATTGTCTCAGACTGGCATGGCTGGGAAGGGCCTTTACCAGGGAGCCGAATGCTGGCCCACACAAGGGTGCTGTCTTCATCTCTTCTGCAGTGGGGTCATCCTACCACACGACACTATTCACATAAAACAGGCTTCACTTGTAACATTCCTAGGCACCTGCCCCGACAGAGGAAGACCAAAATAGGTTTAAAAGACTGAATTAGTAGGTGACATGATGAGTGATATATCGTTAGAGAATTATCAAAAGCAGGATGTATAAAATGAAATGGATGTATTTTTTTCCTTCATTTAGTGATGTGTAGATATCCCTACTCTTCCCAAGAATTTTTTGATGGAGCTGCAATACTTTGTAGGAACAGGTAGAAACTTTTCTTCCTCCTTTAAAATAAATGATTAAATGCTTTTGGATGATAGTCAAATTGTAGTCAATCCAGTAAATCTTTCTTAGTCTGACTGTAGTCACTCCTGATATGCACACACTCACATACACACAGTACACAAATGTAAAAGCACATGCACATCCTTTATCTCCTACATGGGCTTTTGTGTTTTGCTTTTTAAATAGGAATTCCAATATTTGCCCCATATTCCTCCAACTTTGTCTCATTATCTGACTAACTCCTTCATGTAATCCTTTAAAATGCTAAGCTAGTCACGTCACAGCGTATTTTGTCGGCAGGTAGAAACGGGTGACCAGTGTTGTCCTGCAGCGGATGAGGGGATGCCCCCGTCAGGACTCGTGCCCGGAGCCCAGGCCCTGGCTGGCTGCGACTTCCACGGCAGCAGGTTTTGCCCCGGGCTGTACCTGGCTTTCTTGCAGGAGCATGTGCACAACCTGAGATCCAGCGTTTCTGTCCCCCAGCCCCGCTGTGAGTGACAGCCCTGCAGCTCTAGTGCTGCCTGGGCTCTGCTGTGGTGGTGCCTGTGTGACAAAGGGATGCCAAAAGCCAAAGGTATTAATGCGATCAAGGTCACTAGCGATATTAAAAGCTAACAAGGCTTTGGGGCATTCAGAACCAGGGTATCAGCCTGCCTTGTGCTATGACGCATCTTCAATATTAAAACTCTTATGAAGATTTAATCATTAAAGATAAAAAGAAAGGAAAAAAAATCCCAGCACCTGAAAATGGCTTTTTTATAACTCTCTGCTATCTCACCCTTACTCAGAACAATATTAAAGGTAGTAATACTCAGAAGGTAATAAATCTCCTTTTGAAGAAAAAAGTTGTTTGAAATAGCCCGGAAATATTTTTGTTGGTTTTGTTGGCAGAACCTGTTCCAGTTCCCTTGAGGACTGAATGAGGTATATACCTGCATAGTGGAGCAAAAAGAACGCAAAAAGAGGGAATGGAGCTTTTTTTCTTGTTTCTGATTTCTCCAGCCTCCATCCTAGAGACCAGCACACAAACTTCACAGTTGCTGTAAGACTAGGTGCTTTTGCGCCACAGGTAGATCGTTGAAGATGTTGGTCTTTTCCTGTCTTATTGCTTATGATGGTGTTGCAGAGCTTTCTTGGCCAGGTCAGCTAGTTTGATTAAACAGAAGGCAAAAATGAGAGAGGGTGATTTAAAAAAAAAAAAAAAAAAAAAAAAAAAAGCTAAGCATAGAAGAAATTAGGAGAAAGAGAAGGAACATCAGAGATTACAGAAAGAGGAGAGATGGGATCACAAACTTCACGCCCCAGGTAGTATGTGACAGTCAAATCTGGTAGTTGGCACAGGCTGTGTTTTCAGGATTACTGTGGCGAGGTCCTGCAGAGGGTTCCCTGGAGACTGTGGGGGCAACAGCCATGGTTGCAAAGGTTATTTTTTCCAGTGCAACTGCTCTGTGGTGACATTACTGTCTGTTTGCAGGAATATTGTAGCTTGGCATTTGACATCTTCTGTCTTCTATAAACAATTTTGCATAACAGGCTGAGTCGCGCTTTTGTTACGTGGACAACTTGAATATAGGTTTTTACATGTCAGCTTATAGGGATGGGGATCCTCCCTCCCTTGTTGCCAGGGAACTTGCTTTTTAAAATTCCTTTCTTGTATTGTGATTTAAAAAAAACCCAAAACTATCTTGAAATTGCCACAGTTCCACAGAACAGAAATTTTGAATTTCAGCCAGCACTACTCAGGAATTTCTAGCTTATTTTCAGGATCATGCATAGGTCAAGGGCAGCTCTTTTCTTGATTTAATACTTCAAATATGGATTTAATTGTTTGGCTAAGTTAACATTCAGATCTCTACTAGGCATTAAATAGCTTTGGTGGATAGAAGAACCTTCCTTTCAGTCTGAACAGGTTTCTTTCTTATAGAAAATTCTTTCTCTTATGCAATACCTTTTATTTGCTCTCAAAAACCCCATGACCATCCTAATTCATCTGCGTGTGGTAATCTTTGCTAGAGAAATGTGATGCAATGGAGCTTGAACTGGAAGATATGTGTTGGACTGGCTTGTCCATTGACTTCTTATATGACATAAGACTTAAGCAAATAATTTCAGCTTGGTGTCTCAGTTTTACTATTTGTAATAAGGAGGCAATGCTAGATCCTTCCTTTGTTTCTGTGTTTTATGCTATTTACTGCCTTTACTGTCTGTGTAGGCTCTCTTCCTTCTCTGCTCTAAGGTTGTCATTGTTTTGGGGGATCTCCCATCACCATAGATACTTTTACAGTAGATGAGCCCTGGAGGCTTCATTTTCAGAAGAACTTAAAAGTAGCCCAGTTCCCAGCTGAGTACCCACTTCTTGTGGATCTTATTTATTTTTTGGTAAAGAGCAGCTTAAGGGGTGAAGTGTGTTTGTGTATGCACATATGGGGAAAGCAAACACTCCCAGTGCTTCAGGTTTTATTTATCTGTTAGGAAGGATCCTTTACTGCTTATACTTAATTTGTTGCTTTTTTCTGCTAACTTTAAAACCGCTTTGTCTCAGCTGATTTTTCCTTATGTTTTTCACACTATGCCTCTGCTGACTTCAGACTTAGAAATTTCAGTGTGTTACTTTGCCCTGTTGATGCTTCAGTTGATGGAAAAGTACAGTGCTGAGCTCTCCTCCTGAAACCTGTAGCAAAGGACTATTTATGAAGGGGAGAGAGTTCACATCAGAATTGAAGGAGTACATTTGTACAAAACCCAATGGGAAAAGCTCTATCGTCAAACCGGCCCAGGCTGTTGAGGCAGATGCCTGGCTTTGCTCTTTTGTTTATATTCCAACAAATCAAAGCTGACCTGTGTTGTTATCGGAGTAGAGCAGCAGGTGCAAAAAAATAACTCTGCTGCCAACTCAAACGAAAGGGTAAGGCTAATACCCTCTGGGAGGTATTGAGAAGATAACAGAAAGCCATGCCAGCAACTGAATTAACGGCTTTATTTACGGTGGGTTTTACTTAACAACCTGCTCCCGACACTGACACATAAATACTCCATTGTATTGTTTAACACAACCGCTGGAGAAATCAATGGAAACGGGATGGGCAGCTCGCGCTGTGCCAGCTGGGGAGGAGAGGCGCCATGGAAGTGTTGCTTCTCTAACCACAGGCAGGACAGAGGGGGAAGCTCTCCCCAGCTTTTACATGAGCGGGAAGACATTGATTCCCACCGCTTCACCTTGTTATACCCCTGGAAGGTGGCTGGAGAACCAGGAAACGTCATTCCCCTGCTTTACGGCTGCTTTTAAGGAAGGCGGGGAGCATAAACGAGCCTTAGCCTGTGCTCCAGCTACCAACCCATGGCCCGGTGTCTCCAGGAGCCATGGGGCTTCCTCGAAGTCCCGGGTACGCGGAGCAAGCGAGTCTGCTGCCACCCCAGGACAGTGTCAGGCAAACCGCTCTTGGGCAGCCAGCATGGGGGGGAGGCCAGGACGGTGGTCCTGCGATCTCTTATCCTTTGCGCAACAAATATAGTATGAAGAAACCACATGAGTGCAGCTGTGCTCCAAATAATTATGTTTACTCAACACACACAAACATGCAAACCTGAATGGCAGTTAAAGTAATTCTATGACTGACAGCAGGTTTCTGAAGCAGGGTCAGTGAACACCACTGAACTATGTCAATGATAATCTCTGCTTTTGGGAGACTTTCATTTGCAAGTGGCTGCCCACCCTGGGGTCCTTGGTAGCCTAGAGAAGAGCGCAGGAGGAGCCTGTGGCCTGGCTGGAGCTATCTTTGTGCAGGTGGGATCGGTGAGGAGAAATACAATTAATTAATTGATTGAATTAATCAAAATTATTTGAATTATCAATAATAACAGTCGCAAGAGGCAGAATTTTCATGTTAATCATCAGAAAGAACCAGATTTTAAGTATGAAGGCCCTAAATGGATGACATTTATGTTCAAGGCTTCATCTCTGCTCTTCTGAAGAGCAGGAACTTTTTTCCAGACTAATAACTGAATAGTCACACAGGCTCTGTTAGCAGGATAGAAAACAGTTCCCCCAATACAGACTTGCTCTTTAACGCAATATAAAGGCAAGCTGTCATGAAAGGGAGAGGGAAGTGGTTGGGGAATGGGAGCCAAGGGAAGGAGAAGGTGCTGGAACATGATGGTAGTACTTTGTTAGCTGATGAGGTTCTGCCTAATTATAGACACGGAGTTTGTCAGGCCACAAGCACTTCTAGAGTGCTTTTTGGCCATTTGTATATTTAGTGTATTCTAAGCAAAAGAAAGGTGTTTAGTAAAAGGAGATCAGGGAGATGAGCTGGCTCCTGAATAGAGGAAGGATGTACCAGAGAGATAGGAAGGACATGAAAGAAGGTGTGGAGTTTTTCTGTGAGGTGTGGTGTTAAGTGCTGAAAGAAGGATAAAGAGCAAAGGCAGTTTTTCCCATTATTGTGTTTTCCAAGACTCAGTATCCCTGAGGCTAGACTGATGAATCTGTGGCAAATGACTTCTAAACATTCAGGAAAAATGGCTGACCCAAATTATCATGAACTTGCTGTGGTGATGCAGACTATAATGAAATGAGTGCCATGCACCAGTCAAAATCATGTGCACCCAGGGCTGAAGAATTAAAAAAAGTAAAAGACATGCTTTTTTGCCAAATTTTGGCAAAGATATCCCCTTGCTCAAAACATTCTAAGAATATGTTAATGCAAAAATGGCGTGGACATTTATCAAAAGAAATAAAACCAATTCTTGACTCACTTTTTGCTTAGCTACATTAGCAGCAATTTCACTTACATGTGCAGATCCGTACACAGATCTTCTGCAAGAGGAGAACGACCTTTTCAAAGGCAAAATAAATGATGATACTCTTTTTTTTTCTTATTCAAAAACTAGTGGCATGGCAAGAAGAGGCACATCTAGCCTGTGATGTGACAAGGAAGCATGGATCCCAAACAGAGGATCCTTGTTAAGTGGCAGGTTCCAGTTCGCTGTTTCCTCTACTAAGGTAACATAACTGTGTGGGTAAAATCTGCAGAAGTGCCACCCTTTGGCAGCTAGCAGTGTCAGGCACATCTGTGCCTTGAGGAATCTCTCCTAGCAGTTGGCCTTCTGTTTGCTTCTGATTTAGAAAAACAAACAGACAAACAAACAAACAAAACCTCTATTGAAATTCTGTCTTTTACTTTCATTATACTAACTAGTACCTTGAATACTGAAGCCAGTTCATATGAAGATTGTGGATTATGAAAAAAGGGGAGAGAGAAAAAATAACCTATGAAACTTTGCATATAATCAAATACTTTTTTTTTTTTTTTTTTTTTTTGCATTCATGAAGTGAACTTTGTTCTCTCTCAAAAGGAAACTGAACTGTGGTTTTGTCTTTAAATTACATCGTTAAAGCAGAGATAAGAACCAAACCCAAACCCTGGAGCGGATCTGTATCTGAGGGGTAGCTCAAATACAGATCTAGATCCTGAGTTTTCTACTCAAGCTTCTCTTTAGTTAAAATATATATGCAAGATTTTGAAGCATCCATATGAACGTGTTATAACAACCACCACATATCTCTTACAAAGTTGCCTTGTAGTGCATCATGAAAATCAGATCTTTAGTAATAAAGGATTCCAGCCAAGCTTTATTTGATTTTGTTTATCATGATTCTATCTGTAACATAGGTTAATATGCTAACTGCTCCTTTTCTATTCATCTTCCTTTTTCTGGTCTTCCAATTTACCTTCATGTATACATTTAATACATGAGGTTCAAAGAAAACAAAAGAATAATTCCAACTTTTCTTTTCCAAGAGCCCACAACAGTAAATGATCAAGGTCTCAACGTAGTCTCTGAAATCTCACTAAGAGCCAGTTTTGCACATGCAAAGGTGGTTTTATACATATGAAATGCAGCTGTGTACAACAAAAATACAGAAGTATAGGAATGTGCCATTCAGAGAGGTGCAGATAGGAAGAAGATTGGCCCAAAAACCCAAAACCAGAATCTTGAATACAAAGGGATTTGAAGATTATTTAGAATTTTTTTTTTACAAAAATGATTCCTTGAGCTTTACACTCAGAATGGGTTTTGGCAAATACATTTTGTTACTGTGGCCTAAGGGTACATGTGGTGGACTAAAAATGAAATGCCTCAAATGCTGAGTATGTTATACAATAAATGTTAAGTGCGATCATACTGCTTTTTCATACGGTCTTTCAGCAAAGCTTTTGAAGAGTTTGAAAACAAGGTTTTAGAGGGTATATCCACAGTGATATTAATGGTGAACTTTGAGATTATCATCAGCCAGGCCAACCTTCATAGGCTGAATTCATCTGAATGACACCTTGCAGCTCATACCAAAGTGGTCCACCGCTGAGTTTTTTGTTTTGAACTGGAGCCTTTCTGGAGATCAGCCTGCAGATGAGTTGTTTCTTTTGGGGCTTGTCTCTACTTCTGGGCAATAAAACAAAGGGATGGAAACAAGGAAGTTTGGGATGGCTGCATGCGGATCTGCATGGTCAAAAAAGATCCTAACACACTGCAGAAAAGGTCACATCTACAGGTGAGCTGTGGCAGGGACAACATCTTAGCTGAGAGGTGGGCACAAACATCAGAGATCAAACTGAGACCTTTGTGATAGAGACCATAGGGCAATCTTAGGGTCAATGGTAACTATACATGCAGGCAGAGTGGTTCAGAATAAAACCCTGGAGCACAGGGTATAATGCACGTTAAATAAGAGGAAAAACCAGAAGATCCAAAGCTCATGGTAACATGCAGACAAGCTCTCAGCATTCATATATTCACTTTGTGCCTGCCCTTACTGCCACTGGAGATGTAAAATAGGTAGTTGGAATGCAAAGCAGCTAATTGATCATATACATTACAAGTACAATGCGTTTATGTTTCTGAAGTTACTGTATGTGTAGAGCAGGTCCACTTGCTTTGTTATGCATGTCCTTTGTTTCTGACATCCTGAAAACCTGTGCCATTTGGTTACCTTCTGACTTTTTAAGAAAAAGATTAAAATCCAGATTCTGTTTCTCTGCAGCTGCAGTTATTAGCCAATATCATTTATTTTAGATTGCTGTTAAGTGCTTGACTGTGCTCCAAAGTGCAGTAACGATCTAAAATATTTAACATACTCTGTAGATACTTGTTCCATTAACTCTAAGCCCTGAAAAGCAGGGTTCATGTCTTCACTGTGTACATAACATACTTCAAAGAAAATAGGCCCAGGTGAAATCTACATTTGAAGTTCAGCCATGATGGTAAAAGAGGAAAAATGGAGCAAAATCCCATAAGTGAATGCGCCAAAAGAGATCCACCCTCTTGGACTCGCCAGGAGGAGCTGCACTGAGCTTGTCTCAGCTAGAAGTCACACTTACACTTTGCATAGCTTACAGGTGGAGTCATAGTTTAATAGTTTCAGTCAATTTTGCCTTAGACATCTCTTTTTTTGTCTTTTACGTAGGATACGTAGCTTTATGAACCAAAGGCTGTATGCCTCCTTCCCCAAGGGCTCCACACTTCCTTGTATTTGTACTTAACAAGAGCCTTAATTCAGTTTAGTCTTGTAACATGAGCAAGCATACAAATCAATGTCAGAACAATCACTCTGGTTGCAGTCCTTTAAAAGTCACTCATTTTCTCAGTGCTGCTCATTCGCCTTTCATGCAGTGTTCGGCATTTTCCTGTCATTGAATATGAGCTGTTCATGAAAGATTCTGGTTCAAGGAAAAGGATAAATTCATTATCTGGATGTCTCATTGGGTTGAATGTGGAAATGGGGATCAGAGCAATTTATTTCCAGAGCACACCTGTAGTGCAATAAAATAATTTGCATAACATGCACTAGACAATGTTTTTGGTTCAAGGCTCTGTAAATATGTTTTTCTGCAGTGCTGGATTTGCTTCATGATCAGGCCATGGCTCCTTCCTCTTTCTGTTACCGCTGTTTGCTCGAAGTGGTCTGGTGGTCAAGAAAGACAGGAAGAACCGAGCACGTGAGCTCCTGTTACTTGCCACGCTGCAGGGCTGTGACTTGGTCAAAACTCCTCCTAACTTCAGTGAGAGCTTCTACTAAGAGAGGCCTTCAGGGTTTGGTCTTTGAATACCATCTGATACATCGAATTTAGGCGAAAGATCTTTTTTCTTTAAATGCATTCATCCCTTCTGGTAGGACTCTCTGTGAAAAGAGTGTTGTTGAACATCAGTGCACGGCTTTGACCTCACTGATTAAGTGTTATTTGCCTCCTCTTACAAACTGTGCAATGGTCCTATGTGCTGTTACAAGATTATACTATAGAGGTGGCTTGTCTTTAGTGGAAAAGACTAGAAATGTGTGTACAGAGAGATACTGCAATGCACACACATCGAAGTGCATGTGTGTATTTATGTGTACATATAAATACATACATGTATATGCATATATGATATTTCATAATACTTTCATTTATAATATTCTATGTCTCATTCAGTAAAGAGAGACCCCAAGATCTTTATTTTGTTTTCCAAAATCTCAGCTCAGCTAGAATCCCTTTTTAGCACAGTTTCCTGAGGAAATGAGGCTTTTGTGGTTATTCTGTCTGTGTGTTGGCTTTTGCATTTGGCCTGTTATAATCTTGGAGTCCCATCACCATTTTTAATTAAATTTGATATGGGGTAGAAGTCTCAAAGATATGAAGATCTTACAGGATTAATGAAAATAGGCTGCCAGGTAAAGGAGGAAAATCTATTAATACTCTGTCTGAAAGAAAGAGCGAAGCTTGAGCTCACTCCTTTGAGACAACGAGATATTATGAATGCCCCAACCGTGGGAAAAACTTCAATCAGTGCTCACATCTTACTAGACACTAGAGAACCCAACCACAGGATACACATTCATAGGAAACCAGGCTTCATTAGTTCCACTTTTGCTTTGATACATGGCATATGATTAAAAGAAAACTGAACGTATTATGTGTCCTTCCCCTTGAGGCTTCACACCCTTTGACTTGGTTTGTCTGCACACAAGTATGATTTGAGGATTTGGCCCTAAACTAATGAAGAGCATGCCCCTACCAATATCCTGACTCAAAATCTCTCCAAGTATGGGATGAGACACTACTATAAGCATAAATCTGCCATGAACTTGAATCAAAGAAAGTCATATATAGGATGAAATAAAGAAAATCACCGTTTAGTTTTCATAGGGGAAACATTCTTGAGCATGATGCTGCAGACTTCCAAGCAAAGTTGTGGAAGCTAGGTTAGTGGGACTTCATACCCAACCTGAGCAAAGTGCTAGAAGTGATTTCCAGCTAAGGAACACTCTTGCATTAAGATGAAGGAGGTGACCTGACAGTTTCAAGGCTGTAATTCCTATGGCTGTTATATTAATACTGTATTAACTATAAATAACTCAAAATCAGTACCTTGAATAATACCCAGAAATTTGCAAAAGTTTGGGTTAAAGCTGACTCCAATCCTGTTCCTGTAATTTTTGTCGTATTTCAAGTTCTTTCTCCCATGCACAATTGTTCCCACAGGTGATATGGGGAGATAATTAAGTTATTTTGTTTGAAGTAACTTAAATAGCTTTCAAAAACAGCTAACAAATAGCTTTCAAACAGAGGATACATTGGTCAATTAATCTGTAAAGCAAGTTTCGTAAAGCAATCATCTGAAAATACAGGTAGTGTGTAGGAATATTGTGGAGAGCAATTGTCTGCTAGACTGCAAAAGAGGAAGAAGATTTTAAGGGAACAACTGAAATCTAGGTGAAGGGGTTTCAGAGTGCTTCTACTCAGACATCTAACATGCATTGCTTCTAGTTACTACTGGGGTGGAGAAAATACAGAAGATTCATGATTTGGTTTCCCTAACTATCTATGGCTCCAGTTGCTGGACCAAAGTGTCATAGGACCTTTTGGTTTGGAAATTCAGCTGGCTTGCTAGAGAAAAGAAAAGAAAGAAAAATGAGAGTTTACCTAAACTGAATGCTCAGGGCAAAAATACACAGGAGCTTGAACAAAGAAATAGTTTTAGTTCATAAGCACACATTTTCCCAGTCATATTTTTATTTGCCCAAAATGACCAAACTTGGTATCTGTAATTCTTAAATCTTTTTTGAAAATGTGACTTCAAATCAATAATTTGAAATTCGATATTAATTGCATACTGAGAAGTTTTAAAAAGAAGTGAATTTACCAAACTGTTCCTAAGAGTGGTTTGCTAATTATCAAGTTTTATAATTTTCACAGAAGACCTCGTATTCTACCTCACCTCTATTTGATACTGTAATACGGTTTTTTTAATCATTAATACTTGACTCATTCAAAATTTTGTGATCATAAATGAAGTCTTAAATAGTTAGAGACAATAACATAAATAATGTGATATGTCTGTCAGTCTGTACCTTCTCAGAGGTGTATGTGTTGACTGTCAGACATGCAGCACGTCTTACACAGCCAGTTATTGCTTAAAAACTCTCCTATATCAGGTATATGAAATGAATGATACTCACGTTCTATGATGAACATCTTTAAAATCAGTGTAATAAAGTGAAAGGCTTCCTGACACTTTCTCCCTCACAATACCAAGTCGTTTGGCTTTAACATGGGGCCAAAATCTGTCTTCTTTTATAGTCTGCATAAATTTACTGACCAAAACGACTGTCATCTTTTATTTGGCCATTTGGCATTTGGGATGTGAAGTATTTCTCTCCATCGCTAACATTTTATACCCCTGCACACCTGCTATGGGAAATCCTCCATACCAGTGGTCACTGAATCACAGGTTTGTTGGAATTAAGGGTGGAAAGCAAATGTTAAAACATATGTAGTTCGATGTTGCTATTCTGTACGGCTACAAAAGAAGGCCCTGAGCTGGGTTACTGTAAAGAGCTGTTCCCTGTGACTTACTTGCTAAGGCTTTGGATTTTAAAGTAATTCTCAGAAACATATATACATACATACATTTCCCTTCAAAATGTGCCGACTTGTAAGTTTTAAAAATGACTTAACGTATTGAAAAATGATGGAGGAAAATACCAGCCCAGGTGGTTTTCAGGCAGTTTAGAACCAAGGCTGGGACTGTTTCTAAGCGCCGTGCTCTTGGTAGCTCTTTTCTGATTGGCTTCAGTGGGTAAGAGGCCGAGACCAGCAATTTACTTTTCATCGGTCCATTTTATATTTCAGCCTCCTTTTAATTGCAGAGTGAAGTCTGGCTGTATTCACATGCCCTCCTGATGTCTGAAGTTTCATTTTTATAGACTTTGTGGCTTTCAGATTAGAAAATTTTTAAACAAGTTTGTTGTTCTCTGTGTATTTATACAAGAATAATGTCCCGAAGCCTTTACAATATTTAGCAAAATACTTTTCCGAACTGTTCAAGAATGTCTATACCCTATGTTTATAATATCCATTTTTAAACTTTTCTACTTTAAACCATTGGAAGATAGTATTTGTGTAAATTCACTGGGATGAATAATGTGTAATAAATGTGTGACCTATTTTTCTGTGATATCCTATAAGTAACTTAGCACCAGAGATGTATAACCAAAATAATAAAGACAGTTTTACTCATGGTGCTAATGCTGATGTAAATTGAAAGGAAACTTTGTGTCACTTGAAGCAGAGAATGCTGTTTTGGTGGTGGTGTCACTCAGAAATAGTTTGTTGTGGCAATAGCTGTCTTATTTACAAGATCGTTTAGCTTGACCTTCTGATTTTTCTGTAGTTTGAAACATGATCAGTGAGAACGTATAATGGACACTACTGACACGGATCAGATAAGGATCTGGTCGCTGGCAGAATATTCCCTATAACAGTACCTCCCTGTAACGTTATGGAGTGGGTCCTTCTGTGTGAAGAGGTGTCAGAGCAGGAGTTGTTGTCAACTGTGTAGTTTAATTTGCAATTATTGAAAAGACCTTTCTCTCACCTCAAAAAAAAAAAGAAAAAAAGAAAAAACATGTTTAAACAACATCTGTCTTTTTTTTAACTTTTGAAGTTTCACTTTAAATCACAAAAAAAAGTCAAACCACTTTGTATTTTGCTTCACAAACCTTGGCAATGTTCCTGTATTGCTCTGTCAGGAGCCTTGTCTTTTCATTAGGCTTCATTTCTGATTACAGATTATTCATTTATGGATGGGCAGCTGTAGAAACTTGCTTCTTGCATATGCAAATCAAACATGGTAATGTTTATCATAAGGAGATTTTGTGGCAGCTGAAAAGGGGTTGTGGCAACATGTTTCTTGATTTCAGTTGTATCTCCTACAAATGGAATTGGCTTGCTCGCTTCACCTTCGGTGGGCTTTATTTTTTGCCATTTACCTTCTGGACTAGACACGGCTCACTAAGCAAGCTCTTTGATTCACTTGCAGATCATGATTTTGGAAGGAGCTGGCAGAATGAGTATCAATTCCAGCAGCAACCTACTCCACCAGCAGCCTTCCTGGACAGACGGATATTCCACATGCAATGGTAGGAGGAAGGCAACAGCTCTGAGCTATGCTTTTCTTGGGGGGTCGGGGGCGGGGGTAGGGGGAACACTATGCCTTTAAATATACACCGGTAGTACTTTTCAGTGATACTCCTTCTAGCCTAATTTACTGGAGTTTTGCTTCTGGTAGGAAAATTTCTATTTGTTATTTTATTTGTGAAAGCTAAACCCCAACAGTAGGTTTCTGAAAAAGACCGGTTTATGGTTCATTTCATTACTCTCTCTTGAAGTGAATTCAGTAGCGACGACAGTGCCAGAATTTCCCTCTTCTCAGTCCAGAATTCTCTCTCTCTTACATTTACACTTCGTGCCCTCTCTGAATCAACATTATATTTCAATGTTAATCACCCCTCCGGCTTTGTAGGGGAGTAGTCTTTTTGCTCCTTTACTGTGTTTGCTTTTTCAGCTCAAATCACTAGATAGCTATGTAATTAGGCTGGCATTAGGGCACTAAATAGCTTGTGACCTGTGAACATTTTTTCTTACATACAGAACCATCTCTTCAATCCTATATATGCCTTCTAATGGCTACCAGATAGTGATGATTTTTACACCTAAAATAATTTACAAGGTGTGACACTGAAATTTATTTTAGTATCTTCTGATTATTGATATATTGAGGTATGTGTCATAGTCTCAGGAGAGGCTGTGAGGGAGGGGATCAGTGCCATGGAGACAACATGTGCCATGGAGAGAAGACACATGCTGGCGTGTGGCTACCACAGAGTGAGGCCATGACAGCCTTCCCTCTTCCTGTAATTCTCCACCTATGCCATCTGTCTGTCATTCCCTCACCCTGAAACTCTTCTGGCCCTTCCTGCCTTGCCAAGTGCGGTCTGCCTGATGTGCTCCACTGTCCTTCTTCTCAAGGGATGAACCCCACTGACCCCCTTTTGCTGGCCATCCTGTGAGGCCCGGCCAAGCCATCCTGCCGTTGCTCTTATCTTGTATAATTATCCTATCTCCAGGTACGATTTCTTTCCACATACTCAGGTTCTTTCATTTCTACATGTAAATTATTGTCGTGCAATGACGTATGACTGAGGGCTGTTTGGAAGATTGGCCAAGAAAAGATTCAGATAGCCCGAGAAGAAAATTCCGCAACTTCCATAATTAAAAACAAATTTTACAATTGTATTCAGAAATCACCTTAACTGACTACAGAGATAATGCGCACTTGTTAGAACACATCGTACTGAGGGCAATACTGATAGATTTTTACTTTGGAGCAATATGAGAGTGCCTTTGTGTTACTGTTCTTTGGCTGAATCCCATAGGTCATAGTCGTTCTTTATTCAGTACTTATTCAAACAAAATTTCTGCTGTACATTATGGGGATTCTGAAAGATTTTTCCATCATTATCTGAAGCACTGAAACTCTTTTCCCACACAAGGATCAGCATACCTTTGCAATGGTACTTGCAAAGGTACCTTTGCAAAGGTACTTCCAGCAAAGAATTTTGGTGTGTTTTGCCAACATTACTAAATTCATTCCTACTCATTCAACACACTGATAAGAAAGGGATAATGTAATAACTCCCATTTTTTAATCCGAAAGCTGAGGGGAAAAAAAAAAAGACGATCTGCTCCAGCAGTAGCTAGCGAGCTAGCATTGAAGACTGAGACAAGAATCTAGCTCTGTCGATATCCAGGGTGTGCAATTTAACTATACACCTTTCCTGTCCTTGGCCGAATCCCGTGGTGCTAACAGAGCCTGTAAACACTCAACATTTTCTTTTCCAGTGTCCAGCAGTTTCTATGGAACGCAGTGGCATGAAATCCACCCGCAGTATTGGACCAAGTTTCAGGTCTGGGAGTGGTTGCAGCATCTCCTTGATACCAACCAGCTGGATGCCAACTGCATACCTTTCCAGGAGTTCGATATCAATGGGGAACACCTGTGCAGCATGAGTCTGCAGGAATTCACTCAGGCAGCGGGGACAGCAGGGCAACTGCTTTACAGCAACCTTCAGCACCTAAAATGGAACGGTAAATAGACACCAGCCCACACAGGGACAGAGGCGCACATACAGTGGTCTGAATTTTGCGTTCTTCAGAAGTCACTTATGTTCTCCAGAAACCTACCTGGCAGATCTCATCCGTTATATTTGCTATTTGGCTCACACCTAATTAGCTGTATTGCTGTATTGCTTATATCTGATATAAGGCAGGAGTCTGAAGGACCAGGGGAAATGGTATGTGCCATCTTCCAGAATTAGCCCCCTGGCTCAACCATAGCAGTCCCTGCTTGGAGCTAGTATCTTTGTTTTTTCTGTGCTCGTTGATATACATCCTATCTACCATATGCTTTCTTGCAGGTCAGTGTGGAAGTGACATGTACCAATCTCATAATGTCATTGTGAAGACAGAGCAAACAGGTGAGTAATAGCTGGGTGACTTGACTTCTGATGGTGACCATAAGGGGAAATTGCCCATTTCAAGAGAGAGATCGAAGTAGCATTAATTACAATGGAAAGCATATTGTACAGAATAGAATAAATAACAGAAATATCAGTGAACGTCTACTGTATTTTTGATGTTTCAGATAGTACTACCGTATTTTAGTTTACATGTGATCATTTGAGCTGGGAGACTTCTTCAAAATCACTGCAAACATTTGCCTTCAGAGTCAGTCTAGCTTGCAGTGCTCAGTGAGTACAGCTGTGTAGATGACTTCATTCTTTGCTTCATTCATCGGATTCCAACTCAAAACTATTCTTTTCACAGTATTCTCTGCAAAAAAAAAGAGAAAAAATATTTTGTTGTGATAGTTGCTAATGCTTTGAAATATGAGGAAATTTCCAAACAAAAACAAATGTGAATGGAAAAATGAAAATGTTATGTTTCTTCATGTATTTCAATTGAAACTGAAATTCAGATAGTATTTTGGTTTGATGAAATCTGCATTTTTCCTGTGACAGTCTTTTTCCCATTGTGTTCTTATTTAAATTCTTTTCCTCATAGGATTTCGGTTCACCGAGAAAAGAACTGAAGCTCGGTTCAATACTCTTCTTTAAGCATGACTATTTTCTAGGTTCCTTTCCAGGAACACCTCTGCCCATATCTGGACACTCTCTATCCCAGTAGTCTTAGCTCTTATGTGTGTGGGTGTGCTCATGAGCCATGTTTTAATATCTCCTGGCAGAATTAATACATATTTGTACTGTGTGATGTCTTGGGCAAGGCTGGCCGGCCGGTTCACGCAGCTGAGCCAGCGGGGCCCATCCTCTCCAGCCAGGGAGGCTATTTGCCTGCTTCTAGCGGCAGACAAGCGCTGTGCTCCACAGCCCCATCCCTGCCACAGGCTCGCAGGCAGCAGGCTCGATGCTTGCTGTAGGAGAAACCACAGTAATCACTTAAGTCCCGAGTTACGAGGTCCTGGCGTAAGGTTAGTCCGCCCCTGGCTGGAGATGTGGAGGGCAGTGCACAGTCCTGCAGCTGTATGTCCTGGAAAGACCGCAGCCCGGGACAAGCAGCCGTGCCATGTCGCTGCCGAATGAGGAGGGTGCCGTTGGCTCAGCGCGGGGCAGCAGCGAGCCCCGGAGTAGCTGGAGCAGCCTCGCTTTTGGGGCAGGGAGCAGCAGGCTGGCGGGGTTGTGCTGCTGGGGAAGGAGATGTGTTGCGAGGGGTTAGAGATGAGGCTGATGGGTTCAGGGACGGAGCCTGCCTCATCCTGGTAGGCTACCGAGGTTGCTAAGACATGGGCACTGAAAAAGGCTGAACTGTAAAGACAGGCAGGCTCCTTACGTTCCTGCTGGGTAAGGTCTGTTTTCAGAGACAACATTTGGCAGATCAGGTGTCCAAACAAGCAAAGGGTGTGTGCTATTCTAGGAGCACAAGCTCTGGGTGCCCAAACATGCAGCTATTACTTAGCAGGCCTGCTAAATTCCTATGTCATAAGCAGTAACTCAGCCAAACATGATGATTTAGCTATAACTCATATTTGGGTTTTTTTGATTGTATTTATATGAATATAAGAATTTTTGGCAGCTCCTGATCGATGTACAGGTTATAAAGACAATACTCTGTTCTGCTTGTATTGATCTATCTGACCAGAAGGCTGTTAAAAGGTATTTCTCTTTAAGCATAAAGATGGCCTATAGGTGAAGCATGAGGACTTGACATGCCTGAAATAAAATGGCCCGACATCTAGGGTTAGGCTTTGAAGTTTCTCGCTATGTGTTTACACATGAAGCCCTGTTTCAGAGGGGACTTTCGAGTTCTACCGTTATAGAAATAAATGCTATTATAAGCATTCTTCTGTTCTACTAGATATTTGAGAACACTTTCACTTCCATGGCACTGAAGCACTGTCATAATCACCAGGGACTGAGATTTCAGGACTAGATCAGGTGGGAGAAGAGTTGATCTGGTATAGGAAAACCCCTACAAGGGAAGGCATAAATGATATATTCGCCAGGAAAGGGAAGAGTCTACTACATTATTTTAAAAAGTCAGTGCTTTGTCTGAGTATATTTGCCAGAGTATGCAAAACCCCATCCATAATTGGAGTGAAAGGAAATAATCTCCCATGTAGCCTTCTCATTTCTCTTCTCAGTTCTGTTTTGCACATTTCTTATTTCTACTGTCTTTCAGTGCTAACTATTCATGTCTGTGCTAAAAAATATGCTTTTGGTGATCTGATTTTCCTTTTGGTCTTTTACCTTCAGATCCGTCATTAATGGTGTCCTGGAAAGATGAGAATTATCTATATGACAGTGGCTATGGTAGCACAGTAGGTAACTAACATCACAGTACTTTATGCATTTCTGAGGTGTTTTTATTGTTGTCAGAGGATATTATTTTAAATGACTTCTTTTTAATTCCCAGAGTTATTGGACAGTAAAACATTCTGTCGTGCCCAGATCTCCATGACCACACCTAGTCACCAGCCTCCTGGTAAGGAATTTGTAATTATTTTGTTATTTGTTTGTCACTTGTCCCAGAGCTACTGACATGTAATAGTCTCCGTGGTCTTCTGTTGCAGGATTGAATCTGAGCCTCCAGTCATTTTAAACCAGGCAGTACTGATTCTGACAAGTCTTTTAGCTGTCATTATTACTGTAGCTTGCTTTAAAGACATGCTTCTCCCTTCTCTCTGTCAAGACAAAGAAGATCAAACAATCTGCATCCTCCACATATCTTTTAAAGTGCCTGAGTCAAAGGGGAAGATATTAGTGTCAGAGACAAGATGTTCCAGCTCTGTCTTAAGCTTTTCTGTAGTGTAGCTGAACATGGGCAAATGAGCACCGTGGTCCTCTCCAGATGGGGCTGTATTTCCGTAGGAGCAAGCGCTCAGTACTGTGCGGGTGGCAAGGCTCAGGGCTGCCCGGGCTGGTGCGGAGGAACCACGGGGCAGGTGGGGAGCCCTCGGCACCTCTGCACCCCATAACTCCTGCTGGACCCTCTCTCACCTGATGGTGGCTTCATGACCATCCCAGGGAGGCCACCGCCTGTCGTGTCACCTCTGCAGAGAGCTGTCCTGGGGATGCAGCAGAGCGATAATCTGCCTGCTGAAGAGAGCAAGCCCGTTTGATGTAGGGCTGGGTAAAGTGCAGGTAGCTCGCTGTGCATTGGGGCGCTCTGCAGGCGATGCCTCGGTGGCAGGGGCTGAGGACAGGGGCAAGAGTGATGTGGGGAGAAAAGAAGAAAGCAGAGATTGTGGGGGAGAAAAGGCAGGACCCTCTTAGGAGGCTCTTAAGCAAACATGTGGAGAGAGAAAATGGTGGGAGCCATGGGAGGATGAGAAAGGAGAACATGCAGCCGTGGACGCAGCCTCACAGGCGTTGTCTCTGCGAGCCACATTCGTAGCCATTTGCCCGAGCCCGGCTCCCAGGGGCTGCCCAATGCTGGCAAGCACGCCGGTGGCAGGAGCAGCATCTGCGTGCGTGTTTTCCTTGTGTCCTGACCCCTGAGCACAGCCAGCCTTGCCAAGGTGACATACGGCTTCAGCTAATGCACACAGCAATAAATAATAATAATAAAAAAAGACCTAACCAGAAAAAGAAAACCACGAAAACCTTAAAAAAAAAAGCACCCTGTTTGCTTTCTCTGCTGCCTCCACCCACTCTCATAAAATGGCTGCGAGGATTTCAGAGCTCTCCGACGGGACTGGGGACCTGTCAAGCTCCTGGCTCCGTGTGTTTACCCACTGACTTGTTGAGCCTAGAGCGAGGGTGGCACGCCAAGGGCACAGCCTCCCGTAAAAACTAAATTTGTATATCCCGTAAAGAAATGGCTCATTCCTGAATCATATGCAAATACTCTGCAACCTTTTGTCACAAGTTTTGCAAGACAGCTTTGTTGAAACGGCATCGTAACTCTTTTCATCTGTCAGGCCCCAGCCTCCTAACGTCGCGTGTTTGAAACTGGTCTCCATGTAAGAGCAGAGGCAGAAAGGGAGGCTATTTACACAGCTGAAATCAAGAATAAATCACTGGCCAGGTAGAAGGCAACTGAATTTCCAAGAATAAATCTCCAGCTAAATGGAGCATAGCAAATATTTGCAAGCGGATTGTGGGATTTTAAAATGAGGGGGTTTTAAATAAGAGGGTAAATAAAGGACCTGGTCCTGCTGTCCTCACTAGGTGAAGTTCCCAGAGACTTTTAATAACAGCAGGGGAATCATAATCTGAGGAAAGGCAAAGAAATAAGCCTCATTTTACTTTTTCCCCCCAAGCTGAGTGGGGTTCTGGCTGGTTCCTGCTCTTTGAGTGTGGGAAGGCAAAATGACTCAAAGCATATTTGCAGCTTGGGGGTCAAGGACAGTAATTACATCAAGCTCAGAGTAGTGGGGTTAGACTTATCCTCTCTGACCTGTTCAGTTTATATATCCAGTTATGTATGAATATAGCAAGTGTGTGAATAGCTTTGCATCTACCTTTTCACATGCAGTCATTGCAGTTGCTTGTGCAGATCCGAGAAGTTTTTATGCAAATGAAAATTTCCTGTGAGTCATTTGCACATGCAAATGCCTGGTTTCTATAAAAAGTATGATAATTGTGCATTTATAGAAGCTGGGAAAACGTGCGTGGGACCTTAAGCTTTGCTTTATGGAATTCAGGCACTAAACACACCAAAAAGCAAACACAGGAGGGGCTACTTCTTAGAACTAGCCCACGAGACTGATTGAGTGAAAGCTATTAATTAATGGCAATAGCAGAGCCAGACTGTGGTTGTTTTAGGATGAGAACATGAAATGTGCAGACTGCGAGGTAGGTGACAGGGATGAACAGATGGAACTTTTCTTTTTCTCGGTTTCCGAACGAGCGCTCGTGCCAGCAGTGCGATTCCTCTCGAGGCTGGCTGCAGGTGAGAAAGTTCCATTGATGAGAAGTGGCATGTTGCTGTGGCTCAGAGCCATACAACAAGATCTGCACATCCTGCTGCCAAAAAAACTCCTACTAGCGCAGTCCTGTTCCCACACCCGACCCCCCCAAACAACAGCGCTTTGCCAGGTCATTATGTTTTAGTCAGGTAGGTGTTCTGTGCATCAGTACCAGCACATACATTTCACATTAGATCATCTCTGCAGAAACAAATAAGCCCCTAAAGATACATGCTTCTGCAAAGACTGAGAAATAATGGGACAGTTCAGGATTCCTTTTATAGACGTGATCCTCTTATTTTCCTGTCTCTCACACATAGCATGGGGTGAGGTATTTGTTAATCTAATTTAGGTTTCAAAAGCCAAATGTTTACCTCTGCATTCATTCTTTATTCATCAATGGTCTCTTTGTGAAGTGTGCTGATTAACATATAGCACAGAAAACAAAACTCTCCCCCTCCCTCCTCACTTAGATTACCTTCTGAAAAATGATTACCTTTAAAAGAGATATTCATTCTTTTTTGTGGTTTTATTTCTTTCGACCTGCGAGTCAATGGAAAACCTTTAATCAAATTTACAAATAGTCTTCATTTGCCTTCTCTGCAGATTCTTTAGAAGTGAAAAAGACACAAGAGCATACCCCAAAGTCCCACACCAAGAAGCACAGTAAGTCTACATCCGTGGTTATAATGGTTATTTGATTGAAGGAAAAGAAACACGTTAAGTGTAAATCCCCTTCGGGAGGGAAAAGGAGGCATTCTGAGTTCATTTTGAAAACAAGACTGGTTAGATGGAGTTACTGCGATTGAATCCTCCAAGGACCTGACTGCTTCTGGTACTATTGCTTACATGATTTTTGACTCAGTACAGATGTATATGCTTTTATCATGGAGAAGTTACAGGGAAAGAGAACCAGAAGTGAGTTGTCCCTGCCCGGTGCTGAGATAGGCTGGTGACCTGGAGTACAGGAATGACAAAGGAGCCCCCAGGATTAAACTGGAAAGGTTCATGCGCGGGCAGCGCCGTGCCCCGCGAAGTGCCACCGAGATGTGCAGGGCCGGCACCCGCGGTGTGCTGCCCCGGAGACCCCGCTCAGCGGCTCCTGGCAGACCTCCCTAAGCACGGCACCACCAGCCACCAACGTCACCACCTTCCCCTCTGCTTCCGCTCTTACTCTGATGTTCCCCTCATCATCCTGCCTCTTCTGGTTCTGATTCTACCTGAATCTGACAAAAGGCTACAGTAATTGTGATTTCCAGGTACATTTCCATTAATGTACTTCACTGAGACTTTTATACTGAAAATGTCTTGCCTATGTCTTTTGCAACCTGTGTCATTCCCAATTTAAAATAGACATCCTTTATATTGGTCCTTTGCTGTACTCCGTAGTATTCGATTTCATCCTGCTTCAATATGTCCTTAAGTTTACCTGATTCTTCCTGACTTCTCTTCCTATCCTCTCTCACATGGACAGTGCTCTCCAACTTTGCTTGTTCAGAACTTGTCATCCACACGACTTATTCATTTCCCTCCTTCCCTCCTTCCCTCCTTCCCTCCTTCCCTCCTTCCCTCCTTCCCTCCTTCCCTCCTTCCCTCCTTCCCTCCTTCCTTCCTTCCTTTTGTGCAACAAGGTTGCTAATATAAGGATCAGATAGGACTGGACAGAAGACAGACCTGGGAAAAACGCCATTGCAGACTTGGCATATAGACAGGGTCACCTTGCAGTGCTTGGCTAATCCCCTACGTTTCGAACTTCAGCAGTACTGCTCTGTACAGCAGTCTATCAAGTATTTTACTAATGTCCACATGGCACACCTTTAAAAATTATTATATCAAAGAAAAATACTGGGTCAGTCGACTGCAATCTACCTTTAATAAATCCATGTAGTATCGTAGACCAGTTTCTGTTTACCTTCATATCTTTGACTATTTTGTTTCCTTCAAAACTTGTTCTAAACCCTTGCAAGCTGTGAAATCAGACCAAAGGACTCCTATTTTGCTGGCCCACTTTGTCACTGTCTTATTCCTCAATCATAAACTACCACCTCTTGGTAGATTTATTTCGCCTTATTCTCTTGAACCTGGACATTCTGGTGCTCTCTCTACAGTAACTGTGAGATTGAGTTGTGCTTAAATTGGGAGGCCTGCATGTTGAACTTTGAGATCTGTTTTTGCCTTTTTATGTTCATTTCTATTCCCATACAATAATTTTCACTAATCAACCTGCTCTTGTCCTCACCTTCAACATGTTTCATATCAAAAACAGAGGCAAATTATTCATTTTGATGTTTGGCTATATCTGGGCTATCTTAATCTCTAGCTCAGTCTTCAGCTTACTACCCTTGTATTTTCCCTGTTTTCTTTCCATTTATATGGCTGATTTTGTTTTTTATTATTTGCTTTTAATTTCTTTTGCAAAGTGTAACACAGTTTGTCTTCTGGTGATTCTCACATTATCCTTGTATTTCAAGTTCTCACAAAGATATCACTCCTTTATTGCTATGTCTCAGTTTTTTTTGATATTTCATTAACTCATTGCATGCTTCTTTTGGAATTTGTTTTGGAATTAGTCTCAGTCAAACTTTATTAATATCCTTTACCAATTTGAATTTGACTACCCAGCTTTGTCACTATCCTTCTATCTGCCTTACTCCTTACTTCCTCAAGTCTATCTAATAGACTGAAGACAAAATACTCATTAATGTGGAACATCATTTCACCTCCTTTGCTTTCTATCAGTCTGTCCTTAAATGCATACAGCTTCAGTTCCTGCTTTACAGTTGTCCTGGCTGTTTCACAATACCTCAGTTGCCTCCATAATATCAGGTTATGTGCCATGCCGTAGAAGCTTATCAGGAAAAATGGACAAGTGGGCTCAGGTGAAGTCTTAAATGTTATCTTTGGGGTAGAAATAGTGCCAAGTGCAGTGTGAAGCAGTGGCTGGTTTGGCCTCAGCTTCCCCTCATTGCTGGTGTACCTTCCTGTGCTCTTACCAAGGGACTCAGATTGCCAAAGACTGGCTCTGAGCTCAGGTCTCAGTGTAAGGGTGGTCAGTGTTATTGCCCATGCATCTCCGAAGCATGGGTTCTGTGGTGTGGGAGCTGTGAGCCAGCTGTACAGAACAGTCATTTTCTGTGGATGACACACCAAAACCAAATGGCATAACAAAGCCGAGCCTACCCCCAGAAAACTCCTTAAACTCTTTCCTCCTGCCCCCTTTTGCTTTTAGACCCTCGAGGAACTCATCTCTGGGAATTTATTCGAGATATTCTTCTCAATCCTGAGAAAAACCCAGGATTAATCAAGTGGGAAGACCGGTCAGAAGGTGTCTTCAGGTTTTTAAAATCTGAGGCTGTGGCTCAGCTCTGGGGAAAGAAGAAAAACAACAGCAGCATGACCTATGAGAAACTCAGCCGGGCTATGAGGTGAGCTAAGAAGATGCCATAGAAACCTGGGGCAGATAAAGAGTCACTGCCTGAACTGAGAACACAGTTAATTTTTCAAAATGAGTTGTAAGCAGTTCTTTATTATATCTCCAGTTGCTTTATTTGACAACCAAGTCTCTCACACCGATTTCGAGAGTGTTACATTACAATTTTGTTTGTCTTTTCTTTTTCCTCCTCCATTTCTGTATAGTAGGTCCACAAAAACCACCAACAGAGCTGCTTGACTGTAGGAGGGAAAAATGGGCAAGTGGGCTGAGGTGAAGTTCACAATGTATTTTTAAATGGAAGCTGAGATTCTTACCTGGTCTGATTTCAGATGCTGCCTTATCTAGAAAAAAAATATGAAATTTTGTGAGAGTATATGATAGATATGGCAACACACTGTGACTTGAAAAAGGGTGAATTTCCAATTCAGAAGATAAATAAAAAAGAAGATAGTAATTTTTTCTTGACTCTCTTTCAGTTAGAATAATCTTAGGTATTATTTATAACAATAGAAAATAAAGGCTTTTAAAATGGCTGTGGGATTCCCTAATTGGCACTGTCCTTTTAGGACTCTACAGGAATTTAATCTTAAATCTCTTTCTATATGCTTCTTCTAACAGATATTATTATAAAAGAGAAATCCTGGAGCGTGTGGATGGTCGGAGATTAGTATATAAGTTTGGAAAGAATGCTCGTGGCTGGAGAGAAAATGAGAATTAAATATGTCAAGAAACAGCATTTAAAACACCTGGATGTAAATATTCAAAGACTATTTTCTTATATTTATGTACCAAACGGGGGTGAAAAGCCAATTCTACTTCTGTCGGGAAGAAGGAACATTATCATTATTGGTGTTAAAATTATTTTATTTGAAGTATGTCCTGTATGGGGAAAAAATGTACACAGTTTTCTGTGATATATGATAACATTATAGAATTATGATTATTTTTCCCTTTTTGTGAAGTTTTTCTCTTTTTTTTTTTAAATCATACAGGCATAATGTGACTTATGACAATGCTGTGAGTCATGCAAAGAAAGGGAAGGAGGGAAATACTAGGGCATTTAGTGAGTATGATAGTCCACTTCAGAAGGCAACTATAAGTGGAGGAAACAGTAAGCATCTCTGAGCCAAGTAGTCTTGTTCCGTAATCATCTGGTTTATAGCTTTCATTGGCCAATATCACTTGTTCCTTCCCACCTCCGATTTCTGAGTGTTTAAACACTTGCTGGCTTCCAGTTGCTTTTGTTAAGTTGGACAGTGGGTTCAGCTTCAGTTAGCTCATCCCAGCCATAAGGATCAGTGGCTCTACAAGGTGGCCATGAGTGTTTGTTTGGAGAACCCATACTATCTCCACCACTGGTACCTTCTTTTGTAGGCAGAAGTTCAGGACCTGGCCTTGCCTGGTACTGAGTATCCTTCATAATCTCCACAGGGCATTCAGCTCATCCCAGGAAAAGGGCTATTTGTTTTCAACTGATATCTTTGAGGTGAACTGCAAGAAGAGAGTCAGTCTCAGGGACCAAAAGCAATTGAAGGGAGATAATTGTTTTCTGACTGGGAGAACTTACTAAAATGCACCAGTTTTCTAGTAGAAATAATTAAAAACCCTCTTATATTCCTAATTAGAGCATTCAGCCTCATGCCACGTAAATTGGTGAGGTAGTAGGCAAGCAAAACAGATATACTAATCCCATGGCCTGCGGGAGAAGTCTCCCCTGTTCCTTCAAGCCATATGGTCCTCCTGGCAGGTCAAGTCTCACTTGGACAGATATTTTCAAAAAACCTTTGAGAAAAGCAAAGCTCCATTGCATCTAAAATATGAGTTCACTTTGCTTTTCTCAAATCTAAATCTACATTCTTTGTATTTGTCATCTTTGCTTGGGATTCTTGGTAGGGAAAGAACCTGCCAACATAAAGACACTCAGACTGGGGACATTCAGATCTGAGTCAGTATTTTGGGCTCGTCTCTAGCAGTGCTATGCGGAGACTGAACGTTCATCGGCAGCTTTTTCTTTCTCCAAATCACAAATGCTTCCTCCTGGAATGAAGTACATACAGAACATGGGGAAATAAAAAAATAGAAGAGGCGGCACTTCACCAGGTCACTGAGTACGTGAGCTGTGGGAGTTGAGAAACAGGATTTTCTTGGTGATGTTAACAGAGGTGAAACCAAGATCGATTCCAGTTCACTTTTTTCAGGGACGGGGAATTTGGAAAACAGTATCAATAATGGGGGCTGAGAAAACCAGGACCAAAAAAAAAAAAAGAGAGAAATTAAAGCATATTAAATCTGTACTGGCAATATCCATTTCCTCAGGCAGCACCTCGATTTGATTCCAGATTTGCCTGAAACGCAGCAGGGTGCAGCTGGAGGTTGTAGGCTATTCCACTTTTTGTTTGTCCTAAAAGGAAATAGAGATGAAACCAAGAGACAACAGAATTATCAATATAAAGGGTATCAAATGTGCTTAGCAACAATTTGTAGGCAAACATGAGAGCCTAACTTGTTATCTACACATGTAGGGCATGTCAAACAATAACACTGCCTCCCACACCGTGTATGCCAGAGCTGTCACCATCAATTACCCATACATGACAATTTTTACTTTTCATAACCTGGGTGGAGAGAGGTTCATCTTATTTACAAATCAAGTAATAAGCCTCTGTACTTCAAAGCACTTTTTTTCTTTCAGCATATCTCTCTCTTTTTTTTTTTTTTTTTTTTTTGACTGACTGAGCTAGCATTGCTTGCTTTTGTGCGACTCACTAATTTCCTCTTTTTCAGCTTGATTGGCTACATTCCACTCCCTTTGCCATCGCTTGTAGTTCATATAACAAGAGCCAGGCCAGCAGATCAGGAAATCACCTTCACTTTGCTCCAAAGACCGTTTCTCCCCCCACCCCGTGTTATTTGCAGCTCGTCACTCCGTGCTCTTCACCACTCCAGACCCCACCTTAGGTGAAAACCTGAGGTCAGTGGTACCATCACAAGCCCACTGGCACCAGCTTTTCACACTTTCTTGCTTTGGGAGCAAAGAGGAGCAGTGGAGAACGGTAGCCATACTGGTGTACTTCATCTCAGGTTAACATACACCTTCTAGCAACTGATTGTAATTCCTATCGTAAAGCTGCTTTTTAACCAGATCTCTCACCAGACTTCCTAGGAAATAAAATGAACTTGTGGTTATACATGTGTTGCCCCTCTGTGACTGAGCAGCAGCTAAACCTGCTCTTAAAAGTTCTGAATAATAAAGCTTCATTGCGAAGCCTACTGTATAAATCTAGAGAGCGGTTTACGCTGGCATGCAGTATAAATGCCAGTCTTTCACCGCTGTATCTTTCAGCGTGGGGACACCGTGCAATTTGTGTTCCCTTTCTGCAGAACTTTTCAGACTAGCTACTTGTCATTCAGCAGTACAAGAGCACAAAGTTGGAGTAGAAGCCAGCCAACGTTTACTGTTTTACAAGTATATTAACCTTTGCCTAAGACAAACACAAAGGACTGTTTAAAAATACAATTCTTGCCAAGGACAGATGCAACCAACCAACCAACGAACCAAAGGGAATCCTTTTACCAGACATAAGCAAATGGAGAAAATGAAGAGATTAATGTTTATGTAAATTACTATTTAAACAAAAAGCATTTCTGATTGCTCTTTTATTTTATATTTCAGAAGCTGAGCAATCATATTTTTAGATGTATCCTTTAAGTTAGCAGCTGCTGAGCTGGTAGCACCATGTGTATAGATTTTTATTGTACCATAATTTTTCATATGTATAAAGCTCTAGATAGCAAAGTATATTATATTTATATAGTTACATGCAAATCACAATGTCAAAGGTGTTGGCATGAGCACTCTCAAACTGTATCTTCTGCACAAAATTAGAGCAAAACATCCAGAGAAACTGTTTGTAGGTTGATGAACTACACAGACATTAAAGTGCTCAGTTATATTTTCATCTTCCTTTCTACAGCAAATTGCATAATTCCTGCTTGCTTCTCACAGCATCTTCAATGTATAAATGTAGAAAAAGATCCACATTAGATATTTCACTATTTCCATTGTACATCTCACCTTGGAAACTATGTATCACAGAATGGTTCTAAAGACTGTTTCTATTTTTATGGATATGCTGTAAATTCAAATAAAACAACTCATGAAAGAAATTTACTGATGAATGCTTATCTTCACTTTTTTATGTCTTGAGACTGAAAGTGAATGATGTGAATTCTTTCAATGTGGAGAAAGAAATAATGTAACTACCACAAAATCCAACAGTTAAAATTTATTAATATGCTGAATAGCCCACTTATTGTAATGTTATTATGCCTCCAAACCTGGTTCTTATGTCAGAGGGCTCTCTGGAACGTTTGCTTGTGTAGACAGGGCTAGACTGCCTTTCTTGTTCAGCTGCTAGACTTCACAAAGGTCTCGCTTCAGCACTGATTGAACTTCAAGGTATTTTAAAGAGTGCACAAGGACTCGGCTGAATAAGGACGGGACTACTCACACTGAGCACTTCCTTAACTGAATTGAGGCAGCAATTTCAAGGGGCTCCAGAATCATGTCCGCCTCCGTAGAAGAATACATTTGGACTTCAAACATAGGTACAACTCACAAGTTCAGCATGTAAAATCAGGCCAGTTCCTCAAAAGGGCTGTCACAGTTTGAGAACACAGGAATCCCAAGCCAGGTTTTAAAAGGAATCGGAATCAGATTTGAAGCAAGTTCAGACTGAATTTTAAGTAAGCACCCACATGGTTTTCCAGTAAATGGCTGGGTATTTTGTTTCAAGCAAGCTGAGGCCAATATTTGAACCAAAGACAAATTAGAATATTGTTTGGGCACATGCAAATAAACACATACTTTAAAAGTGTTTCTTCTTTGGTTGTGACTTAACATCAAGCAAAACGTCAGCTTTCAGCCACATTCTGTGGCCGTACAAAAGACTCCAGGCAAAATTCAGAATTTGCAAATCCTATGTAAATTGGCAATAAGTAAGAGGAGCCCTGTAAACTGAACCTACCAAGCTATGTCTAAGCCTGATACAAAGATGTGTGCATATCTGCATCAAGGACAAGTGAGAACTGGTTTAGGTAAGTGAAATCTGGTACTGCAGAAAGAAAAGCAATTAAGAGCTACCAATACTAATAGCTTCCAAGAATTTCAGGGGGATAATTATAATAATTGAAAAGATGGATTATCTGTCTGGGTTTTTAGTGTTTGTTCCCCTGCTAATGGCACTTTGCACAATATGCTCTCAGTCCTGAGCTGCAATGAATCAATGCAGCACTGCTGAGCCTTGTGCCAGCCAAGGATTTCCTCCGACAATCGCTCTTGCTGTCGCTGCCCAGATATTTAGCTCCTTCTGTCGCCTGTCTCTATTTCAACATGTGAAAATGCTGGAGAAAATAATGCAAAAAGAAGAGGAGGAGAAAGAGACTGAGCAGACCGCCAGGTCTTACTGCCCTAAGCAGCTCTGTTTGGAAAAATAAAGGCAGTAAGCACAAAAAAAAGTCAATGACATCTAAGTCGGTATATTTATAGCCTTTCATCAGAGGTTGGTTTCAAAAATTAAACACAAATTAGTATTTACAAGTCTAATTATAAATGTAAAGAGAACAAGAAATGAGTACGATATACCTATGTGCACTGCATAATTTTGTGATCCTTAAAAATACTGAGTTGTGAAAATAAAATGACCAAAAACCTTATTTCTGCTGCTATTTTTCCCCTCTGTCTTCAAGATACTATGATATTCTCCTTTGATTTAATCTCCTTTTGAATTTTCAGCAGAAAGATTCAGTTTCAATAAACGGAATAAAGAGAGAGATGGATGATCTACAACTTTGTACCATGTATTGCAGACAAAATAGTCAAACTATGGCTTCTTTTTCCTCAGCTTTTTGGCTCGTAATTCAGCATTTATAATGTTTCTGGGAACAAGATGCTTTGCATGAAGTTAGGGATAATTTTAGTCTAAATATGTGATGTCACTAAAATGAACAGGAAAATTAAAACTATTTTTGAGATGATTGAAAATGTTTCTTTTTCTCAAACTGAAGTACTAATGCATCTTCCCCAACCAATTACCATTCTGTGTATTATGTTTCTTGAGATGAGACAGTTAACTTGTTGTTTAACTTGTTAAACCTAGTTGAAAAGTACTGATTACTTCTACACAAAATTGTAAACATTCTCAGATATTTTCATTTCAGTTCAAGTAACACTGTATTATTTCCCTAGAAAAGCCTAACACCAAGACACATTTTACAAGAGTATTTGAAGGTTCAAAAGCCATCGTTGGCAAATCTTGTTACTGAAAACTAAAGAATCCGCCAACATATCAGGAAACAAACAAACAAAACAAAATAAATGAGAAGCGATTGTTGATGGTTTAGTTTTATTTTTTGAGAAAAGACTTTGTAATAACCTTCCTTTATAACATTTGGTGTGTGCCGTTTGCATTATAGTCAGAATCAGAAGTGATTCTCATTTAATGAATGGAGTCATCCTTTAAAAATGTATTTTATTTTCTACATGCTATCAAGCAGATGAAGACACAGGGAAGTTTTAGTTACTGACAACACCTTTCAAATATCTTTCTCTGCAAAGTCAAGACACATACATTTGGGATTTATTCATGCTGACATGCCCTAGGTGGGATGTTCCCAAAGGAACTGATTTGATCGAGCCTTTTGAAGAGACTGTTATATTAACACAGCTGGACTAATGATCTATTAAGCAAACCACTCAGCAAAGACAAGTTAGCATAAGCTCAGACCTGGTGGGGAGCCCCCAGAGCAGACAGACTGTCCAGAGAAGTTCCAGGAGCCTTGGTGAAACTTTTGTACTTCTCCAGTGATTCACCTGTTTTTAGAAGATCCAAAGATAAAAACATCAGAGTTGCAAGAAAATTTCATCACGAAGCTTAAGACTAGCTGCATGCTGTGTGCTCGCTCTGTTTGCATCACTAGCTCAGGACTCAGCTGATGCTCACTGAAAAGTTTGTTGCAGTCTGAGACCTTTGTAGGAGAACCTGATTAATGAAACTTTTTTGGGTAGAAATCAACTGCACCTAACATTTGCAATTACATTTTGTTTAAAGTATTATGATTCATAGATTCATAACAGATCTGGTATAAATGATTACATATTTTCATTATAATCTAAATTATTAAAAGCTCTGTCCTATGGATTTTACTTCCTGAAGGATCACTGTTGCTAACTGGCTTACCTTCCTTTTTACCACAGGACATCACATTTCACTGTCATGCCTGCCACGCATCCATAATGTTTGTCTGGTGCAAAGTGTTTGATCTAAAACATTCCTTTGAACTATAGATTAAAAGGGAAAAAATTCAGATGCAACATAAAAAATCTAACCATTGTGAATTTTTTTTTCTCCTCAAATCTTGCCTGGGAATGGGAAGGTGAGATGTGCCAGTCAGTGTCAGAAATGCAGTTTCTCTTCCCAGTGCTGGCCTGCAAGGCCCATTAAAAAGCAGCACAAAACCTTCTTTTTCCCCATGCCTTTAAGCACACGACTGATGCATATGCAACACTTCTCGGCCCCAGGAAAATATGAATGCTTCATAAATATTTGTCATGTGGTGTTATATATTTTACATATGTCTTGTACTTTTTTTCCATTTGTTTCTGAGTCTGCAGTTTTATGCTACTCCAGATGTTAGGGTAGTTACTTCTCCTAGTGAATTAGTTCAAGTGATTTTTTGTCTAAATAGAAGCATATTGATCACAAAATTAGATTAGCAGGTTGACTTTTTATTACAAGTATTTTCCATTGTGAAAAATCTCTTCATTTCCTTTGGCAGGCACTTCTCAACTAATTCCAGATTTTTGCATGTGTGTATGACATGTGAAAGGATTTCCTCACTTCAGGCTGTGGTTACTTCACTGAGGATTTTTAAGCAAACAGTTATTTCTTTGTCATTCACACATCTTGCCATTTCTGCAGGAGCTGCCCCCTCTTTGCCTCTTTTAGGATGGAGGGAAGGACGCTTATAGACCAAGGTGGTTCTGAAAGCCTCACGCTTGGAGCTGAGGGGGCCTCTCCAGCACAGGGGCTGAGCAAGACACCTCCTAAACTGCTTTTTAAAGCTCCCTTCTGAATCTTGAAAACTTTGGGCAATAGCGTGACCTGTAGCACTGCACAGAAAGGAAAATATTGTGCCTCACAGCTGATTAAGGAAGGCTGAAGGACAGCTCCAGAGTTACCTGGGGTGAGGAAAAGCCCCACATCTTCCCATGTTCCACCTCTGGGACTCACTGGGCACAAGGGTGGCAAGGGCACCCTTGCCTCCAGGCTGCTGCGCCTGCATTTCTTTGCTGGGCAGGTTTAGGCCTCAGATTTTCAATATTAATGGATGTGAGTCTGACGACCACGGCAGAGTTTGCCACAGGGGAGAAGCCCCATGGATGCCGCTACAGTGAGTGCTCCAGAAAAGTCAGGGAATGAATGGGATCATGGCATCTCTTGGAGGTGATTCTGCCACAGGAAAAGCACGAAATGCTCTGGGAGAGTGGACTGCGCCTTCCCCTTCAAATCTTGCCAGTTTTGCTCTCTATTCATCAGCTCCTGCCTCCGCTCTACAGTACATCTCCTCAGTAGAGTGACCCCACCAACCTAGTGCCCAAATACTGACATGAGGAGAAACCTCCTTTGCCACTAGAGACTTACCAGCTGCAGTCTTGTGCTTTCTAAGATCCCTGTATTTTCAAAGAAAGCCTAAATAGACAGACAACTAATTAAAAATTCAACTGCCTTGAATTTCATCCCTCTTATAGCAGATACAATCATATTCTTTCGGGTAATTAGCTTTGCCTGAACTGATGATCACTCATTTTAGAAGTGTATAAATCCTATGACTAGTGGTGTGAAGCAATCTGTAAGTCTCCATGCGTCTTCCTAGAGTTCCCTTGGTACTCTTATATTTATCTCTAAATCAGATCTCCTCTCCTGGGGGAAGGCTCACCAAAACCTATCAGATTCAATTACAGCTGTGTAATACCAATGTTCTCATGTGAAACCAGAATTTAAATACGCCAGGACTACCTCCATACCCCCAGACAATTACACATTCAGATGATTCACCAGTTATTCATGCCGAACCAATATTTTTCAGTATTTTACAGTTCACAAGTGAAACATTTTGGTACATCAAGGTGGAAATCACTGCCATGCCAGGAGGTGTCTGACAGAGAAGTGTGCTCTGGCAGGCTCAGGAGCTGAGCTGTCTCACCGCCGGAGCCGGAGCAGGGGACGGGGCCCCACGAGGCAGCAGGCCAGCGTGCCGGGTCAGCCCCCATCGTGGCCACCGCCAGCGGGGCAGCAGGATGGACTGAGCAGTTCTTTGATTTAGCTCTAAAAATGGATATCAGTATTGGCAGCACTGAAAACGCAAAGGATTCATGGAGGACTGCAATAAATTTTGAGGCCAGCAATCACCCTTTGGCTCTCTAAAATCTGCAGTTACTGCTTCAAGGAAGGAGTACGTGCTGGGCTGTGTGCTCGTACCTGAAAGGAGGCAACCCAGCGATATCAAATTTAAGGGGCTAGAATACAAAGATCCATTGTCAGTGTCCCGGGATCTGAGCAAGCACCATCTCATCCCAAATACGTTCTGTGGTCATGAAGTTTAGTCTCTGTGTACAGTTGATAATGAGCCCTACCCTTTATCTTTTTTTTCCATCAGATGGAATTTTTCAATATATTTACAATGAAAAGTTACGTGCTGAAGTTTAAACACCTTTCTTCTAGAGCGGAGGAAGAACTTCGTTCATTATGTATGGATAACCCATCTGTTTATAGTCAAGTTAAGAACAAAGCCAGCTATTAAGCTTTGCTGTCACCTTTAATGAATGGTTTCACAAGATAATAACTTCATGCAGCTACGCCCAAGGGCCATCAGCATTTCTAAAGCCTCTTTACGTGTCAAGAATAAGCCACACTGTAAGAGCCAGCAGCATTTCAGAGAATTGTTCCAAACTGATATTTCAGCTGGGCATCCAGGTCACAAGTTGCAGGGAACCAGCAGGCACAATTTAGCCTTGGACAGAGCTTAATGCCCCAAAGAAGGTCGTACATGGGCAAGCTTTCCTTCAGCTTGGAGAAGGATAAGGCTGGAAGTGGAGCCTTATCAGAGGAGTATGTCCCAACCCAGAAACCATGTGAAACACCTTGAGCTTGATTGAGGATTAATTTAGTCATAGTCAGCTTAAGCTGACCTGAGAGTGCTGCTGAAAGGGCAGCTTTGCTCTCCCTCTCCTTGCCTGCGGCTGCCTTGGTGTTAGTGCCAGGGCTGCTTCATGGGCTGGCCTCACTTGATGATTGATCTGGAAAGTAATCTGGAGGGGAAAAAAAAAAAGGTAAGTTTTTGGTTGGATATGCACACCCTGAGGTCACAGGCTCATTAGATGCCACTCAAGGAGGAAGGTAGAAATACGGGGTCAGAGTAGCAGGAGAAGGAGGTGACCTCCTGCCCCTTTAGCAGCCCTAGATGGCCCAAGCCAATTGTGAAACTTCAGGTCATCACTTGCTTTGTGGAAGGGACAGAGGACATGTGTCTGAGCCACGCAGGGGTAGCTAGAAGGTGCTTTATGCTTTGTTTTTCTGTTTTGTCTATAAATAGTGGCAGCTTTCCTTACATCTTGCATGGTAATAAAATAACTTTGTATTTTACTTTTGCTGTAACATTTTTCTGGCCCTAAGAGTGTGCTTGTGTGCCTGGCAAAGCACAGGTCTCTGGGGACTGATGAGACTGGACTATGAAACTGGGCAACTGGCCCACTGCGGTACCTAAGACAAAACAGGGGGATCTAAGAAAATTGCAAACATCCTCTGCTAAGCTGCAAGGGTGAGTTTGTCTGGGATTTAGTAATGCAGGGTGTTGATTTGGGAAAGATATCTCCCACCAGCAAGTGTTTGTCACAGGACAGTGAGGAGATCAAATGAGTCACAGGACTGTCTCCGAGACTGTAACATCTACGTTGTCTGGAAGGGTAGGTATGGTCTGCAGGGAGCAGGGGCAGAAAGAGGGCCATAACTACCTATAAACATTTGGGGTATGTCATATATCACCAAATGAAGAGATGTATTGTGAGAAAGGGAATATAGTTAAGAAAAGGAGAAACTATTAGGAAGAGTTTGGGGAATAACTTATTGCCATGCAGCGAGTTGCTCTCAAACTCTGGTTGTGTAGGCTGGAGGTGCTCAGGCTCCAGGGGCTGTGCTGTACACATTGTCTTATAGTATGTGATCAGAATTAGAAACCATTATAACTGTAATGACTGAAACTGTAGAGTGATGCGTTTAGTCTTTTTGAACTCTAGATGCTGCATTTACATAGTAATACCTGAGAACGATTACCTCATGTCTCCTAAGGGAAGCTGTTGAGGCCCCATCACTAAACACCAGTAGGGCCTGATTTCTCAGAGGTAGTGAGCAATCACCTATCCCCTGTAAGATCAGACTGGAAAATAAACTGCGGATAAAAATCTTGTGCTGGCAGAGGGATAGAATAGGTGTGACCTGTTATGGGTTTTTTCCATCTCAAAATTTTATGATTTGGCTGTATGTGCTCACCTGATACGCTGGTTTTAAAAAAAAAATCTATATGATCAGCCCACACACCTCCACTCCTCAGTCAGTTCCCACACCTTCATTCCCCAGCCCGTTCAAAGGGCTTGGTTGAAAAAACAAAGAAACCGCAAGCAGAGGAGATCACCACAACACTGCAACAACTTGGTTACAGATGATTAATTTCTTTGGGCTGGATTATTCCCTGGGCTTACACATCCATCCAAAGGAGTGAGGCGGAATAAACCATCTCCCACCTAAACCTTAAGAGCTACCTGGCGTTCAGGTTCGGGCTTGACGCCCAGGTCAGGCCTCTCTTCTAGATGCTCCTTCCTGAGTGAGGACACAGGGATTGGGTGATCTTTCTCAGGCCAAGATGATGGAAAAGGGGAAGTGGGAACCACTGTCTGAGGAGTAAAAGATGTTACTTGCTTCCAGGGAAAATCAGAAAAGAAAATATAACTGTCACTTGAGAGCTTTTCTGAGACAGGACTGCTACATCCACCCTTCCCTCCGAGATGAAGGTAGCCTTTCAGTCTAGCTCTACATAAGGAGCTCAGGATAGTGAGAGGTCTATGGTGACATCCTTTGGATAGCAGGAAATGGATCTAAGCTTGCTCTTTATAATTTGGGAGGCTGCGATAATGCAGTAACAGTATTTATCCTCCTTCACCTGCCATATTCTCACAAAAAAGCAGCAGGTGCACCAAGGGTACATTGCAATGGAAAGGAATAACATCAAAAGAGTTTAAGCTTATTTTAAGATGTTCTTGAATATGTTGTTTTTCTGTCTACCAAAAGGGGTAAAACATAAATCATAAACATGACCTGGATCATTACTTGTATGTAACAATCTACCCACGTGATTGTACACAGGAATGGTTTTGCAGAAAAAGCCAATTATCTTAACTATGAAGTCCAAACTTGTTAATAAGCCAACATGTGTCCTCTCAATTTTCATCAGTAATGTCTGACTTCTTCTTCATTTGCTGTTTTAAGATAATAGAGATGGAGACTTCATTCTTTTTTCCATTAACGTATTTGTAAATATGTTTTTCCTAAATAGATCAGGCTTCTGATAAACAGAGCAGAACATTCATACTTCTGTGGAGGACTATGTGGTTACTTACTATGGGACATGTTATGTAGACAGGGACATAAAATGTGCTGTATTGGTTCTGATCACTTGTAGGGATCTTGCAGTGGATAGTCTCAGACATTTCAGATGGAGACTCTCTTGTTTGTCACTGTGCCATGTTGTATTCCAGAAATAAGTCTTTCTCAATGTCTCGAGAGATTGCAAAAAACTGGCATGGGAGGAATATGAATGTATGAGACACGAGCTATGTGAGGGATCTAGCTGAGAGTCTCGTGGTAAAACTGCAAATGCAAAAACTAGTCTCTCTAGATGATTATTTCTGGAGTGTGATGTGTTTGAAAACGTTACTTCTGCAATGCTTTGAAAATAAAATAGATTAATGCTTTTCTGCTTTATTAAACAACTTTATTTTCTTTACAGTTCTGCATTAATAAGGAGAAAGTAATCTTTTGCCAAAGAGAACCTATATAATCCAAAGATGAGACAGCTCAGGTTGGAGGTAGCAGTCTCTGGAGTTGTTTGCTTGTAAAAATTAGTTGTAATCTGGGCCTGTCACTTTTATTTTACTGTGTAGAAATCATAGCCAGGCATTGAGTGTTGAAGGCATAACATACAGCTTTAAAACCTTGACACATGTAGCATGGTATGATAGGGGAAAATTACTGCTAATAAGTGTTCCCTGATGTATGTCCCAGGAAAAAACGTAAAAGAAATACCAATCTCTTGTAGTTAATCATGACTTTTTTTTTTGAGAAGATGTAAATCATGGTTGTTTTTGCTTCCTTGAAACACAGCTTCTAAGATTTTAACATTTGTTTTGTTTCTTTTGAAAATTTTTGAAAAAAATGTATTAGAACATAAAAAATGTTTGAAGTAGATTTGTTTTAATTATCCTTTTTGAACTGTCCCCATCCATTTATTGAGTGCACTTTGAACTTTTGAAATCTTCCCATTGAAAACTTGGTTGAACTTCTGATCAAAATGCCCACGCAAATTAACATCAGCAAACAGGAAGTGAGAAGTTGGACTGGAAAAGTAAAAGAATATGAGTTAGATGCTTTTGAATCAGAAGATCTTTCTGAAATCCACTCAAAACTGCTCAGGAAGCTGCCTGAGGCAATCTTTGAGTTGTTAACAATGAACTTCAGAAAAGGAAAGCAGAGAGCTAGTAAAGTGGAAAAATATAAATACAGAACCTATATCAAAGAATGGAGTGGCGGGGAGAAGATGACCAAAGCAAATATAGGCAAGGAAACGTAACATCAGCTTCTGGAAAACTATCGGAACAGATAATCAATCTGTTTGCAAAATGCCTACAAAATGCTGTAATGAATTTCCAAGAACAATTCCAACCAACTTTCTTCTGTGATAGTGTGGCAGGTTAACAATTCTTTAATAAGAGAGAGAATGTGTTAGGTTTAACAAGGCTTTTGATTTTACTGCTTCACAGGACATTTTCATAAACAAGCTATGGAAACATGGTCTTGAAGAAATTACTACAAAGTGTGTTCTAAACTGGTTGCAAAATTGTACTCTAAGAGTGGTTATTAGTGATTCACTGCCAAACTAAGTTATACTTAATGTGGCTCCACTGTGATCTGTCATCAGCTAAGTACCATTCAATATTTTCCTTAATGACTTTGTTCATGAAACAGTCTATTTACCGAGTTTGTAGGTCATACCAGCTGGGAGATGCAGCAAGCCCTTTGAAAGAGAAGATGAAAATTTGAAATAGCGATGATGCATTAAAGAAGTGGTCTGAAATAAGTAAAAGGCCATTCCATAAAGACAAAAACACATGCAATGGCTCAACAGCAATATTCAGCAGCACAAATAGGAGATGGTAAATGACCTCCTAGGTGGCACTTCTGCAGGAAAAAGGAAAGTGTGTTGCAGTGGATCGCAAGTTAAGCATGAATCAGCAATGTCATGTTTCTGTGAAAAAATGCAATAGAGTGTATAAATAGGAAAGACTTCTTGTCTCAGAAAGGAGCCAAGTAGTGTCAGAGGAAGGACTAGAGGTCTAGCAAACATGATATATGAAGAAAGGTTAGAAAATCAGGGCTGCTTTACAGGGAGAGGATGAGAAAGAGGAGAAATGTGATAACAGTCTTCAGTTGTGTAAAAAGTTGCCAGAAAGAAGATAAACCCTTCCGCATTTCCAGTGAGACAAAACAAGAAATAACAAGCCTGAACTACAGCAAGGGAAATTCAGGCTAGATGTAAGCAAGAGATTTGTGCTGGAACGGGTTGGAATCTCCACCAGTAGACATTTATGAGAACAGGTTAGACCAACATCTTTGTGGAATTACGTGAGTGCAGCTGATCTTTGCTTTGGGTGAGGGATGGACTGACACGATCTTAGATCTCCTTCAGCTCTACTTTTTATGACTCTGCAATATGTCTGCAGGAGTCATGCAGGCTTTGATGAAATGAGAATGTCACAAAGAAAAAGTTTTATTCAAAATGTTTTGGCCAAATTTAGCTGTATGCCTTGACAATTCATAAAATTGCCTCACGCTAGATTTCACTTTTATATTCTGTCAATTGACTCTATACCCTTCCAGAAATTTTAGGAGTTCCTAGAGTAGAACAGTATCATAAGGCATTTTTTCTATCATATTAGCATTTATATATCAGATTAGCATTTAAAGGAGAGTATGTGCAAAATTGAAACGGACTGCAGAGGACTAGGGGGAGAACAGATCATATTGACCTACTTCCAGCTGCATTTGAGCCTCACCCATCTAACCTGTCAGATAATTGTTTGCTGTTTACTGTGTCCCTGTAGGTAAGTGATAAAGCAGGTTAAAGTTTTAAAAGAAATTAAGAGAGGTTGTTAATACCACTAGACAGTGGGGAGTGTTGCACTAGATTGGTCTATACTTCCACACTGGCAGGGGCATGTACTGCAAATAACTGCCCTTCTACCTACAAAAGATAAGACAACGCTTTACCTGTATGCTTATGACACTCGTATGGCCCACACTGGTGTAGTATCCAAAACCACCTTGCTGTCTTTGCAGTCCCGTCCTCAGAGAATGGTTTTGAGATACGGAAGAAAAATTATCCTCTTTATATACACAGAAAATAAAGTCCCAGTCCATTCAGCAATTTTGAGATTTTTATCTGTTTGAATGTGGAATGGAGCCTAAGTAACTTCATCAAAGTCGTACATATAGAGAGATCCTGGATGCAAACACATCCGCCAGGTAGACAGAGGCTGCTGCTGTAGCCGGGAATGTCTTTCCTTTCATTTGCCCAGCATGAAACACAGAACTTTGTAGTGCAGGCATTCCCATGCCAGCTGTTGGGAAATACTTTTGTTTCTGCTAAAAGTGCTAACAAAAATATGCTTATATTTTTTTGTTAAAAATATTGCTAAAA